>NC_143410.1:17727500-18346666 GCF_059467195.1 Physcomitrium patens | reverse complement strand
AGGGTATACAATATAAAGAAGTTTAATTAAAATGGATGGTTGAAATTTCTTAATAATGAAGCAGTTGTGAACGATATGATAAATCAGTGGTGGAATTGGCCATTTCTTTGGGAAATCTTTTATGACAGCCTCAGATCATGATCAATCAGCGGGAATTGGGAAGTCATTGGGGTTTTAACAGTTGATTGATTTGCTACCAGATACCAGTGTCTATTGCTGATCTAGGAGGAACGGAAATCGATCTGCGATTTCAGAATGCTCAAGAAGGCAACATCAGTGTGGTTGTGGCGCCTGTCTTACGTTTCTCTAGTAGTAAGTTTTTGTTGCAAAGTTTCTGGGCCATTGCATATTATATAGATCATACGCACTAAAAAGCATGCGACTTTCGGAAGAACTCGATTATACGAACGTAGATGTCTGATTATACACAATCGTTTGGTCAATCGCGCTTTCTCTGAACACAGTTTCGTTTTTACAGCAATTGGAGATAATGCCACAATTGAGGCCGTAGGGTCACCAGAGAAGGTTATATCGGCATTTGGACCGGAGATAATTGGGCAAAATGTTGAAGGAAAAGTCAAGGATATGGATGTCGAACAGTATGACGGCCGAACATATTACCAATTCGAGCTTGATGCGCCTCATACGCTTATCGCAGCCACAGCCGCTGGAAACCGATTGTACCTCTTCAGCGTCAGTGCTAATGGTACGTGTGAACTGAGTTTTTGCTTCTCATTTCAGAAGTTCTCTTCTCGATTCTGAGGACTACGACTAGTGGACTTTTTTTTTTCTTCTATTGTTGTATGATAGAGATGTTGCTTTCAACCTTTTGAGATACTATCTCTCAGATTCTCGAAAAATGCTTGTCTTTTGTTCTACCTGTCAGAATTATCAACCTACGGGGACGTTAAGTGGGATCTATCTGGTTCTTTGGGATTTTCACAACCACTTAAATGATGGATTGTTGCAGGGCGTCAGTGGAAGAAACATGCACCAGGGTTGAAAGAGATCATGAAATCCTTCAGAGTTGGGTAAGGTGTAAGGTCTAGCTCACACCTATTTGTCGTGGCACTCTCCGTCTGTATATTAATGCGTAGAGATTGTAAACTTTCTATTCAGTACTGTGCGAGTGTGGAAAAATCCAGCATGCTTTCTACTATAATGGCGGGAATTAGTTTTGACCAATATAAGCGATTTTGATTTGTAAAACATCTTGTACGTGTGAAACATTCCGTTTCTGATTACGTATGCAATCCGAAGACACTCTCATTTGTTTTGATAATCGGAAGTTATTTTCTACGTGGTGTAATATTACTCTTTAGAAAATATCTGATAAGAACTGAAATATAGCTTGGTTAAGTGCCTCGCTGTCTGGATGAACACACAGGAAGCGTTGAGTCAGACTTGTGCTTAAAGTAACTTGAACCCGATATCTTTCAGATAATGACAGCAAATAAACAACCATGCTTGAGTGCCTCAAAGTAGGAACATCTTAGTCCCAGGAATAGATAAGGTTGTTGCATATTGCTTTGTTGTGTCAACAAACATTTAAATAAGCACATGAGAATGCGTGACCTTCAGAAGTATATGCGCAAAATTCTTGACACCCCTAGCAATCACGCTTACCCTTGTAAACACACATCCTGCGAGTTTCTCAGAATCAATGCATGCAATGCAATGCGTGCAATGCAATGCAATGCAATGCATGCATGCAATGCGCGCAGTAAGGGAATTACCCGCACAAATTTTCAAATACTTGGAAACAGGCGATTGGCACCCATTGACCTTGCCTTGCTTCTCGATGACAGACATTGAACGCAAGCGTGATATGGCAGAAACAGAAGGTGCGTGTGCTGTGCCTGGTTGAGATTTACAGAACCATCGCCCTGAAATCCTGTACTAAAATGGAGCTGCTGTTTGTCTCTGCGATGTGTACTCGATCTAATAGGTCGAAAGATATATTTCGGGGTAGATATAATTCTTATCCATGTTGTGCCTCATTAGCTTATCTCTAGGAACGTGGAGTCGTTTCGTCGAGCAGCTGATTGATCTCTGGAAGACCATGTGCAAAATGCTATGAGTTAGAGGTTTTTGTTGTTTTAATAACTCAAGTGAATGACTTTTTAAGTCAACTTCCTCTGGGGCTTTTGCTAACGATCAGGGGCAGAATTTGCCAAGTGACGCTACTGCGTGGTCACACGGAATCAACCCCCAGAAGGGCTACGGGTAATATGAATATTTGAAACATGTGGTCGCACGAATTATGAGTTTGGGCAAGACCAATTTTTTTTTTAAAATTTGTCTTCTCAAGTTGTATTCCAAGAGAAGGCAGACTAGAGTAGCATAAAGGAAGGTAATCTAGGGATGAAATCTAAATTTGAAGGATAATGTAAGGATTACCTTCCCTTATAATGTCCACAACAAAAAAAAAAACCTGATGTTAAATAATTATACAAATTAGTTTAATTGATTAATGTATGCTTCAATTTAGGACTATTATTGTCACTTAAAATTAATCTCAAGTTCCAAAGATTTGAAGATCCAACCTCGCCATGTAATCCTATGTGATACAATTTACTTTATTATTTATTTATTCTCAATACAAAATTATTTTGTTAAACAAAGGTTTTTCTTTTATGCTCTGAAGTAAAAGCATGGAAACAAGACCTTGTCCAAATTTGATCTTGTACTTGATAAATTTTTAGTAAATATTCATAAGAGTCTTAAATAAGGGATTATTGAGATAAATTTATTGCATGCATATATAGTACGTTAAGTGGTAATTTTACAATTATATATGGCATTCCACTTATGAAGCATATTAATTACTAAGCATATTATAAAAATATTAATTTTACTTTATTCATGGCATTATATCATTAAAGCCAAAAATACTTTAAAATATATATAATTTTAAAACTTTGGATATGTAATTGTTATTAAAGTGCTTAACAATCATTTAACTTTCAACTAATCAATTCTTAATCCAAAACTTTTCAAAAAACCTCAAAATTTAATTGTTTAATAAATATCAATTAATAATTTTTTTTTCCAATAATATTAAATTTGGATAGGATTGTGTTCCTCTACTTATTTTTTAATATTTGCTATCTTCTGATTTAGAAAAAAAAAAAAATAGTGGAAAAAAAAAAGACAAGAAGAACAACATCCTTACCTATTTAAATAGTTTCATATTTTGAAACAAAAATGTGTGCCATAAAGGCTAGTCTATATGGTGAAAATAAATATTTAAATCTATAAAATTCAAAATCTATTCCAAGCAAAAAAATCTATCCTAAATTAATCAATCAAACTAGTTAAAATTATTATAAAATACTACATCTTTTCTTGGTTTTCTTTCACCTTTAGACCACCTTCTTTTAGGCTAACAACTTAAATTGTCACATGAAAGTTTTTGGACTCACAAAAAAATTCATTTGAATAAATACAATTTTAAATATATATTTTTTTAAAAGATAAACTTATATTTTTTGTAGCCATTTGTATGAACTATCTTTTGAAGTTCAAAGAACATAACAATTGATATTTAGAAAGGTCTTTTAATTTTCTATTCTATAGCTTCATTGTTTAAGTTGATGTTTTTACAAAATACTAATGTATAAAATATATTTGAATAAAATAAAGATAAATATAACTTATTAATGGTAGCTTTTGTATACACACTTCAAAACTAAGTTTATAAAAAAATAATATCCAATGAATTTTCATCCATAGCAAGCTCAATTTGAGCAAAAGACCTAAATTTTCACTTATTGCTTATATAATATCCAAGCATGGATTATATAATAATATATTAGAATAACTTGAAGGAAATTCAAGAAATGTTAAAATCTTTTTTTATTAAGAAATATCCATCTTAGTCTTTGATACTATAAAGAATCAAAGTTTTATTGATGGTTTTGTAACCAACTTGCTACCAATGATAGCACATTAATTGTGTCAATTTAAAATGAAAATAATAACATGTTATTTTTATAATTTTAAAAAAATAAACATAAAAAATAGATTGAGAGATAAATTTTAAATTATTTATCATTCTTTATTATAATTATTAAAAAAATATTCTTAATAAACTTATTAAGATCAGCAAAAATATTGCAAAAGTTTACAATATACTACTGTTGAGCCTAAAAGTCATTGGTGCATTTTTAAGAAAAAAATTAAGGTTGGAATGTTAGAAATAAGCTTTATAAAGTCTAAAAAGAAGAAAAAAGTTAGATATAAATAAATAAAACATTTGGCTATGATGTCAAAGTAGATCTTCTTCATAATGCATATTACTTTTAGGATTTATAGTTATAAGGGCATTCTAAGAGATTTTGACTTTTTTTTTTGGTTTGAAGCAATTTATCTCTTTAAATATTGGCATATATAATTCTTTTGGTAATTCTAAAATATTTTGCAATCTTCAATTATAAGATACAATGAAACAGGATTGATCTATCTCAAGAGTCTAAGACCCTTCTATCCACAAAAACATAAACCTCATCACAAAGTAGGACAAAATGGACCAAAATGAAACTGAACAGAACTAAATAGAATAGGATACAAAAGACAAAATTGAGCAAATAGAAATAGGGCAGAATAAAACAAAACTAAACAAGAAGATGCAAAACCAAACTTTACTGAGAGAAAAGGTCCAAAACCATATCTGACTAGATGCTTCAAAAGACCCTAGCCATTCCTATTTATATTTTGTCCAGCCATCCTAAAACTTTTTAGAATATTTCAAATAGTGGACTCCATTTAAATAACCAACCTAAATTTTTTCTAGAATATTTTGTAGTGGATCTTACTTAAATAACTATCTTAAGTTCTTTAAAAATATTCTATGGTGGATCCTACATAATCCACTAAGCTAGCCCTAATTCTAGATATTTCTATAAACTTCTCAAACATGGTTCCAACTATCTATTTCTATGTGTCAATAATACAAATATCTTATCTATACTCCATTACAATTAATCTCCTTCTATTAATATGAAATGTCTTCATTTTGCTTTCGATGGTATTTCCAAATTATCTCTTAGTAATAGATGAGGTTCTGTGCAAGTTGTCACGTTATATCATGGATGGGATAATCTTTTCAAAGAACTTTATATTGAAATTGTGGACATCCATAGCTATGATGAAGGTAGCGATGCTCCAAAATACTATCCACTTTATATTCTTGTTGGTCATCAATTACAATTGATGGTGGTAGTGGTTGATGTCAATCTCGAAAGCACTTTGGCTTGGTATGAAATTCCTTGAATTGCAAAATATGGAAGACTAAATGGATCCAAATATGTAGTGGAAATTCAAGGCAATATGCAACATTAGAAATCACTACAAAAATATGGAAAGATCTTAGCCACCAAGGTGCCGATTTATGGATTTGAATTGATATAGTAAGTGAGAAGTTGGCATTGCAGAGTAATACTTGATTACATTTTTGAAAGATCTTATGTTACCTATGATTATCCACTTATTACTTCTATCAATTTTGTGCGATAAGGAAGTAATGTCGTGCTTCTTGTAAGCTATTGTATAAACTCTTCTATTGTTGGATTATTGGTGTCGATGAGACAATAGAGACTTGCTGGCATAATTGGATGCTCATTGGTGTTAAAAAAGAATGGTGAATGATCAATACTTACTTGAATACTATCATTATAAGAAAACTTTAAGAGCGTCAAATATTCATCCTAGTCATTATAATAAACTACCACAAATTCTTGTACCATATCTTTTAAGGTTCGATTTGCATGCTTTATTTGTTCATTTGTTTGGATATAAAAAGCTATAGACATAGCAAGTGGTGTACCTAATGGCTTCAATAAGGCTTACTAAAAACTTCTTGTGAAGTATGGATCTCGATTTGAAACAATGACACAAAGTAATCCATCATGAGAAAAGATAGTATTGAAGAAGATCCATGCAAGTGCTGGGGCATTAATATTTGAGTACAATATGGCCAACTGAGTTGCTTTGAGAGTTGATCCACAAAGACAGCAATTGCGGTGTGATTTTGAAGTGTTTGTGACAAATATATAATGAGATCTATAATCACTTACTCCTTACATGTCGTGGATAGTGAAATTGGCTACTATGGTCTAAGAGATGTTGTGTTGCGTGCTTTATTACACTAACATGATTCACAAAAATGTACAAAAGCTCAAATATGATGATCTTGAGTTATCCAAAATCATATCCTTAAGATCCGTTCTAAAATCTTTTTTCACCTTAGATGTCTAGATATTAGAATGTCATGTCTCTCTTAAAGTATGCACGTCTAGAATATAACATTGTCAAGTATATAAATTTGCTTTTTGAAATAAAGTAAGCCATCACTAAGACTATAATCTTGATACTATATATTATCTATCTTTAGTCAATCACTAACCATCTGTCACGGACACAAAAATATAGACTCGAGATCTAATAAGAAGTTCAAGAAGAACTGACAAGAACTAGATTAATCAGATGAATACAAGAACAATACCAGAGAGGTGAGCTAGAACTCCAAGAGATGTGTTGTCGAGACTGAAAAACTCTTTAGCCTCGATTCCAATATATACTCCTATTTAGGAAGCTTCTCAAGCAACTTCTATCAACTAGGAAGCTTCTAGAAGGTTCCAGAGACTTGCTTCTAGAATGTTCTAGAAACTTATCTCTAGAAGGTTCTAAGGACTATGTCCCTAACATCTTCTACCAACTAAGAAGCTTCTAGAAGGTTCCAGAGACTTGCTTCTAGAAGGTTCTAAAAACTTGTTTCTAGAAGGTTCTAGAAGCTTATCTCTAGAAGGTTCTAAGGACTATGTTCCTAACATCACCCCCTCCTTTAGCTTCGAGGTCTCTGAGAAGTAATGTTGTTGTTAATCAGTACCAACGCAAGAAAATAAAGATCTATCGCATAACGTCTGCTATGAACTCCAACTGTTGTTCACAAGGCAAGTGGTTCATTGGCCCTTGAAGCCAACAGTAGTGGCCCACTCCTTCAACTTCTGACCAAGCATAAACTTTCGTGTCCTCATTGTGAAATTGTCCTGCAAACACGCCTTCTGGCTAACCATTGTAAGCAGGCTCGGACTCAAATACAATCACCAGTGATCGGTTATTCAGTATCTTCCATCGTTGTCGTAGTATAGGCAGTTCTTCATCTCGGGATCGCCTTTGTAAGCTAGTCGGTTGAGATAATCTGATTGGGATAGTATCTATCTCTTGGCTATCCTTATCAGAAGACCAAACTATGGCTACTGAAAAAATTCTATTTTATCTTGGAGAAAATAACTACATCAACTACGAATTTTGGTGGTGCTCTTCTCTTTTCTTATATTCTTGGGTGAGCAAGCTTCAAAAAGAAGCTATCGTCAAACCAGCTTAAGTTTATGACGATGTTGTTGATGAAACTCCTGTACATTTTGCGGCGCATTGGTGAGATTTTTAGCTGATTCCCACGTTCACTCATTAATGTCGTAGCCGCACCAATGAAGAAGATACTCCAACTTGCCCCACCTTCGCCGTAAATCCAGTACCTTTTCAACCTCGTATTCCTCGTGGTTCTCGATTTCAATACTAGGTGGCGGACATTGTACTCTTCCAGAAAAAGACGACTCTCGATAAGGCTCGAACAGAGAAACATGAAAGACTGGATGTACCTTCATAGAAGCCGGTAATTCCAGACGGTACATGTAGAATAAGTAGTTATTTGCTGAATTGTAGATACTTAGTTTATAGTGTAAACAGGGATAGATGACTGTTGAAAAGGTAGTTCAGTAGGTAAAATGGATGAATAGTTAGGAAAAACAGTTTTCATTAGAGATGTAGCAGTTGGTATCTCGTGGTAGCATAAGGAGGATGGGAGAGAGGAAGTAAGGGCCAGACTGTGATAGTGTGAGCCGGGGTAAGCTTGGTACTTCCTCTTTTCTTTTGTTTGTTATTTTTTTTGAATAAGAAGATTAAGAGTTTCTGAATATTGTGAAAGTGAATTATGGAATGGAAGTATGATTGTTATTAAATGGGAAGAAGAAAGTTTGAATGCTGAAATCTGATTGTAATTCAGCAGAGAGAATGAATCTGTGTTTGTGTGAAATATTGTAATATGAAGGCAGTTAATGGTGAAGAACTCCAGAGTTTGGATTATAGTATGATTATGTCCTGTCATTTAGGATAGTGGAAGATTACACGTTGTTGTTATCAGTGATGGTGGAGTATTATTAGGAAGTGGAAAGCATTGTAGTGTTTCCTGGGTGTTTTAAGTAGTGCGGAATACAGTTAATTGTGTGACCCTAACGTGTAAGCTCATGCGGTATTCTTTCCCTGTATTCGAATTCCCCTATACAGGTTTACTCTGATTAGATTAGTTAGAGTAAGTAAAACGACAATCACATTTTGGCGCTGCTACCAGAAAAATTGATAATAGCATGGAGTGTTAGGTATTAACTGCCGATTGAAGTAGATGGAAAATAGGTAGCAGTCGTAGAAGAATATAATGAAAGAGTATGGTTATTAAGAATGAGAACTTAACAGTAAAGAAAATGTGGCAGTCAAAAGAAAGAATAGAGAGATCACAAGCAAGAAATTTGTTGCAAAACGAGCAACAAAGAAAGTTAAAAAGGAATCATAGACAAAGCTAGATTAAGCCATGGTTGCATGCATGTCGTCATATTCGAGCATACCTAGAAGCTAATCGACATCTAATATTTTAGAAGTATATACCATTAGAGAAATTGCCAAGAGCACTTGCGGAAAATTTGGTCAATAGGCCAGGGTTTCTTCTGAGACCGTTAACTAAGAATGGAGGAATCACAGAAGAGTTGGGTACTCCATTGGGTACGTTTCCAATAGCGGAAACTGCCGATTCCGTCAAAACTGGTTCCATAGAGTGGCATAAATTATTGGTCAATAAGGGCCAATTCAATGTGTTTCAAAATCCGTCATTCTCACCTCCTATTCAACCAATAAACTTGTTCAAGGATAATAATAGCAAATTGAGCAGGGTAGAAAGTTCAGAAAATATATTTAAGAGAGACGCATATTATATTAACAAACGATTAAGTGTCACATTGTCAAATTCAATGACGACGGGAGGTCCAGCGGTTTCCATAGCAGTACAAATGGGTACTGTGAGTGATCGCACAACTAGCGTGGCTCCATTACCTACCTTTAGGAGCTTTCTGGGTGCGGATCTAGATCAACATTTGTCACAATTTTTGACAGCATGTGTCGCCAATAATGGGAGAACCGAGGATATTTGGTTACGATGGTTGCCAGCAACCTTAAAGGATACGACATTTGAATGGTAGAACCGTCAACCAGTTGGTCAATTTTAGCACTGAAAAGCATTGAAGAATGCATTTTTGACCCATTTTCGACCAATTGGTTTTGAAGACCGTCTTCGAGGAAGGTTAATAAACAGCAAAATGATCCTAGGAGAGGCGGTGGAATCGTACTATGGCCGAGTGGCTGATATACTTAGTAAGTGGCCGAACCACCAAATGTCGGAGGTATTTATATTATCTATATTAATAAATGGTTTGCACCCACCAGAGCTAAAAATGTTTGTAAAAGAAGCTCAACCAGTTATGGTATCTGCATCCCTTGATAGAGCCAAGGTTTGAGAGGAATGCCATTATGATCAGTTTTTAACTGCGAGTGCCACAATGATACCAATTCAAAGCAATTATCAATATCCGGCTTTGAACGGATCAGTGGGTAGTTATCCACAGATGATCGAAACAGTGGCCCATTCAAGTGCCAATACTCAGGGGCCAGTTAATGTTACCCCATTGCAAGCTTTACCACCGCAAGTCACAACAGCGCATGCTCCATATTTTCCATATCAAACACAAGAGTCAACTTTGGTAGAAAAACAAATAATACCAGCTTCAAAAGATTCCAATGAAGCCTTGTTATTGAACTTGACAAAGAAAATGGAGGAAATAGCCGTTAATATGGCCAAAGATAAGGAGAAGAGGCAAAAGCCAATCAATACTAGGACCAATGTATGGTGCAGTAATTGTCAGGGCCACAATCATTTGGTAACGGAATGCCCGTCACCTTCACAAGTATTGGATAAATGTACATTTTGTGGAGACAAGCACTTAACCGCTAATTGTTGGAATTTGTAAAGACAACAACAATTCAGTCATCCGACCATGATTCCACCAACTCCATGGGATGTCAATCAAGTTCAAACAGGAAATACGTTTGGATGGCATGGAAATCGATCTAACCAACAAAATCGAGCAGTCAATCATTTTCAGAATTCCACTTATAATCAGGGGTTTGTATCAAATCCTCAGAACTATGGTAAGGAGCAACATGGGTATCAGTCATATGCTCCATCGATGCCATTGAACCAAGTACAACCGAGACAACCAAGATCGTTTTCTCAACCTACATGGAACAAACCTAATAGGTATATACCGATGGAGACACCCAATATGCCTGATGGGGGTGCAAAAAGGCCATTGCATTGTTTTCGTTGTAGACAGATTGGTCATTATGCCAATGAATGTCTCAATCCAAGAGCCAATGACGATTATGCGCCAATTTGTGGGAATTACAAGCAGTCAGGGCATACGTATCAATAATGTAATGCTCCATTCAATTTCAATAATCGAGATCAACAGATCCAGAGTCCAGGAAAAATGGAGGGAATAAATCGAGGTCCTCAAGACTCTCCAGTAAATCGGGTGGAATGTATCCATACCGTTTTTACTAGGAGTCAGCAAAAAGGGAAGGACCAATCACACCCAATTACGGATCCATCCCATTTAAGTCCTGACACTGAAAAAGTCTTGAGCCCTGATTTGGTTGCGAAGCCCAATGAGGTTCCAATTACGGAGTCTTTAGTTCCGTCTCCAGCCGGTCTGTTTCCACCGCAGTTCCAAGAAGCATCATACCCATTGAAAGATCCCCTTGGGAAAGGTAGTCCCAAGGAAGCTCAAGCTGCTGTTCCAATTCCAAGTCCAGGGCGGCAGAATAATTTACCTCACGGAGTTAAACTTAAACCCATGAAACGGAAGAGGGCATTAGAAATTACCCTAAATATGAAACCCTACGATATTTTAAAGGATTTGGATGCTATTCGGCCTTCAATTTCTATGAAGCAACTTCTAGCAGTCGCACCAGAGTGTCGTTCCATCTTGAATTCATCCCTAACAAGACATTGGCATCATAATATGGAAGTTTGTGAAGTTAGTTTGAACCCTGATCCAAGTGCATCAACCATTGATGTTTTGATTGATGGTGTTCTGATCTTTGGCGTCCAGGTAGATGGAGGTTCCAGCGTCAATTTAATGAACGTTGATACAATAGATGCTTTAGATCTGGAACAATTAGTCCCCACGACATTGGTATTACGGATGGCAGATCATAGCCAAGTTAAGCCAATGGATATTTTACGGAGTGTTCAAACTATAATTGTAGGTATTGCATATGAAATTGACTACATTGTCTTTCGCTTACAACGTTTGACTTTATCGTACCCTATTTTATTAGGACGACCTTGGCTGTATCAAGCAAAGGCCAAGAATGATTGGGGTCAGGGTACCTTGATAATTGGTAAAGGCGTAGATAAAATGGTGTTACAAATGTACCCAGTACGCTATCACGGGGAGTTTCAATTGCCAGTATCTGAATTGACGTTGGACAAAGAGCTTAGCTCCGAGGATGACATAGAAGTACTGAGTACGGAGGCCAATGTGGAGACAGCACAGCACCCTGAGGTGGTGTACCAATGTGGAGGTCCGGGGGAGTACTTGATATACACGAAGGATTCGGAAAACTCTGCTTATGTTAGTATTGACTGGAAACCTCGGCACGATGTGCACCATGTTAGTGCCCTCGAGACGGGATTCGTTACTTCGCATATGTTGGACATACCGAGTAACTTTAAATCACTGCGGGAATTGAAAGAGAGTATTGTTGCTGAACCTGTATATCAAACTATTAACTTAGCGACCACGACCGAACCTCGGCTAATTAAGGTCTACGAAGGTATTAATGAACAAGAGTTGACCTGTTGGACAGACTTTTTCTTACATCATAAATCCGCTTTTGCTTGGACTTATGATGATCTACAAGGTATCTCCGCTGATGTCTGTGAACATCATATCATATTGGAAGAAAACGCTAAACCGGTACGTCAGAGGCAACATCGCCTTAATTCTAAATATTCCCTTATGGTGAAGGAAGAATTGGACAAGCTTCTTGCAGTGGATTTCATTTACCCGGTACCGAATAGTGAGTGGATTTCTCCAATTGTGATGGTGCCGAAAAAGAACGAAAAAATCCGAATTTGTCAAGATTTCTGAAAACTTAATGCAACCACCAAGAAAGATTACTTTCCATTACCATTCACGGATAGTATATTGGATGTCGTCGCCGGTCACGAATGCTATTCGTTTCTCGATGGTTTCTTCGGATATAATCAAGTTCAAATTACAAAAGAAGACCAGCTCAAGACAACCTTTACTACGGATTGGGGCACATTTGCTTATCGCGTGATGCCTTTTGGATTATGTAATGTCCCAGCCACGTTCCAATGCGTGATGACTCAGGCTTTTCAAGACTATCTCCGGATGTTTATGGAGATCTTTTTAGATGACTTTTGTACATTCAGTACCAAACAAGATCATCTTCATTGTTTAGGCAAATGTTTGGCTCAGTGTGCCAAATTTGGGATATCGTTGAATTCGGAGAAGTACCAATTTGGTGTTCCGTCTGGAAAATTATTGAACCATATTGTTTCTAGTCGTGGTATTGCTACGGATCTTGACAAAGTGCAGCATATCATGAACTTGCCCAGACCGGAGACAGTCTCCGGTGTTCGAGGATTCGTTGGTCATGTCAATTATTATCGACGATTTATAAGTTTGTTTGCAGTTATTTGTCAACCTTTAACAAACTTATTGAAGAAACCTCTGTCCGATGGTACTAGTCCCCTCTGGACCAAGGAGTGTACCATAGCCTTCGAGGTCTTAAAGTCAAAATTGGTCTCTGCACCAATATTGGTGGCTCCTTGTTGGACAAAGCCATTTCATGTGTATGTTGATGAATCCAATGCTGCTATTGGCTCGGTGTTAAGCCAGAAGGATGGTAAGGGATTAGATCATCCCATATATTATGCCAGTCGACAATTGGTGGCTGTCGAACGTAACTATACTACTACTGAACGAGAGGCGTTGGATATGATATATTCGGTTGATGAAATTGGAGAAATTGCATGAAATACGAGCTATCGCTCTATTCCACATGGAAGCCACTCAAAAACAGAGGAAGAGTTACTATGATAGTAAACTGCGGCCGAAGTGTTTTATGCCCAATGATTTGGTATTGCTGTATGACAGCCGATTCAATCATTTTTTGGAAAAATTTCAAGTTTGCTGGCATGGGCCATATCGCGTAATTGAAGGATTTTCCAATGGGTCTGTTCAATTGGAAGATTTCACAGGCCATTGTTTCAGTACCCGCATTAATGGGAATCATTTACGGTTATATAATACCTAAAATTCGGGATGGATTTTATTTCATTTGAGGGGAGGGAACTTCGAATGGACTCAGGAGGGACCTAATTATGGTATAAGGCATAGAGGTGGCTGCAAGGATATTTAGTTATCACTATTGTGTCAGATGCGAAGGAAGTGAGAAATGGACAGTATGGATATCATGTTGTCATTCTCATCACTAGGTAATAGAATAGGAGTTGGGCTCCTATTAAGGGTTATTCTGTGGTATTATATTCTGTTGTTGCTTATTTGTGTTTCATTTTAGTGTTTCAGGCATACTGAAGAGTCGCATTGATGGTTAGGACTTGTAAGTGTTTGAGTCATGGCGATTGAAAGTACCAAGAGAGCTGTAGACAGAGATGAAAGTGGCCGGAATGTGAGAGCTAAATGCACAGCAAAACCACCGGTTGTGATAATTGTTACCAATATGGAGCCGATGAAGTTAGAAATCTGTTGGACGCAGAGAAAAATAAGGGATTTTTGGACTGCGAAGTTGTTCCAGTTTTTGCACCATTCAGAGCGTTTACCATCAATCAATGTGTCATTAGAGGAGGAATATATTGAGAATTATGACCCCGAGGATGGATCGAGTGTCATTCAAGGGCGAATTATTGGAATTGATGAAACAATCTTGGAAAAGGTGTTGTTACTTCCCATTGGAGAGATGGCAGTAGGGACTGATGAATCAAGCGATTTCAACCCAGGTAGATATTTCAAGGGAAGAATGTCATCCTTTGAAAGGAGCTAAGGATGGCGGACTCAGGAGGCGATTACACCAGAATATGTGGAATAGTTGCAGTTCGGGCTGAGGCGGTTAGGATTGTACCGATACCCCACATATGTGTCAAAACGATTATTATATGCAACAGTAGGGGCGTTTGAAGGGATGGTGTTCAACTGGGCAGCTTACGTAGCTACTCGTATTCATGCGGAGATAGGAGCCAAGTTCAAATTGGGGAAGTTCACATCCTTACTTTGTTCAAATTATGTATATGCTGTCATCGCGCACACATTGCGTCAACCACCATCAGAAGAGGAAAACCCTATACCAATGTCAGCACCTTTGTAGAGAGAACGAAATTTATTGGCACAAAATCACAATGCAACGGATGTAATACACGATATTGGAGAATCAAGTCGTACAGTGGTTCAAGGAGTTGCTCCGGTTATCGAAGCGAGACGGGTTCCAAGTGGTGTTGCAGTGGAAGAAGAGAATGAAGTCCCATTATTGATAGATATCAACCAGTTGGCGTTTCCAGAAGGTAGATTACCTGAAGGAGTATCTCTTAAAAATGCCGTATTGAAGCACATTTCACAAATACATTGTATGGTACGAGCATTGGATGTAGAAAAAAGAAGTAAACGGGATTGGGAGGATAGTAAAAAAATGATATCGGATCAAAATCAAAAAATTAGGGAGCAAGAACTAAGGATTCAAGAAATTGAAGAAGCCAAGTTGGTCTTGGAACAAAAATTGGTTCTCCAATATGAGGCTTGCACAAAGGAAAAAAAACAGATTTCACAGATTGTGGAAGGACAACGAGACGAATTAATTCAGAATAGAAAGTCATGGGATTTGGAACGGGAGAAGTTCAAATGCCAGTTGCAAGCGGAAGTGGACAAGACAGAGTTATTGGCAACAGAGAAAGCATTATTGTGTGACCAATTGAGATGTGAAACAGGGGAAATGAGGTCTAAAATTGAAGTTTTACAAAATGAGGTGTCAAAACTGACAGAAGAGTTAACTGTGAGGAGCCAATGTCAAGTGTCGATTGGAGATGTCCCAGAAGGGATGAATCCGCAGCAACATCAGTTGGAACTTCGCGATGCCCAGATCCTGAAACTAGAAGCTCAGGTCGGGGAATTGGAAGAATACAATGAAGATCTTTCAGCCCAGTTGAGAAAGGAGTCGCTTGAAATATTGAAAGAGGATGAAGACGTACTACTAGAGCCAGAATCGATGGAACCAATAACGGATAATGTAGTAATTAATCAATTGGATGTATCAGATAAATAAAAATTTTAGAGAAGTTTTTTTTAGTTATGTATCGGTTCTATGTTTGCGAGGACGCTATATAGATGGGAGTGGGGCTATGTAGAATAAGTAGTTATTTGCTGAATTGTAGATACTTAGTTTATAGTGTAAACAGGGATAGATGATTGTTGAAAAGGTAGTTCAGTAGGTAAAATGGATGAATAGTTAGGAAAAACAGTTTTCATTAGAGATGTAGCAGTTGGTATCTCATGGTAGCATAAGGAGGATGGGAGAGAGGAAGTAAGGGCCAGACTGTGATAGTGTGAGCCGGGGTAAGCTTGGTGCTACCTCTTTTCTTTTGTTTGTTATTTTCTTTGAATAAGAAGATTAAGAGTTTTTGAATATTGTGAAATTGAATTATGGAATGGAAGTATGATTGTTATTAAATGGGAAGAAGAAAGATTGAATGCTGAAATCTGATTGTAGTTCAGCAGAGAGAATGAATCTGTGTTTGTGAGAAACACTGTAATGTGAAGGCAGTTAATGGTGAAGAACTCCAAAGTTTGGATTATAGTATGATTATGTCCTGTCATTTAGGATAGTGTGGGATTACACGTTGTTGTTATCAGGGATGGTGGAGTATTATTAAGAAGTGGAAAGCATTGTAGTATTTTCTGGGTGTTTTAAGTAGTGCGGAATATAGTTAATTGTGTGATCCTAACGTGTAAGCTCATGTGGTATTCTTTCCCTGTGTTCGAATTCCCCTATACAGGTTTACTCTGATTAGATTAGTTCGAGTAAGTAAAACGACAATCACAGTATGCCACTGGATTGATTTGCTTCTGGATGATAAATGGTCCCAATTTTCGATAGTCGAACTTATCACATGATTATTTAGTCTTGATATTCCGTCGAAGAAGCCATGCTTTATCTCGAATTTTGAAAGTAGGTGCTTAATTTCAAAATCTATCTGTAGACGCTTTATAAGATTCTTGAGCAGATTGTAATTGAAGCTTCAACGTATTTTGAAGCTTTAATAGTTGTTTCGTAAATCCTTCAGCTGTTGGATTGTTATTTGTTGATGGACTCAATAAATCAAACTTCAAATGATATCCATAATTGAAAAAGAATGGTGTGTATTGAGTCTACGCATGGAGGGTGTTGTTATATGCAAACTCGGCTAATGACAGATATGCGGTCTAATTGTCTTCTTGATAGTTGATGCTGCATCGTAAGTATTGTTCCAAGACTTAGTTCACTCGTTCCGTTTGGCCATCAATTTGAGGATGAAAAGCCAAAGAAAGCTTGATATCCACCTTCAGTATCTCAAAGAGAGATCTCCAAAACTTTGATACGAACTGGGTTCTTCGATCGGATACGATATCATCTGGTAGTCCATGATATTGATACACATTATCTAGAAAGAGCCTTGCTGTGACTTCACTAGATGATGTCTTCTTGCAAGGGACAAAGTACGCCATCTTTGTAAGCCAATCTATCACGACAAAGATGCTCGCAAATGAGTTCGATGATGGCAGGTCCGTGATGAAGTCCATGGAAATTGAAGACCATAGTCGACATGGAATCAGCAATGGCTGTAGGAGTCCATAAGGGCGATGCCGAGGATTCTTGGATCTTGAACAGATGTCGCAGGAGAGGACAAAATCTTTCACATCCTTCCACATTTGAGGCCACAAAAAATCTCGAGAAATGAGCTCCAAGGTCTTGTTGAATCCAAAATATCCCGCAATTAGAAAATCGTGGCGAGATTGAAGAACTCGGAGTCGTGCTGGTCCTTTTGGGATATATAACCGCTCATCAAAGTATAAAAGATCTCCCTCCACCTTGAACTTGTCATCATTGGTACACTGCTTAATATCAATGGCTACTGAATCTTCAATGGGCACGGCACGTACCTGATTCAAGAAGTCATCATCAATTGGCACAATAATAGCGCAAAGTTGAAATTGCTCTAGCTTCAACAATGTTGTACATTGTTGATCAAATGCTGCTTCCTAAGCCTTTGGTACAAGATATCATCTCCTTCATAAGGCATCAGATTGTCCTTGCTTCTTTCCAGGTCAATAAGTGATAACAAAATCGAACCTAGATAGCAACAAACTCCATCAAACTTGACGTCGATTTAGAACTCGAGCCGACATGAAATACTCCAAATTCTTATGATCTGTGTATACGATCACTGAGTGTGCAGCTCCTTCAAGAAAGTGACGACATTCTTAGAAAGAATCCACTATAGCAAGAAGTTCCTTATCGTGGATCTCATAATTGATTTCAGCAGCAGAGAACTTTTGAGAATAGAATGCAATCGGATGGAGCTTCTTGTCTTCTCCCATTTGTGATAGTACAACTCCCAAAGCAAAATCCGAAGCATCAATTTCTAAATAAAAGGCCTTTGTAAAGTCTGGATGTACCAAGATTGGAGCCGTAGTAAATGCAATCTTTAGGTCTTGAAATGCCTTCTCCGCTAGAGGTCCCCATTCCAGCATATTCCAACTTCGTCTGCGATAGATTGTAGATTGGGCCAAAAGAGGGTGTGCTCCTTCCTACAAGTCTATGGCGCAATCATATGGTCGGTGTTCCGGTAGCATGTCGGCATTTTTCTTTTGAAACACATCTTTAAAATCCTTATATTGCTCAGGTATACTTGTTGTCGAGATCTTCTCTCCAGTAGTTGGAGTCGCATAAATGACAAACGGTGTGCCTTCCTTGGACGATCTTATAAACGCTCTTGCTCCAATGAATAAGGATTTTTCTATTCAGGGTTTTCTACTAGGCTTGCTCTTGGGTGGTTTTGTAGGAAAGGTCATCTTCCACAACCTCCAATCTATGCATGGGTTATGCTTTTCCAACCAGAAAAGACCAAGAATAACAGGATTTGATGGGATTCTAATAATATTGAAAATAATATAACTACTATGGCCCTTAAACGTTACTTCTATAGGTTCTGATTCATGGGTGATACTACCAGACAATAAAGGTCACCCATCTATGACCTCAATGTGAACAGGTTTGGATTTTTGTACTAAAGGGATCTTATGACGCTTTTCAAATCCTTCGTCTAAGAAACAAGCAGATGCTCTTGAATCTAATAATGTTAAAGCTCTCATTTTCTGAGGGCCAATAAGCAAAGGGATTGTAAAGCAAAGGGCAGGTTGAGCGGAAAGAAAGGAACCTGATTGTTGTTGCGATATTTCACTGTCCAGCCGCACGATTCCTATTGTGGCTAGGCATCCTCGTTTTCTTGAACAAATGCGTCCCTAGTCCTGACAATATGTCGATTTTGCTTCTTGGGACAGTTTCCAACTTTGTGGCCTTTTTCATCGCAATACAAGCATAGACCTTCCTCCATACGCTGCTTTTTTTCTTCTAAGGTAAGCGATTTGACACGTATTGCATCAATTTGCATGTCTTCTACCTCTGAATGTGAATTCACGCTACTTGGTGACATAGTTGGGACGTGGCGAATCGTATGTTGTCTTGAACGTTGGTCTTGGCGGCATTGGAATAGGCGATTATTGCACTTCACAGCTTGGCTAATAGCTTCGTTGAGTGTTTGTGGATCAGGAAGAGTTAACAGCAAATCCTTCACATCGTCCCTTAAACCCCAATAGAATTGACTCATCAACACTTCTTCATTCCAATTGATGTCGCATGCTAATTGCCTGAAGTCCGATGCATAGACTAATGTAGAGTGCATCTCTTGTCGTAGTGACCGGATCTTTATTGTAGCCCATCGAACCTTGACGTGTTCACCAAATGCTTCCGCAAACGCCTCCAAAAAGGTTTCAAAGTTGTTTAGTATAGATGATCATTTCTCAAACAAAGGAACAAACCATGATAGAGCTTGCCTTGTAAGTAAGGTTCCAACAAGCCCAACATGTGACTCCTCCGTTGGATAGCATTCGGGCTGTAAAACTGTTATCAACCTGATTTGATTGATGAATCCTCGAAACTTAGAACGCGTACCATCGAACTTGTCCGGAAGGCTAACTCGAGGCTCCTTATGTTGTAGAATCAGCGGTGCTTGTCGAACCTGAGGCAAAGTTGCTTCTCCAAGTGCAGAAGTTTGAGGCTGGTGTAACCTAGATTGTTCCATTCCAGATGCTCCATCATTATGAAGCCTTGCCACGACTCCTTCAATCTCTGCAGTTCTTTGCGATAACGTAGCGAGGGCATTCATGATAGCATCCAACTTGGACTCCGAACTTTTCGTCATACTAATGTCTTGACCTTCGGCCATTCTAAGAGAAGGAGAGAAATGACTCTACAAGAAGACAATATTGGTTTAGAGGAGGGTACTCTGCAACCTCTAAAATGCCTTAAGAGCTTCAAGAAAAGAGGTAATCCACTCTCTCCAAGAACAATAAGACTCCAATATTGTAACAAAAGAATTATTAGTTTAGAGGAAGGTAATCCGCAACCTCTAAAATACTAGTACACTTCCAAGCAGAGGGGTAATCCGCACTTTAACGAGGAAGAAACTAACTCTGATATCTGAGGTGAGTGAATTCTCGACAAACTGTCATGGACTTAGAAATACAGACTCGAGATCTAACAAGAAGTTCAAGAAGAACTGGCAAGAACTAGATTAATCAGATGAATACAAGAACAATACGAGAGAGGTGAGCTAGAGCTCCAAGAGATGTGTTGTCGAGACTGAAGAACTCTTCAGCCTCGATTCTAATATATACTCCTATTTAGGAAGCTTCTCAAGCAACTTCTATCAACTAGGAAGCTTCTAGAAGGTTTGAGAGACTTGCTTCTAGAATGTTCTAGAAACTTATCTCTAGAAGGTTCTAAGGACTATGTCCCTAACATCTTCTACCAACTAAGAAGCTTCTAGAAGGTTCTAGAGACTTGCTTCTAGAAGGTTCTAGAAACTTGTCTCTAGAAGGTTCTAGAAGCTTATCTCTAGAAGGTTCTAAGGACTATGTCCCTAACACCATCTTGAAATAAGCATCCCCATACATAGCTTTCTTTCATTCTATATCTTTGGTTAGGTTTGAAATAATACTATTAATGGTAAAAACTTCTGTCTTGTCTCTTGATTTGGCCTTTAAATTTGGTCTCCATGATAAGCTGTCTAGTATTATGTATTGTTGTCCTTACTTATATTTAAGTTAAATATCTAAAAGCTACAATTATTTTTCCTAACAATGATGTCATGATTTCATATTTTTCAAATATAAATCGTGTAGTAGTGGTTGATGGTCAATCCGAACAACCAATAGCTTTTCCAAGAAATAGTGTCACCACACCTTTATGGCATGTATAATTACTAATTGCTCTTGATCACATGCAAAGTAATTTTATTATGCCCTTTTGAGCTTGTATGATTTACATGCCATAGGTTGAAAGGCCCTATCAAAATCTTGTTGAAGGACCACTCAAATAGCAAAGTCAAAAGCATCAATATCAAGTATACAAGGAAGGTTGGGATCATATGATTGTAATATTCGAGCAATAATAAGTGCCTTCTTCAATCTATCAAAGACACTTTGCTAATCCAATTTCAACTCAAATGAAGCACCTTTCTTCAATAGGTTTGTCAATGAAGCAACAATATGTGCAAATTGTCAAATAAAATGGCAATAATATCCAGTAAGGCATAAGAATGAGCATACTTCAAGCATCTTTGGAGGTTGGCTAATCTTCCATTGCATTCACCTTATCTTGTTTCATGTGCACACCTTCAAAAGATACCACATGCCCTAAAAAAGTGACTTTTGACTTTCAAAGTTCATATTTTGATTGCTTACTATAGAAGTGATTATTTTGCAATAGATGCAACACTTCTTGTAGGTATTGCTCATGCTCCTCAAGATTTTATTATAAACTAGGATATCATCAATAAAAACGTACCTCAAAATTGATCAAGAAGATCATCGACGCGTAGAAGTGGAAATGCATTCTTAACAGTTTGCTTATTAAGGCCTCAATAATCAATGCGTAGTCAAAGTCCACCATCCTTTTTAAGTACAAAGAATACAAGTGCTCTCTCTGGTTATGTACTTTCTCAAATGAGGTCTTTTTCCAAGAGTTCATCTAATATCTTTTGTAGCCCTTCAAGTTCATTTAATGCTAGACAATAAATTGGCCGACTAGCTGGTTTGGCTCCATGCAATAGTTCTATTTGAAAGAAGGCACCTCAATCAAAAGACACACCACTGAATAGGTTGATTGAAAAGACATTTCAATATTCTTGCATGAATTGCTCTGTCTATTCTATCCTTTTGGCTGTCTTTTTCCACCATTGATGCAAGATTTAGAACCACTATATATACTGGTTACTTATGTTGTATTTGCTTCTTCAAAAAAGTCGTCTCTATGAGTAAGTCTTTGGTTGTAGATTGTCCTTCCTCTTCACTTGATGCGTAGGTGCAAAGAGTCACCTAGCATCCACTACCTTTAAAAGAAATTGTCCTTGCTATCCAATCAACTTGCTTATTACTTACCTAAACCTCTCTCTTAAGATATAGGTGTTAGTCAAACTCAAGGTTTCTTCTTCACATGTCTCATTCAATATGTTCTCTCGATCATCTATCAAGTAAATATTCCTTCCCTTGATTTTCTTACTTTTAATCCCAAGTAGATCAATACTTTCAATCAAGATGAATTTTTTTGTGGAGCTACAATCCATAAGCACTAGACATAGCTATCTTCTTAGTCATCTTGTTAGATATACCAATTGACTTTTTTTATAGTTATTCAAGGCCATGCCATTTGTCTCTAAAAGATAATAGCTATCTCTAATACTGACTCTCAATGCCTTTACTAAGAAGCCTCATTTTCCTACTCTGCCTCATTATTGACTTGGTGAAGGTCAAAATTCTGAATCCACCTTGATTTATTGGTGCTTGAATTATGACATTTTAAACAACCTCCAATTTGATGGCCTGGCTCCAAACAATAGAAGCATAATCTCTTTTGTGCCAATATTTGTCGTCTTTGTGGTGTGAATGATCCTTATAGGGCATCAATCTCTTTTGGTGTTGGTTGTTGTGCTATAGTATTAGATAGCGGCATTGGACTTTGGGCTATAAGTTGTGCTTCTCAATTTCTCAAATCTATAGTATTGACAATCTTTGTAATCCTAATTGTCTCTTCAAATGTTTGTGAATCTCTTAGTTCTACTTCTTGTTGGACTTTAGCTTTCAAACCTTGTAGAAATCAATCCATCATCTTCGCCTTTGAAATATTGTTAAATTGGAAATATAGGGATTTGAACCGAGAGACATAATTTTGCACCAATTTGGATTGTATAAGATTTGCTAACTAATTGTGTACTATCTTCTTTTCATTGATGGGCCGAAATTGATTTCTAAACTCAGTCTCAAATTCCTTCCAATCACAAAATCCACCTTGAGTTCCATAGCTTTGAACTCGATATTGCTACCAAATGGCTACCGCATCTTTCAAATAGTTAGCTACATACATAATTCTTTAAGTGGTATTTGCTTCAAATAGTTGGAGGTATTGTCACATATTAAAGAGCCATTGACTTGCATCTTCTTGCCTTGAAGTCTCAAAGTATGTACTAGGCTTACTCAATTTCAGCCCAGCAAATGTCGACTTCCTTGTCTTAGAGGTTTCTATTTGCCCTTACAAAGTAGCTATTTGGCCTAAGAAGTGTTATATTTAAGCTTCCATCTAGGATTGCTCCACTATATCTCCCATGCTACAATGGAAGTCGAAATTTTAAAAATTATAGTCTTGCTAAAACATATTATGATGCTTTGTTATTATTTTTTAATTATTTTTTATTATAAATTTTATTTTAAAAATATTATTTATTTTAAAAGACCATTATAAAATAATTCAATGTTATAATAATATTAATATCTTTTTAATAAAATCCAATTTTTCTATATTTTTATATATTTTAAAATTTTAAATATATTAAAATTATATAAAAACATTATATCAAAGAATTAATAACTTTATTACATATTTGTATTATTTTATTTTTAAAAATTTTATAAAAAATAATTAGGATCAATATAAATTTTGTGGATGTTATATAATAAAATAAGGATATTTTGACTATATTATTTTACAACCTTAAAATGCTATAAAAAGATTGTAACAATACTAGATCTTATTATATGTGGATTTCTTTATTGAATGTAATAAAGATTTGATTTGGTATAGGTTTTGGTTCCTTTCCAAACTTTACAACAAATTTTAGAATTATATATATGTCAATTGCATTGCTAGTATAATAATGTCATGAATTCCACAATCAACTCTCACCAAATTAAAATGGTGTATTTCTTACAACCTATAAAAATCCTTTGTTATCTTGCTATAGCACTATAAATATTGATATTTTGAAAATAAAATCTTTAGCATAAAACTTTGAGAGGTAGATACTTCATCTATCTATTCCTTTTATTCACTAAAACAAATTCTTTTGCCACTTTTCTACCAATCATTTTGTTCTTTGAATACTACAAAACATAGCCAATACGAATATCAGCTGAGTAAGAGTGTTATGTAATTTGTAAGGAAGTTCTGTTCAGCAACCCGTTCAGAGGAACCTTCATAATATTTTCAAAAAGAACTACTTCAATAACGACCATGCTAACTTACGAGTTTCTACTTTCACAACACTATCCGTGAGTAGTAATTTATGATTTGACAAGCAGCAGAGAAAAGATGGTGAATCCCATAAATACTCAAGATAAATTCATGATGGGTAAACCCTCTCAATGTGGACGTAACAGTGATTATTGCAACTAACTGCTAGTTATATATTACAGTTTCTGAAAAAATTGACTGCAGAGAAGCTAAAAAATTGAGATCATAAATTAGCCAGTTTCATAACCTACCATCGATGCTAATCCTGCTCCTTGCTAACAAGCAGATGCCAAAATTCACAATCAATCTAAGTTCATATTTTCCAGGATCCTTTGAAGAAGCGAAACGCTATCACATAGAACTTGCTACAAACATTTTGTACTCCATGAATGAATAACAAAATGCTGACTGCTACCCTTTCACACAGCCCACATAAACTCCGTCTGTTTGTGTTGGTTACTGAGATAAGCAGGCATGGAAACTTGGCATCGACGCAATAGCGAAGGGGCCTCCAGATCCAGTTTGTGGAACATTACCACTAGACAAATGCGGTGGAAAAAACTTCAAAACCACGGAGCTGACCGACCTTTCTGGAACTTCTGCTTCCGTTGTGTACTCCAAGACCATGTTTCCATTTCACCACATGATACAGGAATCAGAAGAATTAATTCAAATTCCGCTCAAGCCTCTGGAGGCGCTTATGCTTCGTCGTTAATTGCTCCAACTAGAGGCAATGCGAGACCAGCATTGACTTGAACACCAAGAGCCTGGCATGCTGAGAAAGCTGCAGCCCTAGACTCTTCTGCACGTTCCAATGCAATTTGTCGAGCTCCATGCTTTATCTTCCGGGCTACACCAACCAGAGACCACTGTGGGCCATTGTCATCTGCAACACAATGATTGTGGGCGGTTAAGATAGTCGAGTATGGATTTGCAATAGGTTTTACTAAATCATATAATAGTTGTAATTAAGGGCATCTTTTGTTCTTCATCTAGTTGCGAAGAATGTCAAATGTCCCAAAGATGAGAATCATGCAAAAGGAATGGTATGATATCATCAGCTATAACCGACTACTGTTGCAGGTCAAATTTTGAAACACAACAATTCAACATACAGAAGAGATTTCAGACATGCAAGCAATAAATATGGACAAGATCAGAATTTTAAGTCAGCAATAACCATGACTTTCAATTTCACAGGTCACTGACCTTGACTATTCCAGGACGAGTTGCAAAAGAGTGCATTCACGAGCTCGTCAACCGTAGCTTCAGCAACTGCATGTATGCTCTTCAACCCGGCCTTGAAAAGAGCTCTTGCTCTTGCCGCCTGTATGCCAGAAAAGCAGTTAAACGAAAAGGTTTCAACGAAGACAAATACCGACTATCCGGAGATTTCATGGCTAGTTCATTTAGATGCAGGACCCCACCAAACTTTGCGATAGCTGAACCTCGCTAATGACAAGAATTACAGAAAACTCTCCTTCGTAAGAGCAAGCAATTATCTAAAAGATCAAACCGGCTTCAAAATGTTCAGAATCCAAACCTTCACGAAGGGGATTTCCGTGAGTTCCACAATTTCAGATTTTACACCAAACGAGACTCGTTTTTGGAACTTGTCAACTAGAGTTCCCATGTCACTCCAACCCAATCTTTCGCAGAAAGCTGCAACCATTCCAGCAAACCTCCCAGCACTTTCTTGCAGCCCCTGTACTACTCCTTTTTGCACTTTGAAGCGTTCGCAAATTTCCATCATAGGCACTTCCTGTTCCCAAGTAATAGTATTCAAATAATTATGCAGAATGAACATACATAGTGGACAACGTGAATGCAACACGTAAAGGAGTAAATAAAAGATTCAAAAAAAATTAAGGTTAAATTTTTTCACATTCAGTGAATGATACTTTCTAGCATCTGGAAGGTGGTTCTAGGCTGAGAAGTAACTAAGCACAAATTTAATTAAAAGCTTAACTACCTGCACCAGATATGAAAGGATCAGAGCCACATGGAATCGTTTACAGATTCGTAGCAACTGATCTACTGGAAGTTGAGCTCCATTAGGACTTTTCCATCTTGACTTCTGAGCAAGAGGTGATACTTTCCCTTTAACGTCCTTGCCACCACGAGATCGCACACCAGTACGATGTTGCAAAATAGGTGCACCATGAGCCATTCGAAGTAAAAATGCTTCCAACACTCCAACTCTGCTACCAACCGCCTGCTCCCAGATCATACCGCAATCACAAGCGACAAAAATTTGATCGGAATTGGTAATACACAAAACGAATAGGGATGTTTCACTTAACTTTCCTGGGACCTACGAATTGGTAACTTGATGTACAAATATCTGGTTATTTTCGGTGATATCCGAAAATACTACATACTCACAGACCACATTGTGATTTTGGGCATAGCAACAGAATAAGCTACATCGAACTACTTCTGTACTGCCTAGTTGTAAGGGATGCAATGATTGGGTGTTCACCGCAACGGAACATAACGCACAAAGCTAAGCCACAAAAATAGAAATGATGACTTACGCATAAGAGCCAGATGACCAGCTTCAAGCTTGCCAATTACTGTCGCGTAACCGTGGTCCATCACTACTTACTTCAGAATTGACGTAATATGCACATTTATTTCGTAACTTCACAGCATGGCGCAGTAACTAACCTGATCAATAGGTGAAAGCTCCATATAACGTTGATAAAAAACACCCCAATCTGGTTCCAAATCAACGTAAGTGGGTGTCACTTCGTAGATCAGGTGCAAATCAGAGGCCAGAACGAATCCCTCTCTCGCTTTCGCAAGATCTTCGAATACAACCTGCCTCAAAAGTGTGACTTTAAGCTTCAAGACTTCGCACCATTCACTAGACATGCAAGACATAGAAAAATAGAAAAGAAGGAAATTAAAATGTTGAGTGCTGCATATTAACGCCGAAGTAATTAAAAACAATGCGACATCGTACCAGAGACTCCTCAGGACTAAGAGAGCTCGAAAATGCGGCACGACCAAGGGGCGTAATATTGTAAATTTCGGCATTTTTATCCCATTCAACCAAGTGTTTGTGGCACAACCACCGCAGTGAATCTTGTGCAGCTTTAACAACCTCTTCAAAAGGTTGCGTGGCATTCAGAAGTGTACATCGGACATAGCGTTGCACATCAGCTGCAGTCTTCACCATTCCGCTTGCTACTACTTC
Organism: Physcomitrium patens; assembly: GCF_059467195.1. Classification (NCBI taxonomy): domain Eukaryota; kingdom Viridiplantae; phylum Streptophyta; class Bryopsida; order Funariales; family Funariaceae; genus Physcomitrium; species Physcomitrium patens. Next base: position 18,319,371 of record NC_143410.1, on the reverse strand, counting down.
CAATAAGGCACGCATCATTCCATTCTTGTCATCAGCCAAGCACGATTGTAAGGCCTTACAGTCCTGCTTCATCATCTCCATTATTCGCTTTGCTTCTTCAGGCTTGCAAATTAAGATCTGTTGCATGTTTACAGGTGTTGCCCACCATCGATAAGAAATGAGACAACCACCAACGTAAGATTCTCCAACATGCGTTACAAAGTTGCTAAATTTCTACAAGGTCACCATCTAGATTCTCGTTCCAGGGAAATCCAGAAAAGTGAACTGTGTCCATTATTCAAGGCAATTCATCTTAAATCCTTAAGAGAATTATTCCGCCTATAAGAAAACGCGGTTACAAGCTGTAGACAAACAAGGACTTACACTCTCTCCTTTTGTATCAATCCCAGCTCGCCCAGCTCGACCTGCCATTTGACGATATCGTGTTGTATCCACAAAATCACGTCCAATTTTTGGTTGCCTGAAAATCACTCGACGAGCTGGAAGATTTACGCCCGCAGCTAGTGTAGAAGTTGCAACAAGTACTCGCACTACACCACTCTTGAAACACGTTTCAATAACATCTTTTTCTTCCGCCTGATACATAAATTATGTCAGGAGGGAAACTTTCTTACCACAGGTCGAGCATTGCTAATAAAACTGCACGGTGAAGATAAGACCTACCATACACCTGTAGCAATTATATTTAAATGGTAAATTTGTAAAAACAATTCATAGAAGGTTTCATGCAGTGTGCTGGATTGAAAAATGTAAGCCTTCCTTAAGTATAGTCTCGCTCAGCATGCATTGCAGCATCTAATAAAATCTAGTAGCAATGATCGTACAGTGAGGCCCGCATGATGATACGCTACACCCGCAGGTACTGTGTCTGCTAAAACAGGATCAAGTCCAGCTGAGCATCTCCGCAACTCTTCAACAGCTGCATTTCCATCCTCCGGTCCATCGCTATTTTTCTTGATGACTGAAAATGGAGGTAGATGTTTGGCTATATGACGTGCTGATGTCTCACATCCTTTGCGACTAGAGCAAAACACCAGGACTGAGTGGCCTTCACTTACTACCTAATAAAAAGTAGACAGGCCCCTGGTAAGTAAAACATCCATTATCTTTACATTTTAAAGTAACCCCAATTTTCGTGACCAACACTGTTAAATGATGAGTGATTAAAGAAACGTAGACCATAGTACCTCATGGCACAACTCAATAATGTGGTCAGGATCCTTCCCTCCAAGATCAGCATCATCTCTAATCATTCGAACGATTTCCATGCTCTTGTCGAAGATAGTATTACCCACTTTCATGAATTCTTCCAAAGGAATCGGTCGAAATTCAGTTTGATACAGTGCAGCCTGGACGATATTACCAATTACTGGCATTCAAGATGGGAAACACTGAAGCTGACACACCGCATATAACCACATTGATGGCAAGTTTAATCTAATAAAACTCAACGTAACCAGCAATCCAATACAGAACCCAAAGACAAGAACAAAAACCTATCCAGAAGAGATGCATGACTTGCTTCTTGAGCAACAAATTAACATAATCGTGACTAAACACCGACATATACATCGACGAGTCATCTTGTTTTGCGACATACACAGTTCAAAATAAAATAAAATGGTGCTATTTACAGAGAGATACCTGAAGCCATTTAGCAACCTCAGACACATTGGGCATCGTGGCACTCATGCCCACGATCTGCAACTCAGTGCTCCACTTGATATTTGAGTTGGTCCAGCCTTCTGCAGAAAAATCTGAAGTGAGATCGCCACACCCAGCTGCATAGCGTAGCTTAGTCAAGAGTAACTCAAGTAGATAGCCACGGTCTTTGTCACCAACCTGCACATACATTGAAGTTCCTCTCTTACATATCCCCACCGTTTGAGTAATTTGGAATCAACTAACCTCAAGATAGGAGAATCGCTAAATGCAAACGACCGGACAGTTCTACATGTGGCCTGGTGGAGTTCATAACGTCTGTTCAATGTATCACATACTGTACATGAGTTTAGTGGAAACGTAAGAGGATAGAGTACCATATGAAGCTCATCGATGACAATCATAGAAATTTCAGATAGTCGACCCTCTTCAAGCAGCTTGTTAACTAAGGAATTAGCCTTCTCAATGGTGCAAACGGCCACTGAAGTATCTTGGGGAAGGCTTGAACCACCTTGGGTTCCATAAAATCCTCTAACTTGTTTACCAAGCGGCTGTAGAAGTGCCTGAAGGTGATTTGCCTGCAAATTACGCCTTAATTGTGATATAGTTGAAGCATATACATGAATATAACAAATGTTAACGCTGTTCAAATAAGATGAGAAATCCACTGAGAAAACACGGGGGGGTATTTTGATCAGAGACCAGTAAGAAACCATTTGCCCTTACTGGATTCAATTATCCTGATTCATTATGAAAGCTAGATTTACAGAACACCAAGATAGTCCAGCTACACATTCACTTCAGAAGAATATTTTACCTTTTCAGAGCAGAGAGTGACATAAGGTAGCACCAACAATGCCTTCTTCCCCGTTGACAAAACTCGTCTAAGCATCAGCAACTCGGCCACTAGACTCTTCCCAGCACTGCGTAAGAGCAATAAAATTAGAACACGCTAAATGCAGGCATCTCCACATAAAGCGCCAACATATCGCTCATTACATGCTTTTCCGTGCTTACACTAAGAACGAACTTTCGGCGTTAGGAGATCTATGGCAGAAATCATTAAACGCTCAGGAAACATAAACAGGAAAACGGAAAATCCATGAGGAATTCACTATTTCCAGAGATACGATATCTGAATCTAACAGTTCCTACCTTGTAGATGCGCAGTAAACAAGATTCCGGCCATCCAAAACGCCATCCGTCTGCAAACACTCCACCTTCCACCATCTCCAGCACAAAGTTTAGAGTGAAGCACTACCGGACAGCAAATCTGACCACTCAAATCAGACAATGGGCTTTGAGAACGTTTCTGACCTACACTCTCTTCATTCCAGAGTAGCTCTGAAGAAACAAGGCCGTAATCACAGACTGGCACTGAACTCAGAAAAATAGATAGATTGCTAACTAGAATAAAGTTCTTAAAATAACCTCATAGAAGTACATTGTGAAACTTGTTAAATACCTGCCACTGGTACAGCTTTGTTAAGCCCTTCTTGGCAAAGAAAGAACATAATTCAGGTGGAAGCCATTTACAGAGCTCAGATTTATATAGTGTCTTCAACTTCGAGACCACGAAGTTCTCATTTTCTCTTTCAATTGCAACTCCCTTTGGAAAAGCAGATAGTGATTCATACGATGTTGATGGAACCCCTGATGATGAATGTGTGAATTGGTCTACTTCAGCCAAAGACTCAACCGATTGTAAGCGTGGTACTGTTGCGAGCAATGATGGAGTTGGGTTCACTTTTGATTTAGAGAGTGAACTATCATTGGTAAATACATTGCTGTCAGCCTGTTCCTGTATCCGAGTTAGGCTCGTATCTCTAACTCCATAAGCTTCTGATTGGTCTTTAATTTTAGAAAAACCATCTTTCAGACTGAGAGGCATTTGACTTAAAGGATTTGAACGTGAAGCAATAACATGAGAGAAATCATGGACCTCCTTAATAACAAGTTCTTCAGTGTTCCCATTCGGAAGATTCTCTTGGTGACGGAGACGAAGTTCACGTACCGGTAAAGGAAAACCACCAAATTCGTCATTCCTCGTTAAGTCGTTACTATTATCTATCTCCGCACCGTGTTCTGATGCCAGTACGGATTTACCAGCATTTTCCTCTTCCAAAATAGACTGCCTTACATCCTCAATGAGCTGTTCTACTTCCTTGGTTTTTAATACCTGGCTATCAAACCGTCCATTTACTTTCATCAAACCCATGTCTTTAACCATGCCCAGCGAAATTTGACGCACTGGACTGCTATTTTCCGGTGGTTGTCTACTAGAGTTCGGAACTAAAATACCATTAACAGCCTCAAAAGCTTCATCCCAGAATGCATCTCCAGGTGAGAACGACAAACCATTGCTTTGCCATTCTCCAGGCTTCGAAACACCAGAAGGTTGATCCTCTAAAATTTTACAACTGCCCGGAGATGGAGTCCAGCATGGACATCCTTCGTCAGCGGGACTATCTGGAATCACATTTAAGTGAACATCTGACTTGAAAGTCCCCGTGTCTACTTCCCCCGGTGTTTGTATCCTTTGCCCTTGTGGTGACATAGGTTCTAAAGGATCGAAAACACCTTCCATGGCAACGACTTCAAATGTTGGAGTATTGCCTCGATTTTGAAATTCTTCGTAGCTTCTTTGGGCCTCAATTTCCCCATCCTTTTTCGACGGCATCCCTGAAAGACCCAAGTGACGAGCTGCATCTACTTTTTTCTCTATCAACATACAGTCTACATCCTGCCATCTCCCAGATATACATTGCTTTTCTTCCATAAATTGCACTTCCTCAGCGGTTTGATCTCGAGTAACATCGCATGGCAGACCAGTAGCACAAAGTTCGTGGTCATTTATCCAAAAGCTCCTCTGCGAAACAGTTATTCGTTGATCACGTTGCTGGTCAGAACTGCACATAGAACCTGTCCTTGAGTTGGTGATATCTTTGAGCGGCGTACACGCAACGAAGGCGTCCTCAGAATTGCTATCCAGCTTCTGCTTCTTTGAATCGCGGAAGTCCTCATCAAGGATAACACGCTTCTCCGCACTTTCATCGATGAGTGCATCATCGAAAACTTGATGATAAAAGGTGTCGGTAATAGGTCCACCAGCAGTCTCAGCCCTGATTGATTCACATGATTTATTGCCTTTCAAGCCGGGACCTATACCTCTGGTGGGAACAAACTGGGAGACGCCAGGCCGACATCTGTTGAGCCAGCTATCCGTCGCACTCCGTTCATTAGAATCGCCGCCTTTTGTCAAGGAAGGCACTCTGGAATTCCCTGCAAACTCCTTCCGGGTTGCTTTCAAACCAATCCTAGTATTTCCTCTTGTTGCAAGATAAACATCGGATATACCATTATGATGGGTAGATCCCTCTTCATGATTTTCTTTCTCAATTTCAGGTGATTGTATGTCCAACTTCTGGCTAGCCAGGAAACCATTGCTCATGACTTTCCGAGAGGGATATGTCTGTCATCCAATGAAAAATGTGTAGAGAAAGAATTATGGTTTGTGTAGGAGAAGAGAAGCTGAGAATGGACTGAGAAGCTAAACGCTAAAACCACGGCTAATACAACACATTCATGTATGGTGAAACAAGTTCAGCAGATGACATGGATTGTAACGGAATGCTCAAAAATAAGAGGCACAAATCCAAGCATGAGCAAAAACAGCGCACGAAGAAGACAATCATCCCACAAAGTTCAGCCCATTTTACCTGATCCAACCTCTTGCTTGGCTTCTGCATCCTGTTCTATCACCAACATGCCAAAGCCATAAAACAGGATGCCGACAAAAAAATTGCAACACCGAAGATAGCTTCCCACTCAATTTCCACGCTCTGTCATATCGTGTGCGATACTTCGTGCTCACTCGACCGTAGTATCAATTGAAGTGTGAAGTCATCCACAAATTTTACACGAACATGCACTTAGACCACTCAAATATTCTTCGTGTGAACGCAACTCCTGCTTCACACACACATGAGCCATCGCTTGCAGTTCAAATCCTCCTCCCAACATCCAAGTTCAACCCTAATTTTCTACTACTCGTTTAAATTTTCCTCGTCACTGCGGGCCACTGATGAGATCTTGATTCACAGAAACTGGCCATCTAATAGCAGACGAAGTCGGCGGCCAATATCTTATGCCAAAACAGGATTTACAAGTTGCATCAATCCGAGTTGAGTTCATCCTCAAACCCTCCTGACCTAATCTCCAACCCTAACGCAAGCCCAAATGATAATCCTAGTGCGAGACTCCTTTGAGTTACACACCTTCAGGCATCACCTTCAATCACCGACCCACATCAACAGCAAACGCTGAATGGCACTCTCGTAGTCTGTGTCGCCAATCCATAACTCCATCAAACCCCTACCGTTTTTCGTTTCTTTTTTTCTATTCTGTGCAATGCTCCGCGGCGAGCCACCGTTAGAAAAATCCTCCAGAAGAGTTTTCCAGATTGTGTATGACGCACAAGACACCGCTTGCTCCGATTCCGACACCTCCCATGTGTGGCTATCCGCGTCGTCCAAGTATTTGAATGACCGCTCCCGCGCGCAAAGAATGTGCGACCTTTTCGGTTGCGACCTCCCCCTCTGCTACCTACCAACTTCGCTTCATCTAGGTGGTTTCCAACCGCGTTGACACAGAAACCGGTCTCAGGATCGAATCCCTTCTGAGTTCCTCATCCGTAACATTAGACATACCCTTTCAATTTCTAATCCCAAAAGCTCCCACAATCTGAATTCAGGCTGATGAAAACCCAGTTACAGGTGCGGCAGATTACTATTCTATGAACTCTCATAATTTCAATTCAGCAAAATAATTCTCCTAAGTAATTGGAATAATTGCAAGTGGCATTTACTGTAGGAAATAAACATATCAAAATACATAAATAAATATTCTACGAGCCAAGTATCACTTCCTCATAGATTTCTTAATGAAATTTTATTTATACACACATAAATACATAATAATCTTATGAAAGACTTGATACTTTTATTTTTTATTAATTGAAAGAATGAAGTTTGGTCTAGTCTCGAACGCAGACTGGCAGTCATGTGTGTACATGATAAATGTCGTTAATCCATAGATCAGGGTTCTCGTCAATGGAAGCGAGAGACTTGGACACGAGAGAGCGAGAGAGAGAAGGCACGGAGGGATTGATTAGGGTTTTGTTTTCGAGGTATTCTTGTTTTTGTCATCGTGGGTACTCGAGCTCGGACCCTCTGAGTTATTCCTCGTCTCTCGCTCGCCTGAGCATCACTTCAAGCAGCGTCCATGGTGGCCACGGCGACTATGGTGGGAGCTCTAATGGGGTTGAGCTGCCAGTTTTATTCCAATGGAGTGCGCAAGCTTCCTCTTATGCGTCGTGAGTTTTGATTCCACATGTCCCCTCATTACGGTGGATTGTTTGGTTGTTGGCCGTGGCCTGTCTGCGTGTTCTTGGTGATCAATTATACCGAATGCCGTTTTTGGGTATCTGTGTGGATAGATCCGTGGGAACACTTGCTCGCGATAGGGTTGGGAGCTGGGTTCGGGAATGCCGTCGCGAGCTGGGAAGTTCGCTTGCAAGAGGACCTCGATAAGAAGTTGCAGGAAGTTCAATCTGCCAACAATAAGCGTTACATTGGTAATGGCGATTTCTCCTTTGTTCCCTCCCGTTTTACTGTCAACATTACATTCACACTGTTTGTATATGAATCATTGCCAACGGACACATTTACCAATCTCAATGGAATTACTGGAGAAAGGTACATCGGCGATGGTCTTCTACAATTCTATCACTAGTTTGCTTGTAGAAACCTTAATAATTGCGAAGCTTTTTGAATCAACAAGTAGGTTAACACTTCGATAAGAGAATTTTGCTTTAATTGACAGGAAATTCTATCGACGGTGTTTGACTGTTTCGCAAGAAATTTTCTTAGTGCAACGATGCATATGTTGTGCATTGTGGACACTTGTATTTACTCGTGAGATGTTGAGCTTTAGGGTTGTCAAGTTGAATTTGAAACGGATTAAGGCACTGATGTTGATGATGGGATGTGGCAGGTACCATGAGAGCTGTTGAAGATTAATTTTGAGGTTTGTATCATCGTTAATATGAAAACTTTCTTGAGATTGAAGAGCCTCGTGGTTGGTCTTCTTCTAAAATCTCCACGTACCCACTTACCTGTCTGTCTGTCATTTGATCTACATTCTGTGGACTCTAATCGAGGGCTTTTGAAATACTATTTCTATTTGGATGCTCTGAGCCATCAGTAGGGATCATTATCGTTTGCACCGCAAATTACTGATCTTTGTGACTCCTGAACGAGAGCTGGTAATAATCATTGTTATGATGACATCAAGCAATAGAAGCAACTGTGTTTCTGATCAACTTGATGGTGTTTGTGCAATGACAGTGGTGTTTCTTTTTACTTGCTCTGCCTTAGATTTCGTGTAGGAAGTGCACGATGCTGGGTTGACCGTCTTCTGGAGAGGCTCTGAAGGGGACTATCTTGCGCATAGACTGTGAGATGGGCAGCAAATGGGGAGCAAAAAGTCAAACACCTGTTTACTGTCTCAACGATGTCTCAAGAACCAAGTTTATACTTTTTCGTTTTCTAATCGTATACAAAAATAAGAAAGAAAAACTCGGTTCATTCGTATTCAAATTCAAGTTCTAAAATGTATTTGTTCAATAACAATAACACAAATGTTCACCATCATTTATGTAATATACATCAGAATGTCAACAAAAAATTATTCTGAAAATTACTAGGTCATCAAGTTGAGCTTGTAATCACAAAGAGAAATGGTCAGAAACCTCGACAATTGCTCACTGAACTGCACAGAATGTTATACCGCAATTTATAGACGAGCAGCTGTGATACTTGATTTTCACTTCATTCGTGGTGATTCACTTGTTGATGCTGGCGAATCTTGAGTTGTGCTTACTTAGGAAATATTCTTTGTTGCTCTTCTTTGATGCCGAAAATATTATATCGATGTCCAGGTACTTTGATTGAATAATCAACCTGTGTTCTATAAATTAAGGTGGACGCCCCCTTTTCCTGTATGTACACCCTTTTACAAAGCTAACATGGACATTACAGATTTAGTATGGGAGTTCTAAGCAACAACAACAAGAGAGTTAACAAGACTTACAATACATCTGTGTATAAATTTATTAAACAATTTTTAAATTTATTATAATGAATGATTTTTTAAATTATAGTAATGTACTAATAACAGATTAAGAAATAATGCATTATGAATTGAAGTGTAGACACATGTATAAAAATTTATTACACATACCTTGTGTTGATTTTATATAATAATTATAAAATAACTAGCAATGTTTAAAGGATTCTTTTAAATGTATCACACATGTAACAAACTACAATTTCAAGTCTCTTTTTTAAAAAATCAAAAGCTTTTAAGTGTTGGTACCAATTTATGTATATTTCTTGAAGTCTCTAGTTCTCTTCAGAACTATCTACATTCTTATAGAATCTTTTATAAAAAGTCTTTTATATAATAATTTGTAATCCTTATAATCTCCTATAATTGTTTTTACAAGGCATAGTTTTTATAGTACAAATAAGGGAGTAAGATAAGGAATAACTTATTCTTGCCAACAAAAGTTTTTGAGCAATTAAAAATTGTTCTTATTTCTACACAACTTCTTTTCATTTGTTTTCTTTGTAACTATTAATCTTATGGTCTCTTATTCTAGCATCTTTAACATAATAAAGCAATAAAAATAAAAAATAAAACAAAACAAACAAATAAAATTAACATTGATTTAAAACTAATTGTAAAACAAAGTGAATGATTTTTACAAATTTTCTTTTATTTTTCAACTCATAAAATATATTAAAATTAAATATTTGTTATTATTGATTATTGAATTTAACATTGATAATTATATTGTTCATAAAAACCACATTACAAAACATAAATAGAATAGTGCTATAACTACAAATACAAAATAAATAAATAAATAAAAATAAACTATAACATAAATATAAAAAGAATTTTATTTGTATTAATACTCATCTTTAATTCATATTTAAGTGTATATATTAAAATCTCATGTAAAAATATAAAAAACCAATGTAGATTTTTTTTTAAATTATAATTATAATGATACTTGTACAACCTTGGCCTTTGGTTGTAGTATAAAGTAAAAAGAGGCCATGAAATGGACTAAATCATATATGTTTTTTTGAACCTAAATATGTCACTTCTAATAATTATAAATTTTATTTAAAAAATGATATAAAAATATATTTACTTTAAGTAATTTTTTACACAATGTTTTTAAAATTTCCAAAAACCTTTGTGAGAGAAAAATCCAATGAAAAATCAAAGGAACAACATTATTTATGCCATGAAGTAAGAAAATACATTTCATTTCATCCAATATTTTCTTCTTGGAACTGATTTTTGTAAGTTTAAAATTAATAGAGTGAGACTTCTTAATTTCAACCACTCTAAGCATTTAAAAGTTGTGACCTCTTACCTTGTCCTTTAGACATGAAGACTTAAAGCATGATCTAACCACTCATGTGGATGTCAGGTCAAACAATGAGGTCAAAATCTTCTGCAAAATCTCACTTTTTGAGGCAATTCCACTAAATCTCTTTACTTAAGTGACAATTCTACATGCACAAGAAACCACCCTGACTGCTATGGTCCAACTTGAAAGCCAGCATGGTACATCTAGATTTATTATAATTGTGTAATTTTAATAGTGACAAACAATTGTTGGAGAGATTGGCATAAGTGTTAGTAGAAACCAAATGCAACATTAAAATACACAATTTGATTCTAAGTAGCAACATGGTAGATATTTCAAGTTTTCAACTTAGTTTTAGCCCTTGGTTCCTCACATGCTTTGCAAGGTTTCACAAGGTTTCATGTGATCACCCACATCCATCAAGGATTAACTTTCAGGCTTGGTCCCAGTTTATGTGTTACATGATCCCACTGTTCCCTATTGTGTCACCCAAACCTTTAGCATGCAAGTCATGGAGGCAACATTAGACTTTTTGTACTCAGGATTGTTTAAATTGGTAGCATTTGGCAGATTTTGGTGACAGAAACTACACCTTCCATTCATTCTGGGTTGCAATTGCTTGCAGAAAAAATTGATGCCTGTGAAGTACGACTTAAAACAAGTTAAATAAAATGGCAACAGACAACATGGTTTCTTCCACAAGTTCTTAACTTTCATGCTGTCAAAATTCCATTAATGTCCCATATGCTTTGCAATTTGTGTATGAATGTTTAATATAAGTAATTAGAAAGCCTTGACTTTTGCTGAACGTCATTTTGCAAAAACACTTTTGGTTTACTCCTGAAGAGAATACAGATCCTTAAGAGTCACAATTTTTGATTATGCAGACACTACATAATACACTCATCTTGTTCAATATTTTTGATAATGGTGGTCCAAGAGCTTATTGATTAAATGCAATTTACAACATTGTTGCAGAATTGAGTGTTAAAACAATAAATGTAGCTTTAGAACTCTCACTTAAAAATATATTGAGCATAAACTACAAACAACTTTGTTTTCAACAGTCTAAAAAAATAGTATATAGATAAATAGACATCATAAATTACTTATTACTATCACATAATTATAGATCACAATGGGATAAATCATCCATCACTAAGTATGTGTGTGTGTGTGTGTGTGTGTGTGTATGTCTACATATATTTCAAAAAACCAAACTCAAACTCGTGTAAAAATTTATAGAACAGAAACATATTGCTCTATGTATGTACTCACACTACCAATATACATAAATATTTTACAATTTTTATCACCATAACATTTCCAATCAACCATACAATGCAAACAACATGAAAAGACAGCAAGAGCAATCGAGCCATACAGAACACAGGCCAACTAATGAAGGCCATGAGGAGAGGAGCACAAACACTAAAGGGCAAGAAAGAGAAGAAATCCAAAACAACCCAGAGCCACGTAGACAAGGCCACCAAAACTAAAATTAATCCAGGGAGAGAGGTGCCCCCCAAACGGAAGCAGCAGCCCCACAAGGACTTGATCGAAGTGCGTGCTAACCCATGCCCCCACTCACTCTCTCACTCGCTCCGTTCTCCCTCTCGCTCTTGCATTGCCATTCCCCGCTCTCCACGATCTACGCAGCTCCCCACCCCAACCCCCGCCCCGATACTTCTCCGTTATTGGTGAGGAGACAAGGAGGGGTTGATTGGGTGTGGGTGATGGGGCGGGGCTGATTGCGGAGGTTCGTTTGCAGTGAGTGTATTCCAGGTTGCGTTGCGGGTGCAGTTAGGTTATTGAAGATGAGCCGATTTGATGGCCGATATGGCGATCCTTCGTCGTTTCGCGACAGGAAGAGGTACGTGTGGGGGCGGGGCTGGTGAAGTGGTGGTTGTGTTGGGCATTGTGGTGTGAGAATTGGGGGTTGCAGCCATCGCGGTCCCGCGCGTGGCTGCGAATGGGATGGTTTGCGCCGGCGCTGGCCGGTGCCCAACTTGCGCGTCTCTCGATGGTCGGGGCAATTGTTGTATTTGCGAGAGAGGAGCAGAGACAGACAGGGCGCGCGAACACACACACACACAGCGAGAGAGAGAGAGAGAGAGAGAGAGAGAGAGAGAGAGAGAGAGCGAGCGAGCGAGAGTTGGTGCAGGTTTGCTATTTGTTTGTGGGAGCCAGCTGAGGTTGTGGATTGTGGTGCAGTGACTTTGGAGGAGGTGGAGGAGGATACGGTGGGGGAGGAGGTTATGGCGGTGGTGGCAAAGGGGGCGGTGGATACGGTGGACGAGGAGGAGGCGGGCGAGGAGGTTATGGTGGGAGCAGCAAGCGTGATTTGGACGACATAGCGTTGCCAGCGCAGGAGTTCGAAAACCTAATTCCATTCGAGAAGAATTTCTACGTGGAGCATCCGGCCGTGTCTGCTTTGACCGAGGAGGAGGTTGCAGCTTACAGGCGAAAGCGAGAAATAACTGTGGAAGGTCGGACCGTTCCTAAGCCCGTCCGCACGTTCGAGGAGGCGTCATTTCCAGGTGCGTGGCATTTGCATGGCTGACGAATCGTGGCCGGGTTTGGTCTAGCCGTCCCGTGTTGCAACACAAAGACGTTGTGGTGGCGTGCACGGAGCACAGTTGCGAGAGTGCAGGTGTCCGGGACAGTTTAGGGTTGTGGGAGTGGTGAGCGCGGGTGGCTGTGTAGTTGCAGTGGTGTGTGCAGTGTAGAGTAGCGGGATGGTTCATCTTCCGGCGTAGGCGACGTCGTGCACGATGCGCGGAATGTGTGGGCTGGCCAGTGAGGGCACATTTGGCAGATGTGGTGTGCGAAGAAACCTGTCGTGGAGTAGGCGGGACGAAAACATCACGGGGCTTGGTTTGTGGTGGACACTGTGTGATTGATCGGGATCGGTCCTGTTGGTGGTGGCATTGGGTTTGTGGCGCTGATCACGCTGCGGCGGTTGTGTGTTTGGGAAATGGAGCAGATTATGTGCTGCATGAGGTGCTGAAGGCAGGGTTCACGGAGCCAACAGCTATTCAAGCGCAAGGCTGGCCCATGGCTTTGAAGGGGCGCGACTTGATCGGGCTGGCAGAAACCGGGTCCGGAAAAACACTGGCATATCTGCTGCCGGCTATTGTGCATGTGAATGCTCAACCGTATCTGGGTGAGGGTTTCGCGCACACGTGTGGAGGAGGGTTGATGTATGGGAAGGCAGGGTTGAAACGAGTGCGTGGATGAAGTTGAGGTTAATGGTGTGATGAGCCAGTTTCGCGCATTTGACTGGGTGGTGGTGGTGGATTGGGTTGCAGCTCCTGGAGATGGGCCGATCGTGCTGGTGTTGGCCCCTACTCGTGAGTTGGCGGTGCAGATTCAGCAAGAGTCGACGAAATTTGGGGCGTCTTCGAAGATCAAGAACACGTGCATATACGGAGGTGCCCCGAAAGGGCCACAGATCCGCGACCTGCAGAAAGGTTGGGATGAGCTGTGTGCAAGTGGGGTATGCAGTTCTGGGGCGGATGGGTGATTTGCGGCAGTTTAGGGCGTGGGCGTGAGTAACATGAAGTGCGTGTGTGGTGCAGGGGTTGAGGTTGTGATTGCAACACCGGGTCGTTTGATTGACATGCTGGAAGGTCGACACACGAATTTGCGGAGAGTGACGTACTTGGTGTTGGACGAGGCCGATCGAATGCTGGACATGGGGTTTGAACCGCAGATTCGGAAGATTGTATCGCAGGTGAGTATGGGTGCGTGCGAGGGTGGGTTGGCAGCGGTTGAAAAGTGCAGCGAGTGAGTTAGGTTGTGGGGCGCGCTGGGTAGTTGTTGTCATGGCACGTGTGCGAGGGCGGGCGGTGGGGTGTGGCGATGTTGGTTTGAGTGCACGGGGAAGGGTGGGACGTTGTGACTTGGCAAGGCGGATGCGGTGAACCGATAGATATTGGCAGGTGATGAGGGCGTCCTGTGAACGGGAAGCGCAAGTAGAAACAGGGTAGGAGTGAAGCGGATGCAAAGTTGAGCACGTGGAGGGGTGTGGGAGCGGAGTGGGAATGCGGATGGAGAGAGTGTGGGTGGGAATGAGGAGCATGTAGGTGGGCGAATGTTGGTAGAAGCGGTGCATATTGTGCTGAATGGGGTGGGGTGGGTTGGGTTGTGTGGGCGGTTACGCGAACAGATTCGACCAGATCGTCAGACGCTGTATTGGAGTGCGACATGGCCGAAGGAAGTAGAGTTCCTTGCGAGGCAGTTTTTGAACGATCCGTACAAGGTACGAGGGTTTGTTGCATGAACGAGGAAGGAGCGGGCGAAGGTTTATTTTGAGGGGAGGCATGGTGTTTGGAATGTGGTGTGGAGGTGTGGTCCATGATGTGTGGACGGGGGTGTGATGGTGTGCTTGGTTGTGGGTGACATTACATGTGGTTGAGCGGGATGAGGTGATTTGCATTGCAGGTGACGATTGGTTCGTCGGATCTGAAAGCCAACCATGCGATAGACCAAGTTGTGGAGGTGGTGTCGGAACACGAAAAGTATCCCAAGTACGTTGACGCTGTGAAGCGCGGGTTGTGGTGGGGACGGGAGAGGAATTACAGTGGATATATGAGTTGTGGGTTGTTGGCGGGGGGGGGGGGGGTTGGAGGTAGTTTGGTTGAGGTGTTTGGAGCAGAGGGCGTGGGGTAGGCGGTTTTGCTGAGGTGTTGTTGTTGTGTGTGTTTCAGGTTGATCAAGCTGTTGGAAGAGATAATGGATGGAAGCAGGTTGCTGGTATTCATGGAGACGAAACGCGGGTGCGATCAGGTGACGCGGCAGCTGAGAATGGACGGTTGGCCTGCGCTGTCGATCCATGGCGACAAGTCCCAGGCAGAGAGGGACTGGGTTTTGTCGGAGTTCAAAGCTGGGAAGAGTCCTATCATGACGGCCACTGATGTCGCTGCGCGTGGTTTGGGTATGTGCGGGAGAGGATTTGATATGAAGCGTTGCGTGCGATTGGTTGGGAGGGAAGGGTGCGTTGGGTTTGTGTCGTGAATGGAGATGGAAGGCGTGTGTGTTGGTTTTGGCAGTGGCTTGGTTGTGTCGTAATCGAGTGACTGTGTTGGAGGTGGCGTCAGGCCAGAGATCGGGTGGTGGATGTTCGTGGCGTGGGTGTCACATGTGTCGAGGTCGAGGTCGTGGTTGTGCAAATTGGAAGTGGAAGGGACTTGCTGTGATGTGCTGGGGGTGGTGGTCGGTCGTGTCGTTCGTGGATGACGTTGCAGTGCAGTGAGCGATGGCGCGGATGGTATTTGGGTTTGTTGCGCAAAGCACGTGTGTGGTGTGAGGGCTTGGGAGATGGTGGTGGCAGTTCAGTGGAGAATGTGTTGGGACGGTGTGGATGTTGTGGCACGGAGACTGGGAGTCGGGTGGGGCAAGTTGGTACATCCGGTGGGAACGATGCGTAAGGAGCGTGTGTGGGAGGGAGTCGGTCCCGATGGGTGTGACTGGGGTCGGAGGTGTGTGTGATGCATGGGGAAGTCGCGTGCGTCGTGTGAATCGGTCATGTAGGGCTCATGTGGTGGTGGGGGGGAGTCGAAGTCGTAGAAGAATGGTGGGGCGGCTCCGGCGGGGCGTTGGAGGCGCCCGGGGAAAGAGCAGCGAGTAGGGGTGTGAGGGAAGCGGGAGCGTGTTGAGTTGTGGGGTGTGGGAGGAGTTGGTGGAAGGAATGGAGGTAAGCGGGGTGCGTGTGGTTGGGGCGTCGAGCAGGGGCACGGTGTTGGAGGTGGTGGGTTGATGTGGTTTGAAGTGTGATGTGTGGTATGGCGGGGATTTGGTGTGCGTGGGCGTACGATGTGGAATGGTGGGTTGAGTGGTAGGATCTAACATGGTGAGGTAGGATGAGTGAGCAGTGGAAAATGGGAGTGGGAGAATGGGGTGCGGTGTCTTTGTTGTTCTGCAGGGTGCGTGAGAATGCGGGCGGGCTGTAGGCCAGCTGGCATCCTGATGGCATGATAGTGGCGTGGCGGCGGTTCTTGATGCTCTTATTAATTTTTTTCTGTGGGAAGGAAGAAAGGGGCAGTGCATGGGAGTGCGAAAGAGAGACACTGCCGCCGCCACGGCGACGCTCCACACCTGCTTTTTTGGATCGCTGGCTTACTGTGTGCAGCCCGGTCGCCACACTCATTCATCCGGTGCAGACACCGCGTTGTGTGGTCTAGAGCGTTGCAAGGTGGGCATCCACAGCGCGCCCCGCGATTGGGCGGATGTGATGGATGGGACTGACGAAGACGAAGGAGGATCGGAAGTGGGTGACGGTAGATAATGTGGCGGTGTTGGTTGGGAGTAGTTGAGGCGAAGGATGGGAGTGATGCGGAGTTGGAGAGGGTTGTGACGAACGTAAGAGCGTGGGAGGAGGGGGAGTTGGTAGCGAGCGGGAGTGATGTGATGTGGGGGTTGGTAGTTGAGAGGGGGTTGGAAGATGGATGGGGTCAGGACGGGACGGGAAGGGAGGGAGTTGGGTTAGGCGTAGGTCAGTGGGTTGGATTGTATTCCATGCGTTTGGAGGGTGCGAGTTGTGAGCGACGTAATCTATGTTGAGCGGGGTGGTCGCGGTGATGGTGGGAAGGAGAGCACGGCGTTGTGGGAGAATGTGGGCGGTGGTTGTGCAGTAGATGGCAGAGTGGGGTGCGCAGATAGGGAACGGGGAGGATGGTGAGAGATTGATGGGCGTATGGCGCATGGTTTTGGGTTGGTTCGGTGGTTTTTGTTTTGTAGAGCAGTGTGTTGTGGAGAGATTCTGAACCAGTCTGAGGAAGAGTACATGCGTGACTAGGCGATGAGGTGGGACGGTAAGAGTTGATAACGTCCCTTGGATGATGGGCTGTGAATAGTAGGGATTGTCGAAGGAGAGGAGGGAGTGAGGAGTGGGTTGGAGTAGCAGGAGGCGGTGTAGGGCGTGTGGAGGTGGTGATGGGTGTCGGGTCATAGAAAGAGAAGGTAGTTTTGGAGAAGGTGAAGTGGGCGGACGTTGAGGGGGAGAGGTTGGAACTGACCGGATTGGAGGGGGCGATGTTTCAGATGTGAAGGATATCAAGTGCGTGATCAACTACGACTTTCCGGGTTCGTGTGAAGACTACGTGCACCGGATTGGTCGCACAGGACGTGCTGGTGCGAAGGGAGCTGCGTACACGTTCTTCACTGCAGCGAACGCGAAGCACGCGAAGGAGCTGGTGTCAATACTTGTGGAGGCGGGTCAACCAGTGAGTTCTCAGTTGCAAGCAATGGTGGGCAGCAGTCGGGGCGGAGGCGGTGGAGGTGGGTGGTGGACGGTGCCGTGTGGGTTTGTGGAAAGGAAGTTGAAAGGCGTGAATTGCATTTTGTAGAGAGAGAGAGAGAGAGAGAGAGAGAGAGAGAGAGAGAGAGAGAGAGAGAGAGGGGGGGGGGATGGAGAGATCGAGGGGGGTAAGGTTGAGGTTTGTGGTTTGCAGGAAGGCAGTATTGGCGGTATGAGACGGAGAGCGTTTGGGGCAGGGGAGAGTTGAGGTTGTGGGAGTGGCATGATGTTGGATGGGGTGTGATGATGGTGAGGGAGCGGGAGATTGTTAGGAACGGAGTGGTGACAGAGAGTCGGGTGGATGTGAATGCAGGATTTCATCGTGGAAGGGGTTTCGGTGGGCGAGGATTTGGCGTTCAGCAGTCAGGTTCCAACACTATACCCCTGGGCGGTCAAAGATGGGGTCGGTAAGGCTGCGAGGCTGCGAGGCTGCGAGTTTGAAGAGGGTGCATAGCGAAGCAGCGGATGGCAGTAGCGAAGCGAAGGAGTAAGGTGTTTGAGTCGTAGCGTGGGTTGGACATGTGATCCATTGAGTGCGGTGTACCGGCGGTTGGACGAGGTGGGCGTGACGGGCAGTGAGCAGGGTCGGCAGGAGCGAGTGGTGGCGGTGTGTGAGGACGAGCAGTTGTGCGGTGGAGCAATCGGTGGTAAAAGTGAGAGCGGGGGTGGGTTGCAGAGAAAGCTGCGGGTGTCGTGGAGTAAGAGCGCGAAGCCAAAGAGTGGAAGTGGTGGGATCGGGTTGGAGGGCGACACAGGATCAGTGTGATTATATGGAGTAGTGAGGGTGGACAGAGAGTTTTGCCGAGTTCCTGGGGCCTCGGGTTAGTCGCGTGGTTTTTATGGTAATGGAGGCCGATGAACACAGGGTTGGCAGGGTTTGGAAAGTTGGTGGTAAGACTGCCATAGGAAGGGAGTGGGAGTGCATAGTACGGTACGATGCCTGTATGAAGGGCGTTGGGCCTTCGCTGGACTGACTGTAGAGTTCCCTTTGGAGGAATTGTATATCAAGGTTGTGATGGAGGATGTGCATATTTTGGGCTGTGGTATGGTTGTGTGAAGGTGGACCCGGATGATGGTGTGATTCTGTGGGCGACTGTGTGTGTATTGAGGGAGTGTGTTCGGGGCGATGGTGGGAGGAGGGGATTGCTGTGTTGGTTGGGGTGGGTTTGTGTGGGTGCGGAATGGGTGCTGTAGGGGTTGGAGGAGTTTTGATTGGGTGTAGGGGTGGTAGATGGGAGTGAGAAGAGACGATGAGGAATGTTTTGGTCGAGGTATCACGTTGGAGGACATGGCTGGTGTTGAATGCATGGAGGTGCAATCAAGTGTTGAGTGGAGGGATTGATCGGATGGGTTTAGAGGGTTGGTGGGGAGTAGAGTGTGCAGCGGAGCGTTGTGATGTTGACGGAGGAGTAGCATTGCGTTGGTATGGTAGTGTTGTATAGGTTGGGTCTGTAGGTGGTGGGAAGGGAGGTGTTATTGTTGAAGGGGACGTAGTGTGGAGAAATGATTGAGTGAATGTTTAGGATTGCGTGGAGTTGGTGGTCATGAGGGTAGAGTAGCGGTGACGAACTTGTGCGGGGTTGGGTCGGTGGCTGGAGTTGTTTTGGTGTGCATGTCTTAATCCCATTTTAGTGCTTTTAAATGTTTCTGTGAAAACTAAACCTTGAATTTAGCTTGCTTTTTCAAATCCATCAAAATCCCAAATTTTGGCATGTTTGAGACATTTATATATTTCCGTGAAGTCTCTTTTTTGAGCATGTTTATCAAACATTGGTCGGGTGTTACGTTTTTTGTGGATGGTTCTGTTTTTTACAAGATCGTCTGGTTTTTTGTTTTGTTGGTGGTCTTTATAATTGTTATGTGGTAACTTTTTCTAGTGGTTTTTTTATTTTTGTAGTTACTCTTTCTGTTTCTTCAAAGCTAATTGTTATGATTCTTTGACAAGTGTAATATTCTTTGTCCCATTTACAGGTCCATAAAGTAAATCTAGTTTTTGCTATCTAAATGAGAAGTATAAAAATCAAAATTTTTACTTCCGCCTTTTTCGTTACCTATGCTTTCTTAAGTTTTGTACTAATTTCTCAATTAGGTCCTATTAATATATTGTTCTTTATTTGTTCTTTTATCCAATAGTTGTGCTTCAATACAATATTGCAAATACTGAATTCTTATTGTTGCTTCAATTCTTCCTAGGTAAGATATAAGACATGCCAATCAACCTTATGGTGTGCAAATTTTTGATACAATTCTATTTAATATTATAACAACAAATGGCTACATCCATTTTTATTCATATGATTTTTTTACAAAATTACTCTTATGGTGGTTTAAGATAAGAAAATAATATCCAGCTATCAAATTTTCTTCAATCATTTGTGATTTAAAGACACCTATATCATCTACAATTGGATTAACAATCAAGTCCAAAGTATAGAAAACAAAACAATATGCACCATTATCAATCACTACCTTGATTTGAATGCCACCACTTTAAAAGGACACTTATAAAATGATTGAAAGACATATTGATGAAGAAGAAGGTTTGCTATTATTGTAGACAATGTCTATCTTGTTGAAATTCTAAATCTTACTATTTTGGCTTATTTTAATCATTCCAAATTACTAATCTTCTACAACTTAAGCAATATTTCAATTAACAAAATACCAATATATGAGTATCTTTCTAATATTCAAATCATAGGTTGGAACCAAAGTGATGATGTAAAGCTATTCTTATTTAATTTAGGTACCAAAGCTAACCTTCTTCCTATTCTTCTTAACAACCAATTTTTAACTATTTAGACCACTATAACCAACCAAATCCTTATTTTCTAACTATTATGGTTGTAATGGACTTCTTTAGTATATTTTTGAATTTCCATAGATTTGTGCTATTTTAAAGCTATTGCTTATAAGGATCTTTATTCACTTCTATTCTAAGAAGTTCTTGACAAAGTTGAAGTCCACAATATGCACTTATTCTTTGATAATTTTTTTGTTATCGCCAAATTAAGATACAACCAAAAGAAAAATATAAAACTATCTTTATTACCAAATGGAGTGCCTTTTTTAAAGATTGTCATGCCATTTGACTTCAAGAACATCCCTCTAGTATATTAATTAGTTATTAATTAAGCCTTTAAAGCATATTTGGGAAAATTTATGGGCTTATTCTTTGATTACTATAGTTGTTATCCACCCAAAGTAACTACACCTAACTATGACAATGTTATCCATTGGAGGAGCTTGTATCTGCTTGCAAATGATATCTGCTAAAATATCTCAATGGCTTAGTGTCAAAAGAGCAATAAGCAAGGAAATAAAGGGCCATTATGAGGTTATCAAAATTAAGGGAAACAATAAGGTAGAGGGATATTTAAGGGTTGGAGAAAGTACTTAGCAAGCAATCAAAAAGCAGCACATTGTGTAGTAGGTTTTACGTAGTAGTACCTCAAATCAAGCTAGTATTGGGTTGGAGGTTGTATATTTTTGATTGAATAGTAAACTAGTCTTTGCCTTTTTTTGATCATTTTATGTATCAAGTCCAATCTTGCAAGGTTGTGTCCCAAACTTGCTAATAATCTCAAAAGCCCAAGTAATATTTGGCAACCATGTTGGAGAGCATTACATGACAAAACCTTAAGGAACCCTCACAGAGGATAAACATAAGATCCACAAGCAAAATGATCAAAGAAGTTGGAGCAAGAGGAGACATAGGAAGATATCTTCTTAGTTGAGTAGAGTACCACAAGTAGAACCCATGAGAGATCTCAACTAATCCTAAAGGTATTGGAGACTTATAGAGTTGGTTACAACAATATACCATGGCAATAGAAGATTGCATGAAAATGGTTTTATAAGAAATATCACAACATTATGAAGAACTTATGCAAATAGTTTGAAATTCACAACCTAGCTTCCACGTACCTCAAACACAACAATCAAGTATGGCAATGGAAGAGGGCTACAACTAGACTTCACAAGAAAATCAATCCATTGCATCCATTTCAATCGAAGAAATAGTAGTGAACTTGGGACAATCCAATCTGAAATATCTCATTTACAATTGCATGGATGACCTCGATAAACGCATCAAAGCTTACTTAATTGTAGCAAAGATTAATGAGGTCCTATTATTAAAACAATGAAATAAATATTTGTGACAATGTTATAAGAAATGGATATTAAGTGATTCTTATTGTTTATCTATGGCTTGGCATTTAAGTACTCTAGTTAATTGGTAACAACTCAAAATACCTATGGAAACAAAATGAGAACCTCACTTCCCATATATTATAGACGATTGGAAGTTGCAAAAGATTTGCAAGCAAATACAACACAAGCTACATGTGCATAAGGCCACAAAGACAATTGACACTAATGCCAAAGAAACCACAATTGGGGATATACTCAACAATACTATAGTTACAATTATTCTTGTTCAATTATTCAAACTAAACCTCAAGATACTAAGATACCTAAAACTCAAGGCATACTCCAAACCATCATCGCAAGTGTTTGCGGACTTAAATGCCAAGCCATAGATCTCAACATCACAATTATCAAATTTCATATTAGAAAACATCAACTAATTAATGTACTTGTAATAAAGAGATCTAGAATTAATGTCATACCAAATCATATCTGCAAGTTCTTTGGACTTTCTAACTCAAAGCAACTTTATTTATACTCTGCATAGCAAACAACACTTGGGTCATGTCCCTTGGGATATTACAAAATATAATTATCACAATTTAAGAAATCCACATGTGAACTAAAATAAATCTCTACTAATGGAAATCTATATTAATATACAACAATTTTCTTATCTTATAATTTAATTATATAGAGTTACTACAATAGGTTCTTATTAAGGACCCTTTTCAGTTTAATAAACGTCCATTAATCACTAAAAAAAAAAAAAAAAAAAAAAAAAATCATGATTAACCAAGCATGCAAGAAAATAAATCCTAAGTTCTCAATCCATCGCAAAAATATTATGTATTTTTTATTAATTTTTCATCCATTAATCAATAATCATTCAATTAAAATTTTTCATCTATAAATGAATTTTCATCCATAAATATTTCTTCATCCACAAATAAGAATTCATCTACTTTTATATTCATCCGATACAAAAATCCATCCTCTAACCTAATTCATTCAATTCTCATCTAATCGTAAATCCATTCAATTTAGTATTAAACCCTTGTTCTACACAAAAGTATTGGAAATTCTCACAACTTGAAAAACTTGGACAACGAACCTTGAGCTCCTTCTTAACAGTAGCACCCACTATCTAATGACTGCATGAGCTCCTATTCAATACTATCAACGATTAAGGGTAGCTGTGGTTCTACCTTGGCTCTCCAAGGTGAGCTTGCTACGGAGCTTGCTTCACGAGCTTCGATTACACAACCTAAAGCTACCTGACATTAGTGGCTAGCAGCAACAATTAACGTCATCAATCAACTTCACTTCAATTACAATGTGCCATGACCTTCGCAGTGTTCCCTCGGAAGCGTCGAGGATTCTCCGCAATAGTGACCCTTCCTTCACTCCATGTGGAAATCCAGATCGTCTGATCGCAGCAGTTGGTCAGCCACTCGCTCATCACTGCACCATGGTATTTGCCGACCGCAACTATAGAGAGTAAAATGACAAGCCTCTGCTGGCACTAGATCCCCCTCTTCGAGCTGCTTAGGATTTGTACCCACTGAATGCCGAATCTGCCTGAGAGCACCTTGCTGGAATACCGATATCCACAACCTAGCAGAGCTTGATTGATGAGAAGGCTCTAGCTCAAGGATATGAATTGGATGATATGGACTTGGAAGATCATTTGCCGCAGCGGAGGTGGTCAACCCGAGCCTCCGGGTTGCAAGAAGAACCGCATCCTAAGGAAATTAAAGATCTAATCCGACACAGCACCGCATTATCACTGCAATGCGACTGCCGAAACAACAACCATAGAACAGCAGCAATACTTGGATTCAACACAAACAACTAGAGGAACTATGACAAGCTAGGATGCCAAACCAGGCACCGTCAACATAGGAGAGCACAACCGCAGCCCTTGTTGAATGGAATAAAAATTTAATGAACAAGTGGTTAGGACCACTACTCCACTGGAGAGGAGCCAAAATCAACCAAACGTGAGCGCCAAACTGTTGTTGAACAACCAGCTTCCTTAGCCCTGATTGTCAGCACCTTAGCAACGACTTCAAAATTTCAAATATCCGCAAACCCGATTGCAGCACTACCACCGCGGCACCCGCAGAAGGAAAAAAAACAATCCTAGACCATTAGTGCAAAAGGAGTCGAAGATGTGCAAGTAACATTTTGGAGTCCACCAAGCGCTAATTTCCTTAAATCAATACTAGTGTATCTGATCTGCTGCCGTCTTGAACCTTCTCTTCTACGACCCTTAACACAACCTTTAATTTTGTCCTCGAGATAGGACAGCAGCGATCGACGAAGTTGACCACGAAAGTTCTAGCACCACAAAACAATGAGAAATGAAAAAACGGGATAGTGCCACTAGACCCACTACAATCATCAATAGAGTTGCGAGCACTTGTAGACACGGTGGAGCAATAATTGGAGCACAACTTGCTCCGATGATCACACAATTACAATGAAAAGAATCCGCTACATGCCTCCGAGAGAACTAGAAGTGATTCACAAGCCTCCACGCGTCCTTTGCAGCTTCAGAGCAACTATCTGGGGCACACTTGTAATGCTCCCTCCGCATGCACTTTCACGGCAACCCCGCACCACTAAACCTAGATCTCGAAGGAAAACAAAACCGCCATCGACGCCACTCCAGCACGAGGAATCATCAACAAGAATCCACTTGAGAGCGCTTTTCCACTGCCATAGAACCAAGTAGAAATGGGAACAATGTGGATAGCGCCGAAGAAAACATCAAGAAGAAAGCCGCACAAGGTGGGCAGGTGCATCACCACTGCACTGCAGTAGCGCAACTGGAGAGGAACAACCACAAAACTCGTAGCCGTCGACAGGTTCAATGCTAAACATTGCAACTCACCTACAGCCGTCGAAAAAATCAAAACACAGAAGACCAGGGTGGTGTCGCTCCACACAGTAGCAATGCATAATTAGCACAACCACCAAAGCCTCTGCCCACCGGACTGAGCCGCCAACACCTAGAACCTAGACAAGAGAGCCAAAGCAAAAGAACCTCCAGCAGCCACCAGCCATGATTCACGGAGCTCCACAACACACCAAGGAGCAGAAAAAAAACTGGAAAAAAGAAGGACCGCAGCACAGCCACGACAGCGACAAGGCCAGAATTTTAGAGTTCGTTGCTACCAGCCTCAACACCGCACTTAGCCCACGCCAGGTCTACAGGAGCTCAGAAAAATAAGATAAAAAACCAAACAAGTGGAGAGCAAATGCAACCTGTGGAGCTCTGAAAATCAGAAAAAAAAAAAAAAATACAGAAAACAAATGGAAAGCCATCACGTCGCGGTCGGGACAGCTGTCAACAGTGGCTGTTACCGAAAGGCGGATCGGTCCAATACCCGGGTAGTCCAGTACCCGGTCCGGCCGATACTCGCAGCCCGTACGAATCTGGCCCCATATGTGCGCGGCCCGTATGGTCCAATACAATATTTGTATTGTATTAAGCATAATATACTATATACATGTTATATTCAATACATAATATACCATATACAATACGGCATATTTAGCTTTATATAATACTTGAATTTAATATTCTAAATTCTCTCTAGATGCTCCAAAAATACTAAAAAAGATGCTAAATTGATGCCTCTAAGATGCCTTTTAAATTGAGCATTGCTATTAGATTTTCTATACTAAATTGTATTTTCTCCAATAACACTAATTTTCCTTTATTTAAAATCCTCTAAACTAATCTTCACCTAACAAGTATTGTTTTAGCCATCTAAATGCATCATTTTGTTCTAAAACAATCAATAAGTCAATTTGATGAATCACACTGTGTACCAATTATCTTCTCAAATTGAGAAGTTCAACAAAATTATTTTTTGACTATCTTAGAAAGACTGGTTGCAAGATATGAATGCATCTTACACTTAATTCAACAACAAAATTGCCATTCACCACTAGCATCAATACATGCATATTCATATCGATAATTGCATAACTTGAGAAAAAACCTCAATGACTTGATAAGTCATGAGTAACGATAGGACCTTCAGAATAAGTCCAGAGTAAAAAGAGTTTGTATGGGCACTTACATCCTACTTGGTTCTTGTTATGCAAGTATATCTTGTGGCCATAATACATAAAAACTGGTTAGATGTTTTTGCAAATTTCACTATTAAGCTCTAAGATTAGTCTGATATTAATGAACAACCACCATATATTAAATTAGAAGGATAAATAATTATGAAATGATTGTATAATCTAAAAGAAAAAGTAGAGTTTATTAACATCAAGACACCTTCAAAATCAAAACATGTCAAAATAAATATTGATGCATCCAGCAATATAAAAACCAATGTGATTATATTGTTCTATGAATATCAAGAAATATTTGCTTAATTACATAAGGATTTAAGGAAAATACCTCAAAGAGAGGAAAACATCAAATCTATCTTTACTCAAATATCGCTTCAATTCAAAAGAGACAATGTTAAATAAACCCCAACTACATGCAAACCATGAAGTAAGAGCTAAATAAACTCCTACAAGCCAAATTTATTTTACATGTGGATTCTACTCCATAGTTGTCATCCATGGTAATTATTCCAAAAAAATTAAGAGTTCTATGAATTTGCATGGATTTTCATAGATTAAATGCTACTACAAAAAATAATCATTATTTCTTCCCGAATATGGAAGAAATCATTGACAAAGTAGCAGGCCACAAGTTATATAGCTTCATTGATTGTTTCTTGAAATACTACTAGGTAGCTATAGCACCAAAGGACAAAAGAAAATAGTTTTTATTACAAAATAGGAACCATTTCAATTTAAACAAATATCATTTGGTACAAAAAATATACAAATAATATTCCAACGTGTGATAGAATATGCATTTAAATTATATCTCAAAAAATTCTTTTGAATATACTTCAATGATAGAACAATCTATAGACTTAAAAAAGAACATATCCAACATCTACAACAAATCTTTAAAGCTTGTCAAAAATATGGCATCAGCCTCAATGCAAATAAATGCATGTTTTTATTCTTCTTTGGATTCATATTCAAGTATATTGTTTGTCTTTTGGATAAGTCATTCGATCCTAAGAAAATCAAACAAATACAAAACATGCTCAAATCTTGCAATCAAAAAATAATACATAATATGCTTGAGATTATTAAGTTCAACCAGACTTTTATAAAAAAAATTGCATACTTGATTTCATCCACATCCAAATTCAATAAACTTGAATATAAGTATAATCATTATTAAAATACTACAACTATTAAAGCTTTTGAGGAAGTCAAATGTGCATATGTAAACCATCTAATATTATTGGTATTTAACTAATAATTCCTATTTTTCTTATATATTAGTGTATTTAATGTCTCTGTCAAAATAATACTTATGCAAAATTACACTAAAAAAATAGATCAACATGTATCTTATGCAAACCAAAGGTTAAACACAACAAAACAAAATTATTTAACTACAAAATACAAGGCCCTAGCTGAAATAAGACTAGTCTATCTCAAGTGTCCAAGACCCCTCTAATCCATAGCAACATAAAACTTCATCACAAGATAGGACGGACTGGACAAAAAAAAAAAAACTAAACAAAATTAAATAGAATAGAACATGGAAGACAAAACTAAACAATTCGAATTAAAAAAAAAAACAAAATAAAACTAGAAGATATAAAATCTAATTGTATTAAGAGAAAGGGTCTGAAGCTATACCTAACTAGATGCCCCAAAAGGCTCACGCCAATCCTATTTATACTTTGTTCTATCACCCTAGACTTTCTTGAATGTTTTTAGATAATAGACTCCAATTAAATAACTACCTTAAACTCCTTCTAGAAGGTTCCATGGTAGATCTTATTTAAGTAACCACCTTAGCTTTTTTAGAAGGTTCTATGGTTTGTCCCACTTAGATAACTATCTTAAATTCTTTTTAGAATATTCTATGGTAGATCCTATCTAGTTCACTAACCTATTCTCAATTCTAAAAACTTCCATGGTTCTAATTATCTATCTTTATGTATCAATAATACAAATATCTTATCTATATCTTATTACAATTAATTTCTCTCTACTAATATGGAACGTCCTTGTTTTGCTCTTGATGGTGTGTTCAAATTGTCTCTTAGCAATGGATGAGGTTTTGTGCAGGTTCCTACATTGCATCATGGATTGGATAACCTTTCCAACTAACTTTGTCCTAGAATTGAGGACATCCACTACCATGGCAAATGATATTCTAAAATGCTGTTTATTTCATATTCTTGTTGATCATCAATTACAATTAGTGGTAGTGGTGGTGGTTGGTATGAATTTAGAAAGCCTTTTGGTTTGATATGAAATCCCTATAGTTGCAAAATATGGAAGATTAGATGGATCCAAATATGTAGTAGAAGCTTGAAGCAATATGCAACATCAAAAATCACAACAAAAATGGGGAAAGGTCTAAGCCACCGAGGTGATAGTTTATAGATTTGGATTGATGTAGCAAGTAGCAAGTTGGCATTAGACAGTAACACTTGATTATCCTCTTGAAAGATCTTGTATTATTGGTGGTTATCTACATATTGCTTTTGTCAATTTTGTATATTAAGGAGGCAATGCCATGCCTCTTGTAAGACCAAGTGAAGTTGCTTTGAGAGTCGATCCACAAAGATGGCAACTGCGGTATAATTATGAGATGTCTGTAGCAAATATGTAATGAGATTGATAGTCATCCACTCTCAACGTGCCATTCATATATATCTTGTTGTCTTGAAGTCTTAAAGTATGTACTAGGCTTACTCAATTTCAACCTACTAGATGTTGACTTCCTTGTCCTCGAGGCTTCTATTTGCCCTTGTAAAGTAGCTATTTAACCTAAAAAGTGATGTATTTGAATTTCAATCTGGGATTGCTTTGCCATATCTTTTATGTTGTAATTTTTCCACTAGACTTCACTATTGTAATGCCTTCTCACCTCCCGATTGACTTTTTAAGAGTAATTCATGGTAGCCTCAACACAATATCCAATGTAAGTGCAATAATTAATCTTGGACTAGATGATGACTATTGAAATACTACAAAAAATATATTCTAACACTTGCTCTAATACCAATGAAATAGGACCAGTCTATCTCAAGTTTCTAAGATCCTTCTAATCCATAGCAACATAAAACCTCATCACAAGATAAGACAAACTAGATCAGAACAAAATTGAAAAAAATTAAACAAAATAGAATACAAAAGATAAAACTAAGCAACCAAAATTACAAAAAAATAAAATAAAATAAGAAGATACAAAATCCAATTGTATTAACAAGAAGGATTTGAAGCCATGTCTGACCAGATGTTCCAAAAAGCCTTGGCCAGTCCTATTTATACTTTCTTATATCACCCTTGATTTTTTAAAATATTCTTAAATGATGGACTCCACTTAAATAATTGCCTTAAACTCTTTTTAGAAGGTTCTATAGTAGACTCTATCTAAATAACTATCTTATCTTTTTTAGAAGGTTCTATTTTTTGTTCCATCTAGATAGTAATTCTAAACTCTTTCTAGAATATTCTATGGTGGATCATACCAAATCCACTAGCCTATCTTCAATTCTAAAAACTTCTATGGTTTTAACTATCTATCCCTATGTGTCAATAATATAAGTATCTTATCTATACCCTGTTACACTAGCAATAGTCTATGTTATAAAAATATAAAATTATTATTTACTCAAGAATAGATTTAAATTTATTATTGATAATCACATATTACTTCACCTAATAAATCAACTCGTCATTATTAGATGCATAGTCCAACGGATAATGCTGCTTATAGAATTTGACTTTGAAGTTGTTCATATTTTTGATAAATAAAATGTAATTGCCAATTATTTCTCAAGAACTTTTAATATAATACTAGACGCATGTGTTGAAAAATTATTCCTAGATTCATACTTATGCAATATTATTGTACATGTAAACTCACCAAAAAATGATTAGATGCATGATATTATTGCATACTTAATTACTAAAAATATTCCATCAACATTCACAAGATCATGTCATCTCAATTTTTCACACCAAGCATTATTCTACATATATATTGATAATAAATTATATAAACTTGAGAT
This sequence comes from Physcomitrium patens, assembly GCF_059467195.1. Classification (NCBI taxonomy): domain Eukaryota; kingdom Viridiplantae; phylum Streptophyta; class Bryopsida; order Funariales; family Funariaceae; genus Physcomitrium; species Physcomitrium patens. The sequence continues at coordinate 18,289,610 of NC_143410.1, read as the reverse complement.
GAATTTTCTTACTTGATTATGCATTTTAGCAACTAATAACACAAGCTATTGTAAGCATTGTATAATGGTTCCATAGGACAATGCTAGGCAATTGATACTACCATTAAGAAATTTATTGCTATAAAATATTAGTGGCCTACATTTCATAAAGATATCTACAAGTACATCTCCTTGTGCCATTCATGTCAAATAGCCAAATCAAAATTTTTATAAATAAAATAAGCCTCATTTTAAGCCATATCTTTATTCATACTATTTATGTACTAAAGACTAGACTTTATCAAATCCATTAAACCTCTTATACAATAGCAAAATAAATATATACTTTGTGGCAAAAAATTATATTACCAAATGATGTAAAGTATAAGCATTAAAAATCAATTTTGCCTTAATTATTGCCATTTTTTTTATAAAATCATCATTATCTAATTTGGATGTCTAATTAAAATAATCTTGAATAAAGGTACATATTTTATAAATAAAGTAATCAAGAAACTTATGGATATATTTATCATTAAGTATTGTACATGCATAACTTACTATCTTTGAGGCAATGGACTTACCAAGTCGACCAAAAAAATCATTGTTAATATGTTGCATTATTTTATACATAAGAACAAGGCCAATTGAGATGAGTATTTATCTATTGCCTTTTGGATCAATTGTGTGGCTTATAAAATAGCAACAAACCACTTTATATTTGAAATTGTGTTTGGTATTCAATTTGTACTTCCAACAGAGTATGTAATACTTACATCCAATAAACTTACATCGCTAAAAGACTCAATTATTAAAACACGTGCAATCCTTGTAGAGGATCTTGAAAGTATAGAAGAATTGTATCACCATGCCATAATTAAAATTAGACACAGTAAAAGATATATATATATATATATATATATATATATATATATATATTAATTTTTTATTAAAAAAAGTATATATCTCATAAATTTAATAGAAGCAACTTCGACATTTGGTGCTCCAAAAATCCAAAAATTTGCAATACCAAATTCAACGCATTGTAGCACATCTTATATAGAATTTAACTTGTATAGTCTAATAATATAGTTTTATTAATCAATCAAAATAACTAAAATCTACATGCCACTATCATAAACACAAATAAGCATTGTCAATATAAATTTGTGAATTCAATTTTTAAGTGTCTATAGACTATCTTTCTCAAAGATGCCAGTCAAATCCTCAAGAATAATAATAACTCAAAATTATTGCATGTTCATGATTCTCAATTATATCCAACTTATTTCCTTAAAATTGTAATTGCCCATATTACCACTTCATCATTTAAATAAAATATGATTATATGGCAATCCATCTTAGCAATGATAAAAATGGCAGTAAATATGATGGCATTTGGAAGCCTTTACATCAATGCAATTCTTTAAATAAACATTTCAAATAATAATTCACTATCTCAAAATCTACTTGTCTTACCATCTTATACTCACATCCTCTTGTTTCTTATCTTTGCATTTTTTTGTCTTTATTTCCAACATTTCTATCTTACACAACAATAGTATCGTGCTCCTATTTACAATTCTTTATCACACTTAAAATATAAACATGGATTAATATGCATGACAATGAACGGGCTCATAGTATAGGTTTAAGAAGTTACTATTGTTAGCTCTTGTTTGTTGTAAATAAGAAGTAATATCAAGAATTTGTATAAAGTATGGCATGATACAATTCCTCATCCAATCAGTACTTGTATATGATCAAAGGCCAAGAGATCTTGTCAAATGTTAGCTATCTTAAGGTGATATTTGAATTTAACTTCTTGGAAGTTACCTACTATGGATCCAAGTATGAGCGGCCATATTCCAATCACAACAATATCATTAGCAACAAAAGTTGTATAGTCGGTAGATACAATATACATATCATCAAGATAAGACACAACATCAAGGAATATATATGCATTTATAATATATTTTTTTGAGAAATTTTTTAAACAAGTCAATATTATTTTAGACATCATAGTGGATGATTATTTCTTAGCAAAGAATAGAAAGATAATCAGCTAGAGAACAATCATCAATAATACCATTACATATGAATTGAAGTACCTTTAAAAAGACCAATATTTTCTCACTACCATTGATAATTTTTTTTAAACATATATGACCAAATATTAATATTATATAACTAAATTTGGACATATACCACTTTAGACATTGATTAAGGATATTCAAGAAAAGAACAAAGATGACACCAAAAATAAATACCTTTAAGAGCAATGTGATAAGGAAAATTAGCAAAAATAAATATATAGCGATAATGATATCCATACAATTGTCATTGATTCATAGCATAATAATCTAAAGAAAATGGTCTAAGAAGTAACAATCTAAAAAAATTGATTACAACATGCAATCTTAGATTGCATAATATATGAATTGGTGGCATTAGCCAATAAAGAAATCATGAGGTCACAATGTTACAAAGATTATACGTAACATAAAATTCATAAATATCATGAGATCAATATAATGTTACAATTATAAATCAAGTAATTGAATTAAGACATAATCTAATTGCACAATGCTCCATCAACATCCATGGATATCTAAGACACAAGAGATGCACTACATGAGATAGAAAGCATGCAATCTTAATTTGAAAAAAAAAGATTGCATTATTTTCCAATAAAAAGATAAACTTGCGGCGCTAAGGTAAAATTGTACCATTGTGGATGGTAAGTTATAAGAACTGTGAGACAAAATTCAAGAGACACAATTGAAACAAAAGACCTTCAAAGTCCTAAAATATGCTACCTCAATCTAAGTCAAAGAATTACAAGCTCTCAACATCACACTCCAAGAGGCTTAAGTGACATTAGCATTTGCAATCAATAAGGTGCAAATGCATCTCAAAGATATGGCATAAAGAATGAGGATAGCAAGTAGAGAGGATTTTCCTCTATATATGAAGTAAGATCAAGATACATCCATCTTAACACAAATTGACCTAGTAGTGATAAGAAAATACATAGTATCCGATGTATTGTCTATCACTTATATAATCTCATATTCCAAGCAATTATACAAAGGTAAAATTTTACCTCATGCATCTTCTATATACATGGCTAATTGTGGAGAACAATTGCAAGTCCTTGATAGCATGTTGGACCAAAAATTTGACTTATTTGATGCAAATTGCTATCCACTAATGTTAGTTGTATGACATAAGATACAACTTGTCAATGTAGCCACTAAGCATAGATTCAATGATAATGACATACATAATAGCAACTTAAATGGCACAATGCTTAATCTTCAAGCATTTTTTTGAACATTTACGCCTCAAGGAAAGATATTCTACTTACAATAAAATAGTATATTACCTAATTTACACAAAATCTATATACAATTCAATTTTTAATATTTATCAATATGCATTTAAAATCTAACATAAGCAATATCATATGCAATGCACATTTGTTGCGGGAATATAAAAATTGTAGGGTAGATAAAAACTATTCTGTAATGAGTTCTTAATCATGCAATCTAAATCCAAAAATTTCTTTCTATTATAAAAATTTCTTGAGGACATGATATGAGATACCTTTCAAAGCACAATGTTACTTGCTCAAAGTAGCCACACTCAACTACAATGGTGTTAACTATCCAAAATATTTAAAACCACCTACAGATGATATCTACCAAAGTATTTTAATGGCATGGTATTAGACAAGGAATAAGAAAGGCGATAAGGCATCATTATAAGATTATTAAAATTAACAAAGATGCAATAAAGTAGAGGGATATTTAAGGATTGAAAAAAATATATAGCTGATAGTCAAGAAGTAGTAAATTATATAGTAGATCTTTTGCAATAGTTCCACAAATCAAGCTAATATTGGATTAGAAGCCATGTAATTCTAATTGAATAATAAATAAGTCTTTGTTTTTTTAATCATTGTGTGTATTAAGTTGTCACGGATACATATTTACTATAATTGTTACCTAGGTGATTTGAATAGGTAGAAGTAGGTAAAAGTAGATTAATTTTATAATAACTTCTAGAGAAGCTTCTTAGAAGCTTTATAAATGCTGCTTTGACTTTACATGTATTTATACTTGATTGGTAGGTTAGAAACTTAGTCAACAAGTTAACCACATGCCACACATGTTGGTAGCTTACGAAAGAAGCTAATTATATGGCACCCATATAGAAAACTTGTCTTGCATGTTAAGATACGTATTATATAAAGTCAACACGTTTTTGGAGGTCCTATAGAACGTTACCACGTAGCTCCTAGGTAGATAGTATATATAGAGGCAAGAGTGAAGTCTTCTTCCCTCTTGTCAACTCTTTTCTTGCTTGTAGTCTAGTTTCAAGGGTCTCTAGTTTTCTTATCTTTTGGCAATAGCCATTTCAGTTTCTTTCTTAATATATATATTTAGTTATTTCTATTTTGTCATCTTTCATTGAGAAAAGTCTCACTTGTTTATTTATTTTTATCAAGTTCTTGTCTTTGACAAATTGATAAGAGTATACTTACAATATCAAAGCTTTGTCTAATCTTGATTAAGAGTGGATTATTCCTTTCTCTTAATAAGATATAAGCGTATTAGAAGTTACAAATTACGTTCTTCTAAACTCATATTATTTTTAGTATTTTTTTTGTTCTTAAGTCCTCTCTTCTATTTGTCTTTAGTAATATTAGACACCTTCTCTTTTCTAAGTGTTATTATAGCAAAACTTGCTAAAATAAAGAGTGCAATGGCACAAATGTAAGAGCAATTGAGAGAATTAATCCTTGCAATTCATCAACTCAATTTACCACCACAAGAACAACAAGATTGGCAGGAAGTGAAGATATAGAAATGATTGGAGCTGCTTCAACATCTGCACCAAATCATGTCCCTTTTCCTATGATGGAACACCCTTCCACTGTTTGAGAACTAAGAATTACCCTACCCAAGAAGTTTGATGGCACCAAATCAAAGTTTAGAAGATTTAACAATCAAGTACAACTTGTGATTGAACTTCAACTCCAAAGCTATCCAACTCCAAAATCGCAAGTTAGATTTATTGATAAGCTTCTTTCAGGTTTAGCATTATCATGGTTTTCATCTTTTTTTGAATAATAAGATCTAATATTGGATAATCTGAAGGATTTTTTGGCAGAGTTTTGATCCATATATAGAGAACATGATGCAATTCATGTTGCAACCAACAAGATCTATATTTTACGACAAGATAATCAATTAGTAATGTTGTATGCTTCACAATTTTGACAACTTACAATTGATATCACATGGGATAATGCTGTACTAGTTAACCAATTTTTCTATGGATTACAATATGAGGAAAGAAAATTAATGCTCAACTTAACTGATCTACAAACATTGAGTTAAGCAATTGACTTTGTTGTAAAGTGCGACAATCGTCTTTTTGAATTTTAATCTGAAAATTGTACAAGTGGACCTCAACATTACTATAATTCAATGGTAATACCAACATCTCTTCAACACATATATTTGGAAGTAGAAGATATATAAATTGATGCGATACGTTTCAAACTTCTTATTAAGCAAGAAAAGACTCGTCGTCATAAAGAAGGATTGTGCTTATATTGTGGAGAATCTAAGCACATTGCTCAATATAGCCCAAAGAAGTGATGCAACCATAAAATAAAGATTATGGCTATCAAAGAAGATAGTACGTCAGAAAATGAGTTTGTCCAAATATAATAGGAACTATGCGGCTAAAACCTTATACAACACCTAGTTAAGGTCCTATTCTTTCCTCAGAACCCTCTCTTTGTTTTACAATAAATATTATTTTAAGACCTAAACATCACAAAGCCTTTACCTTATTAGATTCAAGAGCCTCAGCATATTTCTTAGATGACAAATTTACTACAAGATATAACATAGTTTTAGTGAAGAAAACTACATATGTTCATGTAGAAGTTATAGATGGTCATCTGTTGTCTTCAAGAGATGTTACTCATGAAACCCTTCCTATAGAAGTACCAACTAATGGTCATAATAGCTTTGTAATATTTAATATCATGAGATCTTCTTGTAATCCAATCATTTTATATTTATTATGGCTAGAAAAATATAATCCTAAAATAGATTAGACTTTTGGTAGTCTTGAGTTTTCTGAAAGTATAACTAGAAGCGTAATTAATCAAATAGAAAGTCATAAGTCTAGTACAATTAAACATGTATTTTTAGGTACAAGAGCTTTCTTGTATGCTGTAAAAGAAGGATCACTTTGTATCATTTATACTGGTGGAAAGCCTTTAAGTGGCATTCCAAGCGAATATTAAAATTTTCAAGATGTATTTGAGAAGAAGAATGTGGATACTCTTCCGGAACATCGTTCCTATGACTGCTCAATTGACCTTCAAGAAGGGGCACAACCGCCTTTTGGACCAATCTACAATTTATCACAAAATGAGTTGGCTGAACTCATGGAATATATTGAAGAGAATCTAGCCAAGAACTTCATATGCCATTCCAAATCTCTACCAGGAGCTCCAATTTTATTTGTGAAGAAAAAAGATGGATCATTGCAGATATGTGTCGATTATCGATGACTCAATAAAATAACCATCAAGAACAGGTACCCGCTACCTTTGATATTTAGACTCCTTGATCAGTTGAATCAAGCTAAGATCTATACAAAAATAGATCTACGAGGAGCATACAGTCTAGTACTCATCAAAGAAGGAAATGAATAAAAGACTACGTTTTGAATAAGGTATGGACATTTCGAATATAATGTCATGCCTTTTGAACTTACAAATGAACCAATAGCATTTCAACATCTAATGAATGATGTCTTTTGGGAGTTTTTAAATGATTTTGTTTTCTGTTACTTAGACGACATCTTAATCTATTCTATGAACACATAAGAACATGAACTTTTTGTTTGTTGTGTGTTACAAAAACTAAGAGATGAGAGACTCTATGCCAAGATAAAAAAGTGTATATTTTACACTTCTCAAGTCGACTTCTTAGGATACATCATTTCAAATGATGGATTTATGATGGATCTTAAGAAAGTTCAAGCTATTATGAATTGGAAGATCTCAAAAACAGTAAAAGATGTCCAATGCTTTTTGGGATTTGCCAACTACAATCGAATCTTCATCAAAGACTTCTCTCAAGTTGTAGCTCCACTTATATGTTTGACTTGTAAAGACAAACTTCAATGGAATCAAGAAGTAGAAGTAGCATTTAAAAATTTAAAGATAACTTTGTTTTTGAACCAATCTTGTATCACGTCAATTTTTTTAAGCTATTTTTTATAGAAATAGACGCATCAGACTTTACTTCGGAAGCCGTATTGTTACAAATGGGAACAAATGATAAACTTTACTCAGTAACTTTTTATTCCAAAAAATTTTCAACAGCCAAAATTAACTATAAGATCCACGACAAAGAACTTCTTGCAATCATGGATTTGTTTCAAGAATGGCACCATTATTTAGAAGGTGATCCAAGTCTAATCATCGTATATACGGATCACAAGAATTTTAAATATTTTATGTTAAGACATATTTTGAATCATCGCCAAGCTCGTTGGAGTACATTTTTGTCAAGATTTGAATTCAAGATTACTTATCGATTAGAAAAACAACAAGGTTTGTCAGATGTACTTTTTAGATGATCTTACCTTACACCAAAAGAAGGAGATGCTGCTTTTGATCAACAATGGGCAATTCCTTTGAAGCCAAAGCATCTTCATCTTTGAGCAATGAAATCAACATTAACTATTGATTCAACTATCATTAAGTATGTCTTCTGATCTTCTTATTTGTGATATTAAGAAAAATCCTTCAAAGTCTCATATTACTTCCAAGTTTGAATTCAAAAATAATCTACTATATTTTGAGGGACATCTATATGTTCCAGAAGGTGAAGCTCGATTACGTGTTCTTCAAGCTCATCATAACTTTCCAACAGCAAGACATTTTGGGTACAATAAAACTTTGGAACTAATATCCAGGGATTTTTGGTGGCCCCAAATGTGGAAAGCAGTCAAAGTTTTTATACAATCTTGTGATGTTTGCTCAAGATCAAAAACTCCTTGTCATCGACCTTACGAACTTCTTCGGCCATTATCCATTCTAGAACAACCATGGTCTTCTATTTTTATGGATTTCATTACGGATCTTTCAATCTCAAGTTCTTATGACTCTATATTTGTGATAGTAGATCGTTTTACCAAGATGGCACATTTTGTATCATGTACAAAATCTATCATAGGTGAAGAAACAACTAAGCTCTTTCTTGACAATATCTATCGCTATCATGGATTATCCAAGGATATTATATCAGATAGAGGAGCTCAGTTTGTATCAAGATTTTGGCGGACTCTTTTTCAGATTCTAAAAGTGGATATAAAACTATCTTCGACATTCCATCCTCAAACTGATGGACAAACAAAGTGTATTAATCAAGTTTTGGAGTAGTATTTAAGATGTACTATGAACTACCAACAAGATGATTGGACAACTCTTTTGCCATTGGCAGAGTTTGCTTATAATAACATGGTACATTCTTCTATAAAACAAACATCTTTTTTTGCCAATTATGGTTATCATCTATGACTTGATACTTTTGACTTTTCAAAAGTTGATAATCCTATGGCAAAAGATTTGACAAATCATTTGTCAGAGCTACATGCAATAATGAAGGCAAAGTTAAAAGAAGCTCAAGAATAACAAAAGATCAATGCGGATGTCTATTAAAAGGAACAACCATTATTCTATATGGGTGACAAGGTATGGTTACTTTGTTGCAATATTAAGACCATTCATTCTTAAGAACAAGTTGGACTATCAAAGGCTTGGACCATTTTTTATTTCTGCACAAATCAATCTAGTTGCATATCATTTACACCTATCGAAGTTAATAAAAATCCATCCAGTATTCCACGTGTCTCTTCTTGAACTATACAAGACAATGGACATACCAAGAAGAAGAAAAGCTCCACCTCCTCCTATAGAAGTGGACATTAATAAAGAATTCAAAGTGGAAGAAGTCTTAGATTCAAGGCAGCGCCGAAATAAATTAGAATATCTTATCCATTGGCTTGGATATGATATTAGTGAACGTACATGGGAGCTAGTAAAGAATCTTACAAATGCAACAAAGGCGGTAGAGGCTTTTCATCGACAACATTCATCAAAATCAAGATAAAAATCTTTCTTACGAAAAAAATAAGATCTAGGCAAGATAAGTTTCTATTTTAAATCCTTGTTTGTAGCTTCTTTGTAGTTGTGACACTGAGAAGATAGAAAACCAACAACCCACAGATTTGACTCAAGAGCCTTTGGTTACAAACCTACCTAACGAGACATTATGATTGTTACAACCTTCAAGACAACGCAATCGAGATGAAGATCTTCAAGAATGACATGTTCTTCCTCGAATAGATGGCGAGATACAATGCATTTGGTATCACGACCTTGGAAGGGACTCCCAATGTTTGGTGATTTTATTAGATGTAGGAACAATTCTTGATAGTGTTCCAAATGTTTTATTTAAAAAAAGTCATGAAGACCTGAACAACAATCAAATAATTGGGTGGTCTTCCCATCCTGGTATGGGACATGATTGAGAGGCCCTATCAATCATCTACAAAGAGAACAAAGATCAGAGTATGTGACAAATAGAATTTGTCGCATCTTAGAGTTCCTCGACATGTGATCACTGCTCTTAGTGGAACTCATTCTTAGAAAGGAGATAATGTCACAGACATATATTTATTGTAATTATTACTTAGGTGATATGAATAGGTAGAAGTAGGTAAAAGTAAATTAATTTCATAATATCTTTTAGAGAAGCTTCTTAGAAGCTTCATAAACGTTGCTTTGACTTTATATGTATTTATACTTGATTGGTAGTTTAGAAACTTAGTCAACAAGTTAACCACATGCCACATATGTTGGTAGCTTGTAGAATAAGCTAACTATATGGCACCTACATAGAAAACTTACCTTGCAAATTAAGATATGTGTTGTGCAAAGTCAACACATTTTTGGAGGTCCTGTAGAACATCGCCACGTAACTCCTAAGTAGATAGTATATATAGAAGCAAGAATGAAGCCTTCTTCACTCTTATAAACTCTTTTCTTGCTTGTAGTCTAGTTTCAAGGGTCTCTAGTTTTCTTATCTTTTGGCAATAGCCATTCCAGTTTCTTTCTTAATATATATATTTAATTATTTCTATTTTGTCATTTTTCATTGAAAAAAGTCTCACTTGTTTACTTTTTTTATCAAGTTTTTATCCTTGACACAATTTTGCTTTGAAAAGGTCATGTGCTATGCTTACTAGTAACCTTAAAAGCTTGAATAATAATAGTATCTATAACTTTATAGATATATATCTTATTAAATTAAATTTGTATTTATATTATATTAGAAATTTAAATTAAGCCTTAGTTTAAACAAATATACCTTCATAATATACTTTAAATTAATCGTTGATTATATTATTTTATAATAATGATTTTTTTTTAGATTTTTGAAAGATTGAAGCTCCACCAATGTAACACTTCTAAAAAAAATATCAAAAATATCCAAATTTTCAATGATATTGCTTAATTTAATTGAACTTACATAAACAACTATGTTGAAATCATATTACCTATCATCTATCTTATTCAAATATTTTTTTATTTTTAATGGTCAAATAATTACTAAAAAAATCTTTGATACCATCAAATAAGGTTTCAAAAATACCTTGATCATTATTCATATCTATTGAGATATTAAGTTCTATATATATATATATATATATATATATATATACAAATCTATTAGATATTACTTTTGAAGTAATGCTAGCTTAAAATTCTACTAGCAATGATGATCAACTCATAGCTTATGCATTCCATCTTCTAACGTTTGCAAAAAAGAATTGTACAATGACAAAAAAAGAATTCTTGACCATATTTTATGTGATCCAAAAAATTTATAATTATTTATTTTAAAAATATTTTTTATTCTTTATCAAATACATTACATTGATATTCTTTATCAACAAATTCCAAGTATTTAGAAAACTAATGCAATGGCTCTTCTTCTTCTTAGAATTAGTCTTCATAGTAATTTATACAACCAACTCCAAGTATTTAAACAACTAACACAATGATTCTTCTTCTTTTGAAAGTTGTCTTCATAATAATTTATAAACCTAACAAAAATTACAATGCCATTCACTTTATCTTGCAATAGCTTTGGAGATTATATCCATCTTATTTGAATAACAACTTATATAATGCAAATTTATTCCATTTAAAATATGATTAACTATATTCTATCTTAAAGAATTTTTGCTTCAAAATATTTTTGTCTACTATGCGATGCAAAGAATGCTAATACATTATACAATCTTATTCTCATAGAAAAATAATTTTTTTATAACTTTGATAAAAAATTTGATACTTTGCAAATATTTTTGGATCAAAACAATGCACCACAATTTTTGCCCTTCACACTTACTTAGGAGGTGGCTACTTTTTATAAAAAATCAGTTTACATAAAATCATTATTACTTTGTATTGGTGGTCCATAGCCATATATTCTATAAAAAATTCTCATAGCCATATATTCTATAAAAAAATAAAAATAAAACAACTTATTGATTATAATGTTGTTTAATAGATGGAGGTCTAGAATTGCCGATTTAGTTATCAAATCTAATAGACATCTAGAGATTGTTGAACTATCTTAAAGACAAAGTAATCAACAAAATTCTAAGCATTAATAACATCATTGCTACTAATATTTTATAAAAATCTTTGATTGTTAATAATAATATCAATGATCACAATAATCAAGAACTTATCAAGTTTTATCTTCTTAGGCTTAATTGTTGTTTCTTATAGTGGAAGTTTTATGCCTTCAATAAAAGAAAGAATTCTCCAAGTTTGTAATCATTTTTCAAAAGACAAAGGACTAAATAAGCATGTTGGTGCAAAAAATCCATCTAATATTTTTTTGTCATATTTAGGTAGATATTGTATTATAGATAAATATTATTTATTAAAGTTGAAGCTTTTATAGATAAATTACTATAGTGTCTATGTTATATTTTTTTTGGTAATTTGTAACAATTACAAGGTATGTATTTTAAGTTTTAATATGTATTCTTTAAATGAACTTCTTATTTCCATGAATGATCATCATCTTTATATGTGATATGCAAGCTATACTTTTCTTTCTAAAACCTAGTTCTTGGAGTAAACACAAAAATAAACCTGAGAGAAGTTCTAATTTTGGAATCATAATGTTGAAATGCAATAAAAAAAAATTAAAAAAAAAAAAAAAAAAAAAAAACATTTCTCACAACTTACACACAAGATTTAAATAAAAATGAAAAACCCCTGTAAAAGCTTCTTCAGACTTGAAAGAGATATAACCTCGTCTAATATTTTAATCTTGCAAGAATAGTAAACCCAACTTGGAATGTGAGTTCCAACTTCGTTTCTTGTATTGAAGATGATAACAGAATAGGCAGCTTCTAGAGCAGACTTTGGCCTGCTTACCACTGACACTGTCTGAAACGCTTGGAGATTGGAAAACTGCTGCCTTTAATGATTCTATTTATTCATTCACATATATATATATATATATATATAGATACACACACACACTCATATCTAGTGGTGTGATTTGGCTAACTCATTCAAGAGGAATTCGTGTCGAATTCGGTTACGAGTGTGGGTGGACGATGTGGCGGAGGAGTATGAAGGGATGTGGAATGGTGGACTCGGTTAGGGCACCACCACCACCACCATGCTTGCGCCACAAAATCATGAGGCATGGTCTTTCCCCAACACCATAAATTGAATGTGCCCAGGCTGCCTGTTTCGTCGGAGCACAAAGCTTGAAGTCTCTGGAACACACTGCAGTCTTGCCGAGTAGTTTGGAAGGTGGAGTGCAAACTGTTAAAAAAACATGCATCAGTTTTGAGATACTCACTCTCTCATTGACTCCTTGAGAAGGAGCAAGTTGTCCGCTCTCGCAATGCACGCACATGGTCACTTGATATTAAATTTGCTTATGCTCATGAATCAGTTTGGCATGCAAAATACAAAGACATCGAAGACGTTTGAAGTTATGCTTTCAGCATGTATGTGCTCCGGATCCACGTCCATTTTCTGCGTGTAGTGACTGATATAGATTGACACAATGTTTGGGAGGCTTTTTTCCAAGTCGAAGGGGTCGTCTGGGGAATCGGACGGAGGAGGCGGAGGAAGTGATCCTCCTTCAGAAAAGGTACATATGTATTGTCGATATACTTGAGTCGACCAAAGATGTGCGATTAAGGATGCATACCGATGGTGGGGTTTCTTACATTGGCAATGTGGTGGCAATGAGGGATGATTGTAGGTGTGGCTTGAAGGGTGTAAATTTTCGGATTTCAAGTTGGGTCCTATTTTGGGAACGGGAAGCTTTGGTCGAGTTCACGTTGCGCATCACACTCCGACTGGTCAAGTTTGCGCCACCAAATCTTTATCTAAGGCCTCAATTGTTAAATCAAAACAGGTAACGTAACCGTAGCCTCATCTCTCCACTTTCAGATGCCGTTTAACTCGTACTATTCTCTACGCTTAATACGGTTCTTTGATTAGTCCCGATTGTTGTCCGTGACGTGACCAATTCTTGAATAAGCTTAACTATAAATCATAATGTGAACTAGTATGGCAATGAAAGTTTTCAGAGCCGATTATTCATATTTGAGGATATTAGATGTTCTTTGCCGGTTATGTTCTCGTCACTACATTATGAATCCACGTCTTGCTTTTCACAAAACCATGATAGAGTCCTATGGCAGGTGCTGCACGTGAAGCAAGAAAAATCAATCTTAGCGAAGATATCACACCCTTTTGTGGTTAATCTGCTTGGATGTTGCCAAGATGATCAGTGTGTACATCTTGTTATAGAATATGTTTGTGGGTAAGGGCAGCTCAGTTCTCCTGTAGCACTTACCTTTGAAGCAAGTCACAAGAAGTAGACTAGCTGATATGTCTGCTTCGAGGACGTAATCAAACTCGTGGCCCGCTGGTTCATTGGACTTTGCTTAACTCACGTGGGTTGGAATGTAAATAGGGGCGAGTTTTTCACCTACCTACGCAGCACTGGGCGTTTTGATGAGGCGACCACTGTGAGTCTTTCTTATCGCTGCTTTGATAGCTGATGGAACAGCTAATTCTAGGGTTTTCAAAGAAATGCAACATTTGTGTCATGGTTTACAAAGATCTACTTGCAGTTAGCCCATGTAATTGGATAACAACCATAGTGTGACTATAAGTATATTAGTTGCTAAATACATAGACAAAAGAAAACCCCACGAGCATGCTAAACATGATTCAAGTGAGAATGATTGTGAAGTGCCTGTTTAACTTGTTGGGGTTTCCTTTGGAGCGATTCTATAGACTGAATGAAAGCCTAACAAGATAATGCTTGAAAGTAGATGCTGCATAGGATTCCAGCTCCAGTTGGAGCTGCAGTTTTTGACATTTATTTCTAGAAAGTAGTCAAGCTGATAAGTTCGTGATCTTGGCAGAGATTTTATGCCTCACAAGTATTATGCGCATTTGAGTATCTGCATAGTATGGATATCATATACCGAGATCTTAAGGTAGTCACTGCCACTATGTATGTGCCGTCAAATATTGCTGTGTTGAGGTAGCTTCACTTATCCATTTCGAGAGATGATTTGACCCTCATGTTTGTTATTGAGTGAATTTGAAATTGGAAGAGGTGGTGGTATTTTTCTGCTGCCAGCCTGAGAACCTGCTGCTTGATGCGAAAGGAAATCTCAAGGTCACTGATTTTGGGTTCGCTAAGCAGATCGACCGAAGAACCTACACTTTGTGTGGTAAGTTCTGTTGTGTTACAAAGTAATAGACTGCACCTGGAGAAGTACTCTGAACTGTCTCATAACGATCTTGTTAACTGTTTGCTTGCGTTACGACATTGCTGGTTAGTGTATGGGTTATGACTCGTCTTTATAGAGGCTTAATGCAGGTACACCTGATTACCTTGCTCCTGAGATTATTCTGAATAAGGGCCACGGCAAGCCTGTTGATTGGTAAACTTTCTGTCAATTTTGTAGACGAA
This sequence comes from Physcomitrium patens, assembly GCF_059467195.1. Classification (NCBI taxonomy): domain Eukaryota; kingdom Viridiplantae; phylum Streptophyta; class Bryopsida; order Funariales; family Funariaceae; genus Physcomitrium; species Physcomitrium patens. The sequence goes on along the minus strand of NC_143410.1, from coordinate 18,274,482 downwards.
GGGAAATTGCTAAAATTTGAGAATTCATTTTCTAAATCAAAATTCAACCATATAGAAAAAGACGTTCTTGTTATCACATTTCAGAGATGACAACAAACCTTGATTTGTAGTTAAAAGCATGTAAATCAACTTACTAATTTTTCTCGACAAGACATGTTGGCAAAGAAGCTAATATATGTTCTGACGTAAAATAGGTGGACTTTTGGAGTTTTGATATACGAGATGTTAGCTGGATATCCTCCTTTCTATGATGATGGTGAGATAATCATATCTTTGTAACAGCCTCACTTTTGAATATGGATTAAAACAATATCTGACATAATTCGTAGGGAGATAGAGATGAATTTGGACTCGCTTTCTACTAAGAGTTGAAGTGAGCAAAATGAAAAATGTACTTCTCCTACTAGTAGATAAAATGAGGGTTGAGGTCAATTTTTCGTGGTATTGTAAAATTGAAAATTTATACACATAAAGAACATGTTCAAACATAAAGTTATATATATATATATATATTAAAAAAAAATCATTTTACTTTCAAGGTGATTTTCACTACTTTGCCAAAAACATATTTCTTGGCCTCAAATCTCTTTGTAGTTGAAGTTTCCTCAAACTTATCAAAACATCACAAAGTTTCATTGTAATTAACCACAGATTCACTATTTGTATGTGAAATTATGAACTTATTCTGTATATTGAATGTGTATACTGGTAAAATTTCCAAAACCTTATAAATGATTTTTGAACAGATCCTGTCGGCACATACCAAAAAATACTAAGTGGTAAAATACAATTTCCAGGACACTTTTCAAAGAGGTACCATACTACAAATCATTAAAGACATTCCTTTAAAAAAAAGTTCCAATACAATGTGATTGATTTTTCTCAACACTTTTTATCAAGAAAGAATTTTCAGTGCATGTGTATATATATGTATATGCATATATATATATCAATTAATCAATCAAGCCTGAAATCACTTAAAGTTATCTGAATATAGCCGTAGTAGACTGTTGCATTCAGTAAAATATCACTATCACTGATATTCCCAAAACAATTACATCAAAGACACCCAATGCGTGCTCATGTAAGAAGTCAAACAATTGCATATTGTCATTTATAAGAACCTTTGCATACAAAGTCTCTGAAAAATAAAATAAAATAAAAAAATAACAGAATAGACAAAATAATATAAAACCACAATTGAAGACCAAGCACTGATTACCGAACAAGAAATAAAAATGGTCACGAATAATCATCCATGTGCATTCAATTTGCAACAAACTTGACACTAACTAACTCATCATGTTGATCTAACACCACACTGCAATATGTGTCTGCAGTAACAAACTCACATATTCCTTTCATGTTTGGTTATGTAGTGCAAAAGACCTTTTAAGAAGACTCCTAGTAGCAGACTTGACAAAGCGGTACTATCACCTCAAATCTCCGGCATTTCGTTTCTGCATGCTTGACAAATCCTTCAATGTTCGTGTCATGTTGTGCTCTTGTACATAGGGTGCTAACTACTTACTAATCAAACGCTCTCAAATCCGTGTATGAGATCAACCAGAATAGGATGCTTAAAAGGAGGAGTGAAGGAAATCAAAACACATGCATGGTTTCAAACTGTCGACTGGGATGCTGTTGTTTCCAAAAAAGACACTCCTCCCATTCGACCCAAAGTCTCAGTACGTGCCTGCACTTCTCTTACATTTGATAGTTTCACCTGCATTTCATATTTAAACAAGGTTATCGAATTTCCTCAATCTAACAATAATCTTACACTTCCTCAAAGTCCAATTTATCAATCCTCAATAACAAGAAAACAATCAGCACATGTCTCTCGGTTCCAATTGTTTCATCTCTAGCTCCTAAAATAAAAAGAAATCCTAAATTAACGTTCTATACTGTGCAGTCCAAGGATGACACTAGCTGCTTTGATGACTACTCCAAGCTAGGCCCCATGAAACACGACTTTGTCTTGACATCTGAAGACCAACTACAGTTCGAAGGCCTTTAAAACGTCCAGGTTCTCAATCTGGTCAAAAAAACCGACCTCTCCATCCAAGTCCATGCCATAGCAACTCCCAACAACTGGACATCATTGTAACATGTAACAATCGTGAATAGATTTCGTTTCTCTCGCTACCACTCACCTGACAGAACCCTCATGCGAAATTCCCGCCAACCCACTTCCAGACCACGTACCTCCATGCAAGAAATCCACAGTACCCAAACAAACAAACCAAAGAACACACCAATAATCTAAATCGACCGCACACCCGATCCGGCGCTATATCCAAACCCGCTCAAACCGCCTATCATACAACATCTGAATTAATCCTCGCCTCTAGCAATCATATCTACCTCTCAAATCTAACCTACAAAAAAATCTGCCGCAAGCACACCAAAACAACTCCAGCCACCGACCCAACCCCGCACAAGTTCGTCACCGCTACTCTACCCTCATGACCACCAACTCCACGCAATCCTAAACATTCACTCAATCATTTCTCCACACTACGTCCCCTTCAACAATAACACCTCCCTTCCCACCACCTACAGACCCAACCTATACAACACTACCATACCAACGCAATGCTACTCCTCCGTCAACATCACAACGCTCCGCTGCACACTCTACTCCCCACCAACCCTCTAAACCCATCCGATCAATCCCTCCACTCAACACTTGATTGCACCTCCATGCATTCAACACCAGCCATGTCCTCCAACGTGATACCTCGACCAAAACATTCCTCATCGTCTCTTCTCACTCCCATCTACCACCCCTACACCCAATCAAAACTCCTCCAACCCCTACAGCACCCATTCCGCACCCACACAAACCCACCCCAACCAACACAGCAATCCCCTCCTCCCACCATCGCCCCGAACACACTCCCTCAATACACACACAGTCGCCCACAGAATCACACCATCATCCGGGTCCACCTTCACACAACCATACCACAGCCCAAAATATGCACATCCTCCATCACAACCTTGATATACAATTCCTCCAAAGGGAACTCTACAGTCAGTCCAGCGAAGGCCCAACGCCCTTCATACAGGCATCGTACCGTACTATGCACTCCCACTCCCTTCCTATGGCAGTCTTACCACCAACTTTCCAAACCCTGCCAACCCTGTGTTCATCGGCCTCCATTACCATAAAAACCACGCGACTAACCCGAGGCCCCAGGAACTCGGCAAAACTCTCTGTCCACCCTCACTACTCCATATAATCACACTGATCCTGTGTCGCCCTCCAACCCGATCCCACCACTTCCACTCTTTGGCTTCGCGCTCTTACTCCACGACACCCGCAGCTTTCTCTGCAACCCACCCCCGCTCTCACTTTTACCACCGATTGCTCCACCGCACAACTGCTCGTCCTCACACACCGCCACCACTCGCTCCTGCCGACCCTGCTCACTGCCCGTCACGCCCACCTCGTCCAACCGCCGGTACACCGCACTCAATGGATCACATGTCCAACCCACGCTACGACTCAAACACCTTACTCCTTCGCTTCGCTACTGCCATCCGCTGCTTCGCTATGCACCCTCTTCAAACTCGCACCCTCGCAGCCTCGCAGCCTTACCGACCCCATCTTTGACCGCCCAGGGGTATAGTGTTGGAACCTGACTGCTGAACGCCAAATCCTCGCCCACCGAAACCCCTTCCACGATGAAATCCTGCATTCACATCCACCCGACTCTCTGTCACCACTCCGTTCCTAACAATCTCCCGCTCCCTCACCATCATCACACCCCATCCAACATCATGCCACTCCCACAACCTCAACTCTCCCCTGCCCCAAACGCTCTCCGTCTCATACCGCCAATACTGCCTTCCTGCAAACCACAAACCTCAACCTTACCCCCCTCGATCTCTCCATCCCCCCCCCCTCTCTCTCTCTCTCTCTCTCTCTCTCTCTCTCTCTCTCTCTCTCTCTCTCTCTACAAAATGCAATTCACGCCTTTCAACTTCCTTTCCACAAACCCACACGGCACCGTCCACCACCCACCTCCACCGCCTCCGCCCCGACTGCTGCCCACCATTGCTTGCAACTGAGAACTCACTGGTTGACCCGCCTCCACAAGTATTGACACCAGCTCCTTCGCGTGCTTCGCGTTCGCTGCAGTGAAGAACGTGTACGCAGCTCCCTTCGCACCAGCACGTCCTGTGCGACCAATCCGGTGCACGTAGTCTTCACACGAACCCGGAAAGTCGTAGTTGATCACGCACTTGATATCCTTCACATCTGAAACATCGCCCCCTCCAATCCGGTCAGTTCCAACCTCTCCCCCTCAACGTCCGCCCACTTCACCTTCTCCAAAACTACCTTCTCTTTCTATGACCCGACACCCATCACCACCTCCACACGCCCTACACCGCCTCCTGCTACTCCAACCCACTCCTCACTCCCTCCTCTCCTTCGACAATCCCTACTATTCACAGCCCATCATCCAAGGGACGTTATCAACTCTTACCGTCCCACCTCATCGCCTAGTCACGCATGTACTCTTCCTCAGACTGGTTCAGAATCTCTCCACAACACACTGCTCTACAAAACAAAAACCACCGAACCAACCCAAAACCATGCGCCATACGCCCATCAATCTCTCACCATCCTCCCCGTTCCCTATCTGCGCACCCCACTCTGCCATCTACTGCACAACCACCGCCCACATTCTCCCACAACGCCGTGCTCTCCTTCCCACCATCACCGCGACCACCCCGCTCAACATAGATTACGTCGCTCACAACTCGCACCCTCCAAACGCATGGAATACAATCCAACCCACTGACCTACGCCTAACCCAACTCCCTCCCTTCCCGTCCCGTCCTGACCCCATCCATCTTCCAACCCCCTCTCAACTACCAACCCCCACATCACATCACTCCCGCTCGCTACCAACTCCCCCTCCTCCCACGCTCTTACGTTCGTCACAACCCTCTCCAACTCCGCATCACTCCCATCCTTCGCCTCAACTACTCCCAACCAACACCGCCACATTATCTACCGTCACCCACTTCCGATCCTCCTTCGTCTTCGTCAGTCCCATCCATCACATCCGCCCAATCGCGGGGCGCGCTGTGGATGCCCACCTTGCAACGCTCTAGACCACACAACGCGGTGTCTGCACCGGATGAATGAGTGTGGCGACCGGGCTGCACACAGTAAGCCAGCGATCCAAAAAAGCAGGTGTGGAGCGTCGCCGTGGCGGCGGCAGTGTCTCTCTTTCGCACTCCCATGCACTGCCCCTTTCTTCCTTCCCACAGAAAAAAATTAATAAGAGCATCAAGAACCGCCGCCACGCCACTATCATGCCATCAGGATGCCAGCTGGCCTACAGCCCGCCCGCATTCTCACGCACCCTGCAGAACAACAAAGACACCGCACCCCATTCTCCCACTCCCATTTTCCACTGCTCACTCATCCTACCTCACCATGTTAGATCCTACCACTCAACCCACCATTCCACATCGTACGCCCACGCACACCAAATCCCCGCCATACCACACATCACACTTCAAACCACATCAACCCACCACCTCCAACACCGTGCCCCTGCTCGACGCCCCAACCACACGCACCCCGCTTACCTCCATTCCTTCCACCAACTCCTCCCACACCCCACAACTCAACACGCTCCCGCTTCCCTCACACCCCTACTCGCTGCTCTTTCCCCGGGCGCCTCCAACGCCCCGCCGGAGCCGCCCCACCATTCTTCTACGACTTCGACTCCCCCCCACCACCACATGAGCCCTACATGACCGATTCACACGACGCACGCGACTTCCCCATGCATCACACACACCTCCGACCCCAGTCACACCCATCGGGACCGACTCCCTCCCACACACGCTCCTTACGCATCGTTCCCACCGGATGTACCAACTTGCCCCACCCGACTCCCAGTCTCCGTGCCACAACATCCACACCGTCCCAACACATTCTCCACTGAACTGCCACCACCATCTCCCAAGCCCTCACACCACACACGTGCTTTGCGCAACAAACCCAAATACCATCCGCGCCATCGCTCACTGCACTGCAACGTCATCCACGAACGACACGACCGACCACCACCCCCAGCACATCACAGCAAGTCCCTTCCACTTCCAATTTGCACAACCACGACCTCGACCTCGACACATGTGACACCCACGCCACGAACATCCACCACCCGATCTCTGGCCTGACGCCACCTCCAACACAGTCACTCGATTACGACACAACCAAGCCACTGCCAAAACCAACACACACGCCTTCCATCTCCATTCACGACACAAACCCAACGCACCCTTCCCTCCCAACCAATCGCACGCAACGCTTCATATCAAATCCTCTCCCGCACATACCCAAACCACGCGCAGCGACATCAGTGGCCGTCATGATAGGACTCTTCCCAGCTTTGAACTCCGACAAAACCCAGTCCCTCTCTGCCTGGGACTTGTCGCCATGGATCGACAGCGCAGGCCAACCGTCCATTCTCAGCTGCCGCGTCACCTGATCGCACCCGCGTTTCGTCTCCATGAATACCAGCAACCTGCTTCCATCCATTATCTCTTCCAACAGCTTGATCAACCTGAAACACACACAACAACAACACCTCAGCAAAACCGCCTACCCCACGCCCTCTGCTCCAAACACCTCAACCAAACTACCTCCAACCCCCCCCCCCCCCGCCAACAACCCACAACTCATATATCCACTGTAATTCCTCTCCCGTCCCCACCACAACCCGCGCTTCACAGCGTCAACGTACTTGGGATACTTTTCGTGTTCCGACACCACCTCCACAACTTGGTCTATCGCATGGTTGGCTTTCAGATCCGACGAACCAATCGTCACCTGCAATGCAAATCACCTCATCCCGCTCAACCACATGTAATGTCACCCACAACCAAGCACACCATCACACCCCCGTCCACACATCATGGACCACACCTCCACACCACATTCCAAACACCATGCCTCCCCTCAAAATAAACCTTCGCCCGCTCCTTCCTCGTTCATGCAACAAACCCTCGTACCTTGTACGGATCGTTCAAAAACTGCCTCGCAAGGAACTCTACTTCCTTCGGCCATGTCGCACTCCAATACAGCGTCTGACGATCTGGTCGAATCTGTTCGCGTAACCGCCCACACAACCCAACCCACCCCACCCCATTCAGCACAATATGCACCGCTTCTACCAACATTCGCCCACCTACATGCTCCTCATTCCCACCCACACTCTCTCCATCCGCATTCCCACTCCGCTCCCACACCCCTCCACGTGCTCAACTTTGCATCCGCTTCACTCCTACCCTGTTTCTACTTGCGCTTCCCGTTCACAGGACGCCCTCATCACCTGCCAATATCTATCGGTTCACCGCATCCGCCTTGCCAAGTCACAACGTCCCACCCTTCCCCGTGCACTCAAACCAACATCGCCACACCCCACCGCCCGCCCTCGCACACGTGCCATGACAACAACTACCCAGCGCGCCCCACAACCTAACTCACTCGCTGCACTTTTCAACCGCTGCCAACCCACCCTCGCACGCACCCATACTCACCTGCGATACAATCTTCCGAATCTGCGGTTCAAACCCCATGTCCAGCATTCGATCGGCCTCGTCCAACACCAAGTACGTCACTCTCCGCAAATTCGTGTGTCGACCTTCCAGCATGTCAATCAAACGACCCGGTGTTGCAATCACAACCTCAACCCCTGCACCACACACGCACTTCATGTTACTCACGCCCACGCCCTAAACTGCCGCAAATCACCCATCCGCCCCAGAACTGCATACCCCACTTGCACACAGCTCATCCCAACCTTTCTGCAGGTCGCGGATCTGTGGCCCTTTCGGGGCACCTCCGTATATGCACGTGTTCTTGATCTTCGAAGACGCCCCAAATTTCGTCGACTCTTGCTGAATCTGCACCGCCAACTCACGAGTAGGGGCCAACACCAGCACGATCGGCCCATCTCCAGGAGCTGCAACCCAATCCACCACCACCACCCAGTCAAATGCGCGAAACTGGCTCATCACACCATTAACCTCAACTTCATCCACGCACTCGTTTCAACCCTGCCTTCCCATACATCAACCCTCCTCCACACGTGTGCGCGAAACCCTCACCCAGATACGGTTGAGCATTCACATGCACAATAGCCGGCAGCAGATATGCCAGTGTTTTTCCGGACCCGGTTTCTGCCAGCCCGATCAAGTCGCGCCCCTTCAAAGCCATGGGCCAGCCTTGCGCTTGAATAGCTGTTGGCTCCGTGAACCCTGCCTTCAGCACCTCATGCAGCACATAATCTGCTCCATTTCCCAAACACACAACCGCCGCAGCGTGATCAGCGCCACAAACCCAATGCCACCACCAACAGGACCGATCCCGATCAATCACACAGTGTCCACCACAAACCAAGCCCCGTGATGTTTTCGTCCCGCCTACTCCACGACAGGTTTCTTCGCACACCACATCTGCCAAATGTGCCCTCACTGGCCAGCCCACACATTCCGCGCATCGTGCACGACGTCGCCTACGCCGGAAGATGAACCATCCCGCTACTCTACACTGCACACACCACTGCAACTACACAGCCACCCGCGCTCACCACTCCCACAACCCTAAACTGTCCCGGACACCTGCACTCTCGCAACTGTGCTCCGTGCACGCCACCACAACGTCTTTGTGTTGCAACACGGGACGGCTAGACCAAACCCGGCCACGATTCGTCAGCCATGCAAATGCCACGCACCTGGAAATGACGCCTCCTCGAACGTGCGGACGGGCTTAGGAACGGTCCGACCTTCCACAGTTATTTCTCGCTTTCGCCTGTAAGCTGCAACCTCCTCCTCGGTCAAAGCAGACACGGCCGGATGCTCCACGTAGAAATTCTTCTCGAATGGAATTAGGTTTTCGAACTCCTGCGCTGGCAACGCTATGTCGTCCAAATCACGCTTGCTGCTCCCACCATAACCTCCTCGCCCGCCTCCTCCTCGTCCACCGTATCCACCGCCCCCTTTGCCACCACCGCCATAACCTCCTCCCCCACCGTATCCTCCTCCACCTCCTCCAAAGTCACTGCACCACAATCCACAACCTCAGCTGGCTCCCACAAACAAATAGCAAACCTGCACCAACTCTCGCTCGCTCGCTCTCTCTCTCTCTCTCTCTCTCTCTCTCTCTCTCTCTCTCTCTCTCGCTGTGTGTGTGTGTGTTCGCGCGCCCTGTCTGTCTCTGCTCCTCTCTCGCAAATACAACAATTGCCCCGACCATCGAGAGACGCGCAAGTTGGGCACCGGCCAGCGCCGGCGCAAACCATCCCATTCGCAGCCACGCGCGGGACCGCGATGGCTGCAACCCCCAATTCTCACACCACAATGCCCAACACAACCACCACTTCACCAGCCCCGCCCCCACACGTACCTCTTCCTGTCGCGAAACGACGAAGGATCGCCATATCGGCCATCAAATCGGCTCATCTTCAATAACCTAACTGCACCCGCAACGCAACCTGGAATACACTCACTGCAAACGAACCTCCGCAATCAGCCCCGCCCCATCACCCACACCCAATCAACCCCTCCTTCTCGCAAAAACTACTACCCAAACTATTGCCCGATATTAACCACACTCCAACGTCACCAACTGCTTCACAAAACCGCACAACAGCACGACCACCGCCACCAGAATGTTGTAGCTGCGAACGGTCAAACCCCAACTACACTAGACTCTCTCCCCTCAATTCATGGCAGAGTGGCAAAGCTGCAAGCAACAATAGCAACATCAGCGTTGCAGGAACTTACTTACCTTGGTTGTGTGTGTGGTAGTTTTCTGGAGGAAGGTGAGATTGCAGAAGATGGGCAAAGGAGGTGCTGGAGCGATGTAGGGTCGAATTCGATCATTCCCTTGGCCCTCGTAGCAACGGAAGCAATGGCTTTTAAGGTCGGACTGTGTGAAGCTCTGACTTTCCTTTCAGCTTGAACCATCCTCGAAATACCCCTCGATCTTGTTATTTTTTGTCCTCGATCTTGTTCTTTTTTGTGACGGCGCAGGATGTGAGTAGGCGGGTGTTGGGCTTTGATTTTGGGTTGTCGGTGCAAGAGAATTCACTACATTTGGGTCCCATCAGGTTCAGTTGTTGTTGTCCTCCAGGATAGTTATTACAAAGGTTTTAATGTTCTCTGGTACATGCTTCCTTGGTTTGGCCTTGTGTTGCCACTCTCTCACATTTTTCTAGTGCATTGAATGGTTCTATCAAGATTTTGGGTTTACTTTCCTATTGTTGGAAATATACGTGTTTGTGTTTTTATATTTGAAGAATTGCCTATTTTTTCTTATAAGTTGTTATATTTGGGAAACTTTAGTGAGGCGATGTTTTACTTTTGGGTGTTGACAAGCATTTTCGATTAACTTGGTTCATTTTTATTTTGTGTGTAGGGTTGATTTTGACTCCCTAATCAAGCTGTACACTTGATGTTGAACTGGTTTAAACAAAGAATGACTACAAATGATGTGGAATATTGTCATTTCATTACAAAACATGGACATTTGGGGTGAGAAGTTTGCATTAAATAATGCATTTTTCATATTAAAAAGATTGCAGTTTTTTCTTGAAAAAGCTACAAAATGGGCACAAGTAGCAAATACTTTCCTTGGCTGATGAATGTTTTATTTCATAAGATAATAATGAACACTGTTAAAACATATCCATCATGTGAAATCTTTTCTTTTTATGTACCAATTTGTAAATTGTATTGTATTAGGATTTACTTGATTTGCTACGTTGATATTACATTCATAACTTTTGAAATTTTTATACGCCTATATAGTAATAATGTATTTGTATATTTATCAATATTGGTTACAAATATAATCAAAGTGTTGTAAATTTTTATTATTTTCAGTAGTATTGTGATGATATTTACCACTTACATTCATACATAATAATCATATTATATCTACACATTCTAATTTGTTCTTTTTCTAAATATCTTTGTTGGTGTTTCAACATAAGTGATCCTAGTAAATTAATTATTAGATTTTATATTTTATTTATAACTAAAATAATCATTGTTTGGGATATTTTATAACTTTACTTTAGATCCAAAACTTAATCCAAAAAAAGAAATATCACATGTATTGATTATAAGACAACATATAATATTTTTATTTATAAAAATATGAAAATAACTTATCCCTTATCATTTAAATTATCTTCTTGTAAACTAAGTATTAGGGACATAATCCTTAGAACCTTCTGAAGACAAGTTTCTAGAACCTTCTAGAAGCAAGTCTCTGGAACCTTCTAGAAGCTTTTTAGTTGGTAGAAGATGTTAGGGATATAGTCCTTAGAATCTTCTAGAAACAAGTTTCTAGAACCTTCTAGAAGCAAGTCTCTGGAACCTTCTAGAAGCTTCCTAGTTGATAGAAGTTGCTTGAGAAGCTTCCTAAATAGGAGTATATATTGGAATCGAGGCTGAAGAGTTCTTCAGTCTCGACAACACATCTCTTGGAGCTCTAGCTCACCTCTTTGGTGTTGTTCTTGTATTCATCTGATTAATCTAGTTCTTGTCAGTTCTTCTTGAACTTCTTGTTAGATCTTGAGTCTGTATTTCTATGTCCGTGACAGTTTGTCGAGACTTCACTCACCTCACATATCAGAGCTAGTTTCTTCCTCGTTAGAGTGTGGATTATCCCTCTGCTTGGAAGTTTTACAGGTTGTGGATTACCCTCCTCTAAACTGATACTTCTTTTGTTACAATATTGGAGTCTTATTCTTCTTGGAGAGAGTGGATTACCCCTTTTCTTGAAGCTCTTAAGGCATTTTAGAGGTTGCAGAGTACCCTCTTCTAAACCAATATTGTCTTCTTGTAGAGTCATTTCTGTCCTTCTCTTAGAATGGCCAGAGGTCAAGACATTAGTATGACGAAAAGTTCGGAGTCCAAGTTGGATGCTATTATGAATGCCCTCGCTACGTTATCACAAAGAACTGCAGAGATTGAAAGAGTCGTGGCAAGGCTTCATAATGATGGAGCATCTGGGATGGCACAATCTAGGTTGCACCAGCCTCAAACTTCTGCACTTGGAGAAGCAACTTTGCCTCAGGTTCGACAAGCACCGCTGGTTCTACAACATAAGGAGCCCCGAGTTAGCCTTCCGGATAAGTTTGATGGTACGCGTTCCAAGTTTCGAGGATTCGTCAACCAAATCAGGTTGATAACAGTTGTACATCCCGAACGCTATCCAACAGAGTAGTCACGTGTTGGGCTTGTTGGAACCTTACTTACAGGACAAGCTCTATCATGGTTTGTTCCTTTGTTTGAAAAATGATCATCTATACTAAACAACTTTGAAACCTTTTTGGAGGCGTTTGCGAAAGCATTTGGTGAACATGACAAGGTTCGATGGGCTACAACAAAGATCCAATCACTACGACAAGGGATGCGCTCTATATCAGTCTATGCATCGGACTTTAGGCAATTAGCATGCGACATCAATTGGAACGAAGAAGCGTTGATGAGTCAATTCTATTGGGGTTTAAGGGATGATATGAAGGATTTGCTGTTAATTCTTCCTGATCCGCAAACACTCAACGAAGCTATTAGCCAAGCTATGAAGTGCGATAACCGCCTATTCCAACGCCGCCAAGACCAACGTTCAAGACAACATACGGTTTACCATGTCCCAACTATGTCGACAAACAGCGTGAATTCACATTCAGAGGTAGAAGACATGCAAATTGATACAGTACGTGTCCAATCCCTTACTCTAGAAGAAAAAAAGCGGAGTATGGAGGAAGGTCTATGCTTGTATTGCGGTGAAGAAGGCCACAAAGTTGGAAACTGCCCCAAGAAGCAAAATCGATGTATTGTCAGGAGTAGGGGCGCGTTTGTTCAGGAAAACAAGGATGCTCAACCACAATAAGAACCGTGCGGCTGGACAGTGAAATATCGCAACAACAATCAGGTTTCTTTCTTTCCGCTCAACCTGCCCTTTGCTTTACAATCCCTTTGCTTATTGGCCCTCAGAAAATGAGAACCTTAGCATTATTAGATTCAAGAGCATCTGCTTGTTTCTTAGACGAAGAATTTGCAAAGCGTCATAAAATCCCTTTAGTACAAAAATCCAAACATATTCACGTTGAAGTCATAGATGGGCGACCTTTATTGTCTGGTAGTATCACCCATGAATCAGAACCTATAGAAGTGACGTTTAAGGGCCATAGTAGTCATATTATTTTCAATATTATTAGAACTCCATCAAATCCTGTTATTCTTGATCTTTCCTGGTTGGAAAAGCATAATCCATCCATAGATTGGAAGTTGTGGAAGATGACCTTTCCCACAAAACCATCCAAGAGCAAGCCTAGTAAGAAACCCCGAATAGAGAAATCCTTATTCATTGGAGCAAGAGCGTTTATAAGATCGTCCAAGGAAGGCACACCGTTTGTCATTTATGCGGCTCCAACTGCCGGGGAGAAGATCTCAACAACAAGTATACCTGAGCAATATAAGGATTTTAAAGACGTGTTTCAAAAGAAGAATGCCGACATGCTATCGGAACACCGACCATATGATTGCGCCATAGACTTGTAGGAAGGAGCACAACCGCCTTTTGGCCCAATCTACAATCTATCGCAGATGGAGTTGGCGGAGTTACGAAAGTACATTGATGAGAATCTAGCCAAGAACTTCATCCGTCATTCAAAATCGTTATGTGGAGTACCCATCTTATTTATGAAGAAGAAAGATGGCTCATTGCGGATGTGCGTGGACTATCGAGGCTTCAACAAGGTAACAAAGAAGAATCGTTACTCGTTACCCTTGATTTCTAGTCTCTTAGAACAACTTGGACATGCAAGGAACTTTACAAAAATTGATCTAAGAGGAGCTTACAACCTCGTACGAATCATGGAAAGAGATGAGTGAAAGACAGCGTTCTGTACAAGATATGGCCGTTTTGAGTATAATGTCATGCCCTTTGGTCTTACCAATGCTCAAGCGGTCTTTCAACATATGATGAATGACATTTTTTGAGAGCACCTTGACGATTTTATTGTCATCTATTTGGATGATATTCTGATATTTTCCAAAAACGAAGAAGAGCATGAAAAGCAGGTTCGTTTGGTCTTGGAGAAACTACATGAACGAGGACTATATGCTAAGTTAGAGAAGTATTTATTTCACCAAATAGAGGTGGAGTTTTTGGGATTCGTTGCGACTACGGAAGGCTTGAAGATGGATCCCAAGAAGGTGGAAGCAATCATGTCCTGGGAGGTTTCGAAGACAGTTAGAGACATATAATGCTTTCTTGGTTTTGTCAACTTCTATCGGATCTTCATCAAGAATTACTCTAAAGTTGCTACTCCTCTCACTCGGTTGACATGCAAGGATAAGCTAGAATGGGGACCTCTAGCGGAGAAGGCATTTCAAGACCTGAAGACCACATTTACTACGGCTCCAATCTTGGTACATCCAGACTTTACAAAGGCCTTTTATTTAGAAACTGATGCTTTGGATTTTGCTTTGGGAGCTGTACTTTCACAAATAGGAGAAGATAAGAAGCTCCATCTGGTTGCATTCTATTCTCGAAAGTTCTCTGCTGCTCAAATCAATTATGAGATCTACGATAAGGAACTTCTTGCTATAGTGGATTCTTTCCAAGAATGGCATCACTTTCTTGAAGGAGCTGCACATTTAGTGATCGTATACACAGATCACAAGAATTTGGAGTATTTCATGTCGGCTCGAGTTCTAAATCGACGTCAAGTTTGATAGAGTTTGTTGCTATCTAGGTTCGATTTTGTTATCACTTATTGACCTGGAAAGCAGCAAGGACAATCTGATGCCTTATGAAGGAGATGATATCTTGTACCAAAGGCTGGAGAAGCAGCATTTGATCAACAATGTACGACATTGTTGAAGCTAGAGCAATTTCAGCTTTGCGCTATTATTGTGCCAATTGATGATGACTTCCTGAATCAGGTACGTGTCGTGCCCATTGAAGATTCAGTAGCCATTGATATTAAGCAGTGTATCAATGATGACAAGTTCAAGGTGGAGGGAGATCTTTTATACTTTGAGGAGCGGTTATATATCCCAAAAGGACCAGCACGACTCCGAGTTTTTCAATCTCGCCACGATTTTCTAATTGCGGGATATTTTGGATTCAACAAGACCTTGGAGCTCATTTCTCGAGATTTTTTGTGGCTTCAAATGTGGAAGGATGTGAAAGATTTTGTCCTCTCTTGCGACATCTGTTCAAGATCCAAAAATCCTCAACATCGCCCTTATGGACTTCTACAGCCATTGCCGATTCCACGTCGACCATGGTCTTCAGTTTCCATGGACTTCATCACGGACCTACCATCATCGAACTCATTTGCCAGCATCTTTGTCGTGGTAGATCAACTTACAAAGATGGCGCACTTTGTCCCTTGTAAGAAGACATCATCTAGTAAAGTCACAGCAAGGCTCTTTTTCGATAATATGTATCGATATCATGGACTACCAGATGATATCGTATCAGATCGAGGAACCCAATTCATATCAAAGTTTTGGAGATCTCTCTTTGAGATACTGAAGGTGGATATCAAGCTTTCTTCAGCTTTTCATCCTCAAATTGACAACCAAACGGAATGGGTGAACCAAGTCTTGGAACAATACTTACGATGCAACATCAGCTATCAACAAGACGATTGGACCACATATCTATGGCTAGCCGAGTTTGCATATAACAACACCCTCCATGCATCGAGTCAATATACACCTTTCTTTTCCAATTATGAATATCATCCGAAGCTTGATTTATTGAGTCCGTCAACAAATAACAATCCAACAGCTGAAAGATTTGCGAAACAACTATTAGAGCTTCAAAATACGTTGAAGCTTCAATTACAATCTGCTCAAGAATCCTATAAAGCGTCTGCAGATAGATTTCAAAATCAAGCACCTACTTTCAAAATTGGAGATAAAGCATGGCTTCTTTGACGGAATATCAAGACTAAATAACCATGTGATAAGTTGGACTATCGAAGATTGGGACCATTTATCATCCAGAAGCAAATCAATCCAGTGGCATACCGTCTGGAATTACCTGATTCTATGAAGGTACATCCAGTCTTTCATGTTTCTTTGTTGGAGCCTTATCAAGAGTCGTCTTTTTCTGGAAGAGTGCAATGTCTGCCACCTAGTATTGAGATCGAGAACCACGAGGAATACGAGGTTGAAAAGGTACTGGATTTACGGCAAAGGTGGGGCAAGTTGGAGTATCTTGTTCATTGGTGCGGCTACGACATTAATGAGCGAACTTGGGAGCCAACTGAAATTCTCGCCAATGCGCCACAAAAGGTACATGAGTTTCATCAACAACATGCTCATAAACCTAAGCCGGTTCGACGATAGCTTCCTTCTGAAGCTTGCTCACCCAAGAATATAAAAAAGGGAGAGAACACCACCAAAATTCGTAGTTGATGTAGTTATTTTCTCCAAGATAAAGTAGAATTTTTTTAGTAGCCATAGTTTGGTCTTCTGATATGGATAGCCAAGAGATAGATACTATGCCAGTCAGATTATCTCAACCAACTAACTCACGAAGGCGACCCCGAGATGAAGAACTGCCTACACCATGACGACGACGGAGGATACCAAGTAACCAATCATTGGTGATTGTATTTGAATTCGAGCCTACTTACGATGGTCAGCTAGAAGGCATGTTTGCAAGACAATTTCACAATGAGGATATGAAAGTTCATACTTGGTCAAAAGTCGAAGGAGTGGGCTATTACCGTTGGCTTTAAGGGCCAATGAACCACTTGCCTCGTGAACAACAGTTGGAGTTCATAGCAGACGCTATGCGACAGATCTTCATTTTCTTACGTTGGTACTGATTAACAACAACATTGCTTCTCAGAGACCTCGAAGCTAAAGGAGGGGGTGATGTTAGGGACATAGTCCTTAGAACCTTCTAGAGACAAGTTTCTAGAACCTTCTAGAAGCAAGTCTCTGGAACCTTCTAGAAACTTTTTAGTTGGTAGAAGATGTTAGGGACATAGTCCTTAGAATCTTCTAGAGACAAGTTTCTAAAACCTTCTAGAAGCAAGTCTCTAGAACCTTCTAGGAGCTTCCTAGTTGGTAGAAGTTGCTTGAGAGGCTTCCTAAATAGGAGTATATATTGGAATCGAGGCTGAAGAGTTCTTCAGTCTCGACAACACATCTCTTGGAGCTCTAGCTCACCTCTCTGGTGTTGTTCTTATATTCATCTGATTAATCTAGTTCTTGCCAGTTCTTCTTGAACTTCTTGTTAGATCTCGAGTCTGTATTTCTGTGTCCGTGACACTAAGATGCTTGTTAGATAAAAATCAGCAATTTATCTTTTAAGTAATTTGAATTTGTAAAAAAATAATGATTATGACTTCTAAGATAAATGTAAGAAATATTAGCTATTAGAATTATTGTTTGTTTTAATTTTTATTTTTTTATTTTTTTAATAATCACAATCTAGTTTATCCACTTACGTTAAAGATTAAAAAAAACAATAATAGTTGATTAAATTTTTTATTGACAAAGTAGCAATTGATCATTTTTACTATTGAAAGTTGTGAAATATTTGCACTAAAATTTCAAAAAGTAGATGGCAATAGGCTATTACCATATACATATATTTGTTTTGTAATACAACACCAGATGTTATTATAGACCTACAACTACAACCAATCATATTTAAACAAGTGTTTTAATTAATTAACAAAAACATAACAAACTCTGTCAACTTGCAATTTGTTGCAAACTTTAGAAAAACAAGGCACCTCACATACATTACTTTCCATGTGCACACAAAACTTTAGAATGCCCCAATAACTACAAATGACACATAACTTACCATGATAGAGAGTTCACTAACAGTAATCCTTCATAAAACATTACAACACCACAAATAGGGAACTATGAACTTGTGTGTGCATGTGTGTTTGTGAATTCGTGTGTATGTGTGTGAATGAGCTTGGGCCTTATGTGTTTGTGGTGATTTCAGAGCATATGTAGTCACAGACTTTCTCTTGGTGCTTGAGTTTTGGCAAGCTTGTTATTGTTGTGCTTGGCTGCGAAGCCGAGAGAGAGAGAGACCTTGCGGGTTATATCTGTATTTGTTCCAGGCAGCAGAGATAGAGAGAGAGAGCACACACTGCTCATGTGATTGTGGATTGCACATGGGAATTTGTGGCAGGCACTTGGCATCGGACAAACACATCTTGCATTGTTTAACACAGCTATGGAGTGTGTTGTGGAATGCCTCGTGGAACCATTCTTACAATGAGGCAGAGTCATGGTTCAGAATTCACACCTTTGCAGAAACGATGCCCTGATTGTTGACGACGGGAATTGTTGTTGATTTGTCCAAGTTCTGGAGGTTGTGTAAACCAAGGAGTTGGGATCTTTTCTATGCATAACGGCGTCATACCTTAGTCGAGCGATAGCTGGGAGGAGTAGCATGCTGATCCTGATTGCTTACCTCCCACTGTTGACGTGATTCTCAAATTATGATATGAGCTCTCACTATGGTACCATGGCGAATGTGTGGAGGATATTGCACTTTTGGGGAGATCAAGGTTGTGGGAGATTAATGTGCAGATTTCTTCGAGGCAGACGTTGCAGATAGTCGCTTCTGCTTGCTTACCTGTGTATGATTGAGGCAGAATAGTGAAGGCATCAACTATTAGCAAGAGATTTAGGGTTTGCAATGGCTGCAGAGTTGCCACCAGAGATCATGGCTTTTGAAGCTGAAGTTCAACAAATTTTCAAGGATCTCAAGTAAGTAATCTCTTTAATCTTCGCAAATTGAATGAAAACCCGTGGTAGAAAATGCATAATACATGCACTACTTCCGATTGACCTCATTGCATAGAAAGGGACTGGTAAAGAGAGTATGAATCATTCGAAACTCTACTTTGTGGACACCTACAAGTTTCCACCTACTAATGGTTATAAAAACAATGCAACATTCAACGACCAGCAACCCTGCCAGGTATAGGAGACGCAAGTGAGAAATACTCCCGGTTTTCCAACTTATGAGATTTTGGCACGCCATATTAAAATTTTATTTGCTAATTGTTATCTTCAGTGAGGGCTTCCAAAGGCTGGACAAAATCAAAGATCTCGAGAAACAACGAAAGCAATTGGAAGAGCTGACGGGCAAGATGCGGGGTGTAAAACGGTTTGCACCCTATTTTCGTGGACCTAACTGAATATGCTATCATACTATGTAGTCAGTCTCATGTTCACCTTCGAGGTTGCAGGTGGGGTACTAAGAAAATATTCTCGGTGAAAATTGTCGGTCGAATCTCATACATGTTATCAAGCAGCTATAGCGACGGTTTCATTTACAGGATCCTTAAAGATTTTGATCAGGGGATCAAAGATGACCCAACCAATCTGGAGCTTAACAAGACTGTTGCTGAAAAGAAAAAGTCACTGGTAACTTTCCCCTAGGGTTGTTACCCAAGAAATTTAAAATGATGTAACAATGTTTTGTTTCATTCATAGTTACTATATTATCCAAGAAAGCCTACTCAGTTTCTTGTAAGTTAGAATCGAAATTTTTCGGAACCCACATCCGGAACCCCATAGCGACCTGATGTGTTTCTCATATTCTGGATGGCACTGTTCTCCTGTGTGTAGATCAGGGAGTTGAATACGTATATTGCATTGAGAAAAACATTTTCTAGCACGATCTCATCCAAAGCTGAGTTATTTGAAGGTGGATCACAAGCTGGGACAGCGACCAACCAAGCGTATCGAGTGGCATCAAGTAAGGCTTAAGTTCTAATAGGAGTAAGATTGTCATTCTGTATACACACATTTTTTATAACCGAGCGCATCACTACAAAAAAATTGTGATGGAAAAAGGACAAGGAAGACTGTGTCATAAAAGTACGCATTATATCTTGTAACACCTTCTGGATTGCGAATGATGGCATCGTAGGGTTCTGCTGCCCTTCTACAACCTCAATGCCTATACCTATGCATTTCCAAGTCTTATTTCGGTCTATCTATGAACAAAAAAATAAGTTCATCGTTATCTTTTTTGCAATTTTGTTTCGCCCGATCAGCAATGTCTAATCAAGAGCTTTTACAAGTTGGGAGAAAGCAAATGGATGAAATGGACAAAAGTATCGAACGCTCCAAGAGAGTATGTTCTAAGATCATCATCCTGGGACTTAGAAATTTGTTAATATGGTTTGCGTTCTGATGTACTCATCTCTTGACTTAAGAATGGATACAATTTTGTGGGCTTCGTTGCAGGTTGTAGAAGACACGTTGCATATTGGCACAGAAACTGCTGTCACTCTTAAAGCCCAGGTTTACAATGACGTCAATTCATCTTGAAGATGGTTTACTCCCACTTCATTAGTATACGGGTCAATTAATTTAGGTAACTATGCAGAGGTAAACAAGAGACACTTAGCAATCACTGTACACGTGCCTGTTGATGTATCATGGGCCATGGGATGCACTGCAGACCGAGCAATTGGGGAGGATTGTAAATGAACTGGACACCATTCAGTTCTCCATAAAGAAGGCCGCTCAACTTGTGCGAGAGGTTGGGAAACAGGTGAGAATCTGAATCGGAGTGGCTTCTATGACATCGGTGTGCATGATAGTTCTTGGTAACGTACAATGAGGGGTACATTATGTGATGCATATTTTCATGAAGCCAGTAAGAGAATCTATTTTTATAATTCCCTCAAAAGTTGTACGGTATTGTA
The DNA here is from genome assembly GCF_059467195.1 of Physcomitrium patens. NCBI lineage: Eukaryota > Viridiplantae > Streptophyta > Bryopsida > Funariales > Funariaceae > Physcomitrium > Physcomitrium patens. The sequence goes on along the minus strand of NC_143410.1, from coordinate 18,253,699 downwards.
CTTACTTATTTCTCCAATCTTCGTATTTCGGTGGTGCAACATTCATTGTACAAACAACCAAGTTTTTACTAACACCTATGTTCTTCTTTGGGGTCACCCAAAAAAGGAGACTCACAAGCACTTCGTCTTCACAGATGGCAACAGATAAGTGTATCATGGGGTTTTTATTTTTGATCGTAGGCGGTGTTGTTGCAGTCATAGTTGTGAAAGTAAGGGAATCGTTCTACAATCCACCTTGTGTACTATTCTATTTTGCTTTGAATTGAATCAGGATTTTTACAAGATTATTCAGTAAAACAACTCCACTGTGATCTAGGATGTGTTGTGTCAAGCTTGACCTGCATCGTCCTTCTGATGGAAATACAGATTGTTCAAGGTCAGAAGAAAAAAAATTCTAGCCCTGCAACTACCCCTGTAGGTGCTCGACGTATGTTGTCATTGTTACTGGACATGGGCCAATGACCACAGTTTGATGACAACAGCCACTTTTCAAACTCTGCTTGAAGGAATACCCACGGAAAGGTAACACCTGATCACCTTGTGCTGACCACTTCTTTTGAGCAATACTAGAGGGTCTGAAATTTCTCGCTGGATTTTTCTTTCGTCATTTATAATGTAAAAAAAAATACATTAGTTGAAGAATTGTTTATATTTAAAGAAATATTTTATAACTTGAAATTTTAATTTTTTAGAATCTTAAATATTTTGATATATATGTATTTCAATCATGCAATTTACAAATGTTTAAAAAAAACATAGTCCAAATAAGAATTATTAATGTAATGGACTTTGATGTTGCATGTGTGTAAATTAGCTTTGTTTTATCTTCTTCCACATTCGTTTCTATCTAGGTTTTGCTCTAGCCCAAATAATGATTTTTCTTGCAACTTGTTAAATTGTGTATGTATATATGTATGATACTTACAAATACATAAGTTAACATACAATTTCTTCTATGAAGTATTGATAGATGTTATAGATTCATTTGAGGATGCTTAAATATACATTACATCAATAATTTTAAAAAAATGTTTTGATTAAAATGTATGTTGAATAAAGAAAATTGTGATTCATTTTTTTTTTTTCATTTTTTTCATTGAACATGATTAGAATAAAAGCCTTCCAACCAATCAAATTTGGACAAAAAAAATAATGATTTGTAGATAAATATTTCTTGGCACATTTATGCATTATGGTTTTATGTAATATTTATATGCATTCATTTAGATATACATGTGTCAAAAGTTTTTCACTTTCCACTTGAATTTTAACAATATGTATTAACAAATATAAATTTTAAAATAGCTCATCCTTTGCATAGGAGCATGCCCTTCTAGTGTGGGACATAGAGAACTTTGTCCTACATTGTGTAAAGGACACAAATGAATATGAAAAGAGAGTGTAAATGTGAATGGAGCGACACAAGAGGGGCAGCATTGCATTTCCACCTCAATAATCGCTTTTTACTATCTCAAATTTATTGTTTTATAACTATGAGTTTAAGAATGTTCTCTTATTCTGTCAATATAGGACACAATTTTTGACAATTTCATGACAAATGTTCATTAAAAAAATTGTGCTTCATTAGAATTGAGCCTGCATATGAGTCTATAGTTTCAGTCCTGTTCAAAGAAACTGTATCTTCACCAAAACATGAAAAAATTTAATGTAAAAAACAAGAATTTAAGATATTAAAGATGTCATGTTACCAAATAGAATATTAAAGCCAGTTAATCCTTCTTTCACATTGCAAGCCTTCCTACAAACCCATACAAGTTCATAACACATACATGATCACTGTCACAGAAAGCCATGCAATAAGAAGGGAGGATGCCAATCTTGAATCAGTGAACTGTTGGAATCCGACAAGAAAGGATTTCACCTTCCAGTATACTTCACAAACAGTGCAACAAGTTCAGATTGTTACTAATAGTTCCATTACAAACTACCACAAATATTTTCTGCATGAACAATGAATGTCTAAGCCAATCGTACTGTCAATAGTTTCACTTTGTTACATACTTTGTGGCATAGAAAAATCAGGTGTAAAAATTGAGTAATCTCATGTTTTGACAATTGGTGATGATGTTAAGTCACTTTGGGAATCGCTTAAGTACGCAGTTCCTTCACCAGTTCAATAACAGGTTTCAAGGAGCCATCATTCTGCACAAAAACAATGGCGTCAAGGAGAATTAGTATGTAAGATATACACTTCAGGTGACACATAGAATGCTATATACCATAATGACACTAGCCTTTTATAACAACTTCAGACCAGATTCAGAATCCAAACGGTTAAACCGCCCGATAAAAGAAAAATTTGAAGTCCTAAAATGTCCAGAATTTGGATAAAAATAATCCTCGGATGTGTTAAAGAGAGGCGTCAACACATTGAATCGCGCTGAATTAGCACATCTACGAATTGGCTACCGAAATGGAGTAGAAAGCACTTACCAGAATAACAATGTCGAAAGCCTTCTTGTAGGTCTCAAGCCAATTCTCAGCGTTTTCATTTCTGAGAACAAAGTTCACAACTTTTTCAAACTTCATTGAGAAACTAAAAGGTGAACGTGCAGCAATTGAATTAAGCTCAAATGTATAATAGGCCTTAGATTCTATCTAGAATTTCGTAATTTCGATATTGTCCTGTTGATTCGAATGCCCATTAATTTTTTCAATGATGTTAGCTATTCTTGGCCTCAAAATCGTGCAATTTCACAAATTCTTGAAGTATAGACACTCAAGAAAATAAGATGATTGGCGAATTTCAGAGTCATCAAAAACTCACAAAAATCCTATGGAAATGCGGTTATCATAATCAACGCCATCTGACATTCCAAGGTCGCCGAGATGATCACCCAACAATAATACATTTGAACGGCCTTGAATTATAGCTGCTCCAGTGTTCTCTCCCACAAGATTCCCATCATCATCATGTAGAGGTGCGGCCATCTCTAAGGCATGCTCGTTCTTGTTCAGCACGTGGATGGTTTTTCCTAAGGTAAAAAATGATCCATGTTATTGATTGGCCTTTTAAAAACTATCTTTAAACATAAAAAAATAAATAATAAAAAATGGATGATAGCGATAAATGGTCGTTAAGATTATAATGACCATGTACTGCTCAACATGAGTAGCGCATAATACAACCCAAGCCATAATTTTCTAAATACATAGATACATTGTCGAGAATTTACCTTTGAAACCTATAAGATCACCGCAGTCATCAAATTCCATGCGGTTAGACACGACTCTTATATTTGAAAATACTCGATGAAGCTTTTGTTTTAATACCTGAATCGCAGAGCACAAGAAATTAGCACGAAAAGTCCAGAATAATTCAAAAATCAGTGTGGGGAGTCCATACCATCGAGCTAAACCAGTGGACTAATAGACTAGCTGAAGTCCTAGAACTACACTTCCGAAAATTCAGAATAGGTTGTACAGATAAAAAGCACTAAAAAATGTAAACGTAAATGAAGAGCCTCAGAAACTCGTCATTTTCTGTTGCATACCTCTTCAATTATATCAGCAAGACCAGCCGAGAAAATCAGCAACGGTACCCCATCTTCCTGATAAATAATTTGTAAAATCAGCAAAGAAAGAATAAGAATTGAAAGGTCCTGAAGAACGCAAATTCACACAGTCCCTTGTTCGGACTAAAGCAAGCAGTCGGAGACAATTGTTCAGTAGTCAAGGTTATCCCACTCTACAAATCAGATATTATGTGCTCTGAACGAAAGAGAAGTACATTAGACTACATACATCCAGAGTCTCAAAAAACTCGGTGATTCGGTCACGAAAACTTATAGTAGCATTTGCAACAGAAGAAACGATTGACTCGTAGTTGAGGCCGCCTTCAATCAATAAAGCATGTGATTTCTCCCACCTACTCATTAAAGACCACAAACCAAGAAAGAGTCCATATTAAAAAACATTAAAATAAAAGCATCATGCCAAAATGTACACCAAAAGAGCAATTTATAGTATTATATCACATCATTATTATAAACCACAGAAAACTAGAATGCACAGGCATATCGAAGATTCATCGGATTTATTCATTCTCACTCAACGAAATGCTCCAGTGTATTCAAAGAGTTCATGGAACGTACCATTCTTCCATATGTTTGGCCTTCTCGTCAGCAGGCAGGGTTGGAGAAATCTCTAAGGGGTAATAATACTCAAACAACTCATGCCGCTTTCGGTCATAGGCAGGATTGCTTTTCAATAAAGCATGGGTGCCTGCATAGATACATGAAAATGGGGAAAACCCAAGAAATTAGACTACATGACAAACATAAACAAGAGATCGATAACATCCAATCTAAGTCTTCAAAGAAGCTCACAAAACCTCAGTGGATTACATGCAGAAAATCATCGCACGATTTTACTTTGTTTAATTTTATTTTCATTTCTACCTAGAATTTTCTTAGTTCAACGACTGAACTTCTACAGATTCTTTCTGAAGATTACACATACTTTGACCACGCACACCATCGACCAAGTACTTGGTGAGAGTCATATCAAAATCTGCAATGACCTGCACATGCATATGAAGACCAATACATTTTCAGTTCACTGCAACAGATGACAGAAATATAGACGAGAACAAAAGGTCAGCAATGCAAAAGCTTATAAGATAAAAACTGGTATCGTACCTGCAGAGTGGAAAGTCCAGCAGACTTAATGGCCTTCTTTTTTTCCTCCAGCTGCACTGGATTACCGATCACCACATCTGGGCAATCAGGAGCAGTCAACCGGGTATTCACGTGCTGTTTTTCCATTGAAGAAACGGATTTGCACGAACCAGCCAATCTCCCGTTCAAGGCAAGCCTGCCACATCAATCCCATTCAATTATGTCGTTTCCACGAGGCCAACAGCGTCACCCATTCGGAGAATAACGCCAAACGTGAGCTTCGCAGACCGAAACATTGTGAACAAGACTCCTCACTCGCCGATTGGACTGCTAACAGCAAGACTATCACTAATTACATGTGCATGAGGCACAGAGAAGGGCAATCGGCTGATACTGCTGGTAGGGGAGACGAGATGTCCGGTGGTAGAGCCGCAAAGAACTGGAGTTGGAGTGGAACGGGCAGAAGAATGTCTTCTTACAGACACCAGCAGCACAGGCAGTACCAGTAGAGAAACCGACACTCCTCACATTTCTTTTCACTTCATTCCCAGGCCATCCTCGCAGGAAGTGCTGCAACAGGGCATGGCCCACACTTGGCGTGCTCGTGTGGGGCGTGCAGAAGGTGGCGCATCGCACCAGTGCTTGTGGTGACCATGCCCCAACTGCCACTCCACTCATCCAGCTCCCCCGCCCTACCAACTTCACCAGTGCTTCCTCCTCACACTAAAATGATAGATCCTCCAAAACAAGCCTCTCACCACTTCTCTCGCGCAGACCTCAAGCTCCACAGCACCCCTTGCATTTCACCAGTCTTAACCTCGTCAATGTAAAAGTATAAGGTGTGTCGTCGCCTACATCCAACCCTCACAAACAGCACTGCGTGACCTCATAAAATAACTGTAAAATCAAGCGTTCTTAACCAAGTTTTCATCGGGTGATTCCATCCTCACTCCAGCATGATTGCATTGTTGGCGTTGTGATAAAAATAGAAATGAGAAGACGTAGCATGACAACCTTGATGATGTGATGAAGCTACTATCAGAGGGGATGGGCATACCGGTGAGAAAGGAATACTTCAGTAGCTACGTTGCGACCAGTAACCCTAATATTGAGCATTCCCTTCTTAAGAGGTGGCCAACTTTCTGCCTCTGGGTTGTGTGCTTGACATCTGGGTTTTTGGGTCCGAGAGCGCTAGTCAACTGCACCTCTCAAATGAATCACGAAATTGGGCGTAAAAAGAGGAATTTTTGTGTGAGGGTTTTGTGTTTGGCACGATATTTAAGCAACCCTGTAGTGCGTCAGTACAAGCATGTGTATGATACGTCATGTGTTGCCGGTGTCCCTTTCAAGACACGCGGACGTGGTGTTGGATCATAACTTTCACGTGGTGAGTGAGTTATGCTGCATTGAGAACGAGCATCTCTCGGGTGGTATGACGCGTCATTGTGTTTCAGGTGCCTGGTTAGCTATGGATCACGAAAACGGAAATCTGCAGTTACCAGACAGAAGCAGCACGTGCAGTTGAGTCAGCTGTAAGCTACGAAGTTCAAATCGTTTGAAGGTTTTGTGTGTGTTTGAGTAAAGATATTGAAGAACATGCGACACTTCGTATTATTTAGCAGCACAGAAAGTGCACCCTCACACCCATGGCATGAGAAGTGAGCTGCAAGTCATTTGTGTTCAATGAAATTGATATTGTATTGTTGCAACAATAGCCACATCTAGCCCAGTCACGAGCTTGCACACAACTTAGTCATATCAATCAGTCTAGTCACTGGAGTTTGAAAAAAATACAAATCTGCAATTCAAAATGTGTGATGCAGATTCATTAGCAACAAAAAGGGGTTTACACAATGTTAGCATATGTGCAGAACTAGAATTCAGATTCAATTAGTACATTTCACAATGCTGTTCAAAGAACAACTGCACAATATTCAAGATGATTGACTCACATGCTTGTTGCTTTAAGGTAATAATTCTCACCCAAAGATAGTCGTCCAATTCTCTGCGAGTATGGTATGTGCCTGTCGAGAACCTCGGTAGCGTGCAAACCGTTCAAAGGCACCAAAGTAGCCTGCAAATTGCACACTTTGAAAAGCTTTTCATTTCATCACTCGTGGGGTATTGAACCCCGAGAGCTCGGCCAATTTATCGAACTCTTGTTCTCCAGAGTATTGCTGAAAATCAGAAGACGTTAATTATTATCAGCCGAACCAATTTTTTGCGAAGCTCCCAGCAAATGCAACTTTCCAGAAGCTGGCTGAAGCAATCCATTTGGCGGATGTACACGGAAAGATGAGAGGTCGTAAGAGTTATGCACAAGATCTGAATTGACAAACTACCGAAATGGGGTCCATGGTAGCATGAGTTCGGTGATGGAGTGCATACCTGGCCATTGATGATCCATGTCGGGAATCCTTGGATGTTAGCAGCAGAGCATGCAGCAGCAAGTTTCACACCCCTTCTATACCCTTCAGGATAGCACTCCACGTAGTCGATATACTTCAATGCCTCCTTTCCGAACATCTGAACACATGATTCATTCATCGATTCATCCCTAATAAGATAACACTGAGCACCGAAGAAGCAATATCAGTTAAACAAGATAAATCTGAAATTAGAATCCTCACCTGTTTTTGCTCAAAACAATGCGAGCACCAAAATGCGCCGTACATTTTGGCCCCTATGGCTCTCAGCTGCTTCGCCAGGTTGATCTCTTTCGCACTGGAGACGGTCGCAACCTCCGGCTCAATGGGCGGCAAATCAATCTCACCTGGCCTGATGGCAGCGAGTCCATGAGATTTTCGTCCGAGTGGCTCTCAGAATGTTTTGACATATGGGTGTACACAACAAATATGATGCGCAATCACGAATAAAGATGATCACTGTACCTGGCAATCGCAGAGCCGACGTCCGTGAAGGCCACTAAGAAAGCAACTGCGACAGAAAACCCAGCAGCCAATTGCATCCGGGAGGTTGTGTCGCAGATCTCTACGCAAATATTTCTCACTCCTGTATTCTCGTGGTCTTCAAAGACAACGTCAGTTCTTGAAGTTTGCTTCTCTTCAGAAGAAGAAAGGGGCGCTTTAGCGCGCGCTTGGAGCACTGTAGAGACTAAATCCTGGTGACCGAGGTGACATTTTCCACCGCCCCTCTAAACCCCGCACATGCAGTCCAACGGTGTCATCCAGTTTGTCAGAAACCTCGAATACCGGCACAAAAGTTTCTGACTCCAGTGAGGATTGGCCTATGTGTGCAATGTCTTGAATAATATAAGATCCTCAATGACACAGTACTTCTTGTGTGAAACAAGAGTCTGCACACTAGTTTCGGATTGAGAAATGGGCTCACCGTTGGCAATGGACCACTCCATAGTCTACACGAATTATTGATTAGCAGAAAACATTTAGACTTAGTTGGGAGAGGTGAGGCGTTCCTGCCACATATCACTGGAGCTGGTGACAATGCCGAGTGGCTCATAGTCTTCATATTTCCAGAAGAAGATTTAGCCTGCATCGCCGAAATTAGTTAGAAGAAGTAACAATATCTCAGAAAACGTTCCTTCTGTGCACAACACCAGAACCAGTGCAGCAGTTTGACTACTTTTAACTGGTCTCATACTTCCAAGATGTTTTCGAGAGAGGCTAAGGAAGCTCAAGCCACCCCATCAATCCGTTCTAGCCACACTGTCTGAGCGGGATGTCACAATCATATTTTACCAAAGAATGCAATTCACAGATTCTAGCACACATTGACGTAGTATTTGCTGTCCAGTTAAAAGTTCGTGAAACTTTTTGTAATTGAAAACCCTCAGGAACGACCTGTTCTGCATTCTAATGTGGCGTGGAAGAACTAAGCAGAATACTCTCTTTCGACACGATTCTTCAAATTTTCAAAAGCTCGCTGCTCTGATTCTCACTCCCTGAATTGTGTCCACATATCTAAAAACACCCCTCTTTCAAGATCCCTAATCACCAATGCTTGCTTCAAGAACTTGAAACACGTTATGCTTAGTGAACTCACTTCAAGTTGCACACCAGTATACTTTCCATCTATCAACATGCACTTCACCCAACAAGGGAAACCTACCGCTTCGACGAGAGATTTGCAGTCAACCCTCAAAATTTTAACAAGAAACTACTTCACAAGTCGAAGCCCTCAACTGCTCTCCAGCAACCTCTCAAACCATGGTCTAGTGTCGCTGAGTAGTAAATCCTGCTCCACAACCCACAACATAGGAAGTAATTACAACTCAAAGCTTACAGTTGCGTAGACGCCCCAGAATTTGAGCTGAATGTTAGGCTAAATTTCCTTCATTCTCTGAACCAAGAAGTGCACCAACTGCCACTCCTGTGCACACAATCTACAGATTTATTCCAATTTATGGAGTGCTTCAACAATCTATGCTTTTACACAATATATCATTTGTTGAGGCGAGAGGGCAAGGGATAGCCGTAAAGAGAATGACGTAATAAAAAGATATTTCTGGCATTGTTTGGCAGCGGAATTGGAGTTTATCGTCCAATTTGAGACGAGAGTTCTTATCTGAGGCGACGTGGAAGGCTAACGGCGGGGCTTCTCTGGATTCCCCTTCGAAGTTGCATGCCCTAAGCAATCCTTTCTGTGCACTTTATTTGCAGTTGCAATTCGGAATCTAGTACTACACTGCCAGAACTCTTTTCGAGTCCAATGGGCCCACCATTTTGTTCTGTGCACTCTAGCTTACCTTATGTGAAGAATCAAAGGACGAATTACGTTGGTTGAGAGTCGCAATGTAGTTGTAAGATGCGATACGGGCATCGGCAATAGTTTGGGCTGTTCTTCCGCGGATGTCATTGCTGACTACTAACGTCATAAATGTGATGTGGTAGTGGGGGGGCTGTGGACTTCAGCGTTCAGAAAATTCTTTTATGTCATTGCCGCAGTCATAGTCCAATGGGAACCAGACAAGTATTTCCTCTTCACTGTCTTCCCTCAGTCAGGCGTAGAAAGTAAGCTCGGAGGGTAATTTAACAATGCCATATCTGTCTTGGACTATCGCTGCCTTTCTGCAACAAGCTCGTTGTTCAGGAGTGCTTGACCTGGGATATTGGGAGAAAAGATTTGTTGAATGTATTTACGGCATTTCGTGACAGAAATGGCGAGGGAGAATAGACGTTGTTAGACGTTGTTTTCACACCTGGATGCCTCTGGAATCTGTTGCCGACGAGTATCTTCCAGGCTTGGAGAGAAATAATGGGTAAAATGTCTGATAAGGGGAAGATGATCAACTCTTTTGAGCTATGAATTCAGTAAGTAGAAGTATTCAAGAAGTCAACGTAGCGGGTTGATTTCATACTAACTCTGGTGGTTCCCCTCTACATGTGGCCTTATGGTTATTCAGTCGCACAGGTTCGTTATTTAATGAGGAATCAACAAGCAGTTGCCACATGATTGCTTGATGTCAGTCATGAGGTTAGATTAATGTGTGTGAAGTATCCTTACGAACGTTGAAGGCTCTGTTCTGGCCACGCTTGTGCAATGCCGAAGGGTACCCGAGGGATACTAGTAGGGTGAATAACACCCTTGGATAGAATATTGGCCTTGAATACACTAGTGTTCATAAGCAACATTCTCCAAGACAATTTCCACCTGCTCTCACCACTGAACAGCTTGTCCCTGCAACCGCCTCACCACCTTGAACAACATCACAGACGGGTCTTCCATCTTCAACTCCAGATAATCCTTTACTTACTGCAGGCAATGACGCAAGTGCTGAAACCGCCTCTGCTTCAATTTGTACAACTTCCAGGTTATTGACAGATAGTAATCAAGATACTGAAGATGTTGAGTCATGTCCAGCAACACGCTCGGATTCTTCAGGAACTGGAAATATTCAGAATTGAGTATTCGTGTAAAGAATCCGTGGTAAATAACTTAAAATTTTTAGTATACATCAACAAAGTAAGTGGGAAAGAAGAGGTCCTGTTAGGTGGGGTTTACGTACCTACACCAGGAGTGCTTGGTGGTTGCGTCGATGCTCTTCTGTCTACAAAATTGTGCAACCGCCGACCAACAAGGTACCGATCATCGCGGATGGCATTGTGCAAGTCCATGAACCACTTGTGCACTCGCTTGGCACCATGCAAAGAGAGGGACAACAGTAAGCAACCCGACCATGCGTATCGGTAGATTGGATAACCGGCGAACCAAGAGCACCCGAATGAAGCTAGAATTATACCACGTGCAAGGACGTAAGGAATGCATAGAACTACGAATAAGGGAATAAGGAACGGAAGTATGATTTCTCTGAAAACCCACCACCCTCGCAAGCGAGAGTACCCATCATCCCATACTTGCGCAAACTTCACTCTCCAGGAATCATCAATAAAAGGTATTGAGTGTCCAAGCATCACCTGCTCATCAAAAAAAAAAAAAACAAAACAAAACAAAACAAAAAACAAATCAAATCAAATCAGGAATTCGTAACTGAAACATATGTAAAAGGATTCAAATGTATCCTTCATTTGCACAAATGGATTACATGAAAAATTTGAGAATTGCCTGTAAACTCCAATAATTTAAGGAGTGGTAAAGACTAACCAGTTTCGTCCAGACTTTCAAAATTACAAGTCCAAGAGCCCAATCGTGATACAGGAAAGGATTTGGTCCCTCGTCCACAGGACCGTCGCGTAATGGTACGACGACAACCAGCTCAAAAATAAGACCAATAAGCATTGGAATCAACCCAAGCTGCTAGAACCATCCAGCATGAGCACCAGTTTTCATAAGTTTGAGCAATTCCAAGTGAAAAGACCTAGAAAATTCTAGTTAGATCCAATCCTCGTTTGTTTCAAAAACTCAAATAGAACTGAGGCTAAATTCACATGTATCAAGCATACAGGGCAAGATTCATGGTGTTGCAGATGTACCCACCCATAATGAGAGGAGCACCACGCTTTTAGCAGCAATCGCAGACCACTTAAGAGCATGTCGGATGAACACCCTCAGATCGTGCGTCTGGAGATAATACACCGCATATCTGGCAGCTGACAATATTGCCCAAAGAACGTAGCAGCCAATGCTGAATGCATAAATGTCTGCTATTCCACGCCACAAACGGAAAGATGATCTTTCAAGTTCGGGATGGTGCGAGGGAAAGCCCAAATAATGCACTAACCTGCACTCAGAACTACAGTGCTTCATTTCATTGCAAAGCGTTGGGACTGCAACTTAAAACACATGACCAGCTGAATGGTGCTATTTGAAATCCTAAGGCAATATGATCTGCATAGGATTACGGATTTAGCAACAGTCGCTCAATTCTGAGATGCAACAATGCGCAAGTTGAGATTATCGTACCATTATATATGGCACCACGGGCCACTGAAAACTGCGAAACAAAGGCAAATGTGGTCCGCCCAATAGTAATGGGAAGGAGAACCATGGTTGTATTAACGAACAGCAAACTCATCCATGCAGCCGTGAGAAGCAACACGATCCGCATTGCAAACTTCAACCTACCCGTACCAAAACATGCTCTAAGATCATAAGCCTCATACCTCAGACAAAGAGATGCTTCGCAACCTAATAAACCATAACATCAACAAATTCAAAGGGTGTTATGCACTTACTTCTCACACCGGCGCTCCGCCACCATAACGTTACGATCGTTTCCACCACCACCAACACTAACATCAAAGTCAGGTGAAATTGAGGCGTCACAGGTGTGATTCACGCGGGCTTCTGTTGCTTCCGGAAAGGCTTCCACATAAGTGACTCTTCCTCCGAACTGTCTCCTTCCCCACCCAAGGGGATTGCTCCCGTTCCTATCCCTACCATTCTCTACCTCTGGGAGAAGAAAGTTGGACAAACCCAACGCGCAGCCGGCGAATGAGAACCAGTGCATAAGCGATCGTTTGATGATGGCCCGGGGTCTGCAATGCTCAACCGCGAAAGGAACACACAAATGGAACAAAACAAGATCTGCAGGAATCTCCGTGAAGGGATCGGATACCCTTCACAGCACCAACACCACATCACCATCATCTCCATTATCAAATCAACAGAACAATTTCTGAAACAAACAAAAGAACAAAACGAAACAACAAAAAATAAAACAACAACAACCCACAATACAAAAGCAACAGCACTAAATGCTGTTTCCAACAGTGCACAATGTGCAAAATCCCTGGAGCTCATGAAAGAGGATCCTAATCTCCAGATGGGAAATTCTTTTTCCTATTCCTCTACATGAATATCAACTCCACTGCATCATGAAGTTTGTTGTTACAGTGCTGCTACTCACAGGCATTGCTACATGCAGAGTCTCTGAACACAAACCCTAATTTCTAAACCCTAAATTCCATGGAAACTTGGATTACCTGAGATTCAGTGGGAACATGGAAGGGGCTATGGAGGTGGCCAAATAAGCTGGAACATAAATCAGAGTGGCTATTAAATTGCCATACATTGCCATGGACAACAGAATCCGTTTTGCATGCTTAGGGAGAGGGTCATTAATCATGTCCACAACTGGATTGTGATTAGACCCCGAAGGGTTTCTTAAGAAAAATAACACACTTGGTCGAAGAACCTGTTGTGGTTGTATTCACCAACTTTGATGAAAAATTGATGAACATGGTTTTGCTTGTAATATATAGTTGAAGTATTATGGAATGATATCTTATCTTACATGTTTTCAACATATGATTATAAGGAAAACATATATATATATATATATATATACCAAGGTTTAGGGTTTAAGGAAAATTATCTATTGAATACAGATATTCTGATTCATAATGATGTGATTGAAATATATTCTGATAAATATAAGTGAATATGTTGTGTATAAGTGAAATATTGAATATTGAAAAACAATCTATGTTTGTTTAGTATAAAGAAAACATATATATATATATATATACATACATACCTCACTCAGAATACTTATAAAGCTTCCAATGTGTGATATATATGCAATTCCAGCAACCCAATGATGGATAGTGCTAGCAACAGGAGATTTCCAGAAAAATTGAAGTTGTTTAAAATAAGTTATGTCACGTATTTTAATAGTAGATATGTCTAAACACCAACCACAAATGATGGGAAAAATACCTAATTCAATAATCATGAGAATGGAAATTTTTAGTATAGTGTAAATATAATGTAAATTACTGAAAATGTATTGTCTTGTAGATAATGCAGCCATGATTCTCTGTACACCATTAATATCATAGATGTGACCAATATCTATGGGTTCTCTATTAGTATACTTTATAATTTTGATTAAAATTAAACAAAAACTTATTGCAACAAATATGACTAGGTAGCCAATCCCTATAATTGGTGTATCAGAAAACTTTGATACAAAAATAATTGATTCAATGATTTTGTTGAGGATTTTTTTGGTTTTGATGGTGTTTTCAGATTTAGCAGCTGTTAGTGTATTTGACACATGTCCAATGATTGATTTATATAGTATGTTGTTTTCAAATTTTAATATAGATTTAAAACCAAATAAATTCTTTTTTGCATTAATAAACTTGATTAATTTTAAAATAGTATTGTTTGCACGAAATTGAATATAGTGATAATAATTTGTCAATGTAAACGTAATCATGTCATTTGTTGCTATTGTTAGAGTTACGATTTTTGTTGCTAGAGATAATGCAAAGCATCCAAGTAGAAAAGGAATCAAAGCAATAAGACCTAAAAATATAATATTACTTGCCAAAACCTACATACATACATATAATTGACACAAACAGAAATAATTAGAATTTATATAAACATAAAAAGAACTAAGAACTGAAAGCTTGCATTAAAAACAGCCTGCTTCACAATTATAATCTATCAAATAATCATAATACTAAATTTGAATGATTTATCATGTTTAAATAATTTTATGAAACATTAAATTATTTACACAAAACTGTAACAAATGCTAAACAATTAAACATCCATGCAAAGAAAGAAATAAATTAAATTTTGCTTAAGAAGTTAAAATTTTCATCTCACATTGAGAGCATTTTTTGCAAGTTGATAAAGTGGTACTTGTATTCCCATTAAGTCATCAAATGCAATATTGTCAAAGTCAATATCATTGTCATTATCCACATCATCCCGTGCATCAAAAATTTGTTCTTCATGAGCTTCTACTTGCACATGTGGTATTGCTAATTGTTCAACTCTATTTTCACCATTTATGATTTCTTGTTCACCCAAATTTCTTTGTCCTTCAAATGCAAAGTTGTTTGCCAATTCATCAAAATCATCTATCTCTATGTTTGGTGGTGGTTCATCTATTACCAAAAGGCCATAATTAATATCATGTAGTGTTATGTTTGCATGTGGCATAGCTACATCATCATTTTCAATAAATTCTTGAGTGTAGAAAAAATGTTGTCTTATGGATGTTAAGCCTAGAAATACAAAAATCATGCCAATTGATAAGACGAGTCCATTGAAGCAATCAATTAAAATAAAATAAGGTGTACATCGTCGAATAAATATCTGTTGACCTTTTTCAAAATTTTCAACAAATATAAACTTCCATGTCCAGTAGGTGATGTATGGTACAATTAAAAACCAAACACTTAAACGTAATAAAATTTGAAATGATATTTGCACAGTTTTTGTAACTTTTGTTGCAAACCCAAATAGAATTTCTTGGATTGAAAGTCTTGTAGGGGCATTATTTGTATAAATAGGTGAAAAAATGAATGCTTGTTTGCATACCTACTTGTTTGAAATTTTAACATTTGAACACACAACACTACTATTGATGTTATTTTTTCTTTAATTTTTTTTAAAATGAATAATTTAATTATATTTACACTCACAATTCCAAATTAAAATTTATCAAGTCCTGGAAAAAAATTATGTATACCATAAGACCTTAAATTAAATTTAACAGTTAAAATTTCAACTTTGATGCTTTTTAAGCAGTAGATGGTCATTGTGTTATATACTAAAGACTAAATAAAAATGTAATATCCTCGACTCGAATAAAATCTTCTTAATGCAAAATATTAAAAAAATTGCAATGCACTAGAAACTTTTTTTTAATTTTTTAATTTTTTAATTACATATCAGATATATTTTACAAAAAACAAAAAAATTAACATAATACGATTTAACTCCATTCATACTTTCAATACATTATTACACAAATTCTATAAACAAATGGTTTTAAAAATACTAAAACCTCGCATTGGTGTGCATGGCTATGATTCAACCATTGTAACAAACATTCTTCATGAACAAATTTGATACTTCCATTACAAGCACATGGAAAATAAAGCGGTGATTCAACTTCAGCAGAAGTTCTACAAATTCGACACAACTCTCCTTCATCTTCATCAGATTTTAAACCATTTGTATTTCTTTTAGTTTCATCACTCCTTTCATTATTTTTATTATTATTTTTTGTGAGTAAAAATTCATTTGATGTTGATTCAACATGTATATTATCATCTGTTTCTTTGATTATGGTCATCATTATTTGTTATTCAATTTATGTGTGGTGTTGCTGCATTGTATCGATTATTCTTCAACATTGGGTAGATTCGTGGCTTCAATCTCAACCATTAATTGATATATATATATATATATTAGTAAATTGTCTGTCAATTCTTCACCAAAAAAAAGATAAATATATATTTTTTCTATTTTGGTAGAATCCGCTTAGAGAATGTATGCAATCTTTCAATAGAATTTTCTATGAAAAACGTTTTGCTGCCTTCTCAAAAGATATTTTTGTCAAGTGTTACATGACTTCTCATAAAAAAAGTATAAACTTAATGAAAATCATTGAAAGATATTTAATTGGTTAAGAAGATTTTAAAATAAAAAAAAATATTTCTATATATATTTCCTTGGTGGTATCCCATTTAATTTTCTCACAAAATAGATAATTAAAAAATTCATTTGTGTAAAGTTTGTTGAAATTTGAGATAAAGCTCTTCTGTTTTACAAACCAAAATCATTAATATACTGCACTTAGCATGGAGGAATTCTTGAGTTCCGAGTAAGCCAGTCCCAAGTTCCGTTTTTTAGCCCTTTGAAGGCCTGTTATATATATATATATATATACATATATATACATATAATCACATCACACAAAATAAACAATAAACTTTGCTATTGAAGAATACATTACCACACCATTTAACAAACACATGATAAAAAGAGCAGGCCTACAATTGTTTTGCAATACAATGATGGTTTGCACCATAATAATAATTAAAATATATGGGAATATGAAGCAAATTTCATTGGAATTGTGAATAATCACCACCACAACCATTAAAAGCAAACTTCAACTAAGATATCTAATTTTGTGGAATGTATATGCAAAAGCTTATTAAGTACTCACAGCATTTGCAATAATGTGTGTTGAATACAACATACACTTCAACATGATCAAGTAGCTCAATTATAAAAGTATTGGTGACAATGTAAGAGAGTTTTAATTTCTATCTTTTAATTAACCTTTGAAATAGTACTAGGAACAATTCAAGACCCGTTGGAATGTTCCGCGACGTTGAACCGTCGACGTCGTCAAAGAGCACTCTACCATTCCGAAGCCCGAATCGAGGTCGACAAAAATCTCGACCATTCTGGACTTCGAATCGAGCATCAACAAGGAGCTCGACCATTCCAAGTTCAGAATCGAAGTCAACACAGATTACTATCATTCCAAGATTAGAATCGTCGAGGTCGATGAGGATTACGACTATTCCTTTGATGGAATTGTCGCCGAGAACCGGAAACATGAGGGCCGAGAGCGAGAGAATGGCTTGGACGAGCAGCGGCGACTCGCTCGCGGCGACGGGATCCAGGGCCACGCTCGCTGTCGCCATCGCCACCAATCGTTACCGCATCGCACTCACTCCCTCACTCACTCTACAACGTTCCACACCTGCAGGCCTCGCCAGATATTTTCGCAGCAGCGTGTGCTGTGAAGCCGAAAGCGAGCTCTGGCTTTAGAGATTTTCGTGGGTCCATCAGTCTCCACCAAAGCTTCGTACGGCACAATTACATACTCACACACACACACACACACACACACAATAGCACGGTCGAAAGAGAGATTGGAAGTATTGAACTGGACTCGGGTTGTGTATGTATGTATTCAAGCCATGGCTTACGTGGGAATGATGTAAACCTCGAAGTAGAAGTGGACTGAAGTTGAAGCGTGGATTTTACTACAGGATTGGAGGTTCAGTGAAGGATTGGGCGACTTGGTGGTGGTGTTGGGGATGGCTGGGGGTTTGCACTTGTTTACTGCTACGAATCGAGCGTGGGGGAAGTGGAACTCGGAGGTGGGGGGCTGTAGAAACGATGCTAGGTTGATGCCGGTTTGGGGATTGGCGAGGTTGGATGGTGGAGAGAAATTGGGTTTGCAGGGGGTGTTCGGACCCGGTGGCAGAGAGAGCAATCGAAGGCGAATTAGGGCAAAGACAATCGTTGCGAGATGTGGTGATGGGTATTGTAGGAGATTGCGTATGCGCTGGTTTAAGGGACGCCGTGAAGATCATTCGAGTGGTGTGGGTCATAAGGGTTTGCAGTTTTCGGTGGCGTCCATGGCAGGCAGCTGCTCGGATGCGCCGTCGTGCATATTTGTTGGGCCAATTGAGACTGCGGAGAAAACACGCTTGGAAGCTTTGTACCAGCAAGCGCGAGATTCGTATTACAGTGGGCAGCCGTTAGTTGTGGACGACATGTTTGACAAGGTGGAGTTGCAGCTGCGATGGCATGGGTCGAAGTTGGTGTTGAAGTATCCCCGGTGTAGCTTGAGGCGTTTCACGGCCTATGCGGACGCTGAAGTGGATCCGTCCCAGATGCGAGCCTTGGCTACGGTGTGGAGCTTGCTTCTCGCAGTGGGATTGGGGGTTGCTGTGGGCCTGCCAGTTTTAATTGCAACCTACATGGAATTCAATTCTCACGAACCTGGTACGTTCGTTTTGTTGTATACGAATGGAGCATTCCTCTCGCTTGCGAGCTTTCTGGTCGGAGCCCCTATTGCGCTAGCTGCAATGAACCAGCTGCAAGCCCTTGGGCGCGGAGACTTGGTGGCACTCAAAGGCTGCTGTCCAAATTGTGGGGAGGAGGTTTACACATTTGTGAAACCGGATCATTCATCTTCAAAGGTAAGGCATGAATCGGAATGCCACATATGTGAACGGCAGCTTGTTTTTCAGGCAACTCTTCACCCGTCGAAGTCAGGGCTAGGGCAACCATGGGCGCATGGCCGTGTATACTTAATGACTAGAGCAAATGAGCTGGCTCCTGCGAGGAAGAATTCATAGCAGCTCCAAAGTTGTGAACTAATTATTTTCGAAAATCAACAGATTGTTGTTCCTGAGAATGAGAGAGTGAGAGAGAGAAGTTCTCAGTCAATTGTGTATTATAGAGTGCAGCAACAAAAGTCTTCCAGGGTGTCGCTGTTTAAGAATGTTTTTATTTTTTTTTATTTTTTTTTTAATTCTAAAAAGACAGAAAAAAAAGAAAAAAAAAAGAAAAAAAGAGGGAAAAAAAAAGGGGGAAAGAGAAGAAGTGTGGAGCATGTAAGAAATGCTCTGTCTGCCATCGGTAACTGCAATCAGTGCGAACAAATGAATATAGGACGCTCGAGAAAGATGTTGGATTTTGGTGTACTATGCTGATTCTTATTGAAGGGACTGATGACGAATCGTCCCATATTTTTGAAACCAATCTTGCTCTGTTAGCCATGTGCTCAATGCATGAAGTCCAACTAGATCTGTCTTGTATGCAAGAGCTGATTCTACAGTACACGCTGCAGTTACGGTACCCAGAGCGTCGAAAGACGTCGGAGAATCCTAATGACATCGGTTACAGGGTTGAGTTGTCAGCAGTGAATCGTATGTAGAATTTGATAACTTCATGCATGATTTGGCAAATTTTAGGACTTTTATGTTGTTCAGAATGCTTCATTGTTGCTGGAATTTTTTAAAGAGGACCCAGCGTGAGGTGGAGTGGGTCATTTCCAACAGGATGGTGATAACCGATACTGAAGATGGCAATGACCACCATATGCAGGTACCACTCTCTCTAACATTGCTAATTGCTGTGAAGCTTTTGTAGCTTCTTGTATCGAATGGGAATATGTATGTATAATTTTGGATTTGCTGCAACTTGTTCAGTGATTATCTCTGAGGAAGAGCTTGGAACTCATCGTATCTGAGTTTGTTTTTCTCCCTTGTTTTATTTTTTATTTTTATTTTACCTTCTTCTGAAGCAGTTTGTTAGCAAAGCAGCCGAGAGCCCAATTTTTTCGCACTTGAAGTTGATCATATCATCTACCTTGTTGTCTTTTATAGTTATATCTCTACCTCTGTCTTTAATTTAATGATATCCAAATGATCACGGGGAAGTTGCAAAGTTTGTGTAGAAGAATTATCTAGGACTTGCTGATTCTGTGATCTAAATAGAAAACAATAACTCGCTCTTGTGGAATAGCTTTTATATCAAGTAAGAATGATAAATTGTATTACATGTAATTTTGTTAGTGAGGTTTATTTCAGCATTTTACAACTGAATTTGAAGTGTCTCGTTCATTAAATATTTGTAGTACAAATGCCGTGATAGTAAAAGAATATGATTGCAATTAAAAACATTATTAAATCATAAACAATTTGAACATTGTTTACACTAATGACTTATTCTAAAAACAATTTGGAGATTAACTCAAAAATGAAAATAAAAAGATTTCGTTTCCACTGTTTTAATTTTTAATTTTTTAATTTTTTTTAATCATAGTAGAAAGAAGTTAAGAATAAAGAATGAAATTAAAAACTTTTGGTATGAAGATGACCAAAATCCCAATATTGGAATGAAGTGGAAGTATAGATAACTAATTTATTAACATTCTTTAATTGCATCCATTCATTGATGTACAAATGAAGATTTTAAACCAACTTTTAATGTTCTTTTCATGGCATCAATAAAGTGTGTTACAAATACTTAAACAAATTGAAGTTTTTATTTACAAAGTCAAACTTGAAAGGATATAATACAAATTCACATATACTCACAACAAAAATATTTTTAGGAGACTATAGGACACTTTATAATGTTTTAAAATATAATATATGATTTTTATAAAAGATTATAAAACTCTATATGAGAAATTCTTGCAAGTTGATGACATCATATGTTCATAAAACTCTAGAAAATATTATTGTATTAACTTTTATTTATGTATGTGTCCAAAAGCTTGTATAAATGAATTCTATAACACCTCGACTTTATTCATGTTACAAATGCTTTTGTCTTGTATGTTTTTCAAATTAACCTACTATAAATTGTGATCCCATATTAGTAGCTTTATTTTTCTATTCTAGTACCAATTTTGATTTAAAATAAAATAAATTTCTACA
This sequence comes from Physcomitrium patens, assembly GCF_059467195.1. Taxonomy (NCBI): domain Eukaryota; kingdom Viridiplantae; phylum Streptophyta; class Bryopsida; order Funariales; family Funariaceae; genus Physcomitrium; species Physcomitrium patens. The sequence goes on along the minus strand of NC_143410.1, from coordinate 18,232,671 downwards.
CATTTTTTAGTGCATTTGTAAGAATTATTTATATTCTGAAACAAAATTTAAAATTTTTTTGAAATATATGTATATATTCTATGCATTTTAAGAAATTTAATGTTATCTATTTAACTTTATATATATATATATATATATTTATACATACATTACAAAAATTTGATAATGTATAATAACAATAAATATTTATAATAAATAGTCTCATTAAGAAAAACACTTCAAATAATAATAATAATAATAATTCTAAATGAGTTTGATGAGGTATTTTCCAAATTGAGTCTTCTAGATGAGTTCTATCTAATAAATTATTATTTCTATGATCTAAAATTTTAATTTCCAGCCTCAAACTCTTATCTATTGTCTATTTGGGCACACAATGAGCTAGAAAGTCAATCTTTAGTATAACAAATATTCTTTAATTTTGGTATTTTGTGTGTAAGAGAGGTTGGCTATCTTGGCTAAGGTGACTCTTTTCATGTGCATAGTTTCAAGTTCAACCTTAACTTGCAATTAAGTGTCAAGGTTCTATACATTCCAATCGTGTTTTAATTCTGTTAAGAGAAATTTTTCCAAAACCAATCTTCCAAATTCTTCTTTTGAACTAACAACTTGTGGGAAATTCTTTAAAAAAACCAACTCTTCTCTTAAATTGTTTATTTTGAGCATGTTAAAAGTTTTTTGAATATGTAGAAAACACAAATTTTTAACTTTTCATCTCCTATTCTCTATTGTAGATGATGATTCTTAGTGGTCATTTGGAAAAAAACCACACTTTTTTTCCAAATGACCACCCATAGTTTGTTTCATAAAAATTCCACATATTTCTATAAAAATGTCTCATTTTTATTTTTTTTATACATCACATAAAACCCATGCAGTTGAAATATAATGCAAAACAGACAAAAAAGAAAAAGAAGAACACAAACAGAAACAGAAAGAAAAGGGGATGCTCTCACAATCACACAGAGTACTTAGGGCTATGGATTGGAAGTTGAAGTTGAACCCCATCCAATGCAAGGCTCCATTGCAATCGTCGTGAGGATCATGCCGACAACACCATCTGGGCACGGCACTACCGACATCGTAGACCAATGGTCCCAGCACCGACACCGTTTGCACCACTACGACACATACCAGTGCAGGCATTTCTGTTGAGGAGAAGGCTTGGACTGAAAGCTTATGTTATGAATCCATTACAACATTTGCAAATGGAAGAAGAGCTCATCAGATGATGCACAACTGATGGACTTGGGTGAAACAAGTGAGGAGGAGGAGCTTGGTTGGAGCTCTAGTCGAATAATGCCGATCCACTTCATGGCTCTGGATAGAATCTAACCCTGCCGCGTCTGGGTCCCATGGCATCGCACACCAGCCAAGGATGTCCATGGACCAGATCAGACGAGGCAACTGAGATATTTGCTGCCGTGTGTGGATTGGTGTGTGTTGCCACCACTCTGCACTGCTGCCAATCCAATCGAGTGAACTTGACTTGGCGCATCGCAGCGTCGAGCTCACCGCACCGCTTTCCATCGTGAACTTGCCGCAATGTTGAGTTGGGAAGGCGACAAACTTGGATCTGAAGAGGCCCTTCAGTGCTTGTACGGTCAAGTCTGACGATGTGGGTTCCTTCACCTTGTCTGGCAGCTGTGGCTCCGACCCACGTTGAGGATTTCGCAGCTTTCGACTGCAAACAACACTTTGCACTTCAACCTTTACAAATTGAACACTGCAGGTAACTCAATTAGAAGCAGTGACCTTGAAAATTACGTGAATAAATCAAGAAAGAATTACTCTTCGAGCGGCGATTTCTGGTAAATGTTTTAAACCATGCCTTTTCTCAGACGGAAAGGACCGTAAAACGTACACATCTACCAAAGTAAAATGCTGTTCGAAGGGTCTTCCTAATTATAAAACTTCTGGCTTCCGTGCGTTGCGCTTCCTTTAGGGGAAAACATGCTGTTTGATGCGAAGTTATCAACAAACTGATGCTGGAATATTAAATTGGAACACTGTACCAAGTTTGTATGACATGTAAAATAATCATAATACAAGTTGAACAGAGTTCATCACAAATGAGACTCAAAATATTCACAGAATCAAACAAAAAAACGAAAAACAAAACAAAGCTTCTATGATCAAATTGCAATAGTGTTCTTGACTTTTTGACATACATGTAACTTAAGCGTATCCGATTCACGATCCAATTGAACATAATGCATATTCCTAAAGAAGTGATATTCTAAGTGTATATAATAGATGATCTGTAAAGTGGACTGGGTGACATAGCATATCTCATACCACAAAAACGCGCTTGTAATTGCAAAGGAGATGCCGCATATGCAGATCTCATGCAACCCAAGAGCACTGCAACACTAACTACAAGGCCATGCGATGATGCTCGAAGAACAACAAGACTAAGACATCGAGAAAGGTGGCAACGCACAGATCATCACACAAGAGCTGCCAACTTCCGCAGTTCATTTAATGAAAGGTATCAAGTAGCATATGCTAGACCCAAGATAGACAATGAAATTGTCTTTCATTATTCTCAAAAATGAGACTTTCCCAAATATCAATGGAAGAAAGCAAACTGAACTCAGAGCCTCAACTTCAGCGGCTCGTTAGAAAAATTCAATACCGTGAGTGGCAAAACCCTCTCCAAGAAGTATATACAATAACCACACTCTTCCTTTGCACTACTCTGGTCGTCAAAACTGCAGCACAAGGACTGCGGTATGTAAAATCAGCCGCGCTATGTTCATCCTCAATAACCCGTGGGTGCTCCTAAACTCCTCCACAGCAAGACGCCTGTGTCGGGGCAAGGTTATCATCCCGGCACTGTCGAGCCCAAAATTTAATAACTTCTACCCTACAATCTCGCGCAGTCTATTCTTCTCAACAATGCCAGCCTCGTCGTGACAAAAAGGACGGAACACTTGCGGCAATGATATGTGACATCTATATGCACATCAGCTGCATTGTTTATATGTTACAGTACCCAAATGGAGCAATGTCGAAATGTGTCAACATAAAATCCTCAAACCGGGATCGGCAAGCTCTTGCGTTCCGTCCGTCCCTCTTCCGTCAAAGTTCTAATTGAGGAAGTCAAACCCGATTCCCTCAAAATTAATGCAAGTCCGGCTTGGCCAGGTGCTTGAAAAACTCTTGGCTTCAAGGCAGGAGGCTGCCATTGATTGTTGTCAACAGCAAGTCTCACGGCAAGAGGTGCTGACGGCTTGTAGGCAGGCTCTGCAGGCTTCTTCTCGGCGAGGTGCGAGTCTTTCAATATCCGTCGGTCTGGACCTCTGAAGTAGTCCACCTCCATCTCGTTGGTGTACTTCGCATTCCAGCAGCTATCCCTCACAGCGATACGCGATATGTTGGAAACAATATCACTGCGAACCTTCTGAACAGAGCCGTTGATCGTGCGCTTGTATGATGAAAACCATTTGGCACGCATGTATTCAACAGTTCTCCACGGAGGCAAGTGCATGTCGCGCTTCTTCAGGGACTGATTCACGGCATCGGACACAACGCTTACAACTTGAAGAAGAATATCGGCCTTCCCTACAAATACGGTAGGTAACACTTGCACCAAAGCGTTGTAGCTAGATGTAGGACGGGCGATCTCGAACTGAGCCCTGAAGTCGATGTCGATGATGATCCTCTCGCTCTTTTTGGTTGGGCCTTCGAACAGTACGTCAATATACTCGTAGTCTCCACCAGGGAAACTACCGGCATGGTCCCACCGTGATTTGCATATTGCAGCATTGTAACCAGCAGCTCTGAGATGCTTCATGACTTGACGGTTCACGTTGGAAGAGTCACCATCCTCAGCAGATACTACACCGTTGGCCACAGTAATCGCCTTAGTAACTTCAGCAGCCAAGGTCCTCTCGGTGGCGCTGGGGTTCGACACCAACTCCAGCAATATCTCAGAGAGTTCTCCTCCAAGTGAAGACCTGGAATCATCAAAGTCACTGCAGTCACACAGTGACCCACTTGATTCGCAATTGCATCGCGTCCGACCGCAGCGGCCACTGTCAGCCTCGTTTTCAATGAAGCCGTTAACCATAGCGCCTAAGCAGACAGAGTTAAACTCGTGCTCGCTCCCGCTGCTCACATATTGGCTCCCAAACTTGTTTTCTGAATCAGCTCCATTGCCGAAGAACTTTCTCCTCATATTGTCCACGCCGGATTCCGGCGCCTTCGACCTGTTACCGGTTCCTCCATATGCTCGAAACTGTGCCGACAACAATCCCATGTTTAAATTCAAGTTCTGCGACTGCACACGCACAAGATTCGCCGTCCCGGCACCGGATGCTCTCTCCTCCCTCGCCTTCTCTGTCTTGCCCCGCGCTAAATTCCTCGCACTACTACTCCTCGTCTTCGAAGAAGCTCCGATCGATCTCGTAGGCAACAATCCAGGCATCTTCATGCACCTTTTCACTGTCTCTCCCTTCACTCTACCCTTTCCCGAAACCAAAAACAAAAAAAAACAAAAACAGTCCTCAACAAACTTCTCCGATAAGCTAACACTTGAAATCAAAAAAACTGGAGAACACTCTCGACCTGCTCACTCTCCATTAACACTCAAAAAAACCACACCCCAGAGACAATCCTGCTCTTGGTCGTAACCTGCCTTTCTCTTCCTCCCGATCCCCCGCTTCTCAATTGCAACCCCTCCCTCTAAGGAGTCCAAACTCATCACCCATCCACTACAGTTTCTGTTTCTTTTGGTCTTTGAATCCAACGATAGCCAGAATCAGTGATCGTCGCGAACCATGGACTGACCCGGCCCACCCAACTAATCCGCACACCGCTAGCTAGTAAGCTTGGGGGTGGAGAACAGACACAAGGAGAAGCACATACGAAACTCCGAGGCAAGCCTAAGTGTGGTAGCAGCAACGACGATGTAGATTGATTTATACGCACCAGCCCCCCTTGTCAGGAGAGCGAATGCTTGCATGAACAGATGAGAAATGGGGGTTCCATCAACGAGGATGGCGTGCGTTGCGCAAAGTGGAGTGGGGCGACTCAGCTTGCGATTCTCGGGTGGAGTCAAACATGGACATGGAGCTGATCTCGGATGGACCTGGAAAATTTGGGGGGACCGCTGCTGACGCCCAGTGGGACCCGGCCGCTTCGTAAGGGGAAGTGGGTCCCGCTCTCCTCCACGAGGCGTCTCATCACAGGTTCGGCGAATGCAGTACGCCTGATTTAGCATCTGGTTACAGGGAGCGAGATGATGAGCATTCCAGAAATTTTGAAAGGGATAAGAGGGAGCGCCTCGTCACCCTCGTCGACCCCCTCCTCCCCTCCCCCAACCCCCCTCTCCCCCGATTCCCCGCTGGTAGACATCTCTAGGTTTCTATCCTTGGAGGGGACAATATTCATTGTTTGAATCCTAGTTTACATTCGTTGGGTGGGTGGGTGCTTGCTTGCTACCTGCTTGGAGGCCCCTTCCAACAAGGGGGCGACGTGGGTGCCGTTCCCCTTTAGTTACCAGAGTGGAGCACACACGGAGCATATTCGGAGAATGAAAACATGTGAGATGGATGCATGGTTTGTTTGTTTGTTTGTTTGCTTGCTTGCTTGATTGATTTGAATGGGTGGATGGTTATCTTCTGTTCCCCACACTGCCGCAACAAGCAGTGCAGTCTCTCGTCTGTTTCATTCGTTCGGAGCAGAAACTTGCAGTTCCTTTTTCGAGAATTCGAAGAGCTCAATTTGCGTTCGATGAGAGGAATTCCTTTGGAGCTTCTTCCTCTCACGCCTCAATAAATATACATTACATTGTTCTGGATCCCATTGTTTTTCACTCTTCCGTGCTGGAGGCTCGGATCACAAGAGAAAAATGTCTATATGAAACAAGGGCCACCATAACCACAACATTAAAGGAAGCTCAATTAGTATTAAATATATATTTTAAAAACTTGTTCTTCTTATCGTTTTCTTTTGTTTCTTTAAAAATAAAAATAAAAATAACCGGGGTTGAGGTTCATGCCCTGCATGTAAGTTGCTTGTACACATGATATCATTGATAAGGGTGGTGTGCTTATCAAGGCAACCTCACTGTTCAGTCAGGCTCCCACTTCTTTCTATGATGACACCCACTAATCGTTGTAGGCCATTCTTTGTCTCTGTGGAACGTTCGTTCATCCAAACGGGCTCTATTCGCTACAAAACCACAACCGTTACGGACTCTCTCACGGCCACAATCACGGGCGCACCCGTTCCCCCTTAATCCAGACCCTCCTGGACTACTGACCCTGACAAAACCCATACCTTTCCTCCGGAAAACCCATCTCGGAATATTACATATTATTCCACATTCCTTCTAATTTCGGGAAAATTCTGACTGACTCCAAGATTACCGATATCCGGTCTAAATGATTGATTGGGGTCCTGACTTCCTGTGACACAGAAATCTATACATAAAATCGCTCGTTCCTCTCTCCCTTTCTCTCTCCCTCCTGACTATTGATCGTATGGCGCTCCTCGCATGTGTCCAGCCCGATGACAAAAGCTAAGATCGGGAACACGGGGCTGCTGACTGCTCCGGCGGTTCGTTCCCTTCCTGTCCATGCCTCGTCAGAATTGCGCGGCGCCGTTGGTGAGCGTTCTCAATCATCGCTCGGTTGACGCTGGTCCCTATTAACTGTACAAACTGGATGAGTTGATTCTGGCAGTATTTATAAAAAAAAAAAAAAAAAAAAAAAACATTTTCTCCCTCGTCAGTCAGGGGCCGCAACGAACCCATTTTGTATATTCCTCTTCTGCACTATAAATTACAATCCAAATTCTCTGAAATGTTCGCTGTTGTGTGTATTTTTAGGTCAACCGAACCATGCTAAACATGAAGAGTGGTATGTAAACTTTTGGGATTATCGTACTGTAATGCAAGTCTCTTTTTTTAATGTTTGAATATGGATTGGAACAAACTTGCACTGATTTTTTATTGCATGGATGGTAATTTCAAACCATCTTCTGTTGTTTCCTCGAGTGATAGTTGTTGTAAAACAAACTAGTTTTTGATATACTTATCCACCTACACACCCTGTTTGAGTTTATGATATTTTAATGAATTGGGAAAATGAATAGCAAAACGTTTTGGAGATAAAGGAATTAAGTACATCCTTTGTTTGGTCTGTTTTTGTTTATTTATTTTATGATCACCATTTCCTTGTTCTCTTCCTCTTCCAAACAGAAATCACAAGTGAAATAATGATTACTGGGTTCATTTTTGCAGCTGCATATGGTGATTTGTGGTTTGTGATGGTTGTAGGAATTGTAATACAGTATGTACCTTCCACACATTTATAAATTTGTCAAACTTAAAAACATTAACGAGAATAATTCTTAACTTTCAAGCTTTAAGCTGCACTTGTTATCTATAAGTTTTCACCCTTGTCGAATGTTCAAAACTCATTCAAACATCAACTGGTCAATTTTAAATTGATCAATCCTTTTTCATCACTCTCAGTTTTAGGATTGTTTGAATTTTTAAAACAAAATAATAATAATAATAATAATAATGATAATAAGATATAAAGCCAAACATGACACTAGAACACCAAATAATTCTACCCTACTCTAACATGGAACAGTGAATTCCTCTCATGACTAATCTGCTTGGTTGCTTGCCACACAACACTTGTAGCAGATTTGACAAATGCGGGTTGGTTTTGTGAAGGGACAAGGCTAACATTTAGCCTAATTGTTATGAATTGACTGCCACATCACAAATTGCACTTGAATTAAAACCTAAAGATTCTAAAAGACAAAAGAAAAAAACGATGAATATTAATAGGAACACGTCTTGCTAAGCTCAGGGCTCCAAAACCATTCCCCTCAACAGACATATAATATTAAAAACAAACTCCACCCCTAAAATCGAAGAGAAGGCCAACTTCAAACTCCAATAAAAATGTTAAGCACCTCTAAACCCATAACCTGAAAGCATTGGGGAGGGGATTTAACTCTATTGTAGCCTGGTTCTGTATGTCACTCCCTGCAATGAAACCCATTTTCAGTTGTGCCAAAAAAGAAAAGATAAGAAAGAAAGCATGGGGGGGACCCTAGAAGCACAAAACAAACTTGGGTGTCTGCTAATTTGGCACACAACAACGAATATTCCCATTCTAATATAGAGACAATTAAAAATACATATAGTAAAAGACAACATGTTCTAATCTTAAGGGGTGTTAAAAAATAGACCCAAATCCACTCTTTCGAAAACTTTGGATCAGGAAATGGTTGATTCCAGAACCAGAGCAGGACACGGCTGCCAAATAAGGAGCAGTAGCTCCTAAGGCCATGAAAAACCTGCCCACTCTGCAAGATGGATAAATTTTAGTTGCCTCACTCACACACACACACATACTGCCAGATGCCTCATCTTCCATAATAAGCCTCACTCCTTCCTATATTGAGGAGCTCTGTTCCATATTCCCCCATCTTGGATCCGGAATGGACCCACATACTTCATTTATTCATCCACCGCCTCGGTTTCATTCATCCATCCTTGTTTCCCCAGACCCTGACATTGTGGATTAGGAGGGGCCCGATGGAGCCGGAGAGGTGGACTGTGCTGCTATGGACAGGTCCAGACTGCTGACTCATCACAGAATAGTCGCGTTCACACTCTCCGTTCCCGCCCTCTCATGCCGCTCTGGCACCCTGCCACCTGGAGATCGTATCCACGTCGGCAGTTATTTCAAGGTGGAGCAAATCCATGTGGAACACTCCATCTGCCACCCTGGCTCTCTGCATGTGGCAAAGGTGGCGTGGTGCGAGGAATCATTCGAGGATTCCATGTGTTCCCCTCCTGATAGATTACGTGTTCCCCACCGTGGGCGTTTGTTCCCTTGGATTTGGATAGAACTGCATCCCAACATTCCTTCGAACCTTCTTCCTTCTACGAAGTAACTGTATTTCATGATCCAATAGAATACAGTTGGTAAAGTGGTTTAGAACACATTAAAATGGTTGTGGGTTCTGAGTGCCATGTGTTACATGCTGAGTAGATTATCAACAATCATGGTAAAATTATTGCATCTAAAGTGGGAAAAAAAGTCCCTTTTGGGCCACATGAAAGTGGTGTCCAGTTTTTTTGGTCTGATGACAACTCCTTTTTTGTTACCAGAGCACAGTCACATCATTTTGGAACTATATTGAGTAAGGTTCTGAATGGCATGCTCTACTTTGGGATCACACTCATGTTTATCCATGAAATTTACAAGAATGTCCTCCAATCATGGCATGACATCCTCTCAGTCACTATAGGAGAATTAGCACATGTTGTTAAAGTAAAGGCCAATATAAAAACCCCATAGTTGTAAAATTATTTTATGGCTTGGATAGACAACCTTTTGGTTTAATCCCCTTGTTCATACAAGACAAACATGAGATGAGATGATGGTTATGCTACAAAACTAAACTAGGAATTTGAATAAATTTGAAATAAGAAGAGTAGGTTTTGATATAAACAAACTAGGATGGACTACTGAGTTTTAAAAAAATGCCAAATCAATTGGGTCTAACATGTAAATTGAAATTGATGCAAAAAACAAAGTTAGTCTTAGTTGGCTAATTTTGCAAAGACGGTTTGAATTTATCCAAATATCTCCCTACTTTGTGAAAAAATGTTTTTTGAATTCCACCAATGCTCTTGTCTCCATTTTAGAAACATAACCAACAAAACAAAACAAAACAAAACAAAAAGCAAAAAAATCTTTATTCAATAACCTTGTTTTTACATAAAACTATTTCAACATATCATAATTAAAAAATAACTGCAAGAGAATACATGATTATAATATAGACACTCCCTAATCCACAGCAGCCACATACTAAATGTTTTTTCTTCATATAAAATTGCTCAAGTATTTTCCATATAATAATATAATAGGGTGTTATGACATTTTCAACACAATTCTTACTTACTATTCAAATACAAATAATTAGCCTTGTACAGGCAATAATAAACTTGAGTGATGTCATATTTCTTTAATAGGGTAATAATGCATTTTACCAATACTCTTAAAGTCAATAATATGAAACTTTTGACTATTGCTACTCCAATTACTCTTAGAAGCATTATGACCTAATTGATTTCTTAATCAACTTTGTACTGTAATTATCGAATTGAATTCACCATTAGTCTGTATAATATGTTACCATATTACATGTTATTATGGATAACAGTAAGATATGGCATTCAAAGAAGCAAAGTATTCATATGTTACTCATGTCAGAGTTGTTGAATAAAGAGATTCATTACTTATCCAATCTATTGTCTATTTCAATTCAAACTTCATTTTTAAACCATGATTAATGCCAAGAGCATATAAGGTAGCCTACTCATTCTTGACCACCCCCCATTTCCAACCTACAGGGTGGTGTATTTCCAATCAATTTTGACAATATTGAACAATTCTAACACCTTATGGTTTCACATTTATTAAGAATTTCATGCCAACTCATAAAATTCAATGAGAAATCAATCATTCTTAATTTTGTAATCAACCACTAGTTTGAATTAGGTGGGCATGTGTGTTAGATTTCTTTTATATATATATATATATATATATATATATCCATATACATATGCATGTATATGTTTTGGGGCAAAATTATGTAAAAACACTTGGAATCTTTTTTTCTTTTCCTTTTTCTTTTTTTCCTTCATTCATGTACAAGAGATATGCTATACTGCTTAAGTTATTGGAAATGAGTTGGCTACCTTACACAAATCGCAGACAAGAAACCCACACAAGAAAACTTTGCTACAACATTGAAATACAAAGCCACCTCCATGCCACCACGAATCTATAATCCTACACAAACAGAGCAATCCCACCAAGCTGCTGCTGTCATGACACTGTGAACAAGCGGCCGATCGAATGACCAACAAGTGTCAACGTCCATGTAGCAGTCAACATGAAACGCAACCCAGAAACAGATAATTGTCTGAATATGAAAAGGAGTATCAATCCGTTGCCCACATTCTGGCAGAAATAAACAACCCAGACTCTTGGATTTGTCACCACTTGTCGCCACCCCACCTCAACAACTTGTTCCATCGCGCGATTGCTGGATGTAAATGAAGTCGATATCAATAATAATAAAAATGAAAAAACGAACAATACGGATGTTATCCATTCCGCCTCTCCCTCAAAAGGATCGAAATAATAATATCGCGCTCACTCCGTTTTGGCGGTGCGCTCACCGCTTCCCAAGCGTCGTAGGTTGAGAAGTGGACACAATTATGGGGGGGGTCATGGATCCCTCGTGGCAAGGGGTTTATTCATCCATCGTCCGTCATTCGTTTTTTGGATGAAGTTTTGCCTGTTCATGGGTTTGGCGTGACAGCGGGGAACACTGCTGACTCGATCGAATGATGCGTCCAATGAGGTGCACGTACGTTCCCCCAACGTTCCCCACCTCTGGCCCTGGTCCAAGCCCACCTGTTTGTCAGGCGAAACCCATCAGTGCCCACCCCCCAACTGCCTCTGAATTAGGGTTTCTGTTGCAACTACTGTTCATGTTTGAGTGTGAGAATTCAATCCCACTGGAGTATAGTGATGGAACTAGGCATGGTTGATCATCTCCTTCATAATGTCACTCCTACGTAGACGACAGGAAATAATGAGAAGAAGATGAAGAATAACTTACTCACTGTAAGAATGACGTACATTAATCTATTGTTTTTTTTCCTTTTGGCTCGTGTGTTTTTATATATATGAAAGAAGCTAATGTTTTGTGCAATGGATTGTTCGTTCACCAGATGACGCTCAGCAAGATGGGTTAGTTGTTGTAACATATTTCTTCAACTTTTTTTGACTCATGTATCCGCCTAGTAAAATGGGTGTTACGTTCTAATTCTGTGGTTTTACCTCCCACATATCTGTGCAATGCATTTGCCCCGATTGTGTATCGGAAACCCAAAAGCAAACAACAAATGGCTGTCCGATATTCTAAAAGCTTTGACACGTGAATCATGAAGTCAATCGAAGATCAAAAAAAGCAGATTTAAAGTTTTCCAATCAGTACTCAAAGCGTTGGAATTGTTGCAGGAGGATAACATTTCTCCAATCAGAAGTGCTCTAATTAGACCTTAATTAAGACAAAGAGTTGTGCTAGTTCAAATGTTTCTATCGAATTCAACAATAATCCAACTTTTTTTGGTTCAATAGAATTTACCAGTACACATTGTTGTTCCCCATTAATTTTAGATTCAATCAACCATTCACCTCAGAGTCTATAAAGATCAGAAGCTGCTCCCAATCTTGGCTATGTTTGACAAAAAATCATATAGTAAAACAAGGTGATCAAGTACTACTTATGTTGTAGTGCGAGGAAATAAAACCAAGATAGTTTTTTTTTTTTTTTTTTTTTTTTTTTTTTTTGATGAGGGTGCCGTTTTGTTTATATTTCTTTTACTTATTGCATCAATCCATTCATCAACAAATCAAATCATTTGCTGTTCTTCAATCTCAAAGTTGAAGTCCGGTCAGAGTGCTGCCAATTTCCACAAACTTAGATGATAATTTCTGCAATGTCATTTATAGTTTATGTTATGGAATGAACTTGAAGAAATTGGAAAAAAATAAAAATGAAATGAGTTATTTAAAATTTTTACTCATATAACATGATTTAAGATATCAACGTTAGAACTTAGCACCACAATATTCTCTTAAATATTGTATTCAAGTATTGTTTTTATTTTGTTTATTTTAATGCACGTTTAATTTTCTATTGTTTGGTGCACCATAATGAATCATTAAGTACTGCCTATTGAGATGTACATGACCATTGGATGCTGAAATAGTGATTATTTGTTTAGTTTGCAGAAAATATAAATGTAATGTAGTGATATGAAAAGAAAATAAGGAAAGATTAAGCTCAAATTGTAAGGGCTATTTAAGAGTATAATGCAAGAAAATTTAAAACAAGAGTACAACAAATGCACCTTTAAATCACTTAGTGATATAAATTGATTCAACACACTCATTACATCATTGACAAGCAAATTATGTTCAAAGCTCAATTTCCTCATATAGCACGCAATACAAAAATACCATGACATACTTTAGAGGCAAGAGAGGACAAGAAACGTAGAAACCCATTGTTTTACAAATAGGTCAGAAAAGTTGACAATCTAAAACCCAAAGTTGATGTTAATATTCAATAAATAAATTTAAAAATCACTTACACTGTCATTGATTACATCTCATGGGGGGTGCAAAACATGAGGAAAAGTATTGTGTTAAAATGTGCATATCACACAGTTGGGCCATAGATGCAACTATACATATAAAAATGGTTATATCTTATCATGTCCAAGGATAAATTCGCAATTATCACAAACGTGAGAGATAGATTTGTTTATATATATATATATATATGTAGATATATACACACACATAAACAAACAAAATATCTTAAAATGAACATGTTTATATTTTTTAATGAACATGTATAATTATCTTATAGTGTATTATTAAAGCTTATTCTTTAAACCAAAATCGTGAGTTATTTATTTTATACATCACTATATGGATATTAGTGATAAGTGAACATAACAATAATTTTATTTCTATTAACGTAAGAAAAGAGGGCACTGCCTTATTTGACAATCAGTTCAAAAACAACATTGACAACATAATCAAGTATACCAATTTCAGATTGATACAAGTTGCGAATATCCATAAAAAATAAAAAAATAAAAAGCACTAATGGCGTGTATTTTTAACACTATCCTCATCATCAATTTGATTTTCAATTTCAACAAGAAAAAGGGCGATTTTGACCCCAACTTCCGTATTAATCTTAAACGCCCCCAAATTACATGCATCTTTTATCCCCAACTCCTCAATATTTAAAATCTAAAAAGAAACTGCAACAATAACAACATATGTAATGGTGGACAAATAACCATGCAACCGTGCAAAAACTAGTTTGGCAGGAAAGGTGAAGGAACCACTCTTTCACCCCACATCACATCCACTCATCATCCATTCATCTACATATCATTCATCCACATCGACCAACGAGCCATGAGGACGAGCTGCGAGAATGCAACGCGGGGGATAGAGGAGGATACAGGAGGAACCAACGGCGATGTTTCTAGGTTCTTCCAGAAAAGGCCCATCAATGTGGAACAGAGATGAATGTACTTAGGACGGGACACGTTCATCCATGACAGGGAATGTCGACACGATGCTGGTTGGAGGGACCAGGGTCAGAAGAGTGAATCCAAGGAGTTTGGATGTCATTAAGGGCTTTGACTGGCTCCCCCCCTCTACTCTACTCTACTCCCCCTCATCCAACTGACAGTTCAACAATGAGTCCCATGGGTGGCCCATCATGCACTCAATCAGCGCCCTCCACTTGGGATTTGTCTAGTAAGCGCCCCCTTTGCATGGTATGTATCACTTCTTGTACTACAACACACACGAGGCTCTCTCTTCATTACTAAAGGGCCGTCCCTTCTTATCTGGACCCCCCAGCCCCAAAACAAACATTTAAGATAAATAAATTAATAAATAGATAAAACATTTAAAAAAAACTCATAAAAAGGCAACAATGACAACAAATACTGGGCACTACCTTCTTATTGGTGAAATGTTTGTGGTGTGTGTGTGTGGGGTGTTCAGTTGGGAGGTAGATACACGACAGAATGGTCCAGAGGTCAGTGAGATGATCCAGAGCAGGTTGTAGTCAATAAGCAAGTCCTAAATGTTTTAAAGAGCCTATCAAATACAAATTATAACGAAGAAGGAGGAGAAGAAGATGAAGATGAACCTCTCTCCCACTAGTGTGATAAACCTAGTGTACGTGACCCACCATGACTGCACGAGTATAAATGACAACAGTGCTTGGCATTCTCCACTAATCATGCCATTGTAATTGGATTTAACCATCAATCAAGGTAGGGATTGAGTTGGGTGACGAATGCTCCATCAGCTCCTGATTAGGCTCCATCCAATTAGACAAACCCGGTGTCCCTTATTGGATGAGAGAGTTCAGTAGCCACATTACACTTGAGCAAGAAACTGGGTGGAGGAGAGCATTAATACTTGAGTTCTTGGGCAGTTACTAGGGCAGGAATTTAGTTGCCCCATGATCTCCAAGCAGCCATTTAATAAGCTCACCCAAATCCTAAATGCGAAACCTCCTGCAGAGGTGGTTGTCACTTGAATTAATTGTTCGAACTTTGGAGATAGATAGTTAGATAGATGGGGACAGATTGGTGCCCCTGTAATAGCAGCGCCAAATTTGGGGCAGCAGGATGGAAATATTCAGTATCAGATTCTTGCTAAGAAATGTGACAAAAAAACAAAAAAACCCAGTTTTTGTTGTTATTAATAACAAAATCGAAGCTAATTTTGGAAAAGCGAGATTGCCTTCACGCGAGCTGAAGATCGGAGCAGCCAATGGAAATTATATTCGCTGTGCTCACTGCCAATCTGTTCGCTAAATTCCTTTGACACTTGGTCAGTTATGGGGTAAAGAAACTTGGATTCACACCCAGAAGGATGAATGTCATCCACATATGGGTTCTTCCTGAGGAGCAGGGATGCTCAGTGTTCTGATTTTTCATCCGTCAGATGATTCCAGAGCATCATCTCTAGATCCTGATTTTTTTCAAACAGTCATGCAAGAATGCCCAAAGGAAAGAAGGCCCTGGTGCAAAAAAATATCTTTATTATAATGATCTGGAAGTTTTGCCCCCCATCCAATTCTTTCCTCTTCATGTTCCCATACTTTAGCCAAAGGTTTAGCAGGATACCTTTATGTGTAAAAAAAGGGAGATTGTCTCCATTAGTCACACTAGATTGCAACAGAAGATTTGAAGGGTACATGATGCATGTGTTGTTGCTGCAGGCACATGTTTAAGACCCCCCCCCCCTTTGGCTCCAATGACCATGTAGGTGTGGCAAGCAGAAAACAACACATTTAAGTGCAGGGAATCACAAAAAAAGGAGGGATATAGGAATTGCACCCTTGTCTACCAAAAACAGCAATATACTAAAACTGAGAAATTAGGGCGAGTACTCAGCAATGGAGGCAGCTCACAAATGAGGGCAGCAAACAAACAAACAAATGAATAGGGATAGGCAAGGGACAGGAAAACCACATTAAAGTAAGGGTGTTACTGGGCCCTTTAAAGTAGGTCTGCCCCCCTCTCATTTGGGAGTTGTCTCCCCCACTTTTATTTTTCATTTTTTCTTTTCCTTTCATCTCCTTGTCCTACTCACAACTTTAATGTGTGGGATAGACATGTGTGCCACTCTTCTACCACAAGTAGGCTTTTGCTGTGGGTGTGGAGAACACACCTGGCCATGCACTTGGCTCCAGAGGAATTCAAACACATTGTGGATGAAACTACAAATGCATGCATCTGTGCTCTCATTCTTTGATTGATTAAATTACATTCATTCATTCATTCATTCATGCAGGAGATAGATTGATAGACAGAGAGCTGTACTACTGCCCCCATCAGGGCAGTAGT
Organism: Physcomitrium patens; assembly: GCF_059467195.1. Lineage (NCBI taxonomy): Eukaryota > Viridiplantae > Streptophyta > Bryopsida > Funariales > Funariaceae > Physcomitrium > Physcomitrium patens. Next base: position 18,216,149 of record NC_143410.1, on the reverse strand, counting down.
ACCAGGATGGTGGTACTACTTCTTCTACTACTACTGGCATTAGGAGCATGTGAACCACAAAGAGAAGGAAGGTGCTGCTGCTGCCTGGCACAGGGTGGTGTTGGGGAACAGGATGGGAACAGGAGAGAGAGAGAGAGAGAGAGAGAGAGAGAGATCATGATTTTAATAATAATAACTATTATTATTATTATAATAATCATAATATGCATGCAACAGGAGAAGTGCACCTTCATGGATATTTGATGTGTTCCCAAGCTACTCTCCATTCCATGAGAAAGTCAGGCAAGCAGGCATGCATGCCTCCTGTGGGATTTATACTGCAGTTTTCTTATCAAAGTGGAAATTGTCAAAGTAAAAACAAATTATCTATTACTATACCTTTTTTCCTGCTGAAACCAGGGCACAATTCCAGTACCTTTACCCCCCTCCCATTACTACCAGTCACCATACATGTGGACTTCGTGGAAAGGCTGAAGAAAGGTAAAAGCAAAAGAAGACCCCAAAGCTCCTCTCACAAGGACAGGTGTGTGTTAGGAATGTGAGCAAACTCAACAACTGGGTAACAAATTGAGTGATTGTGAATTAGGGTTAACCAGACCTGCTGCTGCTGCTGCTGCTGCTGTGGTGGTGAAAAGGTTGTTGCCTTGCTCTATTCCAAATATGAAATGTGAAAGTCACATGAAGATAAATGCATAGCACCAACAGGGTTTTGGCTTTGCTGAGTGAGATCAGGCAGGGTCCACAGTCAAGGCTTTGGATTCTCCTCCAACTCGAGCTCCCCCATGTGGGGGTGTGTGGATTTCCTGTTACCCCATCTTTTGTTATTGGCTTTTGCAAATGCACAGCAAAGACTGAGCTTCAAGGTGGTAGGTGTGCTTCAATCCTAATGAATAAAAATGATGTAATTCAGCTGATAACACCAGCAGCTGAATGTCGATGCACCCCCCCCCCCCTATGACCACAACAAAGGGAAAAGTAAAATGAGAATAAGAATACAGTAAAGTTACAATTAGAATTAGAAATATGGAAATTCAGGAGGAATATGGGGCTGCACACTCTCCCTACTCTGTGCTGCTGCATATTGGCTAAATCACAACAAGAAGGCAGACTTTATTGTACTAAATCTCATTTTTTGAGGGATGTTCTCAAAGTGCCTTTAATAATACTGCTCCATGAACAATTTTTGAAGGGGTTTATCCCTCTTGTACATCCACCACTCGAAACATTGTTTTTATATTTATGATTTATTATGATGTGCTGTTGCTGTAAACATGCTTCATGCTGCTTCAGCTAGTTATGCCCAATGGCTTTGCTGTCCCAAGGCACAGCCATTGATTCATTAGTAACTGACTCCCTGTAAGCACAAGATCCTTCATTGTATGGAGAGGAAAAAATGGAAGGCTTGAGGCTTGGCCTCATGCAAAGCTTGACACATAGATTTATTTATATGTGGATAGAGTCAAACACTGTCCATACAATGAACTCTCATCATGCAGTTCTTTTGACCCTCTTGTTATGTTTTGTTTTGTTTTGTTTTTTTTTTTTTTCCTATTGTGGCATGCAACCCATTCTCTGCTTCAGTCAATTTGCTCCCTTTCTCCTACAATCTCTTCATAATGTCTTACCTAGAAAACAACAGGTGTCTAATTCCACAATGCTCTTGATCCTTTTTTACTGCATGCGGTTTTCTTTCTCCATAAAGACTAACATTATTTAGACAAGTCACCTTCACTTTCCTTCAAATCAGGGCAAAAAATTGATGATTTAACCAAAAGGAGAAAGTGTACTGCCGTCATCTCAACCAAGTGCCTTTTAGGCTTAAAAAATTCCAGTTTTTTGTCACAATTGGAAGATTGGAAATTAGAGTATCTGAAACTCCTTTTCAACTTTACTCCCCCTTTCAACTCTGATGTCATATCATGTTAAGAGATTGAATATTACTTCTGAAATCTAGGGACTGGCCTTGAAGTCTTCAAAACTTTCCATCACATTTTTCTCATCTAAGAACATAAGCCAGGTGGCTCCTTTGTAGTAGACCTCATTAACAGCTTTTGACCGCCATGAAGTTGATTTAGTCTAAAAATTGCTTCACATTACACACAATTTGGAAGATGGGTCAAAAGGTGGGTATTTATACTAATTGCTCTCACTGCCAAACTTATGGTAAGTAGTATGGGTTCTCATACAAGCAATCAAATCTTATGAATTATACTTAATGACACTTCTATAAAAATTGAAGATATAACAAAAGATTTATGTTATAAATAAGTCAAGAGAGAGAGAAAAAAGGAGGAAAAATCTCATAAATACCTTTGAAATATGTTGAAATATCAAGAATACCCTTGTATTCTTAATAATTATAAAACTATCCTTCACTTTTGTGATAATTGCATATCTACTCTTGAACTTGATAAGTTGTAAGCACAATCCTATTTTTGGTGAATCCAAGGTCCAAATCACATGTGGTGCAAATTTTTGCATGATACTTTTTTGCACAATTTTTGCACCTCACAAATTGGACACCACCATTATTGCTTCTAAAGCAACTAAACTATTTGCTTCTTTTCAGATTATAAATATTTTTTCAGAATTTTTGACAATCAAAATACTATTATATTGTTGAAGTTCATGAAATCCCTTGGATGCAAGAAAGTGTTTAGTGCAAGTCTTGTGAAGCAACTCAATGGATTTGAAGTTTAGTTGGCAAAATGGAGTCTCTTTTTGATTTGCAAGAATCATCCTTAGAGACTTTACCAACTTAGTCCCATACCTACAAACATTCATGTGAATATTTGTAAAAACATCTAAAACATCATGTCAATATTTGTAGGAACATGTAGATATGAATTTAAGCATGAATTGACTACAAAGATATAATAGACTTGTTAATAACTTGAACCTTTGCATTTTCTCAAGTATACTAATGCCAAGTTTGCACCATTGCTTCAAATCATATATGTGAAGTAGGGTCTATAGGCACAAAACATCTCTATGACCAACTTATTATAAAAACAAGTGAAAAAAGTTTGCCAAAAGTATGAAGCATTTTAAGCTACAAAATATGTTAGGGCTTCAAGAGAACAATTTTGTGCTACAATACAACATCTAGTAACATTTAAAAGTATCTTGCCTTGCCAAAAAAATCGGTAAGAGTAGAAAACTTAAAGATGACTATCGTGGTAGGAAAATCTTACAAACAAGTACACAAGAACCATCTTTGAGGTGAGGACCACCTCACAAATCAATCACACTACTAAACATATTGATGTAACACTCATAAGAGTGGAAAGTATGCTAAGAAGATATACTAGGAGTGTTATTTTCAACTTTGTTTGTCTTCTTCTCCTTTTTGGAAAATTCAAGATTGGCAAAAAAGAAGTCTTAAGTCCAATGGAATAAATACTTGTGCTAAAGAGCAATAGACACACTTCTTCCTCCATTCAAAATCTTAAGCAACTTTAAGATAGGCCACTCATAGGTTTTCTAGAAACCTTAGAACATAATAATAATCCTATCTTTGCTCTTTAAAAATTTGGAAGAGAAGATAAATTAGTCTTTGACATTTGAAAGGAATAAAAAAACAAAAACAAAATTGTTCAATCACATCTTTGATTTCAGGCACCAAAAAATGCCATTGAATTGATGTATGAAAAATTTCAAAAAGATTGGACATTCTTTGCATACTACAAGGGTTCTCGACAAATTCTAGTGGCAATAATAGTGGCATTAAATTTGTAGGGTGATGAAATTGTTCAAAAATGTGCCATGCCAAAATCTACGTGATATGGAATTTGGGCCTTAGATTCACCTAAAATAGGATTGTGCTTATATCTTATCAAGTTCTATGACAAAATTTTAATTATCAAAAAAGTGAGGAATACATTTGCAATTGTCAAGAATACATGGATATTCTTAATATTTCAACATATTTCAGGTATATACATGATATTTTTCCAAAACAAAAAACCTTCTTTGAGACATATTTTCCTAACACAACACCTAATATTATTGTAGTTAAAATATACATATCATTTATAGAAACAAATCTATGATCACTTATAACATTTTTAAACTTAAATTTCTTAAACTCTTTATTAAAAAAATATATATTTTCTATGTAATTTTTAAATAAGTATTCTCTTCTACAAATACTATTACCATTATATCATTTTTAATAGAATACTTAATTAACAAAAATACAAATGATAGGCTTTTAAGGCTCCAAAAATATTCTTTTAAAACATACCAATTAATTAATTAATTAATTAATCAATAAGTAAATTAGTAAATATTTATAATCTTTATTTATTTTTATAGAATATTTGTATACCTTTAAAATATGTGTATAGACTTTGAAATGTAGATGAATCATACTTAAATTATGTACTTACATGCATGTCCTTGCTTACAACAAAGGATCAAATGTATATCTATTCTATTTTTATTTAGATTAAAACAAAAATCTCTACTATAGGATTTAATAAAAATATCAAATTCCATTTAATTTTTCAATTTTTTTTGTCTCAACGAAATAGTAGTCAATCTTTGGTGCAAAAAAATCATAAAGACACTTCACACTAATTGTCACTTATACCTTGTTTAAGTGGAAGAATTTATCTTCCACAAATTTTGGCCTTGTTCAATATAAAAAAAGACTTAAGTTTGGAGTATATTCTTCTTTAACAAACTTTGCAAAGTCCAATTCCATGACAACCTGTTGTAAGCCCTTGACTTTAACTAAACCATCTTTAGACGCTTCCTTCCAGATTCATTCAATCTGAAAAAGAATATTGCCCCTTAATATAGATGCATGTATTTGAACCATGTGGATCCTGCATTGTACCAGATTTTTATTTTATTTCATTTTATTATTATTTTTTCTCTTCTTCAAGGTGTGACTCTAGATATTCATTCAAATTAAGAGTTGTAACTCTCCCCTTCTAGTAACAAAGAGCTTTGTTCTCTCATTCACAATCTCTCTTACAATAGCAACAAATTCAACCCCCTTCTGTTTCAAAAATTGAGCATATAAACAAACGATTGATTTCCATAAACAAAGATTTTCCTTGCAGCTCAACAACACACATTCCCTCCTACATTATCCTTTATTCAACATGTCTCATCTCTTTTTACTTCACAACACACTGGGATTGATCCACACTCTAAAACATGGTTTCACCCACATCTAAAAACTGCACACAATTATTTTATTCAAATGACACTGTAGCATGTTGAAACTTACTATATTGAGGCTTAACATGGACTTCCAAGTACTCCTTCAATGAATGTGGATAGAGCCTTGCAGTACAGACCATGACCACAGGGTTGAAAATTCTTGCCATTGTCCTCTTGTTTGTGGGTAGAGCCATTTATTTATTTTCTTCTTTCTTTTATGTTTTATATTTATTTCATTTGCTTCGGCAACCGCACCTAGAAACAACAATTAGGAGGCTATGCTTCATGTGGGGTCCGGGTGTGCTTGTTACACTCCAGATGAAATGCAAATGGGGGTAGAAAGAGAGCTGAATCTAAGCCATGCAAGGAGCTTCAAGGGAGAGGGGAAGCCTCTCTTCCTCTTTGTACATGGGGCAACAGCTTTCTTGGTTTGTGAGCTGGCTGGTTGTGCTCTGCTTTGCCAATGAAGATGAAGAGGGAGGAAGTTGTAGTGGCCAAATTGAGGCTGGAACTCGTCAACAATGGGGCTGCGATGGATGTGCACATGGACTGTGAACCAGTGAATTGGAGCGGATTAGAATCGGGGTTCCTTCTTCCTTGTTTCCGTCATCGTCAGTTGGTTTGTTGGCTTCTATGCCGGTGGAGTTGTTCTTGGCGATGGGTTGGGTGTGGAATATATGATTCTATCGGATGGGGAACTGTGGAGCCCCGGCCGCACACTTTAGAGCCCACAATGGTTTTTGTTCTACATTGCTTAGTCACTTTTTGTCTCTTGTTTTTGTTTTGTTCTTGTATTTTTTTGTTCTGATAATGTCAAGTATGATCTATGTTGGGAAATACGACTTTTTTGTGTGTTTGGGGAATAACAGTAGTCCACACCGTCAACGAACTAGTTTGTTTGTGCATTTAAAATGGCTTCACCAGACGGGGGAGAATTATTGAATCAGAACTTCCTGAGTCGGCAGGGTCCTGATTTCGACAATAGGCACGCCAACCAAGAGAATAGATGCGCCCATATGTGTAACATCAGATATGTTGGGGAGTCCAGCATGGGCGCAAGTTTAAAATATGACCAGAATAAGCCCACCAGTCCCCCCTCTAATCCTCCATTCTACGACAATTCACACGCTAAGACAGTGTAACGGCCCAAAAGGGATCCCAGTTTGTTTCCAAGGACGGGTTTAAAACACATGCATCGCAACTGTTGTATCCGTTGTTTGTGCACTGCCTATTCAAACTCTGCCTTCAACCAAGAAAACAGGGCAAGTAGATTGATGGTTCTGCCCTGGTCATAGAGCAGCATAAACAGAACCCCCATTGGGATGAGTGGTGGAACTTTTGGAACACATCAATGTGACGGAGAGAAAATACTGTGTCGCTACTGTGGTTTTTTACATGCAAAGGCTTTTAAAGTTTGAACCTACATGGGACGGAATCAAACCTTATTCTGATACTCAGATTCGTGCTTGCTCAAGTGGTTGCAGACTGGCTGGCGCGACAACATAAAATCTATGAGAGTCACCTGTAGCTCTTGCTGCTCTCAAACTGTTGATCCAAACGTAGGAACAGAGATTGCAATAACGGTCTAGGATTGGTTCTGGATGATCTTATATTTTTGATGTACAGCCGGCACGCCATTTCTGATATCCATAAGCCTCTCCACTTGCGATAAGAGCTTTTACAGTAGGCAGACCGAAGGGATCAGCCTCTTCCAAAACCTTCAAAACTGTACCTCCTCCTGTGAACATGTAGTACTTGGGACTGTCTAGTGCAGCATGGTATAGCCCTGGGTGCAAACTGTTACAACCACCATCGTGCCCAACTGGAAGAAGTCAGTACATTGACAAAAGTAAAACATTTCAAGTTTTCCTGGTAACAAGTTGTTCTCAAAGGGCACAGTACTCCCAGTGAGTAAATTCATCTGGCGATCACAAGCATAGGACGTTAATTGAATTTAGCCCAACTAACCAGGCAACACATCACAGCTCATGCTTCAAACAATGATCTGCTACCTACAATATGCACAACCTTAAAGAGAAACGTTTGAGGATCTTGGAGAGTAGGGTAGCAGAAAGTGACCTTTTAAACTCCTGGAGAGTGTCACCTCCACCAAAGAATTTTTGAGCAGTACGGTTTTGATCAATGGTTTCATCCATTTTGCTAGTTCCATGCCAAAATGATGGCATCAGCCCCATGACGGCGTTCACAAAAATGGTCTTCGCAGATTCAAGCCCCTTGTGCACTTCTGTCCCCGGCTCAAAAGATGCAGGGTCGACATCCACGATAAATTGGTAGTCCTCTCCTGGCTTAAAATCCTATGTGTAACCAACACAAGTCTTAGTACAATTTCAGGCAGGTAGCTTACCCAAAAAATATAGGGACATGGGCTTAATTGAACCACTTACATCTCGGGTCACTCTTAAGCTGCAATGAGTATGAATGAACACCATGTGCAGAACGAGAGGCACTAGATGACGACGTTAGATGCTTACATCCTCTGCTGATGATAGAGAAGGGAAATAGGACAAATTTACCTTGATATGAAGTGTTCGAAACTTTCCTTCAATGCGACCCTCCAAAGTATCAGACTCCACTACGTACGGTAATTCCAGGATTTTCCCCTCATTTCTGTCTTGTTCCACGAGGTCTTTTGCTAATACAATGTCGGAGTCCTGCACAAGACATACGAATTGTAAAAGAATTTTTAAAACAACAGGATATTTCTGTATTGCTGCGAATTCGAATAGACAACTGCGTCTAACAACTACATCACTCCAAGCGCACCTGGTTTGGAAACTCTTCAAGTAAACAATCAGAAGAAATAATCTTACCTCCACACCCTTGATCTTGACACCGTATTTGGCACACAGAAATGTGTTATAGATGAGCCCACCAAGGATGAGATGGTCCACTCTTCTATAGATTGCAGTCAGGGGCCCAATTTTGGTGTCATACTTAGCACCGGCAACTATTGCTACAAATGGCCTCTTCGGTTCCAGTACCGCTCTTACATTAGATAGCTCGTCCTAAGCAGGAAATTAGACTTTTGGTTCAGTGAGATAGAAAATGTTTAGATATTCAACTTGATCTGCTCACAGTTGAAATCTTAAATGAGCTCTAGCCAAAGCTAATTATCACGAGCCATGAAAAGATCTCCGAGCAGTAAAACAAATAAAAGAAAGCCAACAAAAGCGACGAATATTGAAAATCAACAGTTTTTTCAACCAAAAGACCCACACTCTAATAAATTGCAATACGATAATGTGAACAAATATCAAAGAATAGAACTTGGTTAGTGTGACTTGAGCCACTCAGTTCCTATGGTACACATCGTTGGTGAACTTCTAGGAGTTGAGGGAATTGTTGCAATTTACCTGCATACAAAGGCCGGCGAATGATGGCAAATACTTCGTAACATGATAAGTAGAGGTGTGGGGTTGCCAAGAGCCGAATGCATCATTCACGTAAACGTCAGCTAGAGCAGCAAGTTGCACTGCGAGTCGCTCCATTTTTTCACCCTTGTCTTCTTCTCCCTGCACCCCACGTATCAGTCCATATCATAAATCATGAATCAAAGACCAGCAGATGTGAAACTGTGACTAAAATCTGACGGTAGTAAGCGGTTTTTTTCCCAAAATATGTTTATATCTAGGCAATTTCAGAGCGCAATTTTTAACGTTCGGAATCCGGCATATACTCCTGGAAGGTGATAATCTTAGTAGACATGTTGAATCAGCAGGGAGATCAAGAATGAAGCGGGGAGGGCTTACTGCAAACCAACGAGTATTTGGCAGGTAGATGCCACCAATTTTTCGAGCTCGTAGGTCTTGGATTAACCAGTTGATGGAGGTGTCAATGTCGTGAATTCCTTCTTTTTCAAAAATATGGAACTTGGGTATCGCAAACTTGATGCGTAGCTTTCGTTGCAAGTACCCTACTATTGCGTCCACTGCTTCATCTTGCTTAACAGTCAGAGTATTCGTTTTTTTGTCGTATGGACGTCCGACGTGGGACATGATGACAAGCCTATCAAGTCGCAATTCTATCAGTCACTGAAATTTGAGCTACATGCAGAAGTCAATATCAACAAGTAGAGTCATCTACATGAACAAAATGCCACCATCTCAAATATTCAAACTTTAGTAACATGATGATTGTCAACAAATGTGTCCATCTCCAGAATCATAATCGGTAGCTACATCTCTCGTCAATGTTTGACTCAAAGAGCGTACCTGCCACCGCGTTCAATGATGTTGTACATAGTTGCCAACGTTACATCGATACGATACTGATCCAATATTTTTCCTGTTAAATCTCACCAAATGAGGTTGTTGTTAGAGTCCTTTCAAAACCAAAGTCTCAACCTTGCATGAGCTTAATGCGGCAACAGGGCACCAATCTGAACTTGATGAATTTATCTTTATTTTAATTTCTTTGATTTAAAAAAATATATTAACTACGACATGGGGTTTCTACATTCTAAAGCTTCTGAAACATCAATTTTCGGGCTATTGTAATTGACAAGTAGATTACACCATATAGGTACTCAGGTCACTCGGGCAACAATCAGAAGTAACAAAGATTGAGAGATCTTAAGCCCACACTACAAAACTCTGAATTCTGGCACAGAAGATCACCAATCACTGAATAGTGGTGAAGTTGTAAGAATTGTAGTGTAATAAAACATTCTATATCACGTTATTCGTAAGGAGGCCCAGTTCCTGCTTTACGTTCAACAAATTAAAATGATGAATAACATTGAAGCGGTAGTGCAACTAGCTAATGGGTAAGCTTCTTGATGACAAAGCGCAAGGGCAAGGACATTCCATCTCTGACCTTTTTTGACGACATTATGATCGACACGGAGGAGAACAACTTTGTCCTCCAGGTCGGCGTGTTGGAGGAGAGGCAAGCTAGGGTGTAGAGGATCTTTTTCCTGATCGTGATCATCTACGGTGTACCCAACTCTCAAGACATTACCATTGCTGTCCTTCTGGTTCAAGTAGGGAACCATCTTCCTCAGTCCCAAACTCCACGACGCGCGATCGAGTTTGTAACGCTCCCTTGCTGTAGATGAGCAAGTACAGACCAAACCGACGGCATGAGAAATTCCAAGGCCCAAAACGCTCAAATACAGACAAGTGCTCTGCTTTGACTACAAATAACCACAAAATCCGCAGAAGGAGCAGCTGATCTACACCGATACAATCAATTCTAGCCTCTGCGAGTATTCTAAATTCAAATTATAAACAAAGTACTCAAAATCTAAATCATATTAATGTGCCCCTCGTATGATTGACATCTACTAAATAAACGCAGATTGGGTAATTCACATCGCATGTGGATGTTTCCCGATACCCCACAAACCATAAAAACCAATTACCTATCAATGTAGCTTAATCCCTTTGATTTACGACAAGCACCCACAGAGAGAGAAAAAAAAAAAAAAAAAAAAAAAAAAACACACACACACACCATAACCAGCACATCAATACGCAAAACTTTGCAGTAAGGGTGAAATCAGAGAACGTCCGGTACTGAATAGAACCGCAATCGCAACGTCAATCGCAAAGCTTAAATCAAATCCACCCTTGGACAGAAATCCCACCTTTAAGTATTAAAGCGACACCAAAAGGTTTCACTTCGCCGAAGATCCGAAGCGCACAGATTGCTACCCAGTTCTCAGCTCTACCAGGCGCACATCAGCAAGCAGTAGCAACAGCAACAATATCTCGATCAGCCCACCTCGCAATCAGATCACCAAACACGCATTTTATGGCGTCGTTGTCTCCCCCACGCAACGCCTTTCCTACTCCTATGTGGCGCCCTCCTCAAGTCCGCGGCTCCTGAATGGGCTCAAACGGCGCGGTCACGGTCGCGGTACACCGCGCAGTTTGGAATTCCGGTTTCAGAGGATGCGGCGCGCGGTTTCGATGACGCTCCAGAGTCCGCCCGGTTCATGAGGGAGATGCACAGTTCGAAATCTTGGCCATGTCCTCGACGTTGTAATTTGTTCGTTCGTTTTTTTATTCTTTTTTTTTATTTTTTTAATTTTTTAGTGTTTTATATAAAAATTAATATATTTTTTTCCAACTGTCAAAGTACTTCTTCCATGTCCAATGCCAAATTAAGGAAAATAACACTTAATGAATAAATAAATAAATAAATAATATATTGATAATGAATAAATATTAAAAAAACTCTCATTGGTTTAATCTACAAGATTCTCTTTAAATTACATATATTTCTTTATATAATTAAGTCTTATTTATTTATTATCAATATATGCTACTAAACCTTGCAAAATTTGAGCTTATGACACTATAAAATTTTAGACTTACATAGTTAATATATATATATATATATATATATATATATTCCATACATAAATTAAATAATTTTTGTAAAGTATATAATTTTTAAACAAAAAAATAATTTAGGAGAGGATATGATAAAAATATATTATAATTCAATAATTCAATAAAAAATTGATAATTCTTGAATATTTTAAGTAATTAATGATTTAAAATTTAGAAAATTAAATCAATACAATGAATTTGAAAAAATATTTGGCAATCTACAAAATCTACCAAGAAATAGAAATTAAAAATTAAAAAAGAAGAATAATCTTAAATTTTAAAGTCTTATAAAAACCATAGTTAAATTTTTATTAGTAACACTTATATTAATTGTATATATATATATATATATATTTAAAGTTATAATATCAAATAAAACAATAACTATTGAAATAATGGTCACCAAATCTTAGATTAAAGTTTTAAAATAAATATTTTAATTAAAATTATTATTCATTTAAATATATATATATATATATATTAAAAATAGTATTTAATAATTAAAATTATAGAAAATTTGATAGAAATTATAATTTTATTTATAATTTTTAGTATTATATTTTAAATTAAGTTTTAAGCTACTTATTATACAAAAAGAGTTTAATTTCTTTTATAATTGTCAATCTTAGATAAGAAAATCTTGACAAGTTCGCTCTTAGCAAATACTTTTGTTAATTCTATTATAAACTAAGCTAAATGAGTATACATAGTGCATGAGTTTTCTTTTTTATATTGGAAGTCTTGAATGCTTTTCATTTGATAACAACTAATATCCATATATTTATTTTCAAATGTTTAATAAACATTTTAAATAGCTCAAATGTTGGTAGCTCTGTCATTCTAGACAAAGCTGCTTTCATAGCTTAAGCCATTTATAATAAAGTGAGTGCAATATTTTCTAAGGCTACAGCTATTACTTTTTTTTCTTCATGTCTTCAAAGATGTTTCAACTTTTGGTTTTAGTAGATCTTCTTCCTTCACATTAGAAATTAAATTAGTAATATTACCTTCTTTAAGAATTGGAATAAGTACTATTCTTGCCTCTCAATAAGACTCCATGTCTTGCAATTAAAATAAATGCTCTTTACTCTATCTTCCATAGGTTTCGAGTATTTCAAGCTCCAAATATTATAGTAATAGTTCAAATGCATACCAATCATTAAAAATAAAAGACCTTTGATATTATTTTCTTATTCATATTTAGAATCTAAGCTTTGAATTTAATAAGGAAATATTCTCAATTTTCTTTGAAAATCAATCTTTGACCATACTACAAGGTTTGTCTTCCATCTTGTAAAATGTGTCAACACTTGAGATCTAAAGTTTCTTAGTAGTATTTAATGCTGAAACATGTTGAAATGTTTCATCAATATGCACGACTTGCTTAGAATCTTAGAAATGGTTAATATCTAAGTAGTCTAGTGAAAGAGATTAATAGTATCAATTCCTAGTATGCACCATAAAAAAGACTATTTAGATACTTATAACTATCTATGCTTGCAACCACGACTAATCTTTTTAATTCACCAATAATCTCTTCTAAATTATTACAAGGCTAATAATTCAAAAAACAAAAAGATTTTATCAGCCATTAATTTAATTTTATTTCTATAATATACCTATCAACATAAACTAGAATAATACAAAATAGAGAAATACCAAAAAACCTTTGGCAACAATATTTGCAACTAAGAAAAGGTATTAAAGACAAAAATAAATAATCCACATTGCATCTTTATCTCTAATAATACAAAAGCAAAAATGACAATTGAATCAAGCAACTAACATCATCATATAGTTGAAGGTTACAAATCACAAGTAAACCAAAACAATTGGCATCTACTTGTGGTTCATGGTCACAAATTACAAAACCTATGATAATAAAACAAATTTTAATAAAAATCCAAAATAAAATGTGGACAAGAAAAGAATTAAAAATTCACTTAGAAAGCAAATAACATTGAAAAAATCGTACTTTAATATTTCAAAGGATTTCTACTTTAAATATCAAGAACTCCATTCGCTTCTTTGGATATCTTCTACATACAAATAACAAAAAAATGATTAATTTTAGATTCAATATGCTCTTGAAGTAAGCTTCCAAATTTCACACTTAAGAATTTCAGGTAGAATTTTTTTATTTTGTTTGTTTGTTTTTTTGTTTTGTTTTGTTTTTTTTTTTTGTTTTTGTTTTTTTTTTATTCAAAATTTGAAGCTTTATAATCATATATTATTATCTATGATAGTAAATTATTTAAAACCACATAGACCCTATAATCATAGATTTATGCCATTACATAGACCTTATAATTATTTCAATTGTGCATTATAGTGTGGCCCTTTTCACGGTGTGATATAGTATGCCATTAACTTTTATTGCTTATTGCTGCAAATCCCAGCTTGTTTTTGCATACAAATTTAATAATTTGTACATTGCTAAATTTTTGCATATAACTAATTTTTTTTCTTTTTGATTTTCTTGTTGTTATTTAAAAAATTTTAGTTAGTTTTTTCTCCTCTATTTAGTAATATGCTTAAATTCAACAAGTATTCTTTTTAGATAAGAAGTTTGTTATTATATATTTTTTTCTTTTCCTAGGCTATAATAAAAAAAAAATGACCTACTCTAGAAGCCAAACTTAAAGAGCATAATTGTATTGCAGTACCAATCTAAATAATGTTGCATCAATTGTAATACAAAGTGTGCATTAAGTCAAAAGATAATACAAAAAATAAAAATAATAACAAAAAAAAAGTGTCACATGACTATCCAATAATACAATTCAACACCTTTCTTTTTGTTGTACAAATTTGATTTCAAAAAAAGATGTGGACCTTCATCAGTTTTCAAAAATTCTCTCTTAAACTTTATCTTTATTAATCTCCATATCTACATCAATGTCTTCAAACTCCAGATTATCATTTTTTTTTCAAAAAAACTTGATTTATTTGCTTGCAATTAATAATTTTAAATTGATATTATATAATTCTTTTAAAAAGTAGGTAGCAATGTTATAAACTTGTTTCACACTATATAATCCAAATTACTTCTTAGATTTTTTTTTTGATATACTATATTGGTGGTCTAAACTACTATCATAAATCAATACCCAATTACCTTTTTGTATTATTTTAGGTTGCAACTGATGCTTCCAATCAAATCTCTCTTTATTCTTCTTTCTTGCTTCTTTTTTCAAAGATAAGAACTTGATGAAAATAAATAAATTAGTGAAACTTTTTCAAAGAAGTATAACAGAATAAAAATAAGAAAGTATGTATATTAAAAAGAAACTAGAATACATATTGTTAAAAGATAAGAAAATTAAAAACTTCTTGGAATTAAAATAGAAGCAAAAAAAGAATTGAGAAGAATGAAGAAGGCTTCATTCTTGCCTCTATATATACTATCTACCTAAGAGCTACTTGGCAATGTTCTATAAGACTTCCAAAACTTATTGACTTTGCACAATATATATCTTAATTTGCAAAAAAAGTTTTCTTTTTGGACACCATATAGTTAACTTGTTCCACAAGCTACCAACATGTGTGGCATGTAGATAACTTATTGACAAAGTTTCTAATCTATCAATCAATCATAAATATATGTAAAGTTAAAAGAACATCTATAAGGCTTTTATGAAGCTTTTCTAAAAGTTGTTATAAAATTAATCTATTTTTATCTACTTATACTTATTAATATTATCTAAATAAAAATTATAATAAATATATGTTGATAAATTTATTCTCCCTTCTAAGGAGTTCCATGAAGAGTAGTGATTATATGCTTAGGAAGTCTAAGATACAACAAATTGTATTTACTATGTATTTTAATTTTTTTTTCTTTTGAAGGTAGTTAATAGGTCCTCTCAACTATTAATAATGTCCCATTCTAAAGTGGAAAGAATACCTTGTTATTTGATCATTGTTGAGACCTTTGTAACTTCTTTCAAATAAAATATTATAACACTATCAAGAATTATTTCTATGTCTAATAAAATCACCAAACATTAAGATTTTCTTTTTAGGTTGTGATATCAAATGAATTGTATCTTTCTATCTATTCAAGGAAAAATATGTTGGTCTTAAAGATCTTCATTCCTATTATATTATCTTGAAGACTGTGATAATTCTCAATGTCTTGTTTATAAGATAAAGAAATGATGGTTTTTGAATTGAATCTATTGGCTATTGGTTCTCCGTTTCCTTGATGCCACAATTACATAGAAATTATAAACAAAGATAGAAGATAAAATACAATCTTTTCTAAATTATATTTCTTTTATAGCAAAGATTTATTATCCTTTATCTTGGTTTTGATGGATGTCATTTATGAAAAGCTTTGACTTTCTTTGCTATATTTGTAAGATTTTTTGCTAGCTTCTATGTGCATTTGCTAATATTATTTTCATGCCAATGAATAAGATATTCAAACCTAATTCAATACCATCTCAAGTCTAAGACTTCTTCGACCTTGAATTCTTGATTATTATCCATTTCTATAGGAGGCAGTGATATTTGTCTTTTTCTTGAGATATTCACTATTTTATATGACTCCAAAAGAGATACATGAAATATAAGATGGATTTCTATAGATTTTGGTAGATATAATCAATAAGTGACTAGATTGGCTTATTCACAAATAAGAAGTGGTCCAAGTTTATAGTAATCTAATTTATCACAAAGAAAAATAATTTTAATACTATAAAAAATAACCATATCTTATTACTAATGTAGAAATGAGATTGTTGTTTGCAATAAGTATTTGGGGTTTTTTTTTTGTTGTTCTTGAATCTTTTTTAATTGCATCTTTATTATTGTATATAGCTTAGATAAATGATTTGTCAAATCTTTTGCCAAAAGTTTATCAATTTTTAAAAAGTCAAAAGCATTAAGTCATAGATGATAATCATAATTAATAAAAAAATTGTTATATAGAAAAATGTACCGTATTATTATAAACAATCTCTGCTAATGGCAAAAAAATCGTCCAATCATCTTATTGGTAGTTAATGGTATATCTTAAATATTACTCTAAAAACTAATTTATATGCTTTATTTATCCATTAGTTTGAGGATAAAAAGCCAAAGACAATTTTATGCCTACCTTTAGAATCTTAAAAAGTATTTTTTAATATCTTGATACAAATTTAATTCCTATATCTAATATAATATCTTTAAGCAACCCGTGATAGTGATAGGTGTTGTCAAGGAAAAACTTGGCTATTTCTTTATCTTTGTTAGATTTTGTATATAATATAAAATATATTATTTTAGTGAAACAATCTATTATCACAAATATAGAGTCTTAAAAATTTGAGATTAGAAGATTCATGATAAAATCCATATAAATAAAAGATCAAAGTTATTTTTAAATAGATAATGGCTAAAGATGTTTGTAAGACTAATGATGAGGAGTTTTTGATCTTGAGCAAAGATTACAAGATTGTACAAAATCTTTAACTACCTTCTACATTTGAAGCCACCAAAAATCCTTGGATATTAGTTGCAAAGTCTTAATATATCCAAAATGTCCTACTACTAGAAAGTTGTGACGAGCTTAAAGAATACGTAATTAAGCTTTATCTTTTAGAACATATAAGTATTCCTTAAAATATAATAAATTATTCTTAAATTCAAACTTAGAAGTATCATAAGACTTTGAAGGATTTTTGTTAATATCACAAATAATAAGATCAAAAGACATATTTGATTCAACTTGCTTAATAAAAATTGAAACAATAATTAATATTGATTTTATTGCTCAAAGATAAAAATTACTTTAATTTTAAGAAAATTATACATTATTGATCGAAAGTAATTTGATAAAAAAATTAGTATAAGGTAAATATATTAAGAGATTGTATTCAATAAACCTTGTTGTTTTTTTTAGATAATAAGTTATCTTAAATTTGAATTTTAATAAGGACATGCTATAGTAGGCTTGGCAACAATTCAAAATGCATGTTGACATAAAATAATCAAGGTTCTTGTAATCCATATACATAATAATTAGATTAGGAAAACCTTTTAGATGGTAGTGCCACTCTTCAAACAAATCTACAATTGTAAAAAGTTCTTTATCATGGATCTTGTAGTTGAACTTGGTTGCTGAAAATTTTTTGGAAAAAAAAACTACTAGACAAAGTTTATAATTTATTCCCATTTGTAATAATACAACACCAAAAACAAAGTTAGATACATTTGTTCCCATAAAAAAGGCTTAAAAAAGTTAATGTGATATAAAATTGGTATAGAAATAAAAGCTAACTTCAAAGCTTCAAATGCTACTTCTACTTCTTGATTCTATTGAAGTTTGTCTTTACAAGTCAAATGTATAAGTGGAGCTGCAATTTGAAAAAAAGTCCTTAATGAAGATCCAATGGTAATTGACAAATTCCAAAAAATATCAGAATTTTTTTATTATTTTTGAAATCTTTCACTCTATAATGGTTTGATCTTTTTTAGTATCCATCATAAGTCTATCATTTGAAATAATGTATCTTAAGAAATTGACTTAAATAATATGAAATATATAATTTTTTTTATTTTGGCATAAAGTCCCGCATCTTTTAGTTTTTGTAATATAAGATAAACATAAAGTTTGTATTTTTCTGTGTTCTTAGAATAAATCAAGATATTTTCTAGATAAAAAATAATAAAATAGTCTAAAAACTTTCAAAAGACATCATTTATTAGATGTTGAAAAGCTATTGGTATATTTTTAAGTCTAAAAGGCATGACATTATATTCAAAATGTTTATACTTAGTTCAAAATATAGTCTTCTATTCATCTTCTTCTTTCATGCTTATAAGCTTGTATGCCTTTCATAGATGTATTTTTATATAGATCTTAACTTAATTCAATTGATTAAAACTTTTAGATATCAAAGGTAGTAGATAACTATTTTTGATGGTGATCTTATTTAGTCTTTCATAATCAATATACATCAGCAATGATCTATCTTTTTTCTTCACAAATAAAATTGAAACTCTTGCTAGAGATTTGAAATGGCATATTTAGACCTTAGCTAAATTTTCTTTAATATACTCTTTGAATTCAATCAATTCATTTTTTTCATGAATTATAGATTGATCAAAATGGTATTTGAGCTCTTTTTGAAGGTCAATTGAACAATTAGAAGAAAGATGTTTTAAAAGAGTATTTACATTCTTCCTCTCAAATACATCTTAAAAATCTTAATATTGACTAGGAATGTAATTTGAAGTCTTTCTACCATTAGAAATATGTGTGGCATAAATGACAGAAGATGATTCTTCTTTTACAACATGCAAAAAAGCTCTTGCACCTATAAATATAAGTTTAATTGTATTAGACTTATGAATTTTTACTTTATTAATTACACTCTTAGTTATATTTAAAAATAAATCAAGACTTTAAGAAATCCAATCTATTCAAGGATTATATTTTTTAAATTATAATAAACCTAAAATTATTAAATTAAAAAGAGATCTAATGATATTAAATACCACAAAGTTACTATGATTATTAGTTATTATTTTTAGAAGAAATATTTCATGAATAATATCTTCAAGGGACAATAAATGATCATCTATGATTTTTATATAAATACGTTTTATTTTCTTTATTAAAAATATATAATATCTTTTAAAAAATTCTTTATCTAAAAAATAAGTTGAAGCTTTTAAATCTATCAAGACAAAGGCTTTGTGATAACTAGGTCCTAAAGTAATATCTATTGTAAAACAAAAAAAAAAAATTGAAGAAAAAATAGGGCTTTCATTACTTGTTGTATAAGTTTTTAGTCACATAGTCCTTATTGTAATAGATAAACTCGTTTATTAATATATTATCTTTTTTAACAATTTTATTTCTTATTTTATGATTGTGTTGCTTTTTTAGACAATATTGAGTAGTGTGCTTTGGTTCTCCACAATATATTTACAATCCTTCTTGACAATGATGAGTCTTTTCTTACTCACTTAGAGATTTGAAATATATTGCACCAATTTACATATCATCTATTTTTAAAGGTATGTATTGAAAAAACATTGGTATTGTAATTAAATTATAATAACGTTGAGGCCTACTTATGTAATTTTTAGATTGAAATTCAAAAAGTCAATTGTCAAATGTTACAACAAAATCAATTGCTTGACTCAATATTTGAGGATCAAGTGAACTAAGCATCAATTTTTTATTTCATATTGTAATCTATAAAAAAATTGACTATTGAATATAACATCATCTCACTTAATATCAATCACAAGTCATTTAAATTGTGAAATATACAATGTAATAGATTTATTTCTTTGTCACAAAATATGGATCTTGTTTGTTGTAATTCAAATTGCATCATATTTTCTATACATAAATCAAAACTCTGCCAAGAAATCTTTCAAATTATCCAATATTGAATCACGTCATTCAAAAAAAGATGAAGACCATGGTAATATAAAATTGAAAAGTAGATTTTTAATAAACTTAATTTATGATCTTAGAGTAGGATAGTTTAGTAATTGAAGTTCAATTGCCAATTGTACTTGATTGATGAATCTTTGAAACTTTGATTTTATACCATCAAACTTCTAAAGTAAGATAATTTTTGGTTCTCTATTACTTGAATGGTGTTCTATTATAGGAAAAGAGACATAATTTGGTACAAATATTGAAGCAACTTTAATCATTTATATATCTCTATTTTTTATCATTATCATTCTTTTTTGTGGTGATAAATTGAGTTAATGCATTGCAAGCATTAATTTCCTCAATAGTTCTTACATTTGTACCATTGCATTCTTCATTTTGACAAGTTTTGCCATAATAATATTTAAAAGAAAAGAAATATTTAATATCGCTTAAGACAAGTAAATGAAAGAACTTAAAAACAAAAAAAAATCAATATTAGTTTAAAAGAGGGTAATCTACAAATTTTAATATATTTATGTCTTATGTCTAATCCACAATAATTATTTTAATTTCTAAGACAAGTTTTCTATATGGACATGACATAATTAGCTTATTCTACAAGCTACCAATATGTGTGGCATGTGGTCAATTTGTTGACTAAGTTTCTAACCTATTAATCAATCACAAATACATTTTAAGTCAAAGTAGCATATATAAAGCTTCTAAGAAGCTTTTCTAGAAGATATTATGAAATTAATCTACTTTTACTTATTTCTACTCATTTAATAGAAATTTCAATATCTATTGATTTTCTCTCAAGTTCTTTAATTTTTTTTAGTAAGACCATCTTCTTAAAGTAAAGAATTCTATGTTGAAACTTCTTCTTGTTTGTGTTAAAAAGAGTTGGATTTTAAACAACTTATTCACAAGATTAAAAACATGACATAATCTAAAATAAAATCTAAAACATCCTTGCAAAGATTAAATCTTTTTATGAATTGCTTAATCTATTCTAGCTTACACTAATATTTTACTTATCAATAATTTGTTCTTTGAATCTTTTTACATAAAATATTGAATCAATTAATTGAAATGAATAAATAAAATATAATAAAGAATCTATAAAAAATGATTTTATCAATTTATATAATCATGTATAATAAAATATACAAGAATTTTTAAATTTCTAAGATATTATTTTTAATTTTTTTTAAAATTAATCCTAATTTTTAATTTATCCATAACTTAATATTTTAATTTATTTCTAAAATATTTTTTAATTATATAATTATACTTTTATGATATTTTTTTATTGATTGTAGTTATTTTTGGTAATTTAGAAATTATCATATTTTTTTGCCTCTTGAGCTATTTTATTTCTTTTTATTGTTATTATTTCATTCTAAAATAGTTCTTTATTTTTTGATTGTTTGATTGTAATTAAGACATAAAAGAAACAAACAAAGTTTGAATAGAGGCCGTGATTTTCTTGCTAAGTATTGCTATATTTTCATGATAGAGCTTGTTCATAATTCACTGCTATAATAATAAAAAATAATAATAATAATAGAACAAAAAAAATATCATTCTTTTGTAATTAAAGCTTCAAAGTGTATTTTTTTATTTTTATTTTCAATGGCTATTGTGGTATTAAGAAATCCAATACATAATAGCAATGTGTTTGATTCTTATCTAAAGGTTGCAGTTTGACATTTTAGAGCTTTAGAACACTGTTGTATAATAACATGGCTATTAAAGAATTGATATCCAAAGAAGACTATTTATAAACCAAGTTTGAAATTAGATTCCAAGGCATAAAAATATATACTTATAATAACTCCATATTTCTTTGGTTGATTGAAAAGCAAATTATAGATATTTTACTGAGAGAAGGTTTGAGTTTGAAATTAGAATTAAGAATTGAATGCATCTTGATACAAAAAAGAAATTAATCTAAAATTTATACTCAACCTTAGGCTATCTTTTTATATTTGAGTTTTTAGGCAATATTGTGCTTCTTACAATCTACTTGCAATTAAAGACCTTGTATTTTTCTAAGGAGGCTTATCCTCTTGACATAAATATGGTACTTCTATTGAGAGCATCCTCATGGTGGTTGAAAGTATAAGTAGAGTACAATAGAATTATGGAGCTAAGATACAAGGTTGAAGTATGAAGAAGTATTGAAGAGTTAAAAGGAAGAAATTAGAAATTTTTGACATTTGAAGATGATGGGTGATTTTAGAGGGGCCAATATAAGTGGCACTAGGAGAGTAAGTACCAATGATTTGCTTTTGGCTTTAAATATGTTTATAAAAAAACAAAAAAAATTACAAAAAAATGAGAAGGGTATAATGAAGGTATTGCAAGGCATGGTTAATAATCATAAGAGGTTTGATAGAAGAAACATCACTAAGTTTTTTGAAGTATATGTAGAAAAAATAGAGGTACATTAAGTCTTTGAGCCGTGCTATATTCCTAGTTTTGAATTGACATGCATTCTTAAAATTATCAAGAGGATGAGGAATTTGTATGGAGATAATTCAAAGGCTTTAAATAACTTTGAAAGGAGGTTGAAAAATGAATTTTATAATGAAGATTTTAATAATATCGTCAAAAGGTCATTTTTGGAGTGAGTTGAGTAACCAAAGAAGTCTATAGTCTCCAATGATTTTCTTAGGAAATTTGAGAGAAAAATCTCTCAACTTTCATCTTTAGAGAGATTTTTATTGGATATAAGGAAGATTGAGTTATTCTTGTAAGCAACGGATGAAGTATTAGAAGACATATTTTTCATGCTCTTGGTTGAGAAGTCCACCAAGGAGAGTTTAATTAATGATTGGAAGAGAATGGAGGATGCAATATTATTAGTGACCAAGCAATGGTGGGTGAAGGCAAGACGAGGAACTTTGAGACATGAAGTTCTACTACCTATGATGCCAATTATTCCATTAGTCCAATTTCAACTATTCTAATCTAAGAGATATATAAGTTTTTTTTTAAAGATACTATTGAGGACTTAATTAAAGGCATGACAGAATTGAGAATAGAGATGAATAAATTAAAAATGGGCTAAAGAACTACATCTTTGCATACATCCAAGGAATCAAAAGAATTTGTTAAGAGGTACATGTATTGTGATAGTCTTAAATATGAAAGAAAAAAATAATGTAATTATGATGAAGACTTGAAAAAAAAATTTATCTTCTTCATAAAAGGTAAAATGAGACTTATTGCTATAGAACAACATTTGGAGCTAAATTTTAAAAGAAGAGATATGAAAAAGATTGTACATGACTATGTATAAAGAACAAGTAGAATGCATATGAGAGAGATTAAGTCTTATCTCATTAAGGTAGAAATCAGGAATATAATGGCTACATCAAGGTAACTTAGGAAGGCTATGCTTAGAGGGATAGAAATCATTAGAAGAACAATAGGTTGAGATAATGTAGTTGATGTTATTAGCATCAAAGCCTTTTTAAATGGCAATAAGAATTTGGAAGACCATGATGCCATTGTGGTAGAAAAAAGGACTAGATCCTCTCAAGAAGATGTGGTGGAGCTCTCTAGCAAGAAGAGACTACTAAGAGTTAAAAAATCTACTCAAGAAAGAAAAGGGCCTTCTTATCCACAAGCTCAAATAGAACCTTTATTTCAATCAAAGAGTGGAGTTGAAACTTAAGAAAGTAGAGAAAAAGAAAACAAAAATGAACACTCAAATAATCTTAAAGATAAGGGCCCTTCCTATAAGCTTCAATCAAATATTGAAAACTCTATTGATATGAAGGAAATTTTTTGGAAGGAATGATTTTTGATGCAAAAATTGAATTCACCTTAAGGGAGACACTTGGCATTGTAAAAAAGGACTTCCATAAGTATATCATTGATGTCATCAAGAAGAAGAGGCAAATGATGGTAGAAGCAATTATAGTAAAAATATTAGACTTCTATTTGATTAAAAAAGAGGACCAAAAGATAAAACAAGTTTTTTTCTAATTTTATACATCTAGATTTGAAAAGATGCCATTAAAAAAGAAAAAAGAAGTGATTACTCAAGGCTATAGTAGAAACAAAGAGGTGGAGCATGGGATTGACATAAGTGAAGTAAATATGTCTAATTGTACTTTTCATGGGAGGTTTGAGGATAAAAAAATAAGTATTCAATTTGTACATCTTTTTTGGACTAGTGCTACTATGGAGACTCAAGTAAGGCTTGAAAATTTCAAGGAATAGAATTTGGCACTTTTTGATCATAGATCAAAGATTAACATCATGTCACTGAAAGTTTATGAGATAGACAAATGGCCCATTGATTTTAGCCATGGATGGATATTAAGGACCATGAATAATGAGGTAGATTATTTTTATGTGACATGTTTGGAAGTTAGAAAAAAGATTGGAGATATGGAAGTAGAAAAAAAAAATCTTTGTATAAAACTTTGCGATTTATTTAGTGATTTTAGGAAAAATTTATATTATGGCTATAAAGATAGAAATTCAAATTTTAAATTATGGTTGTCATTATGAAAGGATTAAGAACTATGATAGAAAAAAATTGGTGTAATTCTTCATAGTAAGACTGAATCATGAATAAAATAGAGACCAATTGAAAGAAACTCTTTTAAAGATCAATAAAGATTTTTTCGATTTCTGAAGAATACTCTTATAGCATGGAAGTACAAGGATGCAAGTGAGTCTTTTATCTATAAACTCTCCAATGTAGATAGTTTTGAGTGTAGATTTTTGGATTTAACAACTTTGGAGGTTTTTAGATTTCAAAAGATTAGTGATTTAAGTCATGTATATAAAAATTGAGTAAAAAAATATGAAAAAAATTTAAAAAGATTAGATGTTATTTCAAGTAGTAAGTTTATTTTGGATGTTATTGAAAAAGAAGGATTTGAAGATGATTACATTAAGGTTTTAGAAGAATTGGCTTTGTATATGGATGGAGGTAGAACTAATATTGTTGTAGAGCTTTATTCAAGGCAAATATATGAGGATATTTTGAAGATTTTAAGGAAGCTTAGAATAGTTGATAGTCATGTGGTATTACAAGAGACTATTATATATACTAAGTATAAAACTATTGCCAAAAAGGTGAAGCCTGTGGCAGCCCAATTACCTCAAGATTCCAAAAATTACATCAAACAAGCTACTATAGAGTTGGAATTAAAAGAATCAAGAAGAGTAGCTCATAAGTTTACTAAAAAGTCTTTAGAGAAGTTGAAGATTAGAGGGGGTGATTTTTTGGCGGAGGTAGAAAGAGATAGAAGTTTTTAAAGATAATTTCTAAACATGATAAGACTATTGCATATACATCCAAAGAAATTGGTTGTATAGATCCTAATATAGTAGTACTTATAGTTATTTTTACCATTTTTCATGTATTTTGGAATTTGAAGCCTATTTCAATGCTTAAATTTTTTTTTCTAAATTAATAGATTTATTAAAAAAAAAATCAAGATAGGCATCTTCAAACTATTAGTTGCACCTTACTTCAATTCATGGTTTACTATGCCAAAGAAGTTTGGGGTACCTAGATTCATTCAAGATATGCAACCAATAAATAAGATAACTATTAGAAATTTAAAGGTCTAGACTAGTTTGGCTTTCTAAATATATGATATCATGTTATGTAAAAATCAACATATAAATATATTAGATATTTGATTGTAGAAAGATTTGATTTTATCTTGAAGTTGGATTTACAACCCAAAAAACAATGCATAAGGTCTTTAGAAACATCTTTTTGGCAAACTTAAGGAACTTAAATAAGCCTCCAATCATCCTAAGTATTCTTCATTAATTTTAGAAAATTCTAAAAAAAACTTACCATACTCTAATCAATTCAAAATAAATCATAAATAATCTTAAATAATTCTAATTAAATCCAAAAAAAACATAATCATTCTTAAGAAAATCAATACATAAGAAAATTACTTTAATCCAATTGAAAAATTACTCAAAATTATAGAAATCTATACTTACATTTAAAATATAATTTTAATATCCTAATTTACTTAAATTTTAATTATATTTGATTTGAGCATCTAATTAAGCTCATTTTATAGCATATGTCTAATACAAATATATTTACAAATTCATAAAACTTTATCCATAGATCTGCTACAAAAATCACGTAATTTACCAGTATATATATATATATATTATTTTATAAAAGAAAATCATCAAAAACAATCCAAACTTTGCAAAGTTCTCACAAAATTATTATCAACTCATATCTTTCAAAATAAATTTTCAAAAAATCTTATTAAGTCTTTCTTTAACCTTGCTTTTGAATCAAAAAAAAAAAAAAAAAAAAAAAAAAAAACTCTTATTTGCCATAGATATACAATATTTTGTCTCAATGTCTGGTTTCAACCCTATTTTATAACCAATCCTCTTGAAGTATAAATCTAAAGCTTTTCTAAGTAATTTTTGCTAAAAGCTATTCTTTACTTTTGTATAAATATATCCATAATATTAGTTTTGCTAACCTATTTTGTTTTTGTTTTGTTTATGATTTTAAAAAATAGATAGAAGTTTTTTTTTTTCTTATTCATAAGAAAGCAAAATTAATATTATATTATTTTTACTACCTCTTTAACTTTAATCAATGTTTTAAAAGTAATTTTATATTATACTTTTAGTTAATCTCTTCTATAATGTAATTATTTTATTTATTTATTTATTTTTATTCAATAGTTGTGTAATAACATGACAATGGTATTCAGTAAGTTTTGAATAGATCATCTATGAAGATAAAATTCATCCTTTAACTCAAATCACAAGATGTCTTTAATTTAGATTATTTTTATTTTTATTCTTATAAATAGTGGTATTAAGTAAGAACTACAATAATAAATAATTAAAAAGAAGAATGACAAAATATATGAAAAAGACAATCAAATAAATACAAATTCTAAAAACTTGTGACAATCTATTAATTGAATTTTAATTTGATAAAAAAAATTAAAAATTAAATTAAAAATACATTTTTATATAGGTAATTCTTTTGTCTTTTCAATTATATAAAAAAAACATGTAAATTTAAATACTACAAGTTATTATAGTTTAAAGATAAACATTAAAAAATAAAAAAGTTTGGTTATAAGATTTTACCTCAAGGATCAATTATTTAAGTAGTTAAAAATTTGAGCCTCACTAAGGCTTGTAAGTAGTAGATAAGGTGTTTTAAAGGGGTTGCAAAGATTTAGTCTTATCTTACTACCTACATCTAAGGTGTTACAACCATATAAGATATATGTACATACATTTCTACTATTACTATTCCAATTGTTGGTCATCCTATTTTCTACTAATAAAACAAGTTTTCTTTCAATTTTTAATTCATCAAAGTATTCAAGAATACTTAATTAGTGTGGGAACCTAATAAGGCTTGCACGTCTTGTTCCAATTCTTTATAATAGCTTCCTAAAGTGATAAAATTATTTTTACCAAAATCTTTAAAATATATTCTAAAAAATCCTTATAAATTCTATATAAATTATAAAAATATTTTTTCATGTTTTTAAGATTCTAATGTGTAATTAATACAATTTTATCTGGTCTTATTGATTTTTGAAGTAAAAAAATCAATTTAAATCACATCAAAATCATAATTAATTCTTAAATAATTAAATAGTCATGATATTTTATTTTCATGCTTCTTTTTCCTAATAACTAATATATTTATAAGTTTTATAAATTTTAATCAAGATTTAGAAGGTCTAATAAAGAATAAATGTGAAAAAAAGACTAACAAAGATATTTGTTTTAATAACCAAATATTTATTATTACAAGTAAGAGAAAAATATACTTAAATTAATTAAGATAATTATCTCTAAAACCTACGAACATTCTATTTTTATAATTTTTTTATTTCACAAGACTTTTCTAACTTATAAGACCTTCTAAATCTTATTTAATATTTATACAACCAGATAAATTCTTAAATCTTCATATATTTATCTTTAAAAAACATTAAAACATTGATTTTGACAATGTCCTTAATTAAAATGCATAGGTAGGACTCACAAATATGTATTTTTTCAAAAAAAAAAAAAAAAAAAAAAAAAATCAAAATGGTTCTTAAGAGAATCAACTTTTTTCTTAAATGTTAAATTTATGACCAATCAAGTGATTTTATAATTTTAATTTTTATAATCTAGTACAACATTATTGATTGTTATTAAGTTATCATTATTATTGGTATTTGTTAAATAAAAAAAAAAAAAATTAAAACTTTAAGAAATAATTCCAATAACAACTTCTTATATTTTTTTAAAATAGCTTTACAATATATTATTTGTAATTCATAAAAGAAATTTGAAGTAGAGATATAATTTACAAAATCTATTGTTAAAGACAAAATTTATCTAAACCAACACAGTCAATCTAGTCCAACCAAATTTAATAATAGAGAAACTTAAGTAGGTTGTACGAATTAATGATATGTTGAAAAAAAATTACATTTTAAAAATTAGGTCTTAAGAATTTGTTGTAAAGAGCGAGATAAAGGAAGAAGGCATAGAGGGAGACTGAATAGAGAAATTAAGATATATCAATACATTGTAAATTTAGAAGATAAGAAAGAGAGAAAGAAATAAATAATTAGAGTATGGAGAAGAAAAGAAGCCAAACATAATCGTATCCCATTAGGGCATCAGGATTATGTACAATCTTCTTGTAAGATACACATTTTTTAGTAAAATCAAAAAAATTGCAAAATACAAAGTCAATTTATGTTACAAATATGTTTTGTTTAAGTCATTGTGTGTACCTGAATATTGTGAATTCAAAGTAGTATTAAGAAGCAATCTTATTACTTAACAAAATATAAGTTTCAATAATGGCACTAGTAAAAAGTTGATGTATTTTTATTACATGATGTAGATTTTGGATTTAATCTATTAGTTGTATAAGAAATCACACTGGAACAAACAATTCTATATTTCATTGCTACATTCTATTGTTAAAGATGAAATTTCCAAAAGAAATCACAAAAAAATAAATTCTATGGGCTCTTATTTAAACATGAAGTTATAGTTTGATAAAAACATTTGTAGAAACAAGTATGAGCCTGTTTTCACAAAATTCTATATCTTCAAAAATAGATGGAACAAAAAATATCCCATTTAAATAGTTAAGATATTTTTTACATAAAATTTCATAAACAAGGGTCATTAATCACTTCTTTCAATGTTAACTCGCTCTCTTTCAAAACCAGTTTCAACGAAGTTTATTCCTTTATCGCTTATTCAATTTACCTCAGTAAAGGATGTTTTAAGAAAAAATCACACCTTTTCAGTCGAACATGAAATTTTCAACTTTCTGCACTCTGCACAATGTTTTGAGAATTCCAAATTACTAAAATTTTACCAAAAATGCATCAGCAAATGAGATACATCATTTCAATAGTGGTCTAAATTGACTATTTACAAATCCACACCAAAATCGAAGACCAAAGTTCTTCCGAAAATGCAATTTTCTGATGTGGAAAGATATCCCCATTTCAGAATAGTTCTAACTTTGCATATAAAACCGCATAGATTTGTGCATGGTTCTCTACCAACATGCTGTGAACTTGTGTGCGTTCAATGTCTGCTCTTCGGGATTCAACACTTGCTTCGGCGTATGGCTTTCGCACTTGATCGTAACGTCTATTACTTATCAAACTTTGCATTGATTTGTAAGGCTACATTACAGTTCTGGACGAGAACCCATGTGAACCTTGATTTGTGAAGCTACACAGTTGTAATCTTTGATTGCTTGTGCAGGGCGACTCACAGGAAGAGTACTGGAAAGCCCTTGGCGAGATTGCGTTGCAATACAGTATAAGATTTGTCGGAAGAGTTTTCATGTTGCGGTGACACGATTCCCGCAAACCCTTCTGGATGAGATCGCTGCGAGCATACGAGAGTGTTGAGGGGATTGTGTTGAAGACCAACTGAAAGCTGATGAGGAATTTGTGAAGATTGATTGAATTCATGCACTATCTTTGTCAAGACTTACGCACCGTGAATCGATTCAATCGCTAAAAATCTCTTTCTTGGGAGAAAGGGCGAACGGAATTGAACAAAACTCACCAAGGAAAAAAGGTGCCAGAATAGAGCCAAGTTGACTGGCGGATTTGGGGTTTGAACAAGCTACTCTCCTCTCATTGCATTCAACATGGCCGACTACGTCCTCATAATTACAAGAAATCATGCGCTGTTGGGTGCACGCGACGGCAAGTGTACAGGATGAGAACCCCCTGATCACAGATGCACCATCGCGAATACTCCTAATCCCCTGTGCAATGGATCAACGCCTAGGAATTTTGAATTTCAAGATGAAGGTCACGAAGCTGCGCGAGAAGACGATCGATTGCCAGTGCTTGCAAACGCAACTGGCCCGAACAGCTTCCTTGATGGGCAATCGAGCGAAGATTTGCTCCATAATCTCCTTGCTCAAAATCCCCCAATCCACATAGGATCCTGCCACTTCAGCGTCAGCCTCATAAGATTTTGAGTACTGGAGTTCCATTGGCAACCCTACGTGCAAGACATACTCGTACATTGCTAACTCCGAATGGAAGAATCACAATAAACACAAGAACCAAAACCAAGGGAACAGATTGGGCAGGAATTTGGATCAATGCTTAAGGTATCGACACTGGATATGGCGAATCAGAGAGAAAGAGAGAGAGCGAGAGAGAGAGAGAGAGAGAGAGAGAGAGAGATAGTGCTGAATCGTGATGGAAAAAAATCTCCAAAGCGAGTCGATGGAACGATCTGAGACCAGGACTAACAATGCTCTAAAAAATTGTGTAGGATTGTAACCGATCGCAACCAACTATAGAGAAAATAATGTTAGACATGCTAGCTGAGAAAGAAAGAAAGAATGAAAGAGAGAGACCGTGAGAGCGTCCACTAAGGCGTCAATCGATTACCTCAAGAGAAAAACAGGGTGCAAATGAGACTGACATCCAAATCTTACGTGCCTCACATTCAGTCTTTACCACTGATTGCACCCCTCAACAATACAAGCTGCCCATTTGAGACGTACAAAAGCCACAAATCTGCAAGGGTTACAAAAGAAAAGAAAAAAAAAACATGGAAGCGAGGTCTAAATTAATCCTGACTACACCATGGTTGCAAAAGCAATCATCACCGACTCCACAGCACCGAAGAAGTTCAATGCATAATTCTCACCACAGATCACACTCAAAACTTAAGATCAATGCCCGACACTCTAACCCTCTAGCCAACTTCAGAACTGCATGTCTAGCGCACAACACATGTGGTAGGGAATAGGTTTTTTTAACTATTCAGGACTCGACTGAAGTCCAACTATCCCATGCAACTTGCAAGCGATGCTTTATGGTCTGAGCTGATCTTGCGCATCGATAAGAGCAGTGTCCAGGGACGAAGAATGTTTGGATTCGTCAGAGGATTCACGGCCATATATGGCAAGCCGCGAAAAAGGTGGGCCACAATCTTTCCCAGTGGACTTGCCATGTCTCGTGCTGTCAGGTTCCATTTGTGGTTCCCTTGGGAGGATGTGGGTCGCGATTCTGGGCGATCTGATACACACGCCTTTTTAAAAAACTCTTCGCCACTTGTGGGTACTGAGGAACAATTTATTAGTGCCCATTTCATGCAAACGAATGATGCCATACTCTGTAGATCGAATTGAGGAGCGTACTGGATCTCGCTACGGTCCAAGCGCCGGTCCTTGAAATTGATCTCAATAATCTATCCGATTGGCAGACGGATACGATTCTCACCTCGACACAGAAAAACGAACCTTGCAACTCACACTGAATCTTCGTAATGTCGGATTTCGAGTCTCGGGGGGAGAAATTCTGTTCTCTTCAAACGCATCCTTGCAACTGATGGCTCACCTTTACAGCGTCGAATATCCTTGATTCGGACCTGACCTACTAGACCTGGAAGCCTAGGACGGAGCTGCGAACGCGGCAGCGATGCGGTGCATCCTCGAACTTCTTCGAGAAGGCTCGTTAACATTTCCAGATAACTCGGCTTTTTATTTGTGGACGAGAACCGTTGTCGGCATGGAAAGCAGGGTATTGGCTGCTGCGGAGCTCCTCTGTAGGTGGACCAACCATAAATTTGCTTAAAACATCACATGTCATGCTCAACTGTGACTTAAGTGCTGAGATTCTAGTTTCTATATCGTTGTTCGGCAACTGGGTGTCATTGTTGAAGTGTAGCTTCGGTGGTTTCTGAAAAGCCTGTTTGGAACTGCCTAGTTCGGCAACTACAATGTCTAATAGATATTTGCCCATGTCTTGCTTGATATTTGTTTTCACAAGCGCAATTTCTCACATTGGGAGTACTATGATAGGCCGCAACACAACAAGATGGGATTTGTGTGTCTGCGTTCCACATCAGCATTTGCATTTAACATTGATTTATTGTTCATATATATATATATATATATATAGATTGTGTTTTTATTATTGTAGTTGTGTCTTGTATTTTTGTTTCCTTGATATAAATGAAGTATGGCAGGCTTGTCTATTGTTTATTGTTTAGAATTGCTTCCATGAAGATTTCAAAGGGAAGCAAGGTTATATTTTTGTAACATGGTGTGCATCCTATGTGGTGAGAAATTAGAATATTTGGTAGACAATCTTCAAAGAGGTTCAGTAGTTTTCATATTTATTTGAATGGAATTGAAATTATTTATGTATTTGATCAAATTTTAGTAAAGCAATGCTATTGTGCATATATTTACATATTTATGCTCATTACCTATTTGATTTGATTTGATTTGATTTTTAGCTTATATATATCATGCCACATATTAAAAAGCAAACATATTATTATATTCTATAGAATGACATAAAGTAAGTCAAGTAATATAAATAAATTTTAATTTAGTAATAATAAGAGTTTGAAGGATGACAACTTTAATTATAGTAGAACATTCAAGACAAAGAACATTGATTTTTGTGTATGCATATGTACTTTTTTTCAATTCAATAAAATAAAATCTTATATAAAAATGACTCAAAAGATAAGTTGGTTATGTTATTTATGTTAAATACTAATTTTATGTATATTTTGGTGTTAAATCAATATTATTTAATTATATGATATTTTGATTCTGTATTCTAAAGATTATTAACTATATATATATGATATTTAGTTAAAGTAAATATTTTAAAATAATTATTCTTATGATAAAATAATAACAAAATAATAGAAATTATTATTTATGATTACATGATATAATAGATAAATGCACAATGTACTATAAAAATAAATAAATAAATAAATAAAATCTTATCTCAATTACAAAATTTGATATAATTTTTTTTAAAAAACTAATACTTTGATTATAAAAAAATAATTTTGATAAGACTAAGATATTTTCAAAGTTTAATATTTATTTTTGTATTAAATATATTTTAAGGGCATAGTTTAAACATCATATTTACACATAATCAAAAAAGATAAAAGACTAAGAAAAATTATGCTAAAAAAGAATGTACCGAAATAAATATTGTTGAATATAAAATTTTCTAAATGTTTTTAACTGATATTGGAGTACAAAAAAAGCATTTACAAGACTAAAAATGTATTTATCTTCTCTCTTTATATACTAGCTAATAAGAGGCTATGTAGAAATTGTATAAGGACCATAATATATATAAACCAGTGCTTGAAGTTTATGATGCTTTTATTGAGAATTCTTACATGTAATTTTTATTTTATTTTAAAAAGCCTTTATAACGACTTAGTACATCTAAAAACATCTAAAGATCTAATTTATGTTTAGAAAACTTCTTTACTTAATATCGTGTTCAGGTTTTTTTCTATCAATTTTTAAGATTTTAGAAGTTACTATAGATCTATCTTATAACTTAAATATTTATTTTTATAAAATATTAATATATTAGATAGATAATATCTTTTTTAAAAATATTATAAAAAATTTAAATGTAAGTTAGAAGTAATTTAGAAATAAATAAATTCAATCCAAATAGATAAACTTTTAATCTTCATAAGTATTACAAATTTGTATTTGTATAGATTAAAGTATGTATATAGTCATCTTTCTTAGAAAATATTTTTTAAACACAATGGTGAAGTTAATTTAGCTACAAAAGCATTTCTAGGACTCATTTGATAACCATCAACTTTGACTTTGGATTTTGATTCTTAAATCAATGAAGACAGTGGATCTTAGTTTGAACTCTTTGGAATTAAAGGATGGAGATGTAGTTGCCACCTTTAGGTTTTAGAAAAAGAGTATAAGAGATGCAAATATAAAAAAATACAATTTTACAAATATAAAAATCTAAGAATTTGGAGTTTTGACAGAAAAAAAACATCCAATTTTCTAAAGAGTGATTTATTGCCTTTATAGAGTGCTAGTTCTATTTTGGAAGGCTCATATTCATTGCTTACAAGCAAAAAAACTATAATTTTTTTTTTTTAAAGAAATGATAAAGTCAAGTTTCTAAAAATCTAATAATTAATTATATTGGAGCATAGATATAATAAGAGTGTTTAAGTAGCAAAGTAAAGTCACAAAATAGGAAAACAAGGATAGAAGGAACTATGCAATTCAAGGGCTCAAATTTTAAGAGAAGATGTCATTTGAAGTCAAAATTTTAGTAAATTTGTATTTTTCTTAAAAATATTAATAACAAAAAAATTATACTTAATTTTGTACAAGGGAGTTTGATGCCTTGTCAAATTAGATCATGAATATTAAGGAATAATATTGTAAACATACAACCAAAGTTGAAGGCAAAAATTAGAATATAAATGCATCTTCAAGTCTTATTTCTAACAAGACTAGTAGGATTCAATTTGGAGCTTGAGATTATCTATGGTATATTAATTTATAGAGACAGGTGCAACAATAGGTTTAGAAGTGCAAAATCCCTTATGTTCTTACTTGGATGATGTTATAAGTCTATTCATTAGTTATTATAAATGAATCTTAAATAAGAGGATAGAAAAGATATAAAAGCCAATTTGGATGAATAATTAAATCAATGGATGATTTCTTTAAATAGAAGTAATATTTGGATGACGTTACTAATTAAGATATAGTATATTTTTTAGATAAAAAATTAAAATAACATTTAATGTATAGATTAGATGAATATAGATTAGATTATATTAATGAATATATAAATCTATATTATTAATAGATTAATAACTTAAAATTTACTACAATGCATAGTGATTAATTTAGGCTAATTAGTTAATATTAATTTATATGTGGAATTTTTAGATATATAATTGGATGCACTAAAAACCTTTTCACATAGAACATAGAAATAATATACAACATCAAACTTCATTAGTATTATTAAACACTATCATTTTGATTTGAAGAAAGTAGATACAACTTGATATGAGATTTTTTAAAATAATCACTATCTTTATAAAATAGAACAAAATTTTAAAACCAAGTCTTTTAATTTGATGATATTATTAAAAATAATGAAATTTTACATGTAAAGTATGGATAAAATATTTTGAGTTATAAATACTCAATGAAGTAGCTATTATTTTAGAAAAAATTAATTAAATATTTTTTTAATTAACACCAAAAATTAAAAAATTAAAAATTAAAAATATAAGATTAAAGAAGAAGATTTAAAATTAATAGACATTAATAGGGACAAAGTACAAACCTTTTAGGAATTAGAAAAGGACATACAAGCAAGTTAAATCAATGTCATCAATCAAATATTTGATGAAATCTCTAAAAATTATTAAGAAATATTAATTAAAAATAAAATAGTATAATTACAATCATCCATAATATTATATAATTAAGATCATTTTTTAAATTTTAAAAGTACATAAAATAATATTAAATTAATTAAATTTCTTAAAATCTAGTCATAAAGCAATAAAATACTTCATTGCTATAATTAATAATTACAAAGAAAATATTTAAAAATTTATGTAAAAAGATGAAAATTTTTAGAGCTTACGGAGAGGTATTAAAGGCTGAGTCTATTTTATGGCTAAACTTAAAATATTTTTTTCAAATATATCAAGATGTATTTTTCATGTTGATTGTTACAACTTATAAAAAAATTAGAATTTCTTTGTATTTCTATATTTTAAGAATAAAAGTAAAAATAATATATATATATATATATATATATATATATATATAAAAAATTAAATATCAAATGCTAAAAATAAAATTAAGCATTTTTGAAACAAAAAATATTATGTTTTAAATATCTTTATTTAATTTAAAATGTAGTAGTTTAATTATCTCTTTTATTTATGCATAGAAAATTATATTTTTCTTAAAAATCTATTACAATATAGATCTCAACTTGAATTAATTGGTGAAAATTTTAATTATATTAGATAACTAAATATGATTTTTATTAGAAACTTGTTAAATCTTTAATAATTTTTATACATTTGCAAAGATCTAAACTTTATCTTTAAAAAGAAGTATGGCAAATGTATAGTGGATATTAGAAGTTAAAAAATTCTATAAAATAATTTTAGAAATAATTTTTTAATTTTTTTAAAAATATATTATAAATTGATCCAAATGGCACTTAGATATCTTTTTAAAAGTCAACTGTAATACTCTTAGGAAGCAAAAATAAATTCTAAAATTTTAAAATTTATTATTAATTTTAATAATTAATTAACTATTTAATATAAATAAAATAATCATACTAATATTCTTATTTTAGTTTTTTTCTTATATATGATCTTTCAATTTTCTATTCCTATATATACACATTTTCAGTTCTATTTTCATTCTACATAGATTTTCTTCAAGTTTCCTAAACTTTCATTGAGATTCTTCAATTCACCTAGCTTCAAAATCTCCTTATTTCAATCATTCAATTTGATCTTTGCTCATAAGCTTCTTTTTCAAGAGCTCTTTGTGCTCTAGATTCAGAGTTAATTCACACTCAATTCACATTGGCACTACTAACTCTCTTCTAACATCTTTCTGACTTGCTTAAACATAGTTTCCTATTGTAATTTAAATGTCAACCCATCTTTCTACTACATCTTTCATGATCACCTTCTTGTTGGACTATTTTTCTTTCTATTGGGATGATATGAATTCTCCAAATTTGGTATCAATGAAGTATTAATACAATAGCTCACATTACATTTACACCCCCAAATTGCTACATGCACACCTGGAGCCTCTAATTGGTTGCTTTGTTTATCTCCTACAAATGGATTTGAAGATGAATTCCTTGTCACAACATGAGTCTTGGTCCCATTGCAAATCCTAGACCTCTTCTCTCTCTTCTTTGCCAATTTCTGACCAAATTAGCAAACCAACCAAGTAGAGAATTAGAGGGCCTTTCTTTTCTTAGATGTATGTAAAACAACTTGGGGTGTGCTTGTAACATAACCCTAATACAAAACAAGAATTAAAGCATATGAACCCTAATTCCTCCTCAATCTGTGTTTTGCTCAATCCGTGTCCTGCCCATAGCAAATTTGTTTGCTAATTGTTTTGGGCACATAGTTTCCTTGATTGCTGTGTTATCGATTGGCTGCCTTTACAAATTGTTATGGCTGTTTTCTTTTCGTTACTCTTCTTGGCTGCACTGCTGAACTTTGCACTCGCTTCTACTTTTGTTTTTCCGCACGGATTGTCAATCTCGCCCTTCAGATCTGGATTTCGACTTCGCCTATTTGCGCTGCTATCGTTTAGTTGCTTCTGGATTGTTGCTTGATTAAGTTGATCCTGTTACAAACAAAGTTCTTCCCTCGATTTGCCAACGCTTGCCCTCAGATCTTCGATTGCCTTTGTTTCGTGCTGTTATTTTTTTTTTTATCGCTCTTCCACAGAATGCTGCCCTTTTGCTAATTTCGCACTAATTTCACCTCTCACCTCATTTGTTTGGTTTTCCTCTTCCCGACGTTGATTCTTACTATATAGGTCTGCCACTTTGCTGCACTGCTGTTGGTTTTGATTGTGCCTCGCTCTTGGTTCCAATATTCACCAATTCCGTCTTCGCCCTTGTAGATCCCTTGCTGCTGCTGCTGCTGCCTACACTTCCTCTGCTTCTTCTTCTTGTTTGTTCGTGTCTGTTCCCTGTTACTTCTCATCTTCCTTGCCGTCGTTCACGCTGTGGCGACGTTGTTACTCACGTTATTTGCCTTGCTCCTGTCGCTTGTGATGTTTGCTTCTGGCAAAGAATGCTCTCTCGTGGTAATGCTTGATTGCATTCCGCACTACATAAACTTGTCGCTGCACACTCCAAATCTCGTTCATCCCAAATACTCACTCTTGACGAGGAGGAGGAAAGAAAGAAAGAAATAAAACTTTAAATGCTATGCTTGCCATCACCTATTTATGGTTTCTATTTCCTAAAATATTTTATTTTTTACATTGATTTTGTTCTTCTATAGATATTCTATTGATATCTTCTTAAGAATTCTTTTCAATAATTCTCTAGAATAGTTTGTTCAAATCCTTTTTGGCAATATTGCACTAACTACTCATATTCTTCTTACAACAAAATTGTACTATATTAAAAAATCTAAACAAAATAATTACACATAATAAAAATAAAAAATGTATGAAATTTTTATAAACAATTCACCATCTAACACTTTAATCTAGATGTTTTTATTATTTATGGGATGTACCTTCCTCCTTTACTAGTGTCAACCATAAATAACATGTCCTAATCCTATACAATCACAATCTATAGAAGTGTCATTCTTGTTGTTTTGTCTTTTTTCTTTTTCAACAAGGCTTATTCTCCAACTTCTACCATGATCTCTAGGAGAGGGAGAATTAGAACCTAAATTGCATATTATTTATGGATTTTATTCATCCCATGTCCATCTTCCCTGCTTCCAAATAGGCCTAGCCCAAGCTCAAACAAGACCTTGTTAGGCTGATAAAACCAATTTGGTTGGTGACAAAGCTCTAATCTTGTCCACTGTCAATGAGGGTCAAGGATTTTGAAGTGAAATGAAAATTGTTCTAATTGTTCAAATAATTTTATTTATTTATTTAAGTTATTAGAAAAAAAATCATTATGTTTTGTTATCCTTCAAGTTCATGTGATCCATAAAAATAGAAGTTTTAATATCCAACAAATTGTAATGATATATAGTAATTTTTTAAAAAATAAGTATAAAAAAATTAATTATAAAAAAAATAATAGAAATATATTCTTTACAGAATTTAAGGTTTAAGATTTCATATATATATATATATATATATATATAAATTAGAAAATTTTATTATAAATTTAAAATTTATGGTTTTAATAATATTCTTTAATAACACAAGTTTAAATATCAAGAAATAAATATTATGCTAATAAAAAATCTTTAATTGTATTTTTTACTAAAAAAATCTTTGACATACTTTTATTACATATAAATTATCACAACTACTCTAATTATAGATGTATTTAAATTTTACTTTGATCTTTGAGTAAAAATCATGTCTTTATATGAAACTAGACTAGAAAATAATAATAATAATAATAATAATAATAACTAATTGGTTTTTTCTAAATCAATCCACCTAAAAAAACCCATCACTATACCTCTCTATCTCTTGTCCTTGTTCTTTATGTTCTTAGTCTCTCTCCTTTAATCCAATCCCCCTTTTCTTTGTTCCAAGCACTCGCCATTTCCTCTACCTCTTGTTTTCATCTTCCATTTTCTTTGTTTTTTTTCTATGTTCTTGTCCTTCTTTTCATATTATTCTTATTTTTATATAATAGATCTATTTTAATTTATTATTTATGAAAGTTCCTTGCTAATAAAAATACTAAAAAGTTGTAAAATAGTCATAAAGATACAATGAGACTACTAACATTTCTTTTTCTTTTTCTCAACCTAAATGCTACACCTAACTCTAGATGCATCAAGAATGTAGCATTTGCTATATAAAGAGATGATAAAGATGAGAAACTAATCCAACATGATCTTCTTATAAATATACCTATTAAATCTCCATGCAATTCTTGATAAGAAGCCTATCGTTGCACTCCAATATATAACAATAGCCCTCCTAAGAGAAGTATTACTGCCATCCCTTAATCCTTAAAACCTTCTACAAATATCTTTTTATTTCTCAATTTTCTAAATTTTCAAAAAAAAAAAAAATGCTAAAACCTATTATAAAATGTTTGGGCTTCTTTTTAAGCTCCACCAACAACTATGGCTCTACAAAATCTCTCTAAGGATACAAAAGAGACAAAACTCGGCTATTCTACAACTTTGATAAAGACAAATAGATATGATTATATATTTTGTCACCACAACACTAACCATAATCTACTTCAACTACCAATCAAGAGTATGTCTCTCATGTCTTCTCATCTCCTCTTCTCACTTTTAGCTTCAAGAGCTTATGAGACCTCCAATCCAAAAAAACCACAATTCAAAAAATAATAGTTCAAAAATTAACACATGAATATAGTAATATATACACAACTCAATTGCATATATTGTGTCTACATTCTAGCTTACCTTAACTAAAACTTAAACTATAATTCTTGGACATTCTAAAAAAGAAGATAGAAATTAGATTATTCTATAGGATCTAAAAGATGTATCACAAGAGCAAAAAAAAAAACGAAAGCCAATTGGGCATAATATAATGACTAATTCTATTTTCTCACATATTTAATCAATCATCTAAAAAGAGCTTTGTAATATTATAAGCATTGTTGAAAGAAACAAGATCTTATTCATGTTTCAAAATTTATTTTGTTGATTTAAGTGATTTTTGTTGGCTTATATGCAATGAGAAATAGAGCCTCTAAAACTAAATTCAAATATGATGCAAATAAACTTATTAATCACTTTTACAAGATCTCACTTTCAGTAGGAGCCTGTAGTATATTTAGTCAATATCTTCAAAATAATGGAAATAAAGTTGATGATATGACAATGATGGAGATCACTAGCTTTGATAAAGATTAATTACTGTTAGGGACATAGTCCTTAGAACCTTCTAGAGACAAGTTTCTAGAACCTTCTAGAGACAAGCTTCTAGAACCTTCTAGAGACAAGCTTCTGGAACCTTCTAGAAGCAAGTCTCTGGAACCTTCTAGAAGCTTCCTAGTTGGTAGAAGTTGCTTGAGAAGCTTCCTAAATAGGAGTATATATTGGGATCAAGGCTGAAGAGTTCTTCAGTCTCGACAACACATCTCTTGGAGCTCTAACTCACCTCTCTGGTGTTGTTCTTGTATTCATCTGATTAATCTAGTTCTTCTTGAACTTCTAAGTAGATATCAAGTCTGTATTCTGTGTCCGTGACAGTTTGTCGAGACTTCACTCACCTCAGATATCAGAGCTAGTTTCTTCCTCGTTAGAGTGTGGATTATCCCTCTGCTTGGAAGTGTACTAGCACTTTAGAGGTTGCGGATTACCCTCCTCGAAACTGATACTTCTTTTGTTACAATATTGGAGTCTTATTCTTCTTGAAGAGAGTGGATTACTCCTTTTCTTGAAGCTCTTAAGGCATTTTAGATGTTGCAGAGTACCCTCCTCTAAACCAATATTGTCTTCTTGTAGAGTCATTTCTGTCCTTCTCTTAGAATGGCCGGAGGTCAAGACATTAGTATGACGGAAAGTTCGGAGTCCAAGTTGGATGCTATCATGAATGCCCTTGCTACATTATCGCAAAGAACTGCAGAGATTGAAGGAGTCGTGGCAAGGCTTCATAATGATGGAGCATCTGGGATGGCACAATCTAGGTTGCACCAGCCTCAAACTTCTGTACTTGGAGAAGCAACTTTGCCTCAGGTTCGACAAGTACTACTAGTTCTACAACATAAGGAGCCTCGAGTTAGCCTTCCGGATAAGTTCGATGGTACGCGTTCCAAGTTTCGAGGATTCGTCAACCAAATCAAGTTGATAACAGTTTTACATCCCGAACGCTATCCAACGGAGGAGTCACGTGTTGGGCTTGTTGGAACCTTACTTACAGGACAAGCTCTATCATGGTTTGCTCCTTTGTTTGAGAAACGATAGTCCATACTAAACAACTTTGAAACCTTTTTGGAGGCATTTGTGGAAGAATTTGGTGAACACGACAAGGTTCGATGGGCTACAACAAAGATCCGGTCACTATGACAAGGGATGCGTTCTACATCAGTCTATGCATCGGACTTCAGGCAATTAGCATGCGACATCAATTGGGATGAAGAAGCGTTGATGAGTCAATTCTATTGGAGTTTAAAGGACGATGTGAAGGATTTGCTGTTAACTCTTCCTGATCCGCAAACGCTCAACGAAGCTATTAGCCAAGCTGTGAAGTACGATAACCGCCTATCCCAACGTCGCCAAGACCAACGTTCAAGATAACATACGGTTCGCCACACCCCAACTATGTCGGCAAGCAATGTAAATTCACATTCAGAGATAGAAGACATGCAAATTGATGTGGTACGTGTCAAATCTCTTACTCTAGAAGAAAAAAAAGCGGCGTATGGAAGAAGGTCTATGCTTGTATTGCGGTGAAGAAGGCCACAAAGTTGGAAACTGCCCCAAGAAGCAAAATCGACGTATTATCAAGACTAGGGGTGCGTTTATTCAAGAAAACAAGGATGCCCAGCCACAATAGAAACCGTGCGACTGAACAATGAAATATCACAACAACAACCAAGTTCCTTTCTTTCCTCTCAACCTGCCCTTTGTTTTACAATCCCTTTGCTTATTGGCCCTCAGAAATTGAGAACCTTAGCATTATTAGATTTAGGAGCATCTGCTTGTTTTTTAGACGAAGAGTTTGCAAAGCGTCATAAGATCCCTTTAGTACAAAAATCCAAACCTCTTCACGTTGAGGTCATAGATGGACGACCTTTATTGTCTGGTAGTGTCACTCATGAATCAGAACCTATAGAAGTGACGTTTAAGGACCATAGTAGTCATATTATTTTCAATATTATTAGAACCCCATCAAATCCTGTTATTCTTGGTCTTTCCTGGTTGGAAAAGCATAACCCATCCATAGATTGGAAGTTGTGGAAGATGACCTTTCCCACAAAACCACCCAAGAGCAAGCCTAGTAGAAAACCCCGAATAGAGAAATCCTTATTTATTGGAGCAAGAGCATTTATAAGACTGTCCAAGGGAGGCACACCGTTTGTCATTTATGCGGCTCCAACTACCGGGGAGAAGATCTAGACAGCAAGTATACCGGAGCAATATAAGGATTTTAAAGACGTGTTCCAAAAAAAAAATGCCGACATGCTACCAGAATACAGACCATATGATTGCGCCATAGACTTACAGGAACGAGTACAACCGCCTTTTGGCCCAATCTACAATCTATCACAGACGGAGTTGGCGGAGTTGCAGAAGTACATCGACGAGAATCTAGCCAAGAACTTCATCCGTCATTCAAAATCGTCAGCTGGAGCACCCATCTTATTTGTGAAGAAGAAAGATGGCTCGTTGCGGATGTGCGTGGACTATCGAGGCCTCAACAAGGTAACAAAGAAGAATCGTTACCCGTTACCCTTGATTTCAGGTCTCTTAGAACAACTTGGACGTGCAAGGATCTTTACAAAAATTGATCTAAGAGGAGCTTACAACCTCATACGAATCAAGGAAGGAGATGAGTGGAAGACAGCGTTCCGTACAAGGTATGGCCATTTTGAATATAATGTCATGCCCTTTGGTCTTACCAATGCTCCAGCGGTCTTTCAACATATGATGAATGACATTTTCCGAGAGTACCTTGATGATTTTGTTGTCATCTATTTGGATGATATTTTGATATTCTCCAAAAATGAGGAAGTGCATGAAAAACACGTTCGTTTGGTATTGGAGAAACTACGTGAGCGAGGACTATATGCCAATTTGGTGAAGTGTTTATTTCTTCAAATAGAGATGGAGTTTCTGGGGTTCATTGCGACTACAGAAGGCTTGAAGATGGTCCCCAAGAAGGTGGAAGCAATCGTGTCCTGGGAGGTTCCGAAGACGGTTAGAGATGTACAATGCTTTCTTGGTTTTGCCAACTTCTATCGGATCTTTATCAAGAATTACTCTCAAGTTGCTGCTCCTTTCACTCGGTTGACATGCAAGGATAAGCTGGAATGGGGACCTCTAGCAGAGAAGGCGTTTCAAAACCTGAAGACCGCATTTACTACGGCTCCAATCTTGATACATCCAGACTTTACAAAGGCCTTCTATTTAGAAACTCATGCTTCAGATTTTGCTTTGGGAGTTGTACTTTCACAAATGGGAGAAGATAAGAAGCTCCATCCGGTTGCATTCTATTCTCGAAAGTTCTCTACTGCTGAAATCAATTATGAGATCCGCGATAAGGAACTTCTTGTTATAGTGGATTCTTTCCAAGAATGGCATCACTTTCTTGAAGGAGCTGCACATCCAGTGACCGTATACACAGATCACAAGAATTTGGAGTATTTCATGTCGGCTCGAGTTCTAAATCGACGTCAAGCTCGATGGAGTATGTTGCTATCTAAGTTCGATTTTATTATCACTTATCGACCTGGAAAGCAGCAAGGACTATCTGATGCCTTATCGAGGAGATCGTATCTTGTACCAAAGGCTGGAGAAGCAGCGTTTGATCAACAATGTATGACATTGTTGAAGCCAGAGCAATTTCAGCTTTGCGCTACTATTATGCCAATTGACGCTGACTTCCTGAATCAGGTACGTGCCGTAACCATTGAAGATTCAATAGTCATTGATATTAAGCAACGTGCCAATGACGACAAGTTCAAGGTGGAGGGAGATCTTTTATACTTTGAAGAACGGTTATATATCCCAAAAGGACCAGCACGACTCCGAGTTCTTCAATCTCGCCACGATTTTCCAACTGCGGGACATTTTGGATTCAACAAGACCTTGGAGCTTATTTCTCGAGATTTTTGGTGGCCCCAAATGTGGAAGGATGTGAAAGATTTTGTCCTCTCCTGCGACATCTGTTCAAGATCTAAGAATCCTCGACATCGCCCTTATGGACTCCTACAGCCATTGCCGATTTCACGTCGACCATGGTCTTCAATTTCCATGGACTTCATCACGGACCTGCCATCATCGAACTCATTTGACAGCATCTTTG
Organism: Physcomitrium patens; assembly: GCF_059467195.1. Taxonomy (NCBI): domain Eukaryota; kingdom Viridiplantae; phylum Streptophyta; class Bryopsida; order Funariales; family Funariaceae; genus Physcomitrium; species Physcomitrium patens. The sequence continues at coordinate 18,171,163 of NC_143410.1, read as the reverse complement.
TTGTGGTAGATCGTCTTACAAAAATGGCACACTTTGTCCCTTGCAAGGAGACATCGTCCAGTGAAGTCAAGGCAAGGCTCTTTCTCGATAATGTGTATCGATATCATGAACTACCAGATGATATCGTATCAGATCGAGGAACCCAATTTGTATCAAAGTTTTGGAGATCTCTCTTTGAGATACTGAAGGTGGATATCAAGCTTTCTTCGGCTTTTCATCCTCAAACTGACGGTCAAACGGAACGGGTGAACCAAGTCTTGGAACAATACTTACGATGCAGCATCAATTATCAGCAAGACGATTGGACCACATATCTACCGCTAGCCGAGTTTGCATATAACAACACCCTCCATGCGTCGACTCAATACACACCATTCTTTTCCAACTATGAGTATCATCCAAAGCTTGATTTATTGAGTCCATCAACAAATAACAATCCAGCAGCTGAAGGATTTGCGAAACAACTATCAGAGCTTCAAAATACGTTGAAGCTTCAATTACAATCTGCTCAAGAATCCTACAAGGCGTCTGCAGATAGATTTCGGAATCAAGCACCTACTTTCAAAATTGGAGATAAAGCATGGCTTCTTCGACGGAATATCAAGACCAAGCGACCATGTGATAAGTTGGACTATCGAAGATTGGGACCATTTATCATCCAAAAATAAATCAATCTAGTGGCGTACCGTCTGGAATTACCGGCTTCTATGAAAGTACATCCAGTCTTTCATGTTTCTTTGTTGGAATCTTATCGAGAGTCATCTTTTCCTGGAAGAGTGCAATGTCCGCCACCTAGTATTGAGATCGAGAACCATGAGGAATACGAGGTTGAAAAGGTGCTGGATTCTCGGCGAAGGTGGGGCAAGTTGGAGTATCTTGTTCATTGGTGCGGCTACGACATTAATGAGCGAACGTGAGAGCCAGCTGAAAATCTCACCAATGCGCCGCAAAAGGTACAGGAGTTTCATCAACAACATCCTCATAAACCTAAGCCGGTTCAACAATAGCTTCTTTCTGAAGTTTGTTCACCCAAGAATATAAGAAAAGGAGAGAGGACCACCAAAATTTGTAGTTGATATAGTTATTTTCTCCAAGATAAAATAAATTTTTTTCAGTAGCCATAATTTGGTCTTCTGATATGGATAGCCAAGAGATAGATACTATGCCAATCAGATTATCTCAACCAACTAGTTCACGAAGGCGACCTCGAGATGAAGAACCACTTGCACCACGACGACGATGAAGGATACTAAGTAACCGATCACTGGTGATTGTATTTGAGTTCGAGCCTACTTACGATGGTCAACCAGAAGGCATATTTGCAGGACAATTTCACAATGAAGACATGGAAGTTCATGCTTGGTCAAAAGTTGAAGGAGTAGGCTACTACCGTTGGCTTCAAGGGCCGATGAACCACTTACCTCGTGAACAACAATTGGAGTTCATAGCAGACGTTATGTGACAGATCTTCATTTTCTTACGTTGGTACTGATTGACAACAACATTGCTTCTCAGAGACCTCGAAGCTAAAGGAGGGGGTGATGTTAGGGACATAGTCCTTAGAACCTTCTAGAGACAAGTTTCTAGAACCTTCTAGAGACAAGCTTCTAGAACCTTTTAGAGACAAGCTTCTGGAACCTTCTAGAAGCAAGTCTCTAGAACCTTCTAGAAGCTTCTTAGTTTGTAGAAGATGTTAGGGACATAGTCCTTAGAACCATCTAGAGATAAGTTTCTAGAACCTTCTAGAAGCAAGTCTCTAGAACCTTCTAGAAGCTTCCTAGTTGGTAGAAGTTGCTTGAGAAGCTTCCTAAATAGGAGTATATATTGGGATCGAGGCTGAAGAGTTCTTCAGTCTCGACAACACATCTCTTGGAGCTCTAGCTCACCTCTCTGGTGTTGTTCTTATATTCATCTGATTAATCTAGTTCTTGCCAGTTCTTCTTGAACTTCTTGGTAGATATCAAGTCTGTATTCTGTATCCGTGACAATTACAATGGATCTCTACAAGATCATAGAATTATAGTCTTGTAGAGAATGAAAGAAGAGATGGAAAAAAGGAAGGAGATAAAGAATAAGGACATAGACTAAAGGGAACAAGAAACTAAAGCTGAGAGCGGAGAGGAGGGAGAGAGGGTTTGGACAAGAAAATGGGGTTAAGAACAAGGATAATGGTTTTAAACCATTTTTAACCTTGGTTAAGTACATCAAGGCTAGAAATGGAGGAAACATGAATGGAAGACAAGTGCTTAAAATGGAGAGAACATGGATAGGGACGAAAGATGTAATGATGGTTTTATTAGATGCATGGATTTAATAAAAGTTAAGATTAATTTAACATTAATAAAATTATAAAATTATACAATGAAATCTTATAAAAATTGATAAAAGAATATGTGTTATATATAGTATATGTTTTATAATTAAAATATTATTTATTATACTATTTTAAAGTAAAATCAAATAAATATAAAGTAAAATGTATAATAAATTCATAACAAGAATATCATATAATAATTTAAAATTTAAAATATTAATTAAATTTAATAAAAATTAAAATAGAACTATTAAATTATAATAATAAGAATAAAATTTATAATGTTATAGTAAAACTAAAACAAAAAAAATTCAAATATTTCTTAATTTAATTATAAATATTTATTATATCAAATATAAAAAATATAAAAAATTCGGAGAAATAAAAAACTTATAAAATACAATGATTTTTAAATATTAAATAATTAAAAATAACTCCTGATCCATGAGAAATCATTTTTAAAAAATTAAATGCATTTATGTACTTATGTGTATATATATATACATTAAATTTTAAGGAGTTTTGATGTGTAAGAATCATATTGTACTAGAATGTATACATATGTTTTGCATACAACTTTGTGGAACAAAACTATAATACTAATCAATCCAGATAAATAATAATAATAATAATAATAATAAATCATATATATATATATATATATATATATACACCAAAAAGTTGTATGCAAAACATCACAAAGTTGTTCCACAAAGTTTGTGGAACTTTTTGGAAAAAGCATGTATATATATATATATATATACAACCAAAAAGAAACTTCTCATCTTTGAGGAGAACAAAAATTCTCTTTCCAATATATATATATATATATATACATACACAACTAAATAAGGAAGGTTCTTCCCTTCATTGTAAGAACCTCTCTGAACCCTAATCTCCAATTCCTTACTCATCCAATGCAACCCATCATTCTCTCTGCATTGATTCATGAAACATTGCAAGAATAAATATTGAATTCCATGATAAACAGAAACACACACTGCACCAAATCCCATTCCAAGCAATCCACAATCACACTCACTTCTCTTCTCCATCATGGTTGTGATGCAACAACAACAGGAATATGTGCTGCTGACACCACTCACACTCACTCACTCACTCACTCACTCTCACTCACATACTTACATGGGCATCTCACAACCATGAGACCCACTGCTGACCACCACAACCTTACTTATTGTTTATTTTTTTTAATTTGTTTTATGGACACAATTTAAGATCATAAATAATCTTATTGTATTGGGTTAGGGCCTATTAGCTAAGATGGGAGGTTTCATTACTAACCTATGAAATGTCAACCATGAAAAAAAAACACATTTTGGTGCAATCTGCCTTCTTATAAAAGTTTAAGATCATTGTAGATTTTGTCAAATTCTCTTCATAGCCATTGCTTGTCAATACTTGAATCTGTGTATAATTATTGCTTTAAATTTTGAATTTCAAGGTAAATGGTATTCTTATCATAATCTGGACCATTAAAATCATTATCATTTGAGCTTCTATTATGTTTCTTCTTTTTTAAATGAACATGTATTTTTTTTTAACCAATAGTTTTATTTACTCTTTTATATATTCATAGTTTTGTTTTATTCAATTTTGTTTTGTTTGTTTGTTTTTTGTTTTTTGTTTTTTTTTTGTGTCAATCCTAAAGTCTTAAAATGACTGCTCTCTCTCTCTCTCTCTCTCTCTATATATATATATATGTTAATAGATGCACAATCATCTAAAAATATCTTAATTAAAAAATAAACAAAACATGTTTTTAGGTAGATACAATTAATAACTGAAGGATTAAATTTTCATGTTTCAAAAAAAGTAATTTGAAATGCTCAAAGGACTTAAACTGTTTTTTTGACTATGATCATATACTTCAATAATATTAGACATCATGATATTTTTTTCTTAAAATGTAATTCTCATCCGGATTTATATATTTTGTTTGGGAAGACAAATAAGTAAATAATGAAGCTATGTGTTGGGAATGCCATGTTACACCTCATTAAGGCATTGTCCCAAACTCTCACCCCCTCGTGGAGATTATTAATAACTGAAACCAAAGTAAAACTAAAATCTCCTCACACATGTTCTCCAAACCCCACGCTCATGCCACGTAGATACACAGTCCGCGCCACGTCGAAACGAGCCCCACGCCACGTAGACGGTGACATGGCACAGGGAGACCCACTTGCGAAAGGGACCGGGAGAGGGCCCCGTGAGGAGGTGGAAAGGCAGCCCTCGTGACATGGCCTGCAGCGGCAGCTTCGCCATGGCCAGTGAAGCAAGCGCTCTCTCTATCGTCCTCCTCCTCCATCGCCGCTCCACGCTGACCTGCCCAGGCCCTGATCACGTATCATGCAAGCATTATTGATGCCACTCTTCCACACAATCACCAAACTCATAATACACATTCACACATACACACGCATGCCCCGATCTGTCTAACTTAGACGAAGTCCTTATTGCGTACTGCATGGCAGTAATGGACTTATCGTGGGTAAATCACAATTAACCCGCTCCTCGGCGGCTGACTGTTCAAATTTGTAGTTGCTCCGTTGCATCTTGGCTGTTTCCCTGGGGCCCACTGGATCCGTCACTGGAATTCGACTGGGAGGGGGGTGGGAACGAGAGGACCTTGTGTTCTGTGGCACTGTTGTTTGTCAGTAAAACAATATTCCTCCTCACTGTAAGTGCTAAAAACACGAGACGCTCACTGCACCTGTCGTCAAAATTGGAACTGCAATCAATCGCTTCCGATGGGGAATTCCGTGGACCATTCGATTGGGTGCTCAGTGCGGGTGCATGGCATTACTGATTTTGTGATTCCAACTTACTGAAAGTAGTAAAAATAATAACAATGCTGGTAGTATTAAATGGAGTGAATTGGTGGGTTTTCTTAGTTCCTGTACGGCGAATTTCACCCCTGCATTGGAATCGAAGGTGATGGTTGGAGGAGTTGTGTATCATCAGCCACCCCGTCACTGCGGATCCCGCATCGTCGTTCTCATTCGCCTGATTGTCTGGCAATCACGCTGATGTTCAGGTAGCTGGTTGCTGATTAGACGTCAAAGACGATCTAGTATAGGGCTGACGGAGTCAAGGTCTTGTGTGTCTCAAAAGCTGAATCGGGCTCTCAGCGTGAAGGTGTGGGAAGGTATTAAGCTGTCAAGAACTTTGTTTACAGTGATTCAACGCAGTTGGAGAATTTCATAACAGATGAGCGGTTGCTGCTTGATTCGAAGGAGCTGGAGGAAGTTTTCTCGTGAGATTTGCTGAAACTCGGTTTGGTTGACTGGAGAGTAGTGGTGGTTGTGAGAACGAGTTCAAGCCAGCAGGTGAGATGGAGTTGTTTCCAGCGCCAGGGAGAAACCACTTGTTTGTGCCGGGGCCTACCAACATTCCAGACAGAGTGCTGCAGGCCATGAACCGCAACAATGAGGATCACCGATCGCCGACTTTTCCCGCACTGGCTAAGTCCGTTCTTGAGGACGTCAAGCTGCTGTTCCGCACACAGACTGGCACCCCCTTCATCTTCCCTTCCTCAGGTACCACGCAAATCTGTGAGATCCTGCGGAATGCAGCTCTCAAGCCCTGAATCTCTTTGGCAAAGTTCTAACTCAGCCAGCAATCGGTTGCATCTACTATAAACTCATTTAAGTAAAATTGCATCGATTTGCTTCCTGGTTGGGGACTTCAAATCAATTTCATTTATACAACAGGCTAATACTTTGAAATTTCTCATTCTCACAGTGCCAATGCTGGGGACAATGGTTGGATGCGTGGCGCATTCTCAATTCCATGACTCAACCATTTTGATGATTCCAAATGCTGTCCGATCACTGTTATTGCAGGTACAGGAGCATGGGAGAGTGCGCTAACCAACACGATGTCACCAGGTGACAGGATCATCGTCCCGAGGATGGGCCAATTCTGTGTCCTCTGGATCAACCTCATGACCCGTCTCCACTTCAACGTGGATGTGATCGAGTGCGAGTGGGGCGAGGGCATCGATCTGGAGATCCTCAAGCAGAAGCTGCAGTCAGATCATACTCATGCTGTGAAGGCAGTCTGCGTGGTGCACAACGAAACCTCCACGGGCGTGACTAACGACTTAAGTGCCGTTCGCAAAGCCCTTGGTACCTAACTCTTCACCTCCAATTCCTCGTGCGTCAAATCAGTACACATGATTCCAATCAGTAGAATACGCATTTCAGTCTGTTAGGTCGTCGAAAATCGGCAACCATGATGTCCGAACACATCGTCTCTTTCTTATCATTGTTTAGATTCTCACGAATCCGTACCTGGACAGACGAGGCAAGACATCCTGCATTGCTACTCGTGGATGGAGTCTCGTCGGTTGGCGCCATGGATTTTCGAATGGACGACTGGGGAGTGGACGTGGCCCTCACCGGATCCCAGAAAGCCCTATCTCTTCCAACCGGTCTAGGTATCCTTTGCGCCAGCCTCAAAGCTATTGAAACTTCCAAGCAAGCAAAATACCCACGGGGCTACTTCGACTGGGCAGAATATCTAAAAAGCTACAAGGCAGGGACGTATTCCCCCTACACTCCGTCCGTCCAACTGCTCTACGGGCTGCGTGCCTCCCTTGACATTATCCTCAAACAAGAGGGACTGGAAAATGTCATAGCCCGGCATCTGCGTCTTGCTGAAGCAACCAGGTGCTTGAAACGAAAGTTCCCCTAAAACGACTGCTGTTGCAGAACTCTCAAATTGCGATGCTTGTATCTCCCGAGATCTAAGTTTGCAAGGTTCTCGACTGAAATGCAGGAGAGCTGTGAGAGCTTGGGGACTTACCGTCTGCGCAAGGAAGCCCCAGTGGGACAGCGCGGTCGTGACAGGAGTGGTGGTGCCGTCTTCATTAGACAGCAACGACGTGATCAAGATTGCATGGAAGAAGTACAATCTCAGCCTTGGTCTCGGTCTCGGCGAAGTGAACGGAAAGGTGTTTCGCATTGGACATCTAGGCTATGTGAATGAGGTGAATTGCAGTGGCCAAAATTCCTCTTTTCAGCCTGAAAATTTTGTATAGAATCTCAGGTTCAAATTTTGTTGCAACGTGTTGACACGATGCATTCTTGACTTCTTGAATCCCCGGAGCACTGTGTGTGCAGCTACAATTACTAGGAGCTTTGGCGGGAGTGGAGCTCGTGCTCCTCGAGGTTGGATATCCCGTAATCTTTGGCAGTGGTGTTGCCGCAGCCCAGGCATTTCTATCCAAGCAAACCCCTATAATTGCCTCCCGCCTGTGATAACCGCGACCCACGAACGCCCCAACCACCAACATCCTTGCAAGTAAAGGGAGCAGAGTCGCATCATTCAGCCCTCGGAGAAGCTCCATCACTTGAACGTGCTCTCTCAGTATCCCGAAGTTTTGTCCTTGACGACTTTACTTCCACTTCTATACAAAGCAAAGCATACACTCGGATTGCAAGACTATACACCATCGGGTGGACTACTATAACAATTATGTACAGACGTTGATTTAGTACTCTCCGAACATTCAATCAATGATGGTCAACAATTGCAAATTACCTTGGATTGAAAATAAAGGCTTCGTGTTCCAGCGGAACGCGGAGGAACTGTAGGCTACCCGTGCATGACAAATTTTGAGAATGTTGAAGAAAAATGACGGCATCTGCAGAGCCTCTGAATACGATTGTTTGGAACATTGTAATGAGCCAGGCAAGTACAGATGGTAATATCATGGTAATATCATCTGTACAAGATGTGGAAGCAATGAAAGTACCGTAATGTCACAAATTCCTCAAGGATGCAACATTAAGCGGAGGAGTGAGATTCACCAATTAATTGAGCATCACGAAAATATGACTGGGTCCTAACAAAACTTGATGTCTTAGAGCTGGTACTACGTAGAAATGTTCAGGATTGGTAGGCATATTTGAATTGGTTCCATGTAAAACTGAAAAAGTAGCAGATGAGACTCTGGACTTGAAGAGAATACAAGGAATTTTCGATCAAATCAGTGGTAAAGTCTTCAACGGCCAACGTAGCGCTGATTAGTGCATCTAGAGAGAAGACACGAAGGATTATTGAGTTCGGCACGGATTGTGCCCGATATTGCAGGCTGGAATGATTTCACCACTTCTACGAGTTGGGTTACGAGGGGAGCAATTACTGCAAGCACCGCGTGAACAGAAATACTGTGGAAATATTTTGTTGCATCTTGCCGCCATTGTAAGGTTAGAATGCTCGCAAGGTAGTCGGGAAGCTTATTTTCGAGTTCTTGCAGGCGTGTGGTGCCTTCGGGGCGCCGCAAGTACAAGGAGACGAAGGTTGCTGCGAATTAATTATCAAACTTTGGAATACTCCAATTCACACAACTGCTCTACTCATCATGAGCATGACACCAGCAACTCTGTTGCTAAAGGAAGATTGACTTAGCTCAAGCACATTGATTTTTACACCTTCAAATCATAAGGCTTCCAATACAATGTCTGATCAACTTAACGTTCAAGGACTACGTATTTCATTGCTTACTGTTTGAATTATTGCAGTGAAATGTTTCCAAACAATCCTTGGAATTACCTGGTGAGGTACGGGGTTACTTCGTTCAAGATAAGTACCTACACATTCGGATCTGTACAAAACCCGATCCGAATCTTCTCATGGTTTGTCTGGAATGGTATAAATAGTAACTCTAAGTCATTGGGTTTCGAGAGATACTTGGATTGATACATCATAAAGAGCAACAGTATGAGTTAGAACCTGCAGCACCACCAAGCTGAGATCTAAGTTTACGACGGCAAGTCAACCACACTGGAGGAGCAACCAGCGTTCATTAAGCTTCACTTAGTCTTCACCATCCTCCTACTTTCGAGCCAAGTTCATTCGTTGTACCTAAGGCTCTCATACATGGCCACATTGTTTCCATGACCTTTGTTTAGCTGGCTGCAGGCTTAGCATCCCACCTTCTTGAAATCTTCGAGTTTCACACACGGTGCAGGCTGTACATCTTCGAAGTTGATTTGCTTGAAAACACTTCTGAAATCGAACGAGACTCGAAACAAGATGGCCTGCAATCTTCATGTCATTTGAGTTTGATCTCCAATCGATCACACATGTGCCACAGTGCAATTCTGCTAATCTCTTGGCCAAAAGAGGTGCACAGGAGGCTGCAAACCATTTGCGGCATTGTAACACCATCTTCATCATACTTCATCTTGCCCCTTTCGTTTATTTCCATACAAAAACCATGCTCGATTTAATTACAACATCTACATGCGGTACTATGACCTACCCGCCATGGCGCCGTGGCTAAAGCTCAATAAAAAGAACCTCACAAGAAATTGCACCAATCTCCGTCAAAGAATCAGTATCCCGGCGAGGTCCCTCTTGACGCCGAAGTAGTGGGATCGCCACTCATAAGTCTCTGCTCACATCCTGTATCCGATAACCTTTCCTGAACACAACAAAACAATCAAACAACCACTCAATCAACCATCTCTCCTGTGCAAAAAGGCCCTCTAAAACAACATTAAATAAATATACATATTTTCATCAAAAAACGACCTAAAAAGGTGACTACAAACAAGATGGAACTCCAACCTGAGAACTGGACCCAGGCGCCGCCGATCCAGGGGTAACAGGGTCTCGCAATCGACTCATAATCCTGGCCTGCAAGCGCTGGATTTCGAAGTGCAAGCTATCCACAACGCTCTGGTCATCGGAGACGCGCACCACGAAGCCATCGCTTCGCGTTCCGGCCTCCTGGCCCCTCATCTCCTGCGGGATTCGTTCGTTGCCCATGGGCAGGCACGCGGCCATCCTTTGCAAGCCCCGGACAGATGAATGTAGCACCTTGCTCGTCGAGCCCATCTGCAGCTCCCGCGGTGACTGAACCTCTGGATGAACAAACAAACAAACAACGCGGCGGGTTTCATTCGTCGTGTCGAACCCATAACCTTACACACACTGAAACCCTAGAATGAACCGGACAACGGAGGTAGGAGGAGGGTAGCGAGCGACGGTAACTAACCGGAAGGCGACGATCGCAATTCGGTGGTTCCGTCAGCGTGGTGTGGAGGGGGGCTTTGAAGAGCAGGGGTTGGCTTGATGGTGTCCGCTTGCAATGATTCACGCAACGACGACGACGACGCTTGCACGGGGATGGCTGCTGCTGGCACGCGAGACGACGACTCCATCGCCGCGGGGATGGCTCCGCCGTGGGAGGGACGACGCGACAGAGGCATTGGATTCGGGTGAGGACTGTCTGGTGGGGCTGCGGCGGCGGAGGTGGAGGCTTGTTGGGCTTGGGGCGGGATCGATGATGGCCCCCCGCCTTGGGCGTGGGCGTTGGGGTGCGGCCTCAGCCTCGTCGGTGTTGCGGCACACGAGCTCATGCTTGACATGAACTTGTAGGCTTTTGCCGCGTGGGGCTCTGCATACCACCATACTTATTTGTTTACTTGATTACTTATTAAAGTGAAAATGAAAAAATCAAACGAAATCAAAGCAAAGCTATAATCTTTGCACAACTTATCACTAATGACACCTCTTTCTAAAATAGATTTATGAATATATATACACACATATGTGGATGTTAAATAGACCTAGGCTTTTACTAAATTGACTAACCTATCTTAATCATCTTGAAAAACAAAAAAAAAAAAAAAAAAAAAAAAAAAGACCTCTAGAATCATTTCTCTACTATTGGATCTAAAACCAAAGAAAACCAACCGCATTCATCATGATTGTCATATTCTTCATCATGGGTAGGTTGATTTAGTAAATACTTAAATATTCCCTTTTATATATATATATATATATATATACATACATACACACATCAATATATGTAGAAAGAGAAAAAAAAAAAAAGGTCATGTTGTGAGGTTGTTAGATGGACAAAGACAATAGGATCAATGGTGCAGGGACGAGAAATTACCAGACATCAATTGGATTTCATATTCTAATTTGCGGACATGGCTTTCTTTTGAATCCAATGCTACCTCCAAATCTTGGAGATGGGATTGTATATCGAGAATCTGATGAGGTATTCCACCATTTTTAAAAAGAAAGTAGTAACCCATTAGAAAATCATATTTAAAGAAACCTAAACAATATTGTTACTGTTATTTTATTTTTTATTTTTTATTTTTTTCCATCAAGCAATAAAATGGTAGTGCTTGAATGAATGTAAAACCGTAGTAGGCACTGAGTAGAAAGAATAAAAATGAAAATAGTATTATTACATAGAATACTTCCATCTCAAAATACAAAAACGTTACCTCAGATTGTTTTCGAGAGAGGATGTTTTCCAGTTCTTCTATCCGAGCATCACGCACTTCCACTGTCTCACACAATGTGCAATTTGCAGCAGCCAATTTTCTTTGAACCTCTCCCAATTCTAGTTCTCGTCTCTGCACAGGTCATTAAATTATTATTTTTTAAATCATGTGCTTCAAGAATGCACATGTTTTTTGAGTATTGGCCCCAAATTTCAGTGAATTGATTGATAATAAACAAGGGGAAAAGAAAAAGGCTGGAATGAGGGATCAGAGTTATTATAAGAGGGTGAATGATGTAGGGGAATGGTACCCGAGAGCTTCCTTCTAAACAAGCGTACTGTTGTTCACGGTCTTCTAACAATTTGCGTAATGATCCGGCAATTTCAAAAGCACTTGTTAATTTTTCTTGAGACTCATCAGATGCCCCTTCTAGTTTTTCAGCTGTTTCTTTGAGTGCCTTCACAAGTCACAAAAATCAAATTAAATATTGCTTACATACACACTGAAAATAAATGGTCATCAACTATGACGTGATTAAATTTCTTCTCTATGCTTTTCCAAATACTTAGTTTGAATACAGAGTGATTGGTTTTTAAAATTTGTTTGTATCCAATCTTCATAAACTGAAATAAAAAATTAGCAAAAATAACAATGAAAATAATCATAACAACTTAATCCTTTACGCAAAAAGAAAAAACAAAAAAAACAAAAAACAAAAAAAATAAATAAACAGAAACATTGTACAAGTCTAAGAATATTATTATTATTATTATTATTTTAATAATTTTGAAAAGTTGTGCAGAATTTGCACAACATATATAATTTTCAAAAAATATATAATTAAATGTAAAAAAATTAGGTGATTTATGTTCTTGGATATATCAACATAGTAGGAGTTTCAAAAATATTCTAGGTATGAGAACATGTAGTCAGTAGAGAAGCATCACTTAAAATGATGTTAAAATTTCTATCAACTTAAGTGTATGGTATTTACCAATTTCGGAGTTATCACATTCAAAACTTTATATATATATATATATACAAAAGGATTGGAGATTACTTTTTCATAAGAATCCAACTGAGAAGTTTGCTCTGCCAGTTGTATGTGCAATTGCTGTAAATTATGTTCCATATTTTGAAGCTCTAGTGTATGATGAACCTCTCCAGTAGTATCCTCCACATTCTTTGTTTGAATCCTCCTCTGCATCAATTCACACAGTTTCATTTCCACATCAATTTGTTTTCATTTACAATTTCAAAATTTCTAACCAAAGAAAGTATTATATCTTTAAAAACATATTCTATACAAAAAAATAAAAATAAAAGAAAAATAAAAAAAAGTTCAAACCATCCTAAAATCAAATCCATGATTCAGTATTGCCAAATAATGTTTTTTTCAATATAATAACAGCAATGAAAAAAGTGCATGGTTCATTGTCAATGGATATTGTTATTATGATAAATCAACACATGGGTAAGTAAGTTTTTTGTGGGTGTGAACTAAACCAACCTGAAGGATGACATTAGCATTTTGTAGGTCTTCAATGCGGGCTTGTTGTTGCTCTATCTCATCTCGCATTGAGCTTTCTACCATTGCCGCATCTTCAATGGCCCTATGTAACTCGTGAATTTCTTGAGATCTTTCATTTATAGTTGTTTTCAAATATGCAATCTCAGATGCCATGTTGTGCAAGCGGTCAATGAGTTGCAGGTTCTCCACATCCACTGTTGAAACTTGATGTTTTTGTTCTTTACATTGTGACTACAATTAAATGTGAAATACAATAATAAATTTTATGACTGATAATTTTTTATAAATATATATACACTCACATGTGTGTCTGCATTTATTTCAAAATCAATCAAATGGAATTTCAAAATAATAAAAAAAATAATGTTTTTTTGATTGTTTATATATAAATGGAAGGTAATAAATGTTGCTGGTAATTATGGAGGCTTGAACATTATTTTTTAAAATATGCATGTGTGTATTTAGTGTAAATTAAGATCAAATACATGATCATACTTGGGCTTGTATTAAATCATCTTGGAACTTGGCATTGGCAACTATAAGGCCATCAAAGGTGACATTCATCCAGCTATGCAAGCTATTTTGTAAAAGATTGCGGCGTAGTCGTTGTGACATTAAAATATTCAACTGGTTAGCTCTTCTCTTCCAAGCCATTAGATCCCACCAATTACTCAAACAATTTCTTGCCATTTGTAAGGATTTTCGTTTTCTGAATGTTTTTGCTTTGGTAGATTTTTTTTTCCTATTAAAAGTTTATTGAAATAGCATAGAATAGTTCGTGTTATTATATAATAGTGACTCATATTTCTTAACTCATGTGCACACATGCATTTTTACCAAATCTTTACATAAGTCATAAATGGAAAGTAGTGTTAAAAAAAAATAAAAATAAAAATGCCATCTGATTTTAATTTAATTATTATAACAGTGTTAGTATAAAATGTATCACTTGAGTGCATGGTAGACATGGTAGTCTCGCCATAAAACCATTGCTGCTCGAGTTAAACATTGATTAACTTCTCTAATTGCTCTTTTTTCTGTTTTAAATATAGTAATAGCATTGGTCCACGCTCTAAGACTCTGTATTCAGGTAAAATATGTTGTATTTTAAAATGTTCTTACTTGTTTAATTCTAAAAAATAATATCACTATCATAATCACAGGCATATACATATTCAAAGTAAATATTCCAAATTATTAAGAAAAAATTTGGAAGCTCGAATAAAATCATAAATTTGAACAGGCATAAGACCTTTTTGGAAAGTTGATTTGCATAAAACTGCAATGCAACTTGGTGGTAAAGTCTTAGATTTTGTTTCTCTTGTACCAAAAGCCGCCATCGTTTCACAACTTCTATTGCTTTTCTCTTTTTTCTAAATTGAGAAGCTTGGATTTTGATTCTCCTTTCAAAATTTATCACTCGAAGTGCATCTTTGAATCTATATAAAAATAAAAAGAGAAAGATAGATTCTTTATAAAGAGAACTTGCATTAGGTTAATTTTTGAATGTCAATACAATATTTAGAATAGTTGAAATTCATTGTAAAATAATCATTGTATAATAATAATTAAAATTGAGTGGTGTGTTTTATTTTGGGTTGATATGCTACAATATCAAGATTCTATCAATAATATAAAAACAAATAGTTACCTTGATAAAGTTCTTAGGTAAATCCATCTTTTTTCAAAATTTCTTGCTTCATCATATTTAATACGTGTCATCCAACGGATACGCATAATACATTGCCACGCAGATATTGCTTGTTTCATGGTCATTTTATTAATATGGGTTTGTATCTTCAACAATTTTTTTCTCTGTGGCCGAACATGATATTTCAACCAATTTTTCCAATGATGAACTATCTTCCTTTTGCAATGGACTTCATAATGAATTTGGGCAGCTAATGAAAGTTTTTCTTCTACTTCTTTGCTCAAGCTCCATGATTTTATTACCATTTTCCAACTTCTGAAAACTTTGCCACGAGCATGAAGAGAATAGTGTTGAGTTGCCACATGATTTTTCCTTGGTTTTGATTGCACCAACATTGAATATTCCTCCCATGAATATAAAACACGTTGAAGGCGCTCTTTTATTTGACGAATTTGATTTCGTTTATGCATTATGCTTGTTTGTACCATTTTTACCCAAGCAAAAAAGCAGTTGACCAGTATACGCTGGAAAAATAGTTCAGAATTTAAATTAAAACGAAAATAATTCTAATGTGCTATTTTTAGCATTTTATTGTTTGAAGAAATAAACTAATACTGTTGGGATTTATTTTTATAAAGTTCTAGTATCAGATTTTAAAATATGAGTAACAAATATAAAAAAGCAATATCATCAGATTACAATTTTATGAACATATTAGGAATATTTTTAAGTATTTTTTTATTTAATATTTTTTATCTATTGAAAATTTGCACTTTTTTTTTTCTTTTTTTTTTAAATTTCAAAATGATTTTGTACCATGTGCATACTCTTATAAAATGATGTAAAAAATATGTGACTAAAACCACATGTTACTTAAAAGCATTGGAAGGAAACGGTACAAAATTTACATAAATATTTAACACAAATATGAATACATTATATGTTGTTTATAGATAACCATACATGGTTTAATTCAATAACTTTTTTTTTGATTAACTTTGATCGTCCACATGCCAAGTGAAAGAAACGCCAACCAATGAAGAGTAACTTTGAATCATAGTGTTTGCGAGCTTTCATATTATGTGCACGTCCTATGCAAATGTCCCTAACTGCCTCTTTTAAATAAAAAAAATTCCGTCGTAAAATACAAAAATTGGCCATGGACCTAATTTTCTTTTCTATTTCATCCTGTTAAAATATAAAATGATAAAATAAATCAGGTTATAAATCATTCAAGTATATATCATAATAATTTGTTTAATATATTTAGTATAAACTGCAATTTTGATATCATAAAACACCTGATCTTAATGTACATTTTCCAATTTCAATTACTCTAAAATAATTGTTGAAATAAAATGATTATTAAAAAATCATCAACGTATAATTCATTCACGAGCATATGATGGAAAAAAAAAAAAAAAAAAAAAAAAAAAACTCAGTTGTTTTGTTGCTATAAAATATTGTTACCTTTTTACTTAAATTATGCATTTCTTCAGTGTACTCTTCTTGTTTTGCTTTTAGAAATAAAACCTCATCGGTTATAATTTGCAACCTCTCTTCTAATTTATCTTTCAAATTCGTAGAAGTTGATAATTCTGCCTATACAAACACATTGTACTCATATTCAAAATCATATCAAAATTCACAACTGTACAGAATGAGATCACATTCTTAAATCAAATTATTATTTTTTTATACCTTAATAATTTTTTTCAAAGAAGATTCTAAATTCCTTTTTTATTAATATCTTTACAACATATAATGTACAAGGATACTTCAGCTTTTTATAGTTAAATATGTCTTTATTTTCTTGACTGTGAACATATATATGTATATGTATATATATATATGCACACACACACACACACACATATATACTTGTAATATTGAAGATGTGAAAAAGCTTAAAACCTCCAGAAATGCAATTTTGGCCTCAGCATTTGCTTTGTCACCTACTTCAACACTCATTTCAGCTAATCGATTGTTTAAGATTGCTCGTTCTGTTTCATATGAGTCGGCAGCTCTTGTCAGTACAGCCTCCATATCTTTCTTTTCTTTTTCAAGTGCTTGAGCCCTATTTGGATCAACCCAAAAGTTTAACACAACTTTTAAATCTCAAAATATAAATAATTGGCAAAGTTTTTATATATATATATATATATATATATATATATTTGTGGAGTTATATAGATTTATATATAACTACAACTCATATTTTAAGGTATTCACTAATAATGTACACAAACCTTTGTGCTAATCGACGCTGAAGCTCCAAAGTTTGTTCCATATCTTCATGAAGGGTGTTCAGTTCATTTTCTGCCCTTTCAACATTTTCATGGTTTTGTTTCATGTACAATTCTAACCTATAATACAAACAAAATGAAGTCAAATTATTATTAAATTTCTAAAAAGATGAGTCAATATGAATAGGACGATACTATGGATGGATGAAGGATGAATGAACACGCGACGATGGAGGGATAAAAGGTCGGATGAACGGAGAAAAACCTTTCACGCAGCTCATTGTTGATGCTTTGGAGCCGCATCTCGCCGTCAATATGCGCCTCCAAGTCCAGCTGCAAGGCCGCCACTTGCCGCCGCAGCGTGGCTGCGTCCGACGCCGGCGGCACCATCAAACCCTCCGCGCGCAGTCGCGGCCCGACGGCGCCGCCGCGTAACGTGAGCGGGACGCCGGGATGACCCTGTCCACCCACTCCGCGGCCGGCGCCCGGATTCGTACTGGCGGTCGGCGACCGCGGGTCCATGGGCGAGGTTTTGTTGCTGAACACAACGCTCTTGCTGTTGATGTTGATACCACCTCCTCCACCTCCTCCTCCTGCGGTGCTCCCCCCGTTGCTGGTACCCAGTGCGGAGCCATGCCCAGCACCAGGCCCGTTTCTGAAGGTGTTGGTGCTGGTGTGTTGTTGTTGGCCAGGGGAGGTGGAAGATGTGCTTGGCCTGGTGGACATCATGGCGGAGGAGGTAGCCATGTAGTTGCTGATGAAAGGGCCACCTCGGCCGCTGGGGGTCTGGAAACCTCGTCCACCGGATGCCTGCATCTGTTCTCTGTTGCAGGCAGAGTAATTTTCCATCAGCGTAATCTGTAGTTTTTGTGATGCTGATTGTAGGCAGTGGCCAAGAGGGAGGGAGGACTTGGGGGTCGAGTACTTACGGGGGCTTGACATGGCAGCTGAGAATTGGGAATTGGGAGTTAACGGAGGTTTGAATGAAGGCTGCTGCATTCTAGGTCGAGCACCCACTTTGGTGAGGTTTTTCGGACAGAGTTGTTTTTGGGATCATACCTGTGCAGGTCCAGCTTAATTCCTGAAAAGCTTGCGGGGCACGGAGCCGGCTTGGATTGTTCCTGCTGCTTGCAATTGTTGATATGGTCGAAGAAATGCTGCGCATACGATCTCTGGAACGCACTTGCCAATACCTATTTAATTCGTCAAGCAATACCTGCAATTTGCCACATTTACGATTACGAAGCTGAAGTTGACTTACTGGACAGACCAAGTGTCAAAGTCTAACGTACAACGAGGACAGCAATCGTCATAAACCTTTAGCTATAGATCGGAAACAAACAAAGTTTAAGAACTAGGTATGCCTTTGAATTGTATTCCCATGTATTCAGGTGCACTGGGTCACTTGTCATTCATGAAAGGGAATGAACGTCTTTCAAGAATTTATGAGTGGCTATTGGTGTAGGACTCATGGAAGGTGCAGTGCTTCATTGTGCTAAGACGAAGGTCTTGTTCAAGAATTTGCCCTCTTGCCTGTCAGAGGCAGGAGAAGACTACTGCGAACTGTTTGTCGAAAGAAGACAGCTGTAGTACATTGTTGACAATCTCATGGAATTGCCCCGACCTTTATCACGAAGGCACTGTGATGAGTAAAATTTACCTAGAGAGACCCCATCCCGTAAGCATGTCCAAGACTCATGACCCCACAAACTGAAGTAATTTTAAGGTGCTGCTTCAAGTGAACTTTAGAAAAACGGATTGAGCCTAGAACGGTCACAACCGAAACTGAAGGTGCTTCCAAGTGTTAGTAGAACCGGATAACATCGAGTACAGGAATGGTTGCGATGATCATTGTAGCGTGGCACCAGTCTAAGGTGCTTTTTTGTTGGCAGAAGGATTGCACTTCGACTTACGCCGACTCTTTTATAGATTTGTGCAGTCCTTTGTGATAGACTCGCACAAGAAGAGATTCTGATGTACCTGCGCACGCCGTGATTTTGAAGTACAATGAGAGGTGAAGCCCTTATACTATTAGAGCAGCCATCCCTCTCGCCATCGCCATCTCGCACATATCCAACTCATGGCAAGAGCGCATTACTCATTGTGTAAACCATTTGTCACCAAATTTACACCGGATCACAAAACCACTCATCACTACGTTCCCTATCATTTTCCCTACACACCCCAGTTAATTCAGGCGGTTCACGCCGCAGAAAATGCTGCTTCGTTTCCCACCAAAGCCACATCCAACCGCGGCGCGTAAATTCCATTTCCTCTCAACCCTGTTGCGAGGTCGCGGACACATATCCTCGACATTCTTCTCCAACTCTGCGTCCTCTTCACCCCTATCAAGCGCATGTCACGCATTCCAAACAATAGCACAGCCACATAAATTCTCTCAGCTACTGAAAGTCTGCGCCTGGAAGAGGTCGCAGAATCAGGCTCGCACAGGGCTACGAGGCGGATGTGGCTAACCCAGCAGCACCACTCGGATGCTAGAACAGGGGAAAGAACGGTTAACATGGCCCCGGTCCTGAGGCTTCGTCCTAACTATGCTTACCCCCCACTCCCCGTTAACGCCATAACCGACCCCCCTGCCTCTCGCCATTCCCCTCCTTCGAATGTCTCTACCTCAAAATCCCTTCCATCGATTTCCGCAATGCTTCCCTCCTTTCACTCTCTCTCTCTCTCTCTCTCTCTCTCCCCCGCACACCCACAAAATCCTTCTCACAAATTTCTCTTCGCGCAAGTTTGGAATTTTTTTTCTCGCTCCACCTCGTGAACTTATAACCGTTCAAAGCTTTCGCGCAAAGATTTCATTCCGCCCGTCTTCGAGGAGTCAATTAATCGACTGTCCATGCGCATCAACCTCTCAAATCGAGTACGTTTCCATTAGCAGAGCGACGCATTTGAATCTGCAGTTTTGGCAATTCATGGATCGCCGGGACAAATTCTTGTTCCGAAGGGAGTTCAAACTGAACAGAACGGATGATAGCTGAAACATTCCGCTGTTCATTATGGGATGATGTTTGCAAAAGGGATGCGTTTCATCCATTAGGGCTTCGCACTCGGGCCTTGAAGGCTGCGGAGCTTCACGCGCCGAGGTCTCTTCTAATCGTCCTACGTCCCTCGCGCGGAATCGAGCTGCGTTGTTGCAGCAGGAGTTGTTAGGGTTTGCGTCTGTTCGGTTCCTTCCCCTTTCTCTTTTCTCAGTGTACCGATGGCGCCCAAAGCGACTCGCAGCAAGGAGCTAGTGCGGGGCATTGGCCGCAACGGGAGGTCGAAGACCTATCACAAGCGCGGCTTGTGGGCCATCAAGGCGAAGAATGGAGGCAAGTTCCCCTCGCACGAGAAGAAGGCAGTTGCTGCGGCTCCGGCTGTCCGCGCTCCTAAGTTCTATCCCGCTGATGATGTCCCCAAGCCCCTGCACAAGAACAAGGTCGTCAATGCCCCTAGGTTGAGGTAAGTGCCGGAGCTCGTTGAGGATTGTGGGTATCGTACTTTTTTTCATTCTCTTCTGTCCCCGTCGAAGAGTGGAAGGGGACACTGCGGGGACTTGACTAGACGTAGGTATTTAGGTTGGAGCGTTTCAGTCGTTTTGGGTCTGGACGGAGAATTGATTACCTATCTAGCTATTTATTCTCTTGGAGGTTGTGTATGGTAGTTTTGTCTTTTGATGATTCGGTCTCATCTTGCGCAGTTGAGTGTGCTCACCGTCCGTTCCGCTGTAGGCGGCTATATTTCTGATAGGGGTATGTTTTAGAGTGAGGATGGGAGCTGGATGTGTCATGTCCTTTCTCCGTTACCACGAGCAATTGAAGTACTCTGTGGGATTAAACTTCGAAATGTCTGCTGTTTTGCGATTTGATTCCCGCTTGGTCTTGCAGGTCGAGCATTACTCCTGGGACCGTTCTGATTTTGTTGGCGGGTCACTTCAAGGGAAAACGTGTAGTGTTCTTGAAGCAGTTGGAATCCGGGCTTCTTTTGGTCACTGGTGCGTAATTCTCTTGGCATATTGTCTCATTAGGGTTCTTATGGTTCTGGTAGTGCCTTCGATGTTCGAGTCTAGTGGTCACCGAGGGCTGTGGTACACAAAACGAATGTGTCATCATCAGGCTTGTCCTAAAGCGATTAATATCCACTGTCGTTTTGATTACGCTTTGGCTAATTCCGATTCTTTTTTACATAACTTAGTATGAATGCTAGTTGTGGTGACCAATTTGTTCTCTCAAGGGATTACCAGAGCAAATGTGGTGCAGTTTTCCTTTTTAGTAAATTTGTAGTGCGACGATGTCTGCTTATGCACCATTTGGTCAAGGACTGTTTATCCAACTAGGTGAGTGCTTTCGCACTCGTTTTTCATTCATAGCCTTGATGCACAGTATAGGATTTTAATTTGATGTTTGAATATTGTTCAGGACCATTCAAGGTGAATGGTGTCCCACTGCGAAGAGTGAACCAGGCTTACGTTATTGCAACATCAACTAAGGTGGATATTTCATCTGTCGATGTTGCCAAGTTCTCCGACTCCTACTTCAAGAGGGAAGTTGCCAAGAAAACCAAAGGGGAGTCTGAGTTTTTTGAAGCTGAGAAAGCTGTAAGTATTCACTATCATCACTGTGCATCAGAGCAAAATATTCACCATCATTCTTATCGGTTCCGATTGGAGCAGCATGACTGACTTTAACGTTTTCAGCAGTGTGTTTGTGTAGCCTTTTCTTTGTATTATGCAGTCGGTAAAATTTATACCGTGATCTATGTGAACACAGAACGAAGCCCAAACTATACCCGAGGAGAAGAAGGAGGACCAAAAGGCAATTGATGCTAAGCTGATCCCTCTTATTGAAGCAGTACCAGAGTTGAAAAGTTACCTTGCTGCCAGATTTAGTTTGAAGTCCGGTGTCAAACCCCATGAGCTAGTGTTCTGAAGAACTGCAATTTGTGATTTTAGTGGCGACGACTTGAAGTCTGTGAGAACGCATACGAGTTTGCTGACTTACTACTCTAGTTCGCCAGATAACGTCATGGTTATATTTGACAGTTTCTGAAGTTTCACTGACTGCAGTGGATCCTTATCACCCTGAATGATTAAACCCTTGAAAATTTCCAATGAACTGGTAACTTGTATGAAAGTTGAGGTTCATGATAAGGATTATCATCACGCAGCATCAACGTTATCATTAATGCCCTTGCTCCTATGTGGTAGGTCCATAATTATTGCACTTGACTACTACTTTTGCTTATTTTCAACAGCCTCTGTTGAAATAATCTGCTGTGGTGGGAGATTGTATACCGGCCAAGCAAACTCTGTGTGCTCGCCAAAGCAATACCTTTTCACTCATTCTTAACTCCCATTATGTCAATGTCCTATGGAGGAGAGAAACCATTCCATGCAGGATTGAAATGCAAAATGGTGTCTCTGGGCCTTGAGAATCCAGTCTAGAATCAAAACGAACTGGAATCCAACTCTTGTGAGACTTGCCCTGCGTTTTCTGCAACATGGGTTGCTCCAATACTGGTCCGATGACAACCACCAGTCAGCTTGTGGGCTTGTGCACAGAGCAAAATAGAGTACAGATGTATGCTAATCTTTGAAGTGAAGTCTTCAGGTGAAATTAGGATGAAAATAACTGTCAATTCGGAGAGTTTAGGGAAGGGAATGCTCAGTGAAAGAGAGGAGTCCTTTCATGAAACTAGGGATATGTAAATGAGACAAGTAATCAACTATCAAGTATGACCGAAAAAACCACATTAGACAGTGAGCAATCCTGCAGTTCATACCTGCAGAGTCACGCCTTTACTGCCTTGCCTTGCCTTGCCCTGTAGAGGGAAAGAACTAGCTAGTCGTGATTTCTATCTCAGCCAATCTGGTGTGACCGATTATAATCCGGTCTCCCACCACCATGAGCTCAGGTTATAGTGACGATACAAAGCGACGATACGAGGAGGATACTTAGATGAAAGTCATCCAGACGAGATGCAAGCATGTAGATGGGGCAAATAATACACACCCCAATACATGCCGACGCTGTTGTGCTAAGTGGTTTTTTGTATTAAAAATGGTGCAAGAAAAGCATTCTCACTAGTTCTACAAGGTAGGTAGGCTTTGCTAAGTTCTTATTGAGAAGCACACGATTTGTGTTGAGCCCATTCTTTATCTCTACACATATAGAAGGACTTCCCCCTAGGAGATATTAGGAGATATTGGGCTATAGTAGTGTTATTCTTAGAACAATTTTGTGAATATTGTACATTGCGGCCAACCAAATTGATATTGCTGAGATTAAAATGTAAATTACAATGTATTAAGTCAAATCTTAGTAATAGAAATAATATGGATGCAATTTTTGGCCAAATTGACTTAAAGCATAATTGATGTTTTTCTTCATCAATGGTAGTAATATAATAAAGGTAGATGAATTTGGCTTAAAATTTGCCTTGTTTTTCACAATGGTTTTCCTTGCAATACAAGATGACATTGTTGATGACAAATTTCCTAGTGTATGTTATTTTTTTTTTGAACATGGCATTTTTTTTGGAACTGTTGAGTTTTGTTGATGTTATTATGGGCATGTGCTTGGAGATGGCTCCAATGTTGTAGTAGTTTGTGCAACCATATATGTATGTCTATTGATTCTATCATTGTTGAGGCCAAATTAAGAGGCACTATGGATATTTGTGATTTATGGCCATAAAGCATTTCAAATTTGAAGAATCTTGTGTTCAAAAATACACTTTTACAATAGACAAAGATGATCATTGGCAGCATGGTATGCCAATACTCATCATATTTTCTATTCTTTATGATAAATAAGTACAATATTTGATTGAACCTCTCCAACAATCTATTGCACTGAAGATGGTAAAATGAAGTGATTGTGTGTTTTGTGCACAAAACAATGGTTGAGATGTCCATTAGTGCATTACAAAATTTACTCCCATTGTTGGTTGATATTTCAACAAGACTAATATATTGTATCATAACAAAGTCAAAGAAAAATTGACCAATACTCTCACAATCTTTTAACTCTAATACTTGTACTTCTGTTTCATTTGGTGAAATAACAAGTAGCAACAATCACATATTTGTGACAAGAGGTAGTTTTTGTTAATGGTCCCATGAGGTCCTATCTACCCATGTAAAGGGCTCAAAAATGGGAATAGAAGTCAACATGTATAATTTGATACTCTTGTCATATGTTTGCTACATTTAACATAGTAGGCAATTTTTAATAAAGTTGGTTATATTGCCTATCATGTCAATCCAATGATATATTTCTTGAAGATGTTTAAGTTTTCTTTGTATTGCAAAGTATCTTGACATGTATATCACATAGAATAGTTTTAGGATTTAAAAGAAATTTGAAGCTTTGGCAACCTACAAGATACAAATGCCTTTTGGAACTATCTTTTTGTAAAAAAAAGTCCCATCTTACGTGAGGTATTTAGGAAGATGGTATCTCATCTTTTTGGCCAAAGTCTTGTCTAGGCTAGTAGCAATTGAGCTAATCCAACAAGCTTCTATGAGTACATCAAATAACATTGCTTCTATAATGGATACATACATTGTATATTGAGCAACTTCTTATTTTGAGTATTAGATTGAAAGTACTTGCCTTTGTGAACTTCACTTTTAAGTATCCTAAATGGCTATCATAACAATAAAACTTGTTATATTTTAATCATAATCTTAAAGTTTTTTAAAAATAAAATATATGACAATTTCTTCTAGTGTGGCATGTTATTAAATTTTAGAATTCCACAAGCTTTGTATATGTGCTCAAGTAAACTTGGATCATCAATAAAAAAAATATATACAATAAATATAGAATTTACTATTTCAAGCTCATATTAATTAAAAAAATTAGAACAAGAGATAACTTTGCTTATATCTTGCTTGGGAGTAGGTAATGTGTTAGGATCATGTAACAAGAAGCTATGATCCATTGGTTGCCTTAGTGGTGGTGAAAAAAAATAACTGTTGAATCAAATCCAAATCTTAGAAAGTAGAATAGGATTCTTGTGCCATGAGATCAATCTAGGTTAATATATTAATATTAATATATAGCCATCTCAACTTGTAGATAATGGTACAACTATAGAATTGAAGGATTAGAACCTAATGTGCCAATCATCTTGTCAAGTTTTTTGATTTTATTAGGATGCAAGTAGGAGCATGATCAATTTTGATCAAAAATTTTGAGTTGTGAAGATATGGCTAGAAGTGATTTACAAAAAAATAAAAACAAGGGCTTCTTTGTCATTGATTCCATAGTTCTTATTGACTTTAGAAATTTTTCATAAAACATAAGCTACAACCTATTTTCTATGATCAATCTTTTGACTCAAAATAACACATAACACATCATGGATGGCATTAGTTTTTAGAATAAATGGTAAGTAGAAATGGAAAAAAATAAGAAGAAGAACAATATATAGGTCGGTCTTGAATTTATCAAAAGTGGACTACTTGGCTTGATCCTAGACAAAGGCCATGCCTTTCTTCATTAATCCATAAAAGAGTCTAATAGTAATAGAAAAGTTGCAAACAAATTTTTGGTAGTGATTGATCAACTCAATGAAAGATTAGATACATTTGAGTTTAAGATGAAATAAAAATTAAGAAATTGCTTGTATTTTGTCAAAATCAGGCCATACTTTCATAACAAAAACAACGGTGCAAAGATATGTAAGCTTGTACAACTCAATGATATATTTTTTTACTTATGATTCTACTGTTTTGCATGCAAGTAAAGATGTATTGAAGATTGTCCAGATGTGAATCAAAGTTTCTAGAATAAATGTGAATATTATCAACATATATTAGGATACATTTTCATTGGAATTTTTCCAATACCAAATCCATGAGTTGTTGAAAAGTGGGCATAGCAATACACAGTTTCACAAGCATAGTATTGAATTAGAACAAGCTTTGTGAATAAATGAAGGAAATTTTTTCTTTGGCAGCATTGGAAAGTGGAACTTGTCAAAATCCACTAGTCAAATCAATAGACAATAAGATAGTGACCTCTTGAAGCTTGTTTAAGATGCTGTCAATACATAGAATATGATAGGTATCTTTTTTTGTAATGGAATTCAACCATTGGTAGTAGATACAAAAATAAGTATTATTTTTCTTCTTTTCCATCAAAATAATAAGCAATACCCATAGAGAGAGGAAAAGACTAACAATATTGGTATTAAATAGTTTTTATACCTCATATTTGATCACTTCTTATTTCTTCATGTTTTTTTTAATAGTTAAATTGCCAAATGGATAGAAATCTAGTCACAATGTCACAATTGATCAAGATGGTTTTGCCAACATCAATATGAATGATAGTAAAGATATCAAGATTTTCATGAATTAGTCAAGTGACATGTTGTTTCCACTTGACTATTAGATTAGCATCAAGCTAGATCTCATGCATCCTTATAAGAAATTTTTGCTAGTAAATTGATTAGATGTATATTGGTTGGAATTGTGTCTTTGGTGGGGCCATAGTGATGTTGGATTATGGTACTTTGTTTAATCCAATAGAAGTATGAGTGGTGAGAGAGAGTTGGTTGACTATTTTTTTCAAAATGGCTATAAAGCAAGCCAAGACTTGATGTATATGATTAAAGATTGGAGCAACCAAAGGATTGACTACCAAAGTGGTGATTTTTTTGTGATAGAAACTATTATATATCCCATGAGCCACTAAAATACAACTTTGTTTGGAGAGACATTGCTATGGTTTTAACTTTGAAAAGTAATGACAATGTTGTTATGGTACTCATGTTGTGAGAATAAGAGCACTATAAAAGTAGTGTTTATGCAAACAAGAGTAGATAGTTGTTGAACTAGTATTAGAACTATATCTTTTGGCCTTAATTTGGATGTATTCAAACATAGATATTGCTGTCAAGTAGGCAAAAACTAAGAAAGGTGGATCAGTTATAAAGGTTATGTTTGATAACAAATAAGAAAAGTGAGGTAGGAAAAGCAATTGCTTTTAAAGTCATGGTCACTATAGAAAACAAGATTACATATAGAGCAACATTGGATAAATTGATTGTCATGCATTGATAGATGACATCTAGTAAACCTGATGTTTAAATCATCAAATTGAGACCAAGTAGGACCTTATTATCGATGCTAATAATGGCATCTATCATAACAATGATCTCAATAATATTAATAATTTTAGAGACTATATCTATGGAATAACAAATATTATTATCAATAATAGTAATATGAATATCAATGGCTATAATATAAATATTTAGGAGTTTTGTAGTGGCTAATAATACTATTATCATATTTCAGCATGTGTTGATTCAAGTTTTTATTATAATGATACTTGATGTTGTTTAGATAGTCTCATATTAGATTGTAATGTCCACAAGAATAAATAATATTTTAGCCAACTATTGTACCATTGTCTAGGTAGGTAGAGTAGATATAGGTGAAGATAAGATTGAAATATACCTCATACATCTTCTATCAAAGAAGTACAAAATTACAAGACATAATATATGTCTAGGGCGTTTTATGCATCTACAATGATGGTAAAATCTCAAACGAAAGCTAAGTAGTTATTTTCTAAAGAAAATTTTCTAAAAAAGAGTGCAAATAGTTTGCCAAGGTTGGCACGTACTTTAAGAGCATACTTAATGTAGATGGCTATGGTTGGTTTGATTAATGGTGTAGAGGTGGTAATTATTGAGGATCTTGAGAGCAACATGCTATTAATTCTTGCCATGATGGAACAAACCATGTACAACACTTGGTCTTGAAATAAGAATTTGGCTATTTATTAGAGCATCATTGCTACAAATTATTCAGGGAGCATTGAAAGTAAGTCTCTAATAGTGGCAAGTAATGATGTGCTTATAATAGGAAGTATCATAGCCATTTGGTTCTACAAATGGATTGTTTCTAATTTTATAGATATCATGGTTGACATAAATCCTTTAATATTGGAAAAGACTTAGATGCATAGATTTATTGCGCTTGCTAGTGCTCTTGGCACAACAAGTTTTTCAAGTTTAGGAAGAATTAGCAATATGATAAATGTTTGCTTTTAGTGTTGGTTTGATTGGATGTGTGTTCTAATAGTTGTGCAAAAGTACATCATCCACAAGCTGATACATCTTTGTGAGCATTGTAAAGCCTTTTTTTAAGAAGCTATTTTTAATATATTGCCAAATTGTTGGGCAAAAATAAGCTTGTTCTTCCTAAAAAGACAAGAGAATATTGTATAATCTAAAGACATTATAATTCTTATATTCCATATCCTAATTATTGGAGTGCAGTGGATTGAACATGCCTAATATATGATGCAAAGGTCGTTTTGCCAAATATAAAAATTGGCCAATAAAATCCACTTTTTTTATTGCAAAAGCCTTACTAGGCATTTATCATGAAGTGATGAAGCCTTGTTAATTTGATGTAGGTGGTAGCATAGCATACTATTGAATAGATAGAGAATTGTGCTTTTATTGAAAGGTTGATTTTTATTTTCCAACTAGTAGAACATCGGAACCTTGATGAGAATGTTGATATCAAAGGTAATGTGAGTTAAAATAAATCTCCACCAATTGGAATTTTATTCTAATTCACAACAATTGAAATAACTATGCAAATTTTATAAGTTGTGGCTCTAATTTAAATCCTAATCAAATCACTCTTTATTCTTCTTAAACCACTAATTAATCAAGCCCAACTTCTACCATTAACTCATACTTATAATATTAAATTACTTAAAAATGCATGCAAACAAATTCCTTCTCTTAATTGTTAAAATTTTAATATTTTTTAATATTTTTTTATTTAATTAAAATTCATCCATTCAAAAATTCATCCAATTATAAGTTATCATCCACTATTAAATTTCATCCATGATTAAATACTTCATCCTTTGCTTAATTCTCATTCACTTTATTAATTTCCATCCAATAACATTTCATCCAATTTAACCTAAACTTATAATAACCTAATTCATCCGAATCTACTTCAATTGACCTAATGTAACTCCATCCGTTCGGAAACCTCACCGGATCGAAAGAGGTCGACTCCCTGTTGATGGAGAACTCGCCTCTGGTCGTTTGTGGCGGGTTGAACCGCGATCACTTGTTGAACGACAAGACATTTTTGCAATGATTGTTGTCAGATTAGTGGATAGAGGAGGGATGTACATATGGTCCTAAATAAACCATTATTTTTTTCAACTTTTTTTTTCTTTATTTGTGTATGTTAATGATAGTAAACTATATGAATGTAGGTGGATCTCAAGTTTGAAGTCATTTACAAAGTCACTAATGCTACCAAATTTACAAGTTGTTGTCTAGTTATAACATCAGCAATAATCAATAGTTTTGATGACTTACACATTTTCATTTGTATATATGTATTTATATATTCACACATACATTTATAATCTTTGAAGGGAAAATCATATTTTAAACTTTGTTACTAAAAAAATGACATTCATAGACTTCTATATTCTTTTAAAACCTTCCCACCCTTTTTTAAATGTTCTTAAAAATCCTTATTCAAATATTCTAAAAACCTTCTGAATTTTTTAATAGAAAGTTTAAACGAAAATTCATATCATACTGCATACGTGAGAGCTCAATTTCATGCAAAAAATAAAATACAATAAAAATAAAAACGAAATAAACAAAATGCTGCAGACCAAAATTGGTAGTGTTAAATCAAAATAATAACAAATAAAATTCAGTATCGAAGAACGAGTTTATTCCTCCCGTGCAGATCTAGCACAAAAAGATCCAGAACTTGTGCATCCAGTACATGCTTACTTTATGACGACGAGCACATCGTGGAGGCACAAGCCCATAAAATGGGCAATTTCAAATCCATGTGCATCCCCATGTCACAATCCATTACATTGATGAGGTGAGCTGACGAAGTATCTGTGGTCACTTTCGTAAAAACTAATACTCTAACTTTATTCTGTTTCCTAGAGGAATTCCTCTTGTCCAACGACGAAACATTTCTAAAGCAATCCTTGGCTGGTCCATGGCTACCATATGCCCTGCATCTTGGACCTGTGAAAGTTTTCACAAAACGATATTGTAAGGCGAGATTTCTTTCTCCGCTAATTCACAAGGTGATTTGATTTGACCTCAAGTCTAATAAATGTTCATACACAGACAACTAGAAAGAACCTGAAATACAAACGAAGCTTGAAGGTCGTCGTGTGATTCGTAATCATCCAGGGGCTATGCCTGTTGTTGGTGACTAAATATACAAAGTAAAAATAAGCTAGAAAAGAAAAGTAAAGAAAAGCAAAGTAAAAAGAAGAAAAAGAAGAAAGCGCCACAGCCTCAAATACACAAAACTAGAAATTCGTCAATTTGCACACCTTAACAAAATTTAGATTTTTGAAACCAGTGACTAGCCCAGCTTCAATTCCGTTCACTTCAAACTTCTTCCAAGGTGCTCTGGCGTACTCTATTTGGCCTGACCAGGGAAGAGCAGCTGTCCACATTGAATTGCCTGAAATTGAAAGAAGAGCCATCAACGAAATGGAGCACACTAGAAAGATCCATAAAATATAGACTCGAATTAGTTGCGTAATGCACATTGGCACCTAAACTAGCAAATGGAAACAAAATTATTCCAGGATACAATAGACATATCTTTCAAGAACTACCGCTATTTGATGAAATGGGAGCAGGTAATCACCTAACCAATTGCATATCAGATCAAATTCTCCAGCATAAACCAGTATCTGGATACCATCCTCCAGAAGGCGAGCTATCTTGTTTTCCTTGCTCTCCATCCAGTCCATAAGAATCGCTTCATAGACCAGAGGACTGCAGGAAAGAAACTTCTGATTGCCGACACCCAAAGCCTCTCGAACTTTTGTTTGATTCAAGTAGATCTCAAGATTGGAGAAGTCGTAACAGATATCTTCGTTACATTCTTTTCGGATATCAAATGACTGAAACATAGAGAACATACAATAATCTTAGCACCACCAATTTGAAATGGGATTAATAATTTGGACACTAAAGAAGTGCTGAGGACTGTGCAGTACAAAACGCGGAGAATGATGAGTTACATCATCTTTGCAGGTCTACTCAATGCAACGTGTGAAACTGAAAGGATGCCTTTGGATGCCTCACAGAAATTGTCTAACCATGAACATGAAGAGCTTGAATCAGATCCAACAAAATTAATGGCTCCTATCAGGACAGAATATAGAACAAAGAAAACCTGGCGATCACTTAAAAATCGCACAATAACTCGCAATCTCATAACGTCAGATAGAGCTCATGATCTTTTGTACCCCAACAAATAATATGAGAACTACTGCATCTCCTAATGCACCTAAGACTGACCAGTCCTACGAATATAAGAACATACGTTGATATTTCCAGAAATAGCCAAGATAGTATTGAAAATACTCTGACAGACGAGGTATGCTGCAATGCAAGTGACAGTTCCTTTGGTTCCTGCGGTTAAATTCCAACCACAGAAATTTTAGAAACAAATGACGATGAAATGCACCTTTACGAAATCCAGCAAACTGGGCAAACAAAACTTTCACAGCATTAAAATTCCTAGAGTAAACATTAAACTTGAATCAGTTGAGGAGGATAAAAGCATGCAGTCAGAAGGAAGGATAACCTAACTGTGCATCAATATAAATGAATTATTTTTATATTCCGCGAGGATTCAAACTGGCTTAATATAGACCTGCATCAAACCACAGTTCGAATGGAGCATACACACATACCACACAATTCAATAGCCGTAGCACAAGCCGGAAACACTTTGCTAAGTCTTTTGTGGTCATCATCAGCAATCAGTGCCATGCTCAGAGCATAATCGGCATATGACTCATATCGAATATTTGGATGTGTAAGACCACTTCCAATTGCAAACCCCTGTTTCACAACGACCAGAATAGAATTTTAAAAATTAGATAATAATCTTACAACCAACTGATTTGAGGAGGAATATCGATTCAAAGGAATGACGCGATGTATGATGAGTACTAACCTTCAAATTAATGGGTAGTCCCTGTTTCAATTTTTTCTCTTCATGCAGACGAGCAGCCACAGCTGGGACGTAGTGGCTGCCGAAGGATTCTCCCATCACATACAAATCGTTTTCGGCAAACTCAGGATGTGCTGTAAAAAAAGCCTGAAAAATAAAAAGCTAAGTTGGGGCTTGCGAATATATACACATTCACAATGTAGAACTTATTTAAGTTCTAACAACCCTTGACCATATATGTTAACCAATGATTTCAAGGTTTGCTGAGTACTCGATAAGTTCCATTTCACCTAACAAGACAGACCTGTTCAGGCTTGGATATTTCAGTCCATTCACACAAATTGTAAAGAGAACAACAAAGTCTCGTGACGATCATCGTATCTATGAGATCAGAAAATAAATATTGACATATTAAACCAAGCAAGTCTTGGTCAGATATCGACCTGAAAGAAGTCGAATATATCCTCACTCACTCCTTCCGCGTCATGACGTATATCTCCTGAATTTGTGCTGTAGCTAAAGCCCGTTCCTACTGGAAGATCTATATATATAATGCTGGCCTCCTGCCAACAATGGGAAGCAGTTAAATAAATAGATAAACCTGAGAATGCACTGGTAAGCAGTGAACATACACAAACTGTGTAAGTGACAACACTCAAACTAGTGAGAAATTACCTGGTCCCAACCAAACTTGTTCCAAATCAGAGTAAGGTTTTCTATATTGTCCTGAATCTTAAAAGGGCCATTCTCGTAGAACATAGCCACTTCACTAGCGCAGGCTGGGCCTCCAGTCATCAAAAGCACTAAAGGATCCATGCCTTTATTGCCTCTAGACTCAAAAAAAGTATAGAACATGCTGCCACAATGAGATGTACGCAAAATGAGTTATCACGGTTTAGTCCAATAAGTAACACAGATCTGGTGGTTATTTAGCTCCATATAAACCAGAAGAAGAACAAGGTTTTCAATTAAAATAAGGCACAACGAAACCAGGTCATGGAAAAGCAACTCTGCAAAAGTCTCAGATAAAATAAAGTAAATATAGAAATAAAAGACATTAGCAAACAGATCAAAGAACCAGAGCTTACTTGGCAGTATGACTACGCTTTAGCGTGAAGTAACCCGCATAATGTGCAGCATGTCGTGAAGCTGATGCCGATGTTGAATTGGTAAAAATATCTAGCTGTATTTTTCTCTCGTGTAAGCCGGGTCCATTGACTGGACCAGAACTTTCTACGGCTGCTCCTGGCAGGAGACCTAAGGATTTGATGAGGCGTTCAGCTTGGCCTTGAGGAAAACGTGGACTAGTACCCGGACTTAAATTATACAATGTACTCAATGGAACTGATCTCGGGGAGCGCACTGCTTTGACGGAGACCGCAAGAGAAAAGAGAAGAAATGAACATAAACACCATATGATCACTGAACGCCCCATGGTTCAAATTTTGTGCGCCCACCTACTCCCGGTGATTGAATCTGCGCCATGCTAATGATTTTAGAATAGAACAGATATTAAATGGGCCCAAAATCCTGGTATATAAAGGAATTCATCTTGATACTTAACCCAGACTTCTACGCAAATCATTATCTGGAGTGTATGTGGGGGAAAGAAGTGAAGATGGAACAGTAAGAAGGTGAGAATTTATCTTGAGCATGGATGACCAAAGGCTAAGTAGTTGTACAATCATCGAAATCACTTATCACCACATGATGAATGGAATGGCCATAGAAAATTTAACGATCAGATACTTCCTCGCCAAGTTCTGATTCACAGAACCCTCGAGAGAGCGAGTGCATAATTCTTTTTGTCGCTATCATTTTTCTAACAGTTTTCCTGGTGAAATAAGAATAATAGCTCTCCACTTTGGACCTTCAAAGCAAACTGTCTTCGTATTTGTGTCTGAACTATCTGCAGAACAAGCGGCTGATCGGAGCACCAGACAGAAGAGTCAGGGATATTTTATCCACGTAATAGTAGACAACTATATGAACACGTCTTCAGCTCGTTTCAACGACAGCGGTGACAACCATGACACTGACCCTGATAATGCACAGCTTGTAACTTCTCACAATCGATGTGTAACTTCACAGTTCTTTCGAGCTGCCTCTCCACTATGCACAATAATGCGACGCTCTATTACAGAGTATTTTCCACGACGCACATACTGAGAATGACGAATAATCAGGTACCTCAAGTGTCTCCACTGCTTCATGCTTCGTCGAAGTTCCCGCACAATCACCGTGTCTAAGATTACGACTGCTCGTATAGTATCGAACAAAATCCACAATCTCTCAACTACACCGGCGGATGGTTCACAGGAAGGGGGGGAAAAATATATTACAAAAAAAAAAAAAAAAAAAAAAAAAAAACACACATACACACACAAGTTCTTACACGGGTCTGCGCCTTCTCCCTCGAGTGAATCCGAGCAGATTCCCTTCCAAACCAGCATTCATGCCCACACTATTCCTGCAAAATAACCAATCCTCATTCCCGGAACTTCCCACACGCTTCCCACGCTTCCCATGTTCCACAAGCTAAACGCGCACTCCGAATCACTCTCCCGCACTTCATCACAACGACGCAATAATAAAAACCTCGACACCTACTGCTTTCAGGAACGACTTGCCATGCATTCTATCACCAACAGCACAGGCCTCCATCCTGGTACACCTCTTGCCAACAAACAACAACGGACGTGAGGTACGGCAGATTCAAACGCCTATATCTGTCGCAATCCTGCTTCGAATCACGCCCCCCAAAGATACGAAAAATAACAACTAGAAACACGTCTATCCGCACAAACGCCGTAAAAAAACGCAGATATCGCAGACGCAGCCATCGCCACTCCGATCTGAGCCGAGCTCTGATGATCAACCGCAACGACCTGGGGGGTCTGACGTCCAGCCATGGCCGCTGGAGAAGCAACAAGTCCTTCAAGGCGGGTCATCTCGATCGTTGGACACATTTCATCCACTTTTGACGATATCCTGTTGATACATCTCCTGATGATTGTTCACAACGGATGGATGTTCTCCACCTGGACGGATGCTCTGTTCTGGCAGTCAGAATTCCCTGCCGACGTTGCGATCTCAATCGAACGGTCGGAATGTTTTATTCCCTGACCTTTATTGTAAGCTAAATTTTTGGGCTTTGGACCCACAAAGAACAGTCTAAAGTTGAACAGAATTTCAGTCTTACCTGGAACCAATTAAACATTTCTCCATTCATCGATTTAATAAGAAAAAAAATTTAATTCCTGGTATTGATTTCACAATCAATGATGAATCCTATTTCTTGTAACTTTGCGTGTAAAACTCTGCTTTTTCCTTATGAAAAATAATTATAATAATACGATGAAATAAGGTTGGGGGGACTTGGTCTTGTTGCTTCCTGCTTTTGTTAGGTTTTCTACTTGCTCAGATGTTTATCAGAAACAAGGATGGCAGGGGACACGTGTGGGCAAGGTCTTTTTTGACATGACATGGTTTGTAGCTTAGATGGAATTAAACTCTACACACATCTTTCCTACTGTTGCCACTTTAGATGTAGAGAATCTTTTAATCAATGTTTTTTAAAATTCATTTCCACACATGCATTTATATAGAAGTTCAGTTTTATACTTAATAGTTGAATAAATCTGTGCCACATGATTCTCAAGGTATAATTTTTAAGAATTCCTTGTCATTACCCTTTCAAAATTCACAATATTACCACATAACATTTGCGTGTGTAAAATAGATAAATGTAATCATCCACGCTGATAATATTCTACTGTACTTTAAGACTACAAAAGAACATGACAAATAGTTTTATACAACTTTTAATAAACTAAATAACAACAAAATTTAAACACATAGATAAAAAGATATTTGGATCACAAATGATGAGTTTTTAAAATATATTGTTTTATATTAGATTCTATAATCTAAAGCTAATAATAACAAATTGTTATTAGAATAAACATACATTCATAGTGTATAATTGGGCATTGTTTATAAGTTTTTAATTAGCAACATTTTACAAGTGATTCAAGCCAAAACTCAATAGTTAATATAATTATGAAGTATGTGGTTGAAAATACTTGAAGTATTAGTTTGGCATTGTTATGCATGTGTTAAAGAACACAATTTGTAGTTAGAGACTTATATTAAGCTATTAGTCATATAAATACAAGGAATTGTAAAAAAACTTCTTTATAATTTTAGCAATAGAATATTATAATTAATTTTAAAAAATATAAAAATATTTAGGAAATTTAAGAATATGTAAGATTTTTTTTGAATAGTCTATATTTTTTATTAATATGTATATAAAATAAATAAAAACTATTAAATATGTATTATATTATAATTTAATGATTTATTGTATTTTTATTACAAAAAATAATTTATGTATTTTATCTAAATATTTTATATTATTAAAGTAATTATAATAAATAATATAATTTTATTTCAATTTTGAATTTTAAGAATAATTGCTCATTTCAATACTATTACAAAATCCTTGATAAATCTTATTTAGTCTATCAATAAATATTTTTTTAAAAAAAATAAAAAATAAAAATAATTTAGAAGATATATATGTATAAATAAATATATATATATATATATATATATATATATATATATATATATAATGCAATAGTGACTATTTGTGTACATCTTTTCAAAATGCCATCTATTTATTTATGAAGTCATTGTCAAGGAAACGAACTTGATGAAAGCAAATAAACAAGTGAGACTTTCTCAAAGAAGTATGACAAAATAGAAATAAAGAAGTATATATATTGAAAAGAAACTAGAATGGCTATTGCCAAAAGACAAGAAAACTAAAAACTTCTTGAAACTACACTAGAAGCACGAAAAGAATTGACAAGAGTGAAGAAGGCTTCATTCTTGCCTTTATATATATTATCTACTTAGGAGCTACGTAGCAATGTTCTATAGGACCTCCAAAACATGTTGACTTTGAATGACACATATCTTAACTTGCAAGGCAAGTTTTCTATATGGGCACCACATATTTAGCTCATTCCACAAGCTATCAATACGTGTGGTATGTGATTAACTTATTGACCAAGTTTTTAATCTATCAATCAATTACAAATACATATAAAGTCAAAGCACTATCTATGAAGCTTCTAGGAAGCTTTCTTAAAAAATATTATGAAATTGATCTACTTTTATTTACTTCTATCTATTTATATTACCTACGTAATAATTACAATAAATGTATACTTCTGGTAGTCATCTATTTAAATCTAATAATAAAATATTTATTTTTATTAAATAATATTATTAAAAATATATTAATTTTATATTTAAATTTATCTTATGTATTTTTTTAATTTTATAAAAAAATTTGGATTTTTAATTCAATAAAATTTATAAAAATCAATTTTAAATTTTCTAGTATTAAAAAATAATATATATATATATATTATTTTTTTTAAAAAATTATATACTATCATAAATATACATATTCATCTAAATAAGAAGTATTAGATAGTAGATAATGTATTGATAGTTGATTAGTAGGTTAAAAACTTGACCAATAACTTGGCTATATATTACATATAATGGAGGCTTGTAGTACAAGTTGGCCATATAGTACACATATAGGAAACTTCTCTTACAAATTAGATATGTATCTTGTAGATTAGATACGTATTGGAGATTCTATAGAATATTACTACATAATTTTTAGTTAAATAATATATATATGGAAGTAAAAGTAAAGCTTTCTTTATTCTTGTCAACGTCTTTCTTGTTTTTAGTCTTGTTTTTAAGAGTCTCTAATCTTTTACAATAGCCATTTTAGTTCTAATGTATTACTTTTTTTGAGTGACACAAGAATATATTGAGGTTTTTATTGTTCAAAATTCATATTTTTGATAATTTATAAGAATATTAATTATTATTTTTTTTGTTTTAAAAGTGAAAAGATTATCTTATTTTTTTTGTGCTTTAAAGATTATAAATTATCTATTTTTAGATAAATATATTTTTATTTTCTAATATTAATTTTAAAAAAATAAATGTACGATCTTTCTTTAAAGATATTTTCATTTAATATTTGGGGTTGCAAATTATTTCCATCTAATTTGATTTATGGATTTATTAAAATCATATGTTATAGATATGAAAGAAAAATTATAGATGCTGCACTCAATGGAAGTGAAAATAGATTTACAACTATTATAGATCTTCATGAGCTTGTCAATACTTTTAGGGAGGAAATCTCATATATTAGCAACATCAATTATGGAAGTATTATTCCTACACCTTTGAAAGAAGTTAACAATGAAGTTTAAAATCTATACCAAGAAATTATTTAATTGAAAGAAGTAGGTAGATCAAGTTTACAATTAAATCCCAAAAACCTTAATATTACAAGTATGAAGAAAATAAAGATAATTATACTAGAGAAGTTTGGTAGAACAAGATTAAAATTTTGAGGATTGCAATAATAAGTAAAGTTTTATTTAAGTTTTATTTTATTTTATTTTATTATTTTTTTTGTTTCTTAATATTGTAAGAGATTTATTTAAGTCAAATTCATAAGCGTAGTTTTATTTGGAAGTATTTTTTTAAAAAAATCTAATTTTAATGAAAAATAATTCATAACTTCTTTTTGATCTAAATACATTCTTAGAAGTATTTACAGCCATATTTTAAAAAATTAATTCAAAAAGAGTAGCAAAGACCAAATTCCTATCTTTACAACAAAAATAATATTTAACCACCATATATGTTGCTGAAGTCCAAAATCTTACTTGTGAAATAGATTAGAAAAATAAAACCCTTATCAATCAACATTGAGATGAATTCAAAGATAATATAAAAGACTTATTGTTGACAATATTAAAAGTAGATTTATTAGAATAATTTATTATTCAAGCCATTATATGCTACAATCAACTTTTTGAAAGATGTTAAGAATAAAGTCTTGATTAGAGACTTATAAATCAAGTCATGGCAACAACTTCTAAGTTTGTAGAAACTTTTATATTAAGGCCAAAATCAACACAAATTCATACAACATATTTTAAATATCTTATTGAGCAAAAAAAGATCCAATGTCATTAAAACAAATTGTACTTATATTGTAGAGAACCTATATACATTGCTCAATATTATTTAAAGAAGCAATACAATTACAGAATGAGGAGTATGGTTGCCAAAGAAGATAATATATCAAAAAATAAGTTTATTTAGTTATAATAGAAATCGTGCAATTAAAATCTTGTGCAATACCTAATAAAGATCTTATTTTATCTTGAAATCTTTCACCTTGCTTTACAAAAGATTTTTTTATAAGATCACAAAATACAAAGCCTTTTTCTAATTAGATTCAAGAGTCTTAGCTTGTTTTTATAAAAGCCATTTTTTTTAAAAAAAGAAGAAATATACTTAGTCAAGAAAACTAAATATATGCATGTAGAAGTTATAGATGGTTATTTATTGTCTTTTGGAGATGTTATCCATGAAATTATTATTTTAGATATAACAACTAATAATTATAATAACTTAGTAATATTTAATATTAAGATGTTTTTATTTAAAATAATTTATTTTAGATTTATTATAATTAAAGATGTATAATCTTTAAATAGATAGAATTTCTTATAATCTTAATTTTTTAATAGTATAACATTGGCTTTTACTATTGAAATAAAAAAATCATATGTCTAATATAACTAAATCATTACTGATAGGAGTAAGAGCTTTTGTACATGTTATAAAAGAAGATTCAATTTTTTTTTATTTATGTCACACACATTTTTGATAGTGAAAAGACTTCACGTAGCATTCTAAGGTAGTATTAAGATCATCAAAATGTGTTTGAGAAGAATACACTGATAAGAATCTAGCTAAGAACTTTATATTCTATTCAAAATTTCTACTAAAAGTTCTTATTTTATTTATGAAAAAAAAGATGGATTATTATATATATATATATATATATAATTAAAAACTCAATAAGATCACTATAAAAAATAGCTATCTTCTATCTTTGCTATCAAGACTTTTTGATCAAATAAATCAAGCTAAGATCTATAAAAAATAGATTTATAAAGAATATATAATTTAATATATGTTAAAAAAAGATGAATTAAGGAGTGCATTTTGAATCAAGTATAGACATTTTGAATATAATATCATCTTTTTTGAATTTTCAAATACATAAGTTAATTTTTAAAAATTTATAAATGATATTTTTTAAGAAATTTTAAGTTATTTTATTATCTATTATTTAGATGATATTTTAAAGTCACTCTAAAAATATAAAAATATAAATTTTATATTTTTTATATATTACAAAAACTTAGATTTTACCTAAAGAAAAAGAATGTAATTCGAATTTCAATTCAAAAGTACTTATAGCCAATATAAAGTGCTCAAAAATACTCTTTTTAGTAACCTCAATTATATACAAATTCAAATTGCCTTATTACTTTCATAATTAGGTAATTTTGATTTCTATTTATAAGCCCTAATTCTTATTAGTAAGCTTCATCAAGCTATAAATCCTAATTTGATTATCCATTTAGTGCATAATTTTACATAAAAATGCCACTATGAGTCTCTTATATTCTTAAAATAAATCAGACTAATCTAACTTACAAATGGTGAAAAAAAATTCAAAAAACTACATTGATGTGACTTAGCTTCCAACTCAAAAGTTGATGTAGATGTTCTAATAGCAATTTTTTTTTCAATTATTAATTTTAATTCAAAATTAGTATATAGCTTGATCTTCAAGTCTTCTAATACCATGCCAAATTTCACTTTATTTTGATAAGTAGATCTTTAGATGTCTTAGAAATTATATTTGATCTCAAATTGTCAATTTCTAATACCTTCTTATATCAAAAATTAGATATCTCTCAAGTGCACTATTTGATTAATATAAAATTTTACACACACTTAACATACCTAATCAACCAAATATTATCAAAATTTGAATTGTAGATGTGACACCAATTATACAAACTAGCTAAGAGTACTAATTCTAATTATATTACATAAATCCAAAGACACCAATACAAACCTTAACTTTCAATAATAAATACAAAGTCATTCCAAATCCTATAAAAATAAGCCTTATGCCTTTACAACAAGCTTGAAGTTAGCTCTATAATTCTAATTTCCAATCTCCAAATACTTCCATATTTTTTCGTAGGCGATTATTTTACTAGTTGAATATCTAATTTTAATCTTGTCAAACAAATGGTCGATAAATAGGTATTAATCCAACCTATCTTAGGAAATTTTTAGCCCAATCCTATTTTCAATTTAATCCTAGTATTAACCATATTAATTATTTATCTCTTTTAATTTATTTTTATAAATTTATGGCCTTTTTAATACAGTAATAGAATTTTTACAGCCTAAAAAATAAAATTACTAACAAATCTTTAATCTACTAGCTATTAAGACAAAAAAATAAACTAAGAAGCTTTTATAGAAGCCTTGTTTGAATATCTTAAATTATTATTGAATAAAAATAATTAGTTATTAATTAAAATTTTATTTTTGATTATAATTTTATCATATAGTCGTATTATAATATAACATCTA
Source organism: Physcomitrium patens (assembly GCF_059467195.1). NCBI lineage: Eukaryota > Viridiplantae > Streptophyta > Bryopsida > Funariales > Funariaceae > Physcomitrium > Physcomitrium patens. Next base: position 18,129,530 of record NC_143410.1, on the reverse strand, counting down.
CCGCCTTTGAATCTGCACATCTTCTAATATGTGCTAAATGAATCATATGTCATAATTGGCATCACACCATTTTTTTTATTTTTTATATCAAATCCTTCATTATTATTTCCATCATATATTTCAATACAACTACCTTCTTTAAAAATATTGATATCTTTAACATGATCCTCTACATTGATTTTCTATCTTGTCTTTTGAAAAACTTCACTTCTTTTTCAGCAATAGGTATCTTCAATCTTGTATCATCTAATTCCTTCAATGAATATGTGACATTATGATAAATTGTTATCACTATATAGTGTCACGGACATACATATAATTACCTATATGAATAGATAAAAGTATGTAAAAGTAGATAAAAGTAGGTTAATTGTGTAATATCTTCTAGAGAAGCTTCTTAGAAGCTTCATAGACGCTGCTTTGACTTTATAGGAGTCTATAGTTGACTTTTAGGTTAAAAACTTGGTCAACAAGTTAGCCATGTGCCACACATGTTGGAAGCTTAAAGAACAAGCTAACTACGTGGTCCATCCATAGAAAACTTGCCTTGCAAGCAAAGGCATGTGGCCTAGAAAGTCAACATATATTGGAGGTCTTATAGAACATCGCCACGTGGCTTCTAGTTAGATAGTATATATAGAGGCAAGAGTGAAGCCCTCTTCACTCTTGTCAACTCCTTTCTTGCTTCTAGTCTAGTTTCAAGGGTCTCTAGTTTTTCTTGTATTTTGGCAATAGCCATTCCAGTTTCTTTCTTAATATACATATTTCTATTTTGTCCTATTTCTTTTTGAGAAAAGTCTCACTTACTCTTTAGCTTTCATCGAGTTCTTGTCCTTGACAGATTGACAAGAGTACACTTACAATATCAGAGCTTTGTCTTTTCTTGATTAAGAGTGGATTACCCCTTTTTTCTTGATAAGACATAAGCGCATTAGAAGTTGCGGATTACCCTCTTTTAAACTGATATTGTTCTTAGTATTTTCTTTGTTATCAATTCCTCTCTTCTATTTGTTTTGAGCGTTATTAGACATCTTCTCTTTTCTAAGTGCTACTATGGCAGAGCTTGTTGAAATGAAGAGTGCAATGGCACAGATGCAAGAACAATTGAGGGAGTTAATGCTTGCGATGCATCAACTCAATTTACCACCACAAGGAGCAACAAGAATGGTAGGAAGTGAAGATATAGAGATGATTGGGGCTGCTTCAACATCTGCACCAAACCATGTCTCTTCTCCCAGAATGGAACACCCTTCGAGTGTTAGAGAACCGAGAGTTGCCTTGCCCGAGAAGTTTGATGGTACCAGATCCAAGTTTCGAGGATTCATTAATCAGGTCCAACTAGTGATTGAACTTCAACCCCAGAGCTATCCAACTCCAGGGTCACAAGTTAGATTCATTGGTACACTTCTTTCAGGTTCAGCATTGTCATGGTTTTCATCTTTTCTTGAACGACGAGATCCAATATTGGATAATCTGGAGGCTTTTTTGGCGGAGTTTCGATCCATGTTTGGAGAACATGATGCAATTCGTGTTGCAACCAACAAGATCCATATTTTGCGACAAGGCAATCGATCAGTAACATTATATGCTTCGCAATTTCGACAACTTGCAACTGATATCAAGTGGGATGATGCCGCACTTGTGAGTCAATTTCTCTACGGATTACAATATGAGGTAAAGAAATTGATGCTTAATTTACCTGATCCTCAAACATTGAGTCAAGCAATTGACTTTGCTGTGAAGTGCGCCAATCGACTTTTTGAATTTCGATCCGAGAGTCGCACAAGTGGGCCTCAACGTTACTACAATTCAATGGCAACACCGACGTCTCCTCAACACATACCTTCAGAAGTAGAGGATATGCAAATTGATGCGGTACGTTTCAAACCTCTTACTGAACAAGAAAAGTCTCGTCGTCGACAAGAAGGATTGTGCTTATATTGTGGAGAACCTAAGCACACTGCTCAACATTGTCCAAAGAAGCGACATAACTACAAAATGAGGAGTACGGCTGTCAAAGAAGACAGTATGTCGAAAAACGAGTACGTCCAGCTACAATAGGGATCGTGCGGCTGGAATCTTGTACAACTTCTAATGAAGGTCCTATCCTCTCCTCAGAACCATCTCCTTGTTTTATAATAGATGTGCGTTTAGGACCTAATAATTACAAAGCCTCTGCCTTAGTAGATTCAGGAGCCTCATCTTGTTTTTTAGATGAAGAATTTGCTAGATGTCATAGAATATCATTAATACAAAAAACTAAACCTGTACACGTAGAAGTCATAGATGGTCGTCCGTTGTCTTCTGGAGATGTAACTCACGAAACACTTCCTGTAGATGTAGTAATAAATGGTCATAGTAGTTGCGTAATTTTTAATATAATTAGATCTCCCTCTAATCCAGTAATTTTAGGCTTATCATGGTTAGAAAAGTATAATCCTCGAATAGGTTGGATTTCTCGTAAACTTGATTTTCCTCAGAGCATTAGTAACGGTTCTATTAATCAAGTAAAAAACCATGAGTCTAGTATAGTAAAACTCGCACTTATAGGTGCAAAAGCATTTATACACGCAGCAAAAGAAGGATCAACTTTTGCTATTTATGCTGCACCTATTTCTGAAAGCGTAAAGACTTCAAGTGGCATTCCAAGTCAATATCAGGATTATCAAGACGTTTTTGAGAAAAAGAATGCAGATATTCTTCCTGAGCATCGCCCATACGATTGTTCAATCGATCTCAAGGAAGGAACTCAGCCACCATTTGGACCAATTTACAGTTTATCGCAAGATGAGTTGGCTGAACTCAAGACATATATTGACGAGAATTTAGCGAAGAATTTCATACGCCATTCAAAATCTCCAGCAGGAGCTCCAATTTTATTCGTAAAGAAAAAAGATGGATCTTTACGAATGTGTGTTGACTATCGAGGACTCAACAAGATCACAATCAAGAACAGGTATCCATTACCTTTGATATCAGGACTCCTTGACCAGTTAAATCAAGCTAAGATCTATACAAAAATAGATCTAAGAGGAGCATATAATCTAGTACGGATCAAAGAAGGAGATGAATAGAAGACTGCGTTTCGAACCAGGTACGGGCATTTTGAATATAATGTCATGCCTTTTGGACTCACGAATGCACCAGCTGCTTTTCAACATCTCATGAATGATGTATTTCGTGAATTCTTAGACAATTTTGTCGTCTGCTACCTAGACGATATCCTGATTTATTCTAAGAATGTTGAAGAACATGAAATACATGTTCGTCAAGTATTACAAAAACTTAGAGATGTAGGATTGTACGCCAAGATGGAAAAGTGTGTATTTCACACTACTCAAGTTGACTTTTTAGGATACATCATTTCAAATGATGGTCTTATGATGGATTCTAAGAAAGTCCAAACAATCATGGATTGGAAGATTCCAAAGACTGTAAGAGATGTCCAATGTTTCTTGGGATTTGCCAATTACTATCGGATCTTCATCAAAGACTTCTCACGAGTTGCAGCTCCACTTACACGCTTGACTAGTAAAGATAAATTCCAATGGAATCAAGAAGCGGAAGCAGCATTTGAAGCCTTGAAGACATCGTTTGTCTCTGCACCAGTCTTATATCGTGTTGACTTTTCCAAGGCATTTTTTATGGAAATAGACGCATCGGATTTTGCCTTGGGTGCAGTTTTATCACAAATGGGAACAGATGACAAACTTCATTCGATAGCTTTTCATTCAAGAAAATTCTCAGCAGCCGAGATCAATTATGAGATCCACGATAAAGAACTTCTTGCAATCGTGGATTCCTTTCAAGAATGGCGTCATTATCTAGAAGGTGCTTCTAGTCCAGTCACTGTATATACAGATCACAAGAACCTCGAGTATTTCATGTCAGCACGCGTGTTGAATCGTCGTCAAGCTCGTTGGAGTATGTCTTTGTCAAGATTCGACTTCATTATCACTTATCGGCCAGGAAAACAACAAGGTTTGTCCGATGCCCTATCTAGACGTTCTTATTTTGCACCAAAAGAAGGAGATGCAGCTTTTGAGCAACAAAGAACGGTCCTCTTGAAACCGGAGCAATTTCATCTCCGAGCAATGAAATCAACATTGACTGTTGATTCAACTTTTCTCAAGCAAATCCAGTCCAGTATGTCCTCAGACCCTCTTGTTCATGATATCGAGAATAATTCTTTCAAGTCTCATGATTCTTCTAAGTTCGAGTTCAAGAATAATCTATTATATTTTGAAGGACGCCTATATGTTCCAGAAGGAAAAGCACGTTTGCGTGTTCTTCAAGCACGTCATGACTTTCCAGCAGCAGGGCACTTTGGATATAATAAGACTCTGAAACTCATATCAAGAGATTTTTGGTGGCCACAAATGTGGAAGTCAGTCAAAGACTTTGTACAATCATGTGATATTTGTTCAAGATCAAAAATTCCTCGACATCGACCTTACGGACTTCTTCAGCCATTACCTATACCAGAACAACCATGGTCTTCTGTTTCTATGGATTTCATCACAGATCTTCCAAACTCAAGATCTTATGATTCTATATTTGTGATAGTAGATCGTTTCACCAAGATGGCACATTTTATGCCATGTACAAAATCTATCACAGGTGAAGAAACAGCTAAGCTTTTCATTGATAATATCTATCGCTATCATGGATTACCTAAAGATATCATATCAGATAGGGGAACTCAATTTGTGTCGAGATTCTGGAGGACTCTTTTCAAGATTTTAAAAGTGGACATAAAGCTATCTTCAGCTTTCCATCCTCAAACTGATGGACAAACAGAGCGCGTAAACCAAGTCTTGGAACAGTATTTAAGGTGTACCATCAACTACCAACAAGATGATTGGACAAACCTTCTGCCATTGGCAGAGTTTGCTTATAATAATACGGTACATTCCTCCACGCAACAAACACCTTTCTTTGCCAATTATGGCTATCATCCACGACTTGATACTTTTGATTTTTCAAAAGTTGATAATTCTGCAGCAGAAGATATGGCAAATCGGTTGTCAGAGTTACATGCAATAATGAAGGCGCAGTTGAAGAAAGCTCAAGAACGACAAAAGATAAATGCAGATGTATATCGTAAAGAGCAACCACAACTCAACGTGGGTGATAAGGTATGGCTACTTCGTCGCAATATCAAGACCACTCGACCTTGTGATAAATTGGACTATCGTAGGCTTGGCCCTTTTTCTGTTTCTGAACAGATCAACCCAGTTGCATATCGGTTACATCTACCGGAGTCAATGAAGATCCATCCTGTATTCCACGTGTCTCTTCTTGAACCATATAAGACAGTGGATATACAAGGAAGAAGACAAATGCCACCGCCTCCTATAGAAGTAGATAATAATGAAGAATTTGAGGTGGAAGAGATATTAGACTCAAGGCGGCGCCAAAATAAGCTGGAATATCTTGTTCATTGGTGCGGATATGATATTAGTGAACGCACATGGGAGCCATCCAGGAATCTAGCAAATGCATCAGCTAAAGTCAAAGTTTTTCATCAATGACATCCATCAAAACCAAGATGAAAACCTCTCTTATAAAAGAGACCAGATTGAGGCAAGATAACATTCAATCTCCTATCCTTGTTTGTAACTTCTTTGCATTTTGTGACGCTAATTAGATGGAGAGCCAACAACCAGCGGATTCAACTCAAGAACCTTCGTTTGCTGACTTACCGGATGAGACATTGCGATTGTCACAACCTTCAAGACGACGCAACCGAGATAAAGACCCTCCAGAACGACATGTTCTTCCTCGAATAGATGGTGAGATACAACGTGTTTGGTATCACGACCTTGGAAGAGATTCTCGATGTTTGGTGATATTATTGGAGATAGGAACGACTCCTGATGGTGTTTCAAATGTATTATTTGAAGGAAGTTATGAAGGCCTCAACAGTGATCAAATAACAGGGTGGTCTTCTCGCCCTGGAATGGGACACTATCGATGGCTAAGAGGACCCATCAACTATCTTCGAAGAGAACAAAGATCAGAGTATGTAGCAAATACAATTCGCCGCATATTACATCTTCTCAATATATAATCACCGCTCCTCGTGGAACTCGTCCCTAGAAGGGGGGGTAATGTCACGGACATACATATAATTACCTATATGAATAGATAAAAGTATGTAAAAGTAGATAAAAGTATGTAAAAGTAGATAAAAGTAGGTTAATTGTGTAATATCTTCTAGAGAAGCTTCTTAGAAGCTTCATAGACGCTGCTTTGACTTTATAGGAGTCTATAGTTGACTTTTAGGTTAAAAACTTGGTCAACAAGTTAGCCATGTGCCACACATGTTGGAAGCTTAAAGAACAAGCTAACTACGTGGTCCATCCATAGAAAACTTGCCTTGCAAGCAAAGGCATGTGGCCTAGAAAGTCAACATATATTGGAGGTCTTATAGAACATCGCCACGTGGCTTCTAGTTAGATAGTATATATAGAGGCAAGAGTGAAGCCCTCTTCACTCTTGTCAACTCCTTTCTTGCTTCTAGTCTAGTTTCAAGGGTCTCTAGTTTTTCTTGTATTTTGGCAATAGCCATTCCAGTTTCTTTCTTAATATACATATTTCTATTTTGTCCTATTTCTTTTTGAGAAAAGTCTCACTTATTCTTTAGCTTTCATCGAGTTCTTGTCCTTGATATATAGTCCAAATTAACTTTTAAAAAACTTCTGCAAAGTACTATATTGGTTATCCAAATTGTTGTCATAAATAAGTATCTAATCATCTTTTTCAATTGCTCTAGGCCTCAATTGATGTTGTTTATTCAACCAAGCCTTATTCTTTAATCTAATATTTTGTAATCTTCTCAATGCTAGCTCCACATCTTTTGATCTTTGTTCAAGTTGCCAAATTTTGATAGCCAATAACTCTTCTCTTGTCAATCCATCTTTCCAAGGTAGCATATTCTAAGTTAGCACATGTTCTTCAATTGGCATAATAGGTTTTTGACTTATTATAAGTTCCATTGGCATAAATGCTATTATTGAACTATGTATTATTTGATTAGTCCATAATGCATAAGATAGAAGTTGAGGCTATTTGTTTACTCTTCCTTTACAAGCTTTAACCATATTAACATGCTTAATTAATGTACTGAAATAATATCCACTATCCAATAACTCTTTTATATAATTTTTTTCATGAAATGATTTATCTTTCTTGTTTAATTATGAAATCAAATAAAATTTTGTACTCATATCATTAGTATCTTCAATCATTTTATTTTTTCCATCATATTTTGTTCAAAATAATATATCTGCTATCAAATTGGTTTTTCTTGCAATATATCTAAATTTTATATTTAATGACTTAATATAAGAAATCCATCTCAATATTGAAATATCTGGTATTGTATAATTAGTAATCATTTCAAATAAAGACAAACAATCTATTTCAATTAATACCATTGTCCAAATCAAATAATCTTTTTCAGCTTTCATAATTGAAACAACTCCCTATAATTTTCTTTTTCATCTATGAATATAAGCATTGGAAAGTATTTAAAACCTTAGCTTTAAATCAAACTGAAAATTTGTATCCATTTGAAACATCTTGACCTACAACCCATCTAATGGCAATCAAAATAATATCCACTATAAGAATCATCAGTCTATTACACTTATAATTAAATTTTTTCAATACTAGAAGTGATGTCAATAATTTCTTCAATCTTTGAATTAATTTAATATATTTTTTTTCCATTTAAATTGATAACCTTTATATAAAAATTTATATAATAAATCTATTATATGAGTATAATAACGAATTCAAATATAATAAAATATACATGCATCCAAAAACCTATGCACTTTTGTTAAAAAATTACAATCCTCTTTCATTCTTTCAATTGTATAAACCTTAGTTGAATCTAATTTTTTTTCTATAAAATCCATATAAATATCTTATAATTACAATATTTTTTATTCCAAATTTAGATTTTGCATTCAATAATGTAAGATGAACTTTCTTAAGCCAAGTCAATATTTTGTTACGATCTTATATATCATCAACAATATACTTATCACACCTCTTCTTATTTAAAGTTTCATCCTTATTTACTTTTTTGGATCCTTTAATAAGAACATCATTTAAAAAAGCCATAGTTTTCTTAAAAATAAAATTTCTTAACACCTAATTCATCTTGTTCATTATATATGCAATTGAATTAATAACACCTTGAAGAAGAATATATATTTTAATCAACCCAAGTAGTTTTTTCATTGTTGTCATATCTCTATTCTCTTTTGCAAGTTGAAATTAGTGATAGCCTAAATACAAATCACCAATTGAATAGATTGTCCTTCATAAAAATGCTTCAGCAAATTCATCTACTATTGGCCTAATTTCTATATTTTTGATAGTCACTACATTCATTGGCTATATATTTTCAAATAAATTATAATGATCTATTTTTTTAGTCATTTTAAACCACTGACTTAAATATAGTATAAAAAAGGGCTCCAAAATCTTCATCTTCATCTTCTTTTTTAATAATTCCATGAAGCTTGATAAATGTGTCTTTCACATTGAAATTGGCTTCAAATTCCAAGGTACATGTGGTACAATGAAAATAACCATAGGCATTATAATATTTAGATCCATACATCTAATTTTATGAAATTCAAAAGCAAATGATTATATTGTTTTGCAAATATTTCTTTGAAGTATATAATTTCTTTTTATAACAAAGAACCATCAAAATTAATCTTCAATTCTTCAAAAGTTTCTTTAGTGAATTTGTACCTAATATTCTTTAGATTCTTAAAGCTCTTTTTTCTTGATACTTCTTCTATCTTTTCTTTAGAATCTTTTGGCAAAGGTCCAACAATATGTTTTACCTTCTTATGAGTTGTCTTTTATTTTGTTTCAATCATAACTTCTTATACTTGAAAAGATTCAATCATATCATAATTTTTTTTTGAATGAGTTTATATAACTTTATCAATGTCATTTAATCTAATACATACAATTAATTTCAAAAGGTCTTTCAATCTATTTTTTTCATAAATACTAATAATATTTTTATTATCTTTTAATATTTTTAATACATATAATTCTTTTTCAATATATGTATTTATTTATTTATTTATTTTTAATTTTAAAATCTTCAATCCTCTTATATATAATACTTTTATTGTAAAAAATGCCATTAAATCTTGCATCAAGGACACCTACATCTTATAAGAATACTTCCCCTTTTATATCTCTATAATTTTGCTTTATAGTGGTATTTTCTAAAAATCCTTGAATTCTTCAACAACCCTTGGCAATGGATTTTCTTTCAATTTGTCTTAATTTTTCTTATGATTTGGAAGCACAGCCAAAAATTGTAGTGTTTTTTTTTTTTTTTTTTTTTTTTTTAATCCTCATTACAAATTTGTGCAAAAGTTGAACCATCATTAAGTACCTTTATTTCCATCCAAGTTGCAATAATATATGTTTGCACCAAAATAAAAAGATAAGATATTGTATCTTGAACAAAATTATTTTTGCTCCATTGTAATATCATCAATTCAAATTTTTATATTTAAATAAGTACTATATAACTTACCTTGTGTATTATTAGCTACCTATATTATCCATCCATATTCCATATTAATTAGCCACCTTTACTTCATGAGAAGATCGTTGGATATAAGATTTATCTCTAAACCATAGTCAATCAAAGCAACAATCAACTCATCTATATCTCCAACCTTCACCAATACCTTTGTAATTATTCTAGCCCAACGTTTTTGAGTATAATGACTTGAAATCTCTTTATCCTTATTACTTTGATTATTAAAATATATTCTTTGATTATGACTCCTTCCTTCACTTGTTGATTGTTTGCAATAATTACTAAATTTATCTTCTTTATCTTCACATATGCATACATCAATAACATGATTCAATCTAGCTTCATCTTTTGATTACCTCTTCTACTTAATACTATTAATAATGAAATCATAGAATTCTTTATTGGTAATTTTAAAAATTTCCTTCAATGTGAACTCAACCTTAGTATTAAACACATATTTTTCAAGCACTCTCTTTAAATTTGTTGCTGACTCAATATGACAGAGTAATTTATAAGTTACTGACTTTATCTTTTATGTCTTTTATTTTATTTTTTCAATGTTATTGAAGCATCTTCCATTGATCATTCTTGTGAAACCATCTCACAAACCTTGTGTGCTCAAATTTATCTCTTAGAAGTACTAATTTTACTTAAATCTTCAAAATCTTATGTTTTCTTTTCTTCTATTAAAGCTTCATGTTGATTTTTAGGAATATAGGCATGCACTAACAAAACTTCCATAAAATCCTCTCAACTTGTAGGTCCACAAATTGTAGTAGTAGTCCTCAATAATACTTCCTACGGCATCTTCTTTTTTTGCATTGTAGAATTAATAGAAGATCAACGTCTACTTAATATAATATTTCCAAAAAATTCTTATTTGCTATCATCATCTAACTTAGTACCATAACTTGTAACTTCTATTGCTACAACTTCATATGCAAGCAAATAATCTTAAATTAATACTTTCATACCTCTTTTATCAAAGTTGGTTTGAAAAAGATTATCAGTATTTTTCAATGCCATCTTTCTATCTTTTTAGAAAATAATACCTTATTACACCATTTCATTGAATTCACTATAATATTTTTAAGAATAAAAATCATCATTACATCAAATATATTTTAACATGTATCCTTACTTAAAAATAACCTTTGAACTTATTGTAGAAGTCTTCTCCTCAAGCCTTGCAAGTTTGATTTGAAGATCTTATATCCCATGTATAATCTCCTCAAGTTCCATATCTTCTTTTTTTGATATAGTCATTGGAGGTTGGACAATATGTATTGTCAATTCTGAAGTAGGTACTTGAATTTTAAGTACTTCTCCAATTCTTTAAATTTTAATTCTATCATTTTTATTTTTCCTCTTTGCAAGTAATCCTATAGCATCTTCAACTTCTTTTTATTTTTTTGTCAATCCTTTATCTTCTTTTTTATCTTCAAAAAGAATTTCCAACTTCTCTTATAATTTTCTATTAGTTACTCAAAAAAAATCCAATTTTATTTAGCTTAATAATTATTTTTTTCATCTTTAATAATTAAAAATATTACCTCTCAAACTCTTTTAAAAGCTCTATAGCTTATAAATTCTTGTTAGGCCGCTCAATCCATTTCAAAAATGATTTCTTGAAAATTTGATCAATATCTTCTAAAAAATATTTTTCTTTTGATGAATGTGAAAATGTCTTCCATGAATCTCGAAAATGCTCTATAATTGATTTAACATATTTTTTTATTTTTGATATTGTTGCAAGTCCAAATAACTCAATCATCTTCTTCTTGGAAATCAAATTTAATTCTATTTTTTATACATAACATCTCAAATACTTTGAAATATTGCTTCCACTAAATTGTTCAATTTTGTTAATCATTGCTTGTAATACTTTGGTTGCTAAAGCCTCTTTGCAGTCATTGCCTTGTTGTTGTTTCATAAATAATGTAAATACTTGAAACATATTTGTAGTACTTGGATCAAAGTATATATCTTGTCCACTAGTAGAAAATCCACTTGAAGATTTACTTGACGCTCCATCACAAATTCCATCAAAAACTTCAAATTCAATCTTTTTTCCTTAATACGCCATTAATTCTAAATAATCACAAATACAATCTAATACCTTCTACCTCAAAATTTTATGTTGGATTCACTATTTATATTATATTATGTATTGTAAAAAATAAAATTATATTCTATAAGTATTCAAGAAATCCTAATAGGTTTCATTCATAAAAAAAAAATGCAATTCAAATTTTAATTCAAAAGTTCTTACATCCAATACAAAGAATTCAAAAATATTCTTTTTAATAACCTTAACTATACACAAACTCCAATTATATAATTACTTTCATAATTATGTAATTTTGATTTCTGTTTGTAAGCCCTAATTCTAGTGAATAAGCTATAATTTTTAATTGGCCATCCATTTAATGCAAAAAAATTCATATAAATTCAATTATAAGTATTTTATGTATTTTATATATTTTAAAAATTCAATTTAATCCAACTTATAAAGAGTGAGAAAACATTCAAAAAACTTACACTGATGTTACTTGGCTATCAACCCAAAAGTTAATGCAAATGATCTTGTAGTAATTTCTTCTTCCCTAATCATTAAATTCAATTCGAAATTTTTATATATATTAATCTTTAAGTCTTCTAATACCATGCCAAATTTAACTTTTTTTTTCAATTAATAAATCTTTAGATATCATAGAAATCCTATCTGATCCTAGATTGCCAATTTTTGATACCTTCTTGTACCAAAATCTAAATATCTCTCAATTGCAATATTAGATTAATACAAAATTTTATGCACACTTAGTACATCTATTCAACCAAGTATTATCAAATTTTTAACTATAGATGTGACACCAATTGCACAAACTAGTCAAGAGTGTAAGTCCTAATTGTATTGCATAAATCCAAAGTCTCCAATATAAACCTTGACTTTGAATAATAAATACAAATTCATTTCAAATCCTATAAAAATAAGCCTTATGCTTTTAGAACAAACTTGAAGTTAACTCTTTAATTCTAATTGCCAATCTCCAAATGCCTCTACATTTTGTCATAGGTAATTATTTTAGTGGCTAAAGATTTGATTTCGACCTTGTCTTACAATGGTTGATTCTTGCATATCAATCCAACCTATTCTAGTAATTTTCTAGCTTGAACCTACCTTCAACTTAATCTTAATATCAACCATATTAATAATTTATCTCATCTATCTTGTTTATATTAATTTATGGCATTTCTAAGACAATAAAAGAATTTATATAGCTTAAAAGATAAAATTACTAACCAACTTTTAATCTACTAGCTATTAAGACAAGAAAACAAACTAAGAGGATTTTATAGAAGTCATGTTTAAATAACTTGAATTATTATTAAATCAAGTTAATTAGATATTAATTAGAAATTATTTTTAATTATATTTTTACCATATAGTCTTGTTACTATACAACACCATGTATATAGATTAAAAAAATTTCAAATATTTTATATTAGAATATGTTTTAAATTATTTTCAAGCCTTTTGAAGTACGTATTTATAAAGATTTGATTATAAGTTCATTTATTAGCAAAAAAAAAAAAAATGTTTATCAAATGATATTTGTAAGTTATTAAATCGACTCACTAGTTATTTTAGGATAAAAAGATGTATTTAAAGTACTTAAAATCACAATATATGCTGAGTATTATATAAATAGTTAGAAAAATAGAAAATTAGAATGTTAGTTGTAGAAATGGTATCTTAGTAAGTCTTTGATACAATTATTTTAGTTGATTTAGTATTTTTACTTATTATTGATTATTAAGGATTATTTATTAATATCAATATTTACATTGGCCTTATATCTATAAGTTTTATTTGTAAAAAAAACCAGTATTGTTGTTATTAGTTAGAAGAAATATGAAAAAAAACTTCATATCTTTTTAATGAATTATATAAAAAGTAGGATTTATAATAGATTTAAATTGGTTTTATTACTATAAAAATTACTAAAGCATATATTATAATTTATTCTAATATTATAAAAATACTATAAGAATTTTTAGAATTTAATTAGATTTTATTTGGAATATTTTAAGAATTTTTAGAGCAATTTTGAAGACTTTGGTAAAAATGAGTTTTATCACTTTAGAAGCCATTATGAAGAAATGGAGTAAGATTTGTAGGCCGCACAAGGTCCCTAAGCTAATAAGGTGTTTTTAAATACCATGGTAAATTCAAAAATATAAAATTATTGTTTTTACTAATAGAAAATAGGAGGATTAGTAATTAGTATAGTCCTTGTAAAAAGGAAGGTACACAAGTTCTATATGGATTGTAGCATCTTGAAGGTAGTTAGGAGGATAAGACTAAGGCCCCGTGGCCTCTCTTAGAGATCCATATACACTACTTGTAAGCCTTGGTGAGGCTCAAATTCTTGATCTCTTAAATTCTTATTACTTCTGCTTCACACCACCAATAACAAGTAGCTTTTAATTGAGGCCATCTTGTAATTTAGATTGAAGAGTGAATTTGACACTCATATTATTTTTAGATATTTTTATCTTTTATTAAAAGAAAAAAATGTAAGTTTTGATCAACAAAAATTGATTCTTTTGAAGCTAAAGTACTTCTAAATTTGAATAATAAAATTAGCATTAGCTATTTATTTTATTTTTCTTAACCAACTTTATTTAAATATGTCTTTAGATCTTTTTATTCATGATATTAAGAATAATATATCAAAATCTTATGATATTTCTACCTTTAAGTTTTGAAATAATCTATTCTATTTTGAGAGATGCTAATATATTCTAAAAAATAAAGCATAATTATGTACTCTTAAAGCTTACTAGGACTTCTCAATTATATGATATTTTAGATAAAATAAAAATTTTGATCTAATATTTAGAGATTCTTAGTGGTCTCAAATATAGAAGGCAATTAAAGACTTTGTATAGTTATGTAAAAAAATTTCAAGATTAAAAAATCTACATCATCAATCCTATGGATTTTTTCAACCATTATCTATATTAAATCAACTATGGTATTTTGTTTCTATGGATTTTATGATGGATTTTTTTTATCTTAAGTTTTTATAATTCTATATTTATGATAATAAATAATTTCATCAATATATATATATATTTTGTACTATATATAAAAAAATCACATGTAAATAAATTAATATTTTTTTTAATAATACTTATTGCTACCATGGATTTTTAAGAAATATTATATTAAATAGAAGAATTCAATTTGTATGAAGATTTTATAGAATCCTTTTTGAGATTTTGAAAGTAGACATAAAAATATCTTCAACTTTTCATCCTTAGATAAATAGACAAACAAAACAAATAAATCAAGTTTTAAAGTAGTATTTGAGATATACCATCAAGTATCATTAAGATGATTTAAAAATTCTTTTTTCCATTAGCAAAGTTTGATAATAATAATATGGTTTATTTTTCTACTCAAAAAATATATTTTTTTATTAATTATCATCCATAACTTCATACTTTAGACTTTTTAAAAGTTAATAATCTTATGGCTAAAATTTGATAAATTATTTATTAAGGCTATATGCAATAATAAAGACGTAATTAAAAGAACCTAAAAAAAACAACAGATTAATAAAGATGCCTATAAATAAAATAATCTCAATTTTATATTGGCAATAAGATATAATTCTTTTGTTGTAATATCAAAACTAGCTACTTTTATAATAAGTTAAATTATTGTAGATTTCAACCATTTCTTATTTGTGAATAAATTAATCCAGTTACTTATTGATTATACCTACCAAAGTCTATGAAGATTTATCTTGTATTAAAAATATCTCTTCTTGAGCCATACAAGACAATAGATATATTAGAAAAAATAAATATCACCTCTTTTTAAAGAAGTAAACAATAACCAAGAATTTTAAATCAAAGAAGTCTAAGACTTAAGGCAATGCCTAAATAGATTGAAATATCTTGAATATTGATACAAATATGATATTAATAAATGTATATGAAAACTAGCCAATAATCTTGCAAATGTAGCAAAGAAGGTTGATTCTTTTTATCAAAAATATTATTTAAAACTAACATGAAGAATCAAAGAATTCTTTGCCATAAAAAAAATAAGGTTTAGTGAAAATTACATTCTATTTTTTTTTATCTTTGTCTATGGTATTTTTTCACTTAGAAGATGGAAAATTAACAATCAATAGATTCAACTGAAGAGCTATTGTTTGCTATGTTATTATATAACATATTGAGATTATTGCAGCATTTAAAACAATGTGATAAAGATGAAGATCCTCAAGAATAACATATTCTTCTTCAAATAAATGGTAAGATGCAATGCATTTGATATTATAATCTTAGAAGAGACTTTTAATATTATTGAATATTATTTGAAATAAGAACCACCTTTGATGGTGATTGTAATATTTTATTTGAAGAAATTACAAATGTTTTAATAATAATCAAATATTATGGTGGTCTTAATAGCTTGATATAAGATACTATCAATAGTTGAGAAAACATATCAACTATCTTCAAAGAAAATAAAGATAAGAATATGTTATAAATAAAATTTATTACATCTTAGATTTTTCCAACATGTGAACATTATTCCTTGTAGAACTTGTATTTAGATGGAGGGAGTAATGTCACAGACTTATATGATTATGTAGATAAAAAGTATAATGTAGAAGGTAAATGTAAATAGATTTGATAATATTTTATAGTAGAACTTCCTAGAAGCTTGTACAATAGTTACAAGTAACCATAGATCCAACAATGCAACCTCATACTTAAATCAATATGGCAACATGTTAGAATATTGGAGATAATTACATATAATCAAATCAAATTAAAATATTAGGTTGATATGTGTATATGCTAGTATAAACACATGAATTTGCACACACAATTTGTTGAAAAAATTAGTCAACAAAAGTTGTACTTATGACATTGTTGGATAGAAAAATGATGTCAAGAGTAAGAAGAGGTGTTGGCTTTGTGCTCTCACCATCAATGGATGTCATCCAATAATAGTTCATTGTCACAAAAAGACACTTGTTCATTCTTAACATGTGAACCTCTTGTATACATTTCAAAGTAATGTTCCTTAGTACTTCAAATACAGAACCTCAAGAGTGGGGTTATTGTTAACAGTAAAGTAGGCAATCAAGCTTACATGCTTCAAAGTGTACATAGGTTGGTTGGGTTGCTTGTGTTGCTGAGACATCAAGTCCACTGCCACCAGCTCTAGTTGTTCATCGGCCTTCAAAACCTCCACAAAAATGCCATCATTTAAAACAGATTCAACGTATACAGATAGTTACTGCAACGTATATAGACTCCAATTTGGATACAAATTAAACACCAGTTACCATTTCACTCGACTGAGGAAACTGCTTGTTCGGTAACTCAAGCTGAAGTTCTTACCACTACCTGGAAGAAGGTCAGAATAGCACGCTCCACATTTGGAGTAGGAGAATCATACAACCTCATCACCGAGGTACTCAGTTTTTTATTCTTGCCTGTTCTAGCAAGATGTCCTTCAATCACGGCGATGACAGCCAACATGACGATAACCATGGTGGTGCCCTCCCGCTGCATCAAAGAAGCCCATGTACAAACCCAAGCACACCCATCGACTCCCTGGTACATCACGTCAGCGCTCCATGCTCGGACCTGGAAAGCTTCACTGATGGACTTCCAGTACAGAAAACGCAACATAGGCTTGAGCTGTAGAGGTGCAGATGCCCACCACATCAAAACATCCTCCGACACCAATTTTATTAATGAAAATATTATCGTCAGCAGCCAAAATTTAAGAGGAAATTTGGTCTGACTTTAAAGTTGAACAATTGATCTGGCAATGTTTTACCGAATAAAGCCCGTTGGTATAAAATAACAGGAAAAATCCACACAACCTCTGAAAGGGGAGCAATATTTTGAGGAGTTTGCAGACATGTGGATCAGAGAGAGCGAATGAGATGAAACTACTCTACACCTCAAAAGGTTTGTACTACATGCTCCCTTCCAGACTTTAGACGAAGGCTTTGGAATATATTAAAATCACCTAAAACAATTCTACCGCAAAGAGGTTCACTTTGTTGCGTGTCAGAGGAAACAAACATTTACATAATAGCAAAGCCAGCTATGCCTCCTAGAAACCCCCTTGGATTGCGTGGACCTTGACCCCAATGCTGGATTTGCTTGTCATAAACAATAATAGCTGGACTCTGATTTGCTGCACCGCTGTAGTCACAGCAGCATCAACTGTAGACACATTTACTACTATAATTGGTAAACAAACACAAAAACAACACGGTTTTGTTGTTTTGGAATCTTGCCGTTCTTATTTTAATCTAACCACTCTTAACCTTTTTCTAAAAGGTGATGATGAAATGGATAGAATTGGGTTTATTATACTTCAAAAGTACATGAAAACTCAATTGATTATTGTGTTTCTCTCTAATTAACTCAGGATAATATGTGTATTTCAGGTGAGCAGGGTATCTTCTTCCTAGAGCATCATCCAATAAGGCTTCTTTCAAGCCAAACCTCATTGATTGTCTACACACACATTTCATTATGATAACAGATACAGATTTCTGGTGATCAGAATTTGAGATCATAATCTACGTGATTACTTATCCAGAAATGAATAAACTATATCCCAGCAATTTAAGCAGGTGATGTTTATCACTTGCCTCAAATATAAAGTGAAACTAAATTTTTGTTGTCTCAGAAAACGTTTAAAACTCTTAATTGCATCAAAAAAGTTGAAATTGGTGAAGGTACTCTTGAATTTTTACTATTCAGGTGGTTAACTTAGGGAATTCAACTTAATTCCAATTTTTTTAACAATATCTAACAACATAGTTGCACTTGCCTCATAAAAAATGCAAACTAATTAGATTGTCTATTTATATTTTGTGAATTTTATCAAAAAATTTAATAAATTATTTGTTGCAATACAAAAATAAGCGTATATATATATATATATATATATATATATAATACTAAAAGGCAAAAGATTGAATTTTGAAATAAAAAGACAAAGAATATAAGTATTAAAAAAAAAACAAAATAAAAGTTAAAATCTTAAAGTGAAAATAATTTATTATTAGACTTAAAGTTACTTTAAAACTTTAATTTTTTTAAGAAAAAAGCTATAGTTGTAAAATATGAAAGATAAAGAATAAAAAAATTCACTACCAACATCAAGTTTTTAAGTTTAATATAAAACATGTGAACCAAATAAAATGCTTATCAGTTTGAAAATCATAAAAGAAGTGTACTTAGTAGAAAAAAATTCAATAAATTATTTTAAAAATTAGTGATCGTAAATTACAATTCTATATGATGTCTTAACAATATAATATTAAAATAACATAAAATAATATAAAAAAAATTAGAAAACATTATTCAAAATATGATGGCAAAAATTTTAAAAATTAATTGAATTATATATATGCATATAATTTATTGTAACAAATCATTATAAATAGACAAAAAAAACTACTAATAATATATTTTAGTTCAAATTCACTTTAATGGTCTTAATTGGATTTTACTATCTTATATGATTTATGGCTTTATTATAATTAGAGTAATTTTTTTGATAGACTTGAGAAAATTGACATATTAACATGAAGATATTTTTTTAATTATTTATTTATTTATATTTTAAAAAACGAAATTATTTTAATAATAATTAAAATATATTTTAAAAATTTAGGATTTAAATATAAAATAATACAAATAAAACACCATCAAAACTATGATTAATTTATAATAGATGATAAAGCATTAAAAAATAATGAAATAAAAATAATAAACTTATTATGTCAAATTATAGTAGCTAAATAATTATATTGATAGCCTTATTTTAATAAAATAAAAAATATTTATATTAAAATCTTATAAATTTAATAAAAAAAAATTATATCCTTTATACTTTAGAATTAAAAAATAATACCTAATAAGATGCATAATAAAGAAATCTATAAAATAAAATTCTTAAATAAAAATATTATCAAAAGAAAAGAAAAGAACAGAATATATATATATATATATATATATATATATATATATATATATATATATATATATATATGTTTTTAGACAAAATTAAGACTCCTAATTGCAACTCAAATGCTTTTAATAACTAGGATACTTTTATAGATTAAAATTTTATAACCACTTATAATATTAAAAATATTTGTAAAAAATAAGTTGCAAAATCACATTCAAAATTAAAAAAAATCAAAAACTAAAATCCTTCTTTAACTTCATCTTGCTATTTCAACAACTATAATTATTATAGATTAAAAAAAATTAAATAATACAACTCCCACTAATTTTTGTATAGCTAAGTCAAATAATTTGGTCTGTACTAACTTATGGATAGTGAAGTCAATTAGATGCAATTTATAATAGTATCAATTATAATAACTCAAAGTATGTAAATAAACAAGTGAGACATTTGTCAAAAAAAATATAGCAAAAGTAAAATAAATAATGAATAAATAAATATGTACCTTTATGAAGAAATTGAAATGACTATTGTCAAAGATTAAGAAATTAGAAGCTCTTGAAACTAGACTAAAAGCAAGAGAGGATTGACAAGAGTAAGGAAGGCCTTACTCTCACCTTTATAGATACTATTTAACTAAGAGCTCTGTGGCAATATTCTATAGGACCTCTAATACATGTCTAAATTATAAGATACATGTCTAACTTATAAGGCAAGCTTTCTATATCTACTCCACATGTCTAACTTGTACAACTAGCAAACTTGTTGACTAAATTTTCAATCTTTCAATTACTCATAGATACATATAAAAGCAAAACCTCATCTATGAAGCTGCTTAGAAGCTTATCTATTGGATATTATCAAATTTATTTATTTTTATCTATTTATATCTATTCATATTATTTATGTAATTATTAAAGTAAATATGTATATCCATAAAAAATAGGCAATCATCTTTATAATAGCTATTATCATTCTCTATGCACTATAATTTAGCTTGTCATATAGAGTGATATTTAACAATATATAAAAAAAAACAATCTCTTAATATATGTACTTTATATTATAATTCTTATATTATAGCAAAGTTTTAAATGAAGGCTTTAAGAATAGAAGCTAAAGGATTTTTAAAGAAGTGCCATAGCATTTAAAAAAATACCTTCTAAGCAAGGTTTAAGATAATATCTTAAAGCATAAAATTAAGACTAAATTTAGGCTCTTTGATACTTTTTAACACAATAATCTTACAATATTTTTTCCAAGTTTAATGATATATAATTTTTTATTAATATTATCCATCATGGCAATATTTTCATGTAATCATTGTAATACTAATAATAAGAAGAAAGAGACTAATTAAGTAGTAGAAAAATTTATAGAAGAAGAATGGATTGCAAAAGATGAGATAGAAGTTACAAGTGATGCATCTTACAAAAAGAATTTTTAACCAATTGTATTATTGAGAAAGTACATTGAAGTATTGATATGGATAGAAAATAATGCTACTATAAATAATCAAAAATATATCCATACTAAGGCTATGTTTTAATTTTTGTATCTAATTTAATAAAAATATAAGGCTAATAATTAAAAGGTAGTTTATTAATAGAAGTTATACTTAAAATTTATAGAAAGTATGGCATCCAAATCACTTCAAAGGATTCAATACTTCAAGTATAGAAGATGCAACATAAAAGTATGCAAGGATTATAATTGCAAAACTTGCCTTAGAATTGTTTGTGTACATAATGAGTTGTTGATTAAATTTCTTTATTTGTGCAAAATTAGCATAAATTTTTCTATTTCTTTTTAGAATTACTAGCACAAGATTTAATCATTAAGTTGATAAGTAAATATAGAGCTTATTACAAAGATATAGATAGTAACTTGAATTTATTGAAAATCACTATCTATTAAGTTCAAAAACTCATAAAAAAATACAACATTGTTGTTTGATTACAGATAAAGAAGTTATAGTGCACCTTGCACAAAGAAGAATACATCAACAAGTCTATTGTGTATCACTTTAGAGAACTTTATTGTAGCTTCATGTTAGGAGATCTCAATAAGAATATCATTGAGAATGTGGGTAAAACCTATTTTATTGTTAATTTAGATAATACTCAAACATTGGATATTACAAGTAAAAATAATATTAAATATGAAAATTTTATATTCAAAGAAAAAAAAAAAGGATAATGATTGTATAGATCACGATGTCAAGAAGTTTTTTGTTGGTCCAAGAAAGCACAAAGTTTCTTCTTGTGGAGATCTTTGTTGTTAATGTATGTCTTAATAAGATTTTATCTTTTCTTTTGCACTTATTTGTACTAAATTATCAACCAAATCTTCACTTGCATTAATTTTTTACTAAATTATCAATCAAATCTTAACTTATATCTAATCTAACCTACTTCTCTTTTGACTTGTATAATTCAATATAAAATCTATAGAATGATTTAAAATCTTTTGCAATAGATTATACATCTCATCTCTTCTTTATATTCTAATTTCAAAGTGATTGATAACTTAAATTATTTATAGTAAGCAATTTATCTAAGCTAATTTTTTTGATTACTATCTTTTCTTCATAATCCTATATTTAGTTATTTTTTAGTATATACCTCTTATATTAAATATTATAATACTTTAAAATTTAAATTCAAATATTACAAATATATTCTTGACTTAATAAAACAACCACATTCTAAGTTTCATAACCATAGTTCTCATAAACATCAAGTTATGAACCTTCAATTTTTTTGCCTTTGACATGCAATCTTTCTAGACTTCCTTTGCTTTAGAACTTTTTTTTCTCCTTGATTTGATTAGATTTTTCCTTCAAACTTTTTATACATATAAATACACTTATTTTAAATGATTTATCTAAATCTTACTTTAATCAAAGATTCCAATCAATCACAATAGTTATTTTTTCAAGATCCAAATCTTGTCTTTTTTATTAATTAAAATCAAAGATACAATAATTATAACAACTATAACTTTGTGCTTCTCCCTCCCTCCTTTAAGTTACCTTGATACCTCAAAAATATCACCAAGATGTCTTGGAGATGAGAATCCAATACTTATAGCCTATATTATTTTTATCCTCATCTTTAAAATATCACCAAGAAGATTCTAAGATGAGAATCTACTACTTATAACTTACTTTACCCTTATCCTCATCTTCTAACCTTCTTAGTTATTAATCATATTGTTGATCCTATACTAAAAAACAAACAAGTACATGAATTAAAAAAATTTACATAAACTGAAATAACAAACCATTAATATCACTCTAATTAAATACTTAAGATAAACAAAATATATATAAATGCCTACAGTTTAACTATTAAATGGTCCACATTACAACAATGGAAGAAGAATCAATTCATATTAAGGCACAAATAATAACCTTCAATAATAAAAAATTTGTATTTTTTATATTGACAAGTGCTAAAGAGCATTAATAAGACTAATTATTATACATGATCAAAGAAATTGAATAAGAAGAAAGTATTCATACTTATTAGAAGATAATACTATAGTAATAGTTTTAGGTTATTTTTTATTTTTTTTATTTATATCTACCTTACTTATAATTATCTAAAGATAAATATATATCTTTTTTTTAATTAATAAATAAGCATGTCTTACAGCTAACAAGAATTCAAGAAGTGTAGCATCTAAATTCTATTATGATATTAGACTAAGTTATATAGTTCCATCTCTTAAATATTATATCTTCTTCCAAGTACTTGGTATTTTCTTTCCTTGAAGTTTTTTTTCTTCTAAAAAAACTATGGTATACACTCAAATTCATAGACTTTGTTATTCATCTCCCAGCTAGCCTTTAATTCATTTTACTATTTTCATTCTTATCTTACAAAACTATTTACTCAAAATCCTTCTTATTTTATTTATGTACAAGTTGGATTAGATACTTAACTACAGTAACAAGAAATTAGATCAATTTGTTAAAAACAAATGATAAAATTGTTATAAAATATGATGAATAAAAAGAGCTTTCTTAACATACACAATTACAAATAGTGAGCCTCAACAATATGAAGCATATTTCAGTGGAAAGACACATGATATATTATCTATATAACACTTATAACAAAGAATACAATACCATCATTATTAATACCAAATAAAAAAAACAAGTGATCTACAAGAAATAAAAATGATACCAAATTAATAGCCAACAAATTTAATGTTTAGAGGAGAAAGAATAAAAAGATAATGACTTATCTTAGATTGGTTGTTAAAACTCTATTTACTTCAAAATCAAAGATTTGAAGGATCTTAAGACTGCATAGAAATATCTATAGAGAACATTTCAAATTAACATCATTATTAATATAATGTTATAGACATCTAATTAAAAGATTTTTAATATTATTTTTAGAATA
The DNA here is from genome assembly GCF_059467195.1 of Physcomitrium patens. NCBI lineage: Eukaryota > Viridiplantae > Streptophyta > Bryopsida > Funariales > Funariaceae > Physcomitrium > Physcomitrium patens. Next base: position 18,105,478 of record NC_143410.1, on the reverse strand, counting down.
TTTTATTAGATTTTATTAGATTTTAGAAGATTTTAACAAGATTTTTAGAAAGTTTTAGAAGATTCTTATGATATTCTAATAGATTTTTAAATTTTTTTAAAAAAATTAAAGAAGTTATTTAAGAAGCTTTTTATGATTTCTTCCTCTTTAAGCAACATAGAAACTTTTTAAGAAGCTTCCTAGGATTGTTTTATTTTTAAGTAATATGGAAACTTCTTAAAGAGCTTTCTAATACTTAATATATAATAGAGTCAAGACTAAGAAAATTTTCAATTTCAACAATATATCGCTTAAAGCTCTAATTCATCTTTTTTGATATTAATCTTATACTTATTTGACTTAATCAAGTTTTTGCTAGCTTTCTTATTGAAACACTTCTATTCAAATTTTTCTTTGATCTCTTGTATAGTATATCTATGGCAATTTGTAGAGACTATCTTCTTGTCAATACTAGAGTTTGATCATTCTTAATAGAAAGTAGATTATCTTTCTTCTTGAAAGCATCTAAGTATATAAGAAGTTCCAAAATATCCTCCCTTAAACTGATATTATTTAGATTTTTTTTTTTCTTTTAGGATAATTAAAAGAGAAGATAATATAATTGAGTCTCTCAAGTCTAAGTTAGATGTTATTATGAATATGCTAAATGCTTTATCTTGTAGAACTGCTGAAATTTTGTAATTTTTTGCAAGATTTTATGGTGTTGCAAGACTTGGAGTAGTTCATCCTATAATACAACCACTTTTTTAGGCTTCTACATTCAAGGACATAATAGCACTTATACCTCAATAAGAAAAATCATTTATTCAATAATCTAAAGAGCCTAGTATTAGTCTTTCAAAAATATTTGATGGCACATGTTCTAAGTTTTAAGGATTTGTTAATCATATGTGATTGGTAACTTTTCTATAATGTGAGCATTATCCAACTAAAGAATTGTAAGTTAATTTAGCATGAATCTTGCTTACAAGATAAGTTTTATCTTTATTTATTTATTTATTTGAAAAGAGATTTCTAATCTTGAATAACTTTGAAGCTTTTTTAGAGGCATTTGTACATGCATTTGGAGAACATGACAAGACTTGATAGGCAAGAGTAAAGATTTTTTCACTACACCAAAGATCATATTCTATATTAGTTTATGTATTTGATTTAAATGAATTGGCTTGTGATATGAATTGGAATGAAGAAGCTTTTATGAGCCAATTCTATTGAAGATTAAGAAATGATGTGAAAAACCTATTATTATCATTAATTGATCTTCAAATATTTAATGAAGCTATCACTTAAGCTATGAAGTACAATAATGAATTATTTCAACACCATCAAGATCAATAGTGAGAGACTTTGATAAAACAATGCACTTAAAATTTGTATTCTATTATTTCAATAAATATATTATTTTATATTTTAGAATTAAAAATATAAAAATTGATATAATATAATTCAAAGTTCTTACAACAAAAAAAAGTAGCATCAATTTGAATAAGATTTATGCTTATATTGTAGTGACAAAGCCAAAAATTTAAAAATTATCCAAAAAAATAATATATAACTAGGACTAGAAGTATAATTATTCACAAAAATAAAGAAGCCTAGTCACAATAGGAACCATGTGGTTGAACATTTCAACACCTCAAATTCATCAAGGTTCTTTTTTCTCTATCCAACATGCTATCACGGACACAGAAATATAGACTCGAGATCTAACAAGAAGTTCAAGAAGAACTGTCAAGAACTAGATTAATCAAATGGATACAAGAACAACACCAGAGAGGTGAGCTAGAGCTCCAAGAGATGTGTTGTCGAGATTGAAGAACTCTTCAGCCTCGATTCCAATATATACTCCTATTTAAGAAGCTTCTCAAGCAACTTCTACCAACTAAGAAGCTTCTAGAAGGTTCTAGAGACTTGCTTCTAGAAGGTTCTAGAAACTTGTCTATAGAAGGTTCTAAGGACTATGTCCCTAACATCTTCTACCAACTAAGAAGCTTCTAGAAAGTTCCAAAGATTTGCTTCTAGAAGGTTCTAGAAAGTTCCAAAGACTTGCTTCTAGAAGGTTCTAGAAACTTGTCTCTAGAAGGTTCTAAGGACTATGTCCCTAACATCTTCTATCAACTAAGAAGCTTCTAGAAGGTTCCAGAGACTTGCTTCTAGAAGGTTCTAGAAACTTGTCTCTAGAAGGTTCTAAGGACTATGTCCTTAACATCACCCCCTCCTTTAGCTTCAAGGTCTCTGAAAAGTAATGTTGTTGTTAATCAGTACCAACACAAGAAAATGAAGATCTGTCGTATAACGTTTGCTATGAACTCCAACTATTGTTCACGAGGCAAGTGGTTCATTGGTCCTTGAAGCCAATGATAGTCGCCCACTCTTTCGACTTCTGACCAAGCATGAACTTCCGTGTCCTCATTGTGAAATTGTCCTGCAAACACACCTTTTGGCTGACCAACGTAAGCAGGCTCAAACTCAAATACAATCACTAATGATCAGTTACTCGGTATCCTCTGTCGTCGTTGTGGTGTAGGCAGTTCTTTATCTCGGGGTCGCCTTCCTGAGCTAGTCGATTGAGATAATCTGACTAGCATAGTATCTATCTCTTGGCTATCCATATCAAAAGACCAAACTATGGCTACTGAAAAAATTCTACTTTATCTTGGAGAAAATAACTACATCAACTACGAATTTTGGTAGTGCTCTCCCCCTTTTTTATATTCTTGGGTGAGCAAGCTTTAGAAGAAAGCTATCGTCGAATCGGCTTAGGTTCATGAGGATGTTATTGATGAAACTCCTATACCTTTTGCGGCACATTGGCGAGATTTTCAACTGGCTCCCACATTCGCTCACATTTGCTCATTAATGTCATAGCCGCCCTAATGAACAAGATACTCCAACTTGCCCCACTTTTGTCGTGAATCCAGCACTTTTTCAACCTCATATTCCTCGTGGTTCTCGATCTCAATACTAGGTGGCGGACATTGCACTCTTTGAGGAAAAGACAACTCTCGATAAGGCTCCAATAGAGAAACATGAAAGATTGGATGTACCTTCATAGAAGCCGATAATTCTAGACGGTATGCCACTAGATTGATTTGCTTCTGGATGATAAATGGTTCCAATCTTTGATAGTCCAGGTTATCACATGGTCACTTGGTCTTCATATTCCGTCGAAGAAGCCATGCTTTATCTCCAATTTTGAAAGTAGGTGCTTGATTTTGAAATCTATCTGCAGATGCCTTGTAGGATTCTTGAGCAGATTGTAATTGAAGCTTCAACGTATTTTGAAGCTCTGATAGTTGTTTCACAAATCTTTCAGCTGCTGGATTGTTATTTGTTGACAGACTCAATAAATCAAGCTTCGGATGATACTCATAGTTGGAAAAGAATGGTGTGTATTGAGTCGACGCATAAAGGGTGTTGTTATATGTAAACTCGGCTAGTGACAGATATGCGGTCTAATCGTCTTGCTGATAGTTGATGCTGCATCATAAGTATTGTTTTAAGATTTGGTTCACTTGTTCCGTTTGACCGTCAGTTTGAGGATAAAAAGCCAAAGAAAGCTTGATATCTACCTTCAGTATCTCAAAGAGAGATCTCCAAAACTTTGATACGAACTAGGTTCTTTGATCTGATAGTATATCATCTGATAGTTTATGATATCGATACACATTATTGAGAAAAAGCCTTACTGTGACTTCACTGGATGATGTCTTCTTGCAAGGGACAAAGTGCGCCATCTTTGTAAGCCTATCTACCATGACAGAGATACTGTCAAATGAGTTCGATGATGGCAGGTCCGTGATAAAGTCCATAGAAACTGAAGACCATGGTCGATGTGGAATCGACAATGGCTGTAGGAGTCCATAAGGGCGATGCTGAGGATTCTTGGATCTTGAACAAATGTCGAAGGAGAGGACAAAATCTTTCACATCCTTCCACATTTGGGGCAACTAAAAATCTCGAGAAATAAGCTCTAAGGTCTTGTTGAATCCAAAATATTCTGCAGTTGGAAAATCGTGGCGAGATTGAAGAACTCAAAGTCGTGCTGGTCTTTTTGGGATATACAACCGCTCTTCAAAGCATAAAAGATCTCCATCCATGTTGAACTTGTCGTCATTGGCACACTGCTTGATATCAATGGCTACTGAATCTTCAATAGTCACGGCATGTACCTGATTCAGGAAGTCAGCATCAATTGGCACAATAGTAGTGCAAAGCTGAAATTACTCTGGCTTCAACAACGTCGTACATTATTGATCAAACGCTGCTTCTCCAACCTTTGGTACAAGATACGATCTCCTCGATAAGACATCGGATAGTCCTTGCTGCTTTCCAAGTCGATAAGTGATAACAAAATCGAACCTAGATAGCGACATACTTCACCAAGCTTGACGTCGATTTAGAACTCGAGCCGACATGAAATACTCCAAATTCTTGTGATCTGTGTATACGGTCACTAGGTATGCAGCTCTTTCAAGAAAGTGATGCCATTCTTGGAAAGAATCCACTATAGCAAGAAGTTCCTTATCGTAGATCTCATAATTGATTTCAGAAGTAAAGAACTTTCGAGAATAGAATGCAACCGGATGGAGCTTCTTGTCTTCTCCCATTTATGAAAGTACAACTTTCAAAGCAAAATCCGAAGCATCAATTTCTAAATAAAAGGCCTTTGTAAAGTCTGGATGTACCAAGATTGGAGCTGTAGTAAATGCGGTCTTCAGGTCTTGAAACACCTTCTCCGCTAGAAGTCCCTATTCCAACTTATCCTTGCATGTCAACCGAGTGAGAGGAGCAGCAACTTGAGAGTAATTCTTGATGAAGATCTGATAGAAGTTAGCAAAACTAAGAAACCATTATACGTCTCTAACCGTCTTCGAAACCTCCTAGGACACGATTGCTTCCGCCTTCTTGGGGTCCATCTTCAAGCCTTCTGTAGTCGCAACGAATTCCAAAAATTCCATCTCTATTTAGTGAAATAAATACTTCTCCAACTTGACATATAGTCCTCGCTCACATAGTTTCTCCAAGACCAAACAAACGTGCTTTTCATGCTCTTCTTCATTTTTGGAGAATATCAGAATATCATCCAAGTAGATGACAACAAAATCGTCAAGGTGCTCTCGAAAAATATCATTCATCATATGTTGAAAGATCGCTAGAGCATTGGTAAGACCAAAGGGCATGACATTATACTCAAAATGGCCATACCTTGTATGGAACGTTGTCTTCCACTCATCTCCTTCCTTGATTCATATGAGGTTGTAAGCTCCCCTTAGATCAATTTTTGTAAAGATCCTTGTACGTCCAAGTTGTTCTAAGAGAGTAGAAATCAAGGATAACGGGTAATGATTCTTCTTTGTTATCTCGTTGAGGCCTCGATAGTCCACGTACATTTGCAACGAGCCATCTTTCTTCTTCACAAATAAGATAGATGCTCCAGCTGACGATTTTGAATGACGGATGAAGTTCTTAGCTAGATTCTTGTCGATGTACTTCTGCAACTCCGCCAACTCCGTCTGTGATAGATTGTAGATTGGGCCAAAAGGCGGTTGTGCTCCTTCCTGCAAGTCTATGGTGCAATCATATGGTCGGTGTTCCGGTAGCATGTCAGCATTCTTCTTTTGAAACACGTCTTTAAAATCCTTATATTGCTCAAGTATACTTGTTGTCGAGATCTTTTCCCTGGTAGTTGGAGCCACATAAATGATAAATGGTGTGCCTTCCTTAGATGATCTTATAAACGCTCTTGCTCCAATGAATAAGGATTTTTCTATTCGGGGTTTTCTACTAGGCTTGCTCTTGGGTGGTTTTGTGGGAAAGGTCATCTTTCGCAACCTCCAATCTATGGATGGGTTATGCTTTTTTAACTAGGAAAGACCAAGAATAACAAGATTTGATGGGGTTCTAATAATATTGAAAATAATGTGACTACTATGGCCCTTAAACATCACTTCTATAGGTTCTGATTCATGTGTGCCACTACCAGACAATAAAAGTCGTCCATCTATGACCTCAACGTGAATAGGTTTGGATTTTTGTACTAAAAGAATCTTATGATGCTTCGCAAATTCTTCATCTAAGAAACAAGCAGATGCTCCTAAATCTAATAATGCTAAGGTTCTCAGTTTATGAGGGCCAATAAGCAAAGGGATTGTAAAGCAAAGGACATGTTGAGCGGAAAAAAAGGAACCTCGTTGTGGTTGTGATATTTCACTGTCCAGCCACACGGTTCCTATTGTGGCTGGGCATCCTCGTTTTTCTGAACAAACGCATCCCTAGTCTTGACAATACGTCGATTTTACTTCTTGGGGCAGTTTTCAACTTTGTGGCCTTCTTCACCGTAATACAAGTATAGACCTTCCTCCATATGCCCCTTTCTTTCTTCTAGAGTAAGGGATTTGACACATACCGCATCAATTTGCATATCTTCTATCTCTGAATGTAAATTCACGCTGCTTGCCAACATAGTTGGGGCGTGGCAAAGCGTATGTTGTCTTGAACGTTGGTCTTGGCAACGTTGAAATAGGTGTTTATCGCACTTCAGAGCTTGGTTAATAGCTTCGTTGAGTGTTTGCGGATCAGGAAGAGTTAACAGCAAATCTTTTACATCGTCCCTTAAATCCCAATAGAATTGACTCATCAATGCTTCTTCATTCCAATTGATGTGGCATGCTAATTGCCTGAAGTCCGATGTATAGACTAATATAGAGCACATCCCTTGTCGTTGTTGTATTACGTGCTTTCCAGCTCGAGAACGCGCCGGACGACTGTCTGTAGAAGGTAGTATAGAGATTCGCTAATATTCAAGTAGTTTATCAGTTTTTGACTATTGGAATATAAAAAACTACAAGAATATACCGTAAATCTATATGGATGTCCTTTGACTGCTTGTCGAAATCCTTTTTGCCCCAGCCAGTAGGTCTCTAGACGTTATAGAGAACCCCGAACAACCCAAACTGCTAATCTTCAATACCGCTTTATACTCACGATCTTGTATCCACTAACTGTCTTGTTAGAGTAACCCAAAAATTTTCATTCACTCCGCATACTCAATCCTATAGACACCCTTTTAATTCTTCATCACAAACGTAACTCGATTTCATAAAACAGTCAAGAGTAATCACATCCACTTCATTAAAATCCCGATTCACCAGTACAACACTGACTTCAGCAACGATTGCCTCAGTCTTCCCAAAACCCTATGAAGAAAAAAAAACCTCAATTCTCTATCTTTTTTCTCCTTCTTGAAGCATGAAGCTAGCTCTCCGACCCTTCTAAAAAACTTATTCTCTCCCCTTTCATTTCTTAACCTATCCTCCCCTTTAACCCTAATTCTTCCCTCTCTCAAATCCTAGCCTCTGAATTTCTTTAATCTTCCATCTTGGATCCCAAATTGGCTCCTACCGTCAGAGCTTTCTCCTCCATTTTTACCTTTAAGAGATCCTTTTACCAAAAACAATGTTCCCTGAAACGGCATAGAGAACAGAACAGCCTAAAACAGAATCGAAACCCCGTAATCTGGACCACATTGAATCGCCCGACCAATTCAGGTCTCATATTGGCTAAGAGGCCCGTAGTAAGACCTGGATGTTCCCGTAATTGGATCAAATTGGGTTGCCCGACCAAGTCAGGTCTCATATTGGGTAAGAGGCCCATAATAGGACCTGGATTGGATGTCTTGAAATTGGATCCAATTGGCTCTTCGAACCAGGCTCATCCGTCGTTGAATTGGTCCTTTTCCTTTCTACTGACTCCCATTATTGGAATCAAATGGAGCATTTCAAAATGCCCCGGTTGACTGTAACGGGGTGACTGAACCTGGCCTTTTAGTATTTGCATTGGAGTTGGTCGTTGCTCCCAATATTCGAGGTAACTGAACATTAATAAAAGTCCCTTTTCTTTATATTTTCATGGTATACTCGTGTTACAACACGACATCCATCCCCTCTGAACTTGTGTATCCTCCGGTATGCACCAATTTATCCAATTGCTGTTTGATTTAGAATATATTCTCTACTTCTTTGTCCGGTTCGTCTTCGTCACCTTCATTATCCAAATCACTTTCATCTTCTTGTTGCGGAATCTCTATACCTTCATTAAGGTCTTCCATATTCATCTCCACGTGTCTTCGTTTAAATATTTTTACTCGCTTTCCTACAATTGATATTTTCAATTTTGTACCATCTAACTCCTGTAATGAGTAAGTCGCATTATCATGAATAGTTGTTACTACATATGGTCCAAATCAACGTTTTGAAAATTTCCGCAAGGTATTATGTTGATTATCCAGACTATTGTCATAAACAAGTATCCAGTCACCTTCCTCGATTGCTTTAGGTCTCAATCGATGTTGCTTATCGAATCGCGCCTTGTTTTGTAACCTTGCTCTTTTTAACCTTTCCAATGCTATTTACACATCTTCCGATCTTTGCTCCAATTGTCGAATCCTAATAGCCAGAAGTTCTTCTCTTGTCAATCCATCTTCCCATGGTAGCATACTCCAAGTAAGTACCTTTTCTTCAATCGACATAATTGGTTTTCGACCTGTCATAAGTTCTATTGGCATATATCTTGTCACCGAAGTATGTGTTATTCGATCAGCCCATAATGCAAATGACAAAAGCCGTGGTCACTCTTTAACCTTCCCATTACAAGCTTTAACTAATGCTTTCACAATCGGTGGGTGACCACGTTCGTTTTTTGCATTCCCTTCTGGATTATAAGCAATAGTCAGTGATAGTTTAACTCTACATCTTTCAAAGAACTTATGAGCTTCTTATGCATTTAATTCTCCATGATCTGCAGTGATTTTTCCTACGCATCCGTAGTGGCAAATGACATCTTCAAGCAAAAACCTACAAATCTCCTCTGTAGATTTTGTTCTCAATGCTCATCCTTCTACTTGATTTGAGAAAACTTCACGAGCTAAAACCAAATATCTCATCTGCCATAATCCAACTGGCATAATAATCAAATCAACAACCCATTTAAAATGAATAGCCAGAAGATATGTAGGATGAAGACCATCTCAATGTCGGATATTAGAATATGATTGACAGATTTCACATGACTCTACAAATAAGAGCACATCTCGATACATATTTTTCTACCAATATCGTTCCTTGAGTTTAGCAAAAGTAGTCTAGATTCCTCTATGCCCTGCCCATAAACTATCATGAAACTCCTTTAATAATTTTAGTTTTTCTTCCTTTTTGCCTATCACTCGTTGTGGCATCCCAATTCCTTTTTTCGGTCTCTTCCATAAGAATCCATCTCAAAGCAAAAATCCATATGCTTTTTTTCTTATTTGTTTGAATTTTTTTGTAGACCAATTCCCTTGATTAGTCAAGTTATTCAAGTAATGACCAATATCCAATAATCCTCCTTCATAAGATTCTTCAAGAAATAGCTTTTCTTCTCTGTTGAGATTTGATATTGAATAGAATTTCAATCCGACGTCATCAATGTCTTCAACCATTTCGTCCTCTCTCTCGTATCTTGCTCAAGATAGCATGTCTATTACTAAATTGTCCTTCCCAGTAACATGCTTAAATTTTGGATTTACTGACTTAATATAAGCAATCCATCTCAACATTGCAATATCTGGCGTTGAACAGTTAGTAATCATTCCAAGCAATGGCAAGCAATCTGTTTCAATTACTATTACTACCCCAATGAAATAGTCCTTTTCAGCTTTTATAGGCGAAACAACTCCCCAAAGTTCTCTTTTGACTTGCAAATATGCACACTGACGAATACTTAAAACTTTAGCTCCAAATCAAACTGCAAATCTATTCCCACTTGAATCATCTTGACCCACAGTCCATCCAATGGCAATTGGACTAGCGTCCACAGTAAGAATCACTGGTCTATTGTACTTATAATCAACCTTCCTCAATATTGGAGGTGACATCAATAATTTCTTCAATCTTTGCATTGCCTGAATATGCCTTTCTTCCCATTTAAATCGATAGCCTTTGCGTAACAGTTCATATAATGGATCCGCTATGTGAGCATAATGAGGGATCCAGATTCGATAAAATACACATGCACCTAAAAACCTGCGAACCTCTATTAAAGAATCACAATCCTCTTTCATCCTTCCAATTGCATCAACTTTAGTCGGATCTGATTTTCTTCCGTAAGATCCACATAAATGTCCAACAATTATAACCTCTCGTACTCCAAATACGGACTTCATACCTGATAATGTAAGATGAACTTCTCCAAGCCGAGTTAAAATCTTTTCACAATCTTGTATATGATCAACAATATATTTGCGACACCCCCTCTTATTTAAAGTTTCATCCTTGTCTCCTTCTCTGCACCTTTTTATAAGAACATCATCCAAAAAAGGCATAGTCTTTTCTGGAATAAAATCTCTCAATACTTTATTCATCCCATTCATCATATGCGCAACTGAGTTAGTCACGCCTTGAGGAAGAGTGTACATTCTAACCAATCCAAGTGGTGTCTTCATCGTTGTCATATCTCTACTTCTTTCGACAAGTTGAAATTGATCATAACCTGAATACAAGTCACCCATTGAATAGATCGCCCTTCCAGCAAACGCCTCAGTAAATTCATCTACAAAAGGTCCAATTCTTGCATTCCTGACAGTTACTACATTCACCAGTTGCATATCTTGAATAAACCGTAGTGATCCATTCTTCTTAGGTATTGTAAACCATCGACTAGAATACGGTGCAAATGAGGGTTCCAATATTTTTATCTTTATCTTTTCTTTTAATAGTTCCACTAATTTAGGTAAATGATCCCTCAGTACTGGAATCGGTCTTAGATTCCAAGGTACATGCAGTATAGTGAAGATAACCATAGGTATTATAATATTAAGATCCACACATCCAATTTCATAAGATTCGAAGGCAAACGATCTACCTTGTTTAGCCAACATCTTTTTGAAGCAAGTAATTTCCTCCGGCAATAAAGAACCATCAGAACCAATCTTCAATTCTTCAAAAGTCTCTTTAGTAAACTGATGTCCAATTCTCATTGGATCTCTTAAACTTGCTTCTTTTAATGCTTCTCCCATTTGTTCCTTAGAGTCTTCTGGTAATGGTCCGGCAACAGGCTTTACCTTCTTATCTGCCGTTTTATATCTCGTCTCTACAGTGACTTCTGGTGCTTGAAAAGATTCAAGTATGGTATAAACCTCTCTTGAATGAATCTCAACAATCTTATCATTATCCCCTAACTCAATAAATGTAATCAATTCCAATGAATCTTCCAGTCTATTTTCTTCATAAACACCTAAAATCCTCTCATCATCTTGCAATGTACCTAACTTGCGTAATTCTCCTTCAATATTATATAATCTTTTTCTTTCTTTTCTTTTAAAATCATCAACTTTCTTATACATAATATTTCCATTCTCCAAAATACCAATAAAACTCGCATCAAAGGTACCTTCATCTCGCGAGAGTACCTCCTCTTTTGTACCTCCATAATCTCGCTTTACAGTGGTACTTCCCCAAAATCCTTAAATCCTTCAACAATCTTTGGCAATGGTTTCTCCCTCAACCTATTTCGATTCCGTTCATGGTTAGGAGGTACTGTTAGAAATTGTACAGCTTTCCTCTCATCTTCGCTACGTACCCTTGCATAAGCAGAACCATCGTCAAGTACTTTTGTTTCCATCCGTGTTGCCATAATATAAGGTTGTCCTAAAATCAATGGATAAGACGTTGTATCTTGAACAAAAAAATGTTGCTTTGTCGCAACATCTCCAATTCGAATTTTGACATCTGGACAAGCTCCATATAATTCACCCCGTGTGTTATTAGCTGCTTGTATTGCCCATCCATGTTCCATATGAATTGGCCATTTTTGCTTCTTATAAAGATCTTTAGATATGAGATTTATTTCAGAACCATGGTCGACTAAAGCAACAATTGGTTCTTCTATATCTCTTACTTTCACCAATACCTCAGTTGTTGCCCTTGTCCAATGCTTTCGAGTATAATGGCTCAAAGTTTCCATTTCCTTATCACTATAATCTTCGAAACGTACTCGTTGATTATACCCATTCTTTTTATTTGTTGGTTGCTTGTAACCAATATCAACCTCTTCTTCATCTTTATATATTCTTGCATCAATAGCATGACTCATTCTAGTTTCGCCCATTAATTGCCTCTTTTGCTTAATGCTGTCAATGATAACATCATGAAACTCCTTCTTTGCAATTTCCAAGACTTCTTTCAATGTGAATTCCACCTTAGCGTTTAATATACGTTCTTCCAACACCCCTTTCAAATTTGTTGCTGCTTCAATGTCACAAAGTAGCTTATAAGCAATTGATTTGTCCTTATCTTTTATCTCCCTTGTTTTTTCTTCCAATGATGCTGAGGTATCCTTTACAGGCAATTCTTGTGAAGCTGCCTCCTAAGCCTTATCTCCTCAAGTTTGCATCTTAGAAGAATTTCCTTCTCTCGTATCATCAAAATTTCCTCGTCTCTTTTCTTCCATCAAAGCTTCATGTTGGCTCTTAGCAATATATGCATGAACTGAAAGAGACTCAACAGGATCCTCCCAACCTGTTGCACCTCGTATTGTAGCTGCAGTCCTCAATAACGCTTCTCGAGGTAATTTCCCTTCTTGCATTGTAGAAATGGCAGAAGCCCAAAACTCACTAGTTTCCATACTTCCACCAAGGTCATCATCTACTCTAGCACCATAACTTGCACTTTCTCGTGCTGTTGTTTCATGCTCTTTTAAGTAATCTTGAACCAATGCTCTCATTCCTCCCTTGCCAAAATTGGTTTGAAGAAGATCCTCCCTATCTTTTAATGCTATCTTCCCATCTTTCTAACAAATAATTCCTTGCCGTATTATATTATTAAATTCATTGCAATCTTTTCTAGTGTATGAAGCATCATCACACCAAATGCATCTTTGTACATATCCTTGTTTTGAAACATTCTTCGAATTGTTTGTAGAAGTATTCTCTTCAAGTCTTGCCAATTTGATTTGAAGATCTCGCATTCCTCGTATAATTTCTTCCATCTCCATATTTTTTTTCTTTGATAAGGATGTCGAAGGTTGAACTGTAGGCATTGTTGGTGGTGTTGTACGTACTAGAGCTTTGGGTGCTTGTACTGTTTTTGAAATATTGCTCCTATCCTTCTTCATTTCTCTTTTTGTAAGCAACCCCACCGCATCTTCAATGTTCTTCTACTTTGTTGTCAATCCTTCATCTTCTTCTTTGTCTTCAAGAAGGAGTTCTAATTTCCCTTGCAATTTTCCATGAGCAGCTTGAAGAAATAGATCAACTTTGTTCGGCTCTAATGTCAATTTTTCTACCTTCGATAATTGAAAGTACTGCCTCTCAAATTCCCTTAGTAGCTCTATTGCTTGCAAATTCTTATTGGGCCGTTCAATCCATTCCAAAAATAGCTTCTTAGTAACGTGATCAACATCTTCCAAGAAATATTCGTCTTTCAATGCATGTGAAAAAACCTCCCATGAATTCCCATAACGATCCGTAATCGATGTAATATGGTTTCTTATCTCTGGTATCATGGCAAGTCCAAATAATTCAACCATTTTCTTCTCAGAAACCTGATTTAATTCCATTTCATGAACATAACAACTTAAATACCTTGAAATATTCCTTCCATCAAATTGATCAATTTTATTGACCACTGCTTGCAATGCTTTGGTTATCAAAGCTTCTTTTCGATCATTGCTTTGCTGTTGCTACATTGATAATGAAAAGGCTTGAAACATACTAGCAATAGACGGATCCATGTGCATACCTTGTCCTTTAGAAGAACCCCCACCAGAAACTCCTCCCAAAGATCCTTCAAAATTTTTATTTTTATTTTCTATAAAATAAAAATAAAATCAAATGAAATCCAATACCTTCCACCTCAAGCTTTCATGTCGTGTTCACCACTTATGTCATATTATGTACTTTTCTGCTCGATAACGTGCTGGGCGTCTGGTTGTAGAAGGTAGTATGGAGATTCGCTAATATTCAAGCAGTTTATCGATTTTTGTCTATTGGAATATAAACAACTACAAGAATATATCGTAAATGTATATGGATGTCCTTCGACTATTTGCCAAAATCCTTTTTGTCCCAGCCGGTAGGTCTCTAGATGTTACAGAGAACCCCGAACAACTCAAACTGCTAATCTTCGATACTGCTTTATACTCACGATCTTGTATCCACTGACTGTCTTGTTAGAGTAATCCAAAAATTTTCATTCACTACGCATACTCAATCCTATAGACATCCTTTTAATTCTTCATCACAAACGTAACTTGATTTCACAAAACAGTCAAGAGTAATCACACCCACTTCATTAAAATCCCGATTCACCAGTACAACACTGACTTCAGCAACGATTGCCTGAGTCTTCCCAAAACCCTATGAAAAAAAATAAACCCCAATTCTCTATTTTTTTTCTCCCTCCCGAAGCATGAAGCTAGCTCTCCGACCCTTCTAAAAAACTTATTCTTTCCCCTTTCATTTCTTAACCTATCCTCCCCTTTAACCCTAATTCTCCCCTCTCTCAAACCCTAGCCTCTGAATTTCTTTAATCTTCCGTCTTGGATCCCAAATTGCCTCCTGCCGTCAGAGCTTTCTCCTCCATTTTTACCTTTAAGAGATCCTTTTACCGAAAACAACGTTCCCTGAAACGGCACAGAGAACAGGACAGCCTAAAACATAATCGAAACCCCATAATCGGGACCACATTGAGTTGCCCGACCAATTCAGGTCTCATATTGACTAAGAGGCCTGTAGTAAGACCTGGATGTTCCCGTAATTGGGTCAAATTGGGTTGCCCGACCAAGTCAGGTCTCATATTGGATAAGAGGCCCATAATAGGACCTGGATTGGATGTCTTGAAATTGGATCCAATTGGCTCTTCGAACTAGGCTCACCCATCATTGAATTGGTCCTTTCTCTTTCTATTGACTCCCGTTATTGGAATCGAACGGAGCATTTCAGTATGCCCCGGTTGACTGTAACGGGGTGACTGAACCTGACCTTCCAGTATTTGCACTGGAATTGGTCGTTGCTGCCAATATTCGAGGTAACTGAACATTAATAAAAGTCCCATTTCTTTATATTTTCACGATATACTTGTGTTACAACACAACATCGTAGTGATTGGATCTTTGTTGTAGCCCATTGAACCTTCTCGTGTTCACCAAATGCTTTCACAAATGCCTCCAAAAAGGTTTCAAAGTTGTTTAGTATGGACGATCATTTCTCAAACAAAGGAACAAACCATGATAGAGCTTGCCCTGTAAGTAAGGTTCCAACAAGTCCAACATGTGACTCCTCCGTTGAATAGCGTTCGGGCTATAAAATTATTATCAACCTGATTTGGTTGACGAATCCTCAAAACTTGGAATACATACCATCAAACTTGTTTGGAAGGCTAACTCGGAGCTCCTTAGGTTGTAGAACCAACGGTGTCGTGTTGTAACACGAGTATACTGTGAAAATATAAAGAAAGAAGACTTTTATTAATGTTCAGTTACCTCGAATATTGGGAGCAACGACCAATTCCAGTGCAAATACTGAGTGGCCAGGTTCAGTCACCCCGTTACAGTCAGCCAGGGCATACTGAAATGCTCCGTTCAATTCCAATAACGGAAGTCAGCAGGAAGAGAAAGGACCAATTCACACAACGGGTGAGCCTGGTTCGAAGAGCCAATTGGATCCAATTTCAAGAATCCAATCCGGGTCCTCTTATCCAATATGAGACCTGAATTGGTCAGACAACCCAATGCAGTCTAATTACGGAAAAATCCAGGTCTTACTACGGGCCTCAGCCAATCTGACGTGAAGGACCAATTTGATCCAATTACGGGAACATCCGGGTCTTACTACTAGACTCTTAGCCGATATGAGACCTGAATTGGTCGGGCGACTCAATGTGGTCCCGATTACGGGGTTTCGATTCTGTTTCAAGCTGTCCTGTTCTCTGTGTCATTTCAGGGAACGTTGTTTTCGGTAAAAGGATCTCTTAAAGGTAAAAACGAAGGAGAAAGCTCTGACAACGAGAGCCAATTCCAGATCCAAGATGGAAGGAGCCAATTCCGGATCCAAGATGGAAGATTGAAGAAATTCAGAGGCTAGGGTTTGAAAGAGGGGGGAATTAAGGTTAAAGGGGAGGAAGGTTAAGAAATGGGAGGGGGGTTTTTTTTCAGATCGGGGTTTTTTCAGATCGGAGTTTTTTGGATCGAAGAGCTAGCTTCAAGCTCTTTTCAAGGTCACTAGTTTGGTTTCATTAGGATTTGTGAGGAGAGAGCAATCGCTGCTCAAAGTCAGTGTTTATTTTGGTATTTCGGATTTTATATAAAACATTGATGGTTTGTATTCTCAATCGGTTTGTGCAAGTCGTGTAGTATCTATAAATCAAAATTTGGTATTGTCTAGATAGTTGGGTGTGCTAAGTGTATACAAAAATTTGTGTTAATCTAACGATGCAATCAAGAGATATCTGGGTTTTAGTACAAAGGGTTGTCGGAAGTTGACAGTCTAGGGTTGGATAGGGTTTCTGTGATATCTGAAGATCTACTAGTTGGATCGACGTAATTTTTGGCTTGGTAATAGAAGATTTGGAGATCAAGCAGCTATTCAATTTTGAGTCGGAATTAAGAGTTGACAAAGGAGAAATCACTTCCGGAGTTTTTACATCAAATTTCAAGGTTGCAGCCAAGTGTCATCAGTGCGGTTTTTGGGCGTTTTCTTGCAATCTGTAAGTTGGGTTGGGCTGAAATTTTCTAAGCATATAGAAGGCTTATATTGGTATTTGGGTGCAAAATTTCACACTAAGTGGAAAATTGGATCAAAAGTTACAGCTTGTCAAAGCTCACTGGCTAGGATTAGGGCTTGTTAAGAAAAACAAAAATAACTTAATTATAAAAGAAATAAAGCAATTGGAATATTGTATGGTTAAAATGACTATGAGGAGTGTTTTTAAATACTTGGAAATTGATATTTCAATTATATTCTTCATACATGGATAAAATCTATTAGGGTTTCTTTGTTATTTGCAAAAATAACTATACCTTCCACAGCCAGATACCAAATGTATTCCCGAACAAGACAACACGCAATACAACAATGGTGCATGTCGAACCTCAGGCAAAGTTGCTTCTCCAAGTGCAGAAGTTTGAGGCTGGTGCAACCTAGATTGTGCCATCCCAGATGCTTCATCATTATGAAGCCTTGCCACGACTCCTTCAATCTGTGCAGTTCTTTGTGATAACGTAGTGAGGGCATTCATGATAGCATCCAACTTGGACTTTGAACTTTCCATCATACTAATGTCTTGGCCTCCGGCCATTCTAAGAGAAGGACAGAAATGACTCTACAAGAAGATAATATTGGTTTAGAGGAGGGTACTCCACAACCTCTAAAATGCCTTAAGAGCTTTAAGAAAAGGGGTAATCCACTCTCTCCAAGAAGAATAAGACTCCAATATTGTAACAAAAGAAGTATCAGTTTAGAGGAGGATGATCCGCAACCTCTAAAATGCTAGTACACTTCCAAGCAGAGGGGTAATCCATACTCTAATGAGGAAGAAACTAGCTCTGATATCTGAGGTGAGTGGAGTCTCGACAAATTGTCATGGATACAAAAATACAGACTCGAGATCTAACAAGAAGTTCAAGAAGAACTGGTAAGAACTAGATTAATCAAATGGATACAAGAACAACACCAGAGAGGTGAGCTAGAGCTCCAAGAGATGTGTTGTCGAGACTGAAGAACTCTTCAGCCTCGATTCCAATATATACTCCTATTTAGGAAGCTTCTCAAGCAACTTCTACTAACTAGAAAGCTTCTAGAAGGTTCTAGAGACTTGCTTCTAGAAGGTTCTAGAAACTTGTCTCTAGAAGGTTCTAAGGACTATGTCCCTAACACATACTTCTTATTTTACTATACTTTTAGTTCTTGACCTATAAAAAATTTAAATAAATAACTTATTAGATTCAAGTGCATTAGCTTGTTTTTGAAATGAGAGGTTTTTCAAACATCATAAAAAAATTCTAATACAAAATTCAAAATCTATATATATATAGAAGTAATAAATGATCGATTTTTATCTTCAAGCAATGATATTCATAAATTATACAACTAGAAATATCATTTGAGGGCCACGGTAGAAAAATAATATTCAATATAATTAGAATTCTATTTAATCTTATTATTTTAGGACTTTTTTGATTAAAAAGATATAATCTATCTATAGATTGAAGGTTTTATAAGGCTAAATTTCTTTAAAAATTCTTTCAAGTAGAACCTATCAAAAATTCATCAAGAATAAAGTCCTTAGTTTTTGAAATAAGGACTTTTACAAAGAAAACTAAGAAAAAAATACCAATTATCATCTATGCAATTGTAGCTCATGCAAAAGCAAGCTCACTAATATCTACTTTAAAGTAGTATAAAGAATTTTAAGTTATTTATAAAATAAATAATACTAATATATTACCAAATCATTGATCGTATAATTGTACCATCAATCTTCAAGAAAAGGCTCAACTATCATTTGGTCCAATCTACAACCTATTAAAGAACAAGCTTTTGGCATTAAAAGATTACATCAATAAAAAACTTTCAAAAATATTATTTGGCATTCCAAATCTTTAGTAGATATACCAATACTTTTTAAGAAGAAAAAAGATGGATCTTTACAAATATGTATTAACTATCATAGCTTTAATAAAATAATGATAAATAATAGTTACTCATTATCATTGAAATCAAGGCTTTTGGAGCAACTCAATTAAGCCAAGATCTATATTAAAATAGATCTTTGTGGAACATATAATTTGATATGGATTAAAAAAAGAAATGAATAAAAGATAGCATTTCAGACAAGGTATAGATATTTTGAATATAATATCATACCTTTTGGATTGACAAATATTCTACCTATATTCCAGTATCTGATAAATGATATTTTTTGAAAATTCTTAAATAAGTTTGTTGTCTATTATCTTGATGATATCTTAATCTACTCCAAGATTCTTGAAGAACATAAAGAACATATAAGATAAGTCTTATAAAAGTTACAAGATGCAAGATTATATGCCAAATTAAAAAAATGTGTATTCTATCAACCAAAAGTAGAATTTCTTTAATATATTATATTCAATGAAAAGTTGTTGATAGATCCAAAAAAAGTTTAAGTTGTAATAAAATAAGCAACTTCAAAGATAATATAGAATATAAATAATTTCTTTAGATTTGCTAATTTTTATTGGATATTTATTAAAAATTACTCCTAAGTTGTTGTTCCTTTTACTTGATTGACATCCAAAGAAAAATTGTAATAGAAATTCCAAATACAAAGAGCTTTTCAAGATTTGAAGGTAGCTTTTATTATAGCTTTAATTTTAATGTATCAAAATTTTACAAAGGCCTTTTATTTGAAGAATGATGCTTCTTACTTTGCATTAAAAATTATATTATCACATATAAAAAAATGATAGAAAGCTCCATCCAATTGTGTTCTATTTTAGAAAATTTTCAGCTATGGAGATTAATTATGAAATTCATGATAAAGAGCTTCTTGCAATTATAGATTCTTTTCAAGAATGATGTCACTTTCTAGAAGATGCTATACATCTTATGATTGTATTTACAAATCATAAAAAATTAGAGTATTTCATATGAGCTCAGATTTAAATCATTGTTGAGCTTATTGAAATATGTCATTATCTTCTTTTAATTTTGTGATTACATATCAATTAAAAAAGTAGCAAGGACTTTCAGATGCTTTATTAATAAGATCATATCTTACTCCAAAGGCCAGAGAAGCAACATTTGATCAACAATATATCACTCTCTTGAAGTTAGAATTTTTTTATCTTTATACTATTTTTATGATTACACATGTTGATTCAAGTTTTTTTAAACAAATTCATATTGCATCAACTAAAGACTCATTAGTTTGTAATATCAAGAAATATTCTAACAACAACAAATTTAAGTTTGTAGAAGATCTTTTGTGCTTTAAAGATTGTTTATGTATTCCAAAAGAAAAAATATAATTTTATATTTTTTAATCTTATCATGATTTTTTAACTACAAGATATTTTGGACTTAACAAAATATTGAAGCTTATTTCTTAAGATTTTTGGTAGCCTTAAATGTAAAAGAGTGTGAAAGACTTTATTTTCTCATGTAACATTTATTCAAAATCTAAGAATTCTTGCCATCATTTTTTTTAGACTTCTACAGCCACTATCAATTTTCAAGCAATCATGGTCTTCAATTTCAATGGATTTTTTCATTGATCTACTATCATTAGCTACATTTGATGTCATTTACATTGTTGTGAATTGACTTACAAAAATGATACATTTTATCTTATATAAAAAAGTAATTTTTGGAAAAGAAATGATAATGTTCTTTTTAGTAATATATATTGATATTATGGCCTATATTAATGAAATTATTTTTTATTGAGGACCTCAATTTATATCAAAGTTTTTAAAATCTATTTTTAAAATATTGAAGGTAGATACTAAACTTTTTTCTACCTTCCACCTTCAAACAAATGGACAAATAGAACAAGTCAATCAAGTTTTGGAACAATATTTACAACATATGATCAACTATTGTCAAGATGATTGGACTTTATATTCATTTTTAGTAGAATTTCTTATAATAATATTCTTTATATTTTAACTTAATAAACACCATTTTATACTAATTATAGTTACTATCCAAAACTTGATTTGTTAGATACACCAAAAGATGAAAATTCAATGTCTAAAGATCTTGCAAAAAAATTGTCACAACTCTAGACAACTTTGAAGTTCTATTTATAAGTAGTTCAAGATTTTTATAAAGCATCTTTAGAAAAATTTAGAAAAAAATTATTATTTTTTAAACTAAAAATAAAATATGGCTTCTTTTACAAAATATTAAGACTAATTGGCCTTAAAATAAGTTGGACTATTACAAACTAAGACCATTTTGTATTTAAAAGCTAATCAATTGAGTGGCTTATTGGCTGAAATTACCCACATCCATGAAAGTACATCTTATTTTTTATGTTTCTCTATTAGAGGCCTATTTAGAATCAACTATTTCAAGAACAATATAATTATCACTACCTTGCATTGAAATAGATGATCATGTGGAATATGAAGTGGAAAATGTCTTTGATTCTTATCAAAGAAGAAATTTGTTTGAATATTCTATTCATTGGCATAGCTATAATATCAATTAATGTATGTAAAAATTAGAAAAAAATCTAGTTAATATTCCACAAAAGGTACAAGAGTTTATCAATATTATCTTCAAAAATCTAAACCTATTTTTAAATAACTCCTTTATAAAGCTAATAGTAGGATATTATATATAATAAAGAGAATATATATTACTCATAGCAATCTTAGAGTTTAGTGTATTCAATTTATAATCCAATATATCAAATTAAAAATTATTTAAAGAATATTTAGATCATTAATTTTAAAATAGAGCTAAAATTGGAGCTTTCCATATCAATGCTATCAAATCAACCATTCTAGCTTTCACAACCTTTGCAAGATCATCTTCAAGATAAAATTGGACCTTCTTGATGGAAAAAAATATACATGCTACAATCAACTCAAACAAAAAAACCTTGAAGATAATTCTTGAGCTTTAGTTATTCTATTATAGATATAAAACTAATATTCTTTGTAGAATTAAAAGTTAAAAGAGGAGGTGATGTTATAGACATTCAACAAGAAGATTTCAAAAATAAATTTGAAATATTCTATTAAGCTTTAGAAGATTTTAAAATATTTTTAAAATATTCTAATAAAAGATTTTAAAATATTTCTAAAAATTTCTAAAATATTCTTAAAATATTTCAATAGATTTTAAAAGGTTCTAAAAGAATTAAAGAAATTATTTAAAAAGCTTTCTAGGAATTTTTTTTCTTCAAGCAACATGGAAACTTTTCAAAAAGCTTCTCAATATCTAGTATATATTGAAGTTGATGCTAAGAGGATTCTCAATCTCAAAAATATATTTCTTAGAGCTCTAGCTTATCTTTCTTGGTATTGTTCTTGTATTCATCTCATTTAATTAAATTCTTGCTAACTTTCTTATCGAATTTTTTTATTCAATTTCTTATTTGATTTCATGTATAGTATATCTATGACAAAAAATAATTGCCTTGAATGAATAAAAAATTCTTTGTATATATGAAAATCAACATGTAGTCAATTTCATGTTATTTCTATATTCTATCTTAAAAAAGATGAAAGCAATAGGATAACTCCAAAATGATACTATTATTGTTCAAAAAATATTTAATTTAATGCTTGCCAAATTTACAAATTTATACAAATATTACAAAAAAAATATCAATATCAGATCAACTTAATAATTAAATAATGATAGAAAAAATTAATTTAAAACTACTTAATATCTTTGGATCAACAACAAAAAAAGAACTCATTATGCAAGTTAATTGTGCAATAAGTTAAAATTGATTTTAGAAGAGCTATGGCAAGTCAAGAAAATATTCCATTTTATATCTAATAGATTATATACAATACTCTTAAAAAATTCTAAAAACAAAAGACCAATGGGGCTTACTTGGTAATTAACTACTATATATGATTATATGCCATTGTTCCAAAGAATGTAGCCATATATTAAAGAATTATCTAATATTAATTTTATAAAAACATCAAATATTAATGTAAGGTATTTTAGATCTAATTATGATACCAAATTAAGACCAAGTCTTTCATTACAACATCTTCAATAATACCATCATTTTCCACTAATAATTTTCTAGGAGACTATTCAATTCTCTCAATTTGATTTCATGTTGACAAATAATGATATAGACAAAGTATTAGCAATACTATTAGTTTCAAAAATGATTTATGATAAGAATTGGTTTTATGACTCAAGAGCCTCATGACATTTTAGTAGAAATAGTGAGATGTTTAATAACTTATAATTAGCACGAATATATATATTTTGATAACTTCTATTAGATGAAATCCATGTAATTGATATTTAAGACATAGTCAATGTTCTTATATTCTTGGACAAAGTAAAATATATCACAAATATTAAATATATATTTTTGGATTATTCAAAAACTTAATTTTAGTTTGATAATTAGCAGATATTAATTCTATGGTATTTTTTACCAAAAATCAAGTATATAGTATTTACAAGCAAACAACCTTATAGGATTTTATCTACAAGAATATAAAGTATTACAAATAGATTATATAAACTAGATACATTAAAAAATACCACTCCACAATCTTTTTTTGTATGCTACATTCTTGAGTCTATTATAAATCTAGAATTTAAGTTAGAAACATTAGCAATAAAAGCACGTATATGTGAATCAAAATAAATAACTTCTTACCTCTAACATTGCAAATTAGATCATTTAAATTATCAATGCCTTACCCAACTTAACTCCCAATTACTGTCAAGGACACACACTAGAAGGAGATGCATAAAGTCGTGGAATCTATATCAAAAGAAAAGTGATAAAATAAAAGAAAGTATGTATATTCAAGAAAGAACTCGAATGGCTATTATCAAAGACTAGAAAACATAAGACTCTTAAAATTAGACTAATAAGCAAGAAAAGACTTGACAAGAATGAGGAAGACCTCACTCTTGCCTTTATATATACTACTTAACTAAAAAATATGTGGCGACATGTTATAGGACCTCTAATATGCGTTCAATTTGTAGGACACATGTCTAATTTGGAAGGCAAGTTTCTTAGGTGTGTGCCATATGTCCAACTTGTACTACAAGTGGTCAATATGTTGACATGTGGCCTCCTTATTGGTCAAGTTTTCAACCTATCAATCATCTATAGACATGTATAAAGGCAAAGTAGCGTCTATGAAGCATTTAGGAAGCTTTCTACAAGATATTATCATATTTAACTACTTTGACTTACTTCTACCTATTCTTATTATCTAGATAATTATCAAAATAAATATATATGTTCATGATATTATCTCCTCTTCTAGAGACAAGTTCCATGAAGAGTGGTGATTACAAGTTGATGAAGTCTAAGATGCGCTGAACTGAATTTGCCATGTATTCTAGTCTTTGTTTCCTTCAAAGGTAGTTGATAGGTTCCTTCAACCATCAATAATGTCCCATACCAGGGTGAGAAGACCACCTTGATATTTGATCATTATTGAGGCTTTCATAACTTTCTTCAAATAAAACATTAACAATACCATTAGTAGTGATTTCTACCTCTAAAAGTATCACTAAACACCGAAAGTCCCTTCCAAGGTCATAATACCAAACGCATTGTATCTTGCCATCTATTCAAAAAAAAACATGTCATTCCTAAAGGTCTTCATCTCGATTTTGTCATCTCGAAGGTTGTGATAGTCACAATGTCTTGTCTAGTAGCTCAACAAATGCTAACTCTTGAATTGAATCTATTGGTTGTTGGTTCTCCATCTCCTAAGTACTAAAAAATCTAAAGAAATAATGATACAAGATAGAATAAAATCTCTATTGGACTTGCTTTACTTTATAGCAAAGAAGTTCTTCACTCTTCATCTTGGTTTTGATAGATGTCATTGATGAAAAGCTTTAACTTTAGATGATGTATTTACTAGATTCCTAGATGGCTCTTATGTGCATTCATTAATATCATATCTATGCCAATGTACCAGATATTCTAACCTATTTCGGCACTGCCTTGAATCTAAGACTTCTTTCACTTCAAATTCTTCATTATTGTCTACTTCTATAGGAGGTGGTGGTATTTGTCTCCTTCTTTGTATATCCATTATCTTGTATGGCTCAAGTAAAGACACATGGAATACATGATGGATTTTTATAGATTCTAGTAGATATAATTGATAAGCAACTAGATTGTTTTTTTTTACAAATGGAAAATGGTCTAAGTCTACAATAATCCAGCTTGTGATAATGATAAATAGTCTTAATATTATAATGAAGTAATTATATATTATCCCTCACATTGAACTGAGGTTGTTCCTTGCGATAGACATCTATATTAGTTTTTTGTGATTCTTGAGCTTCCTTTAATTGTGCCTTTATTGTTGCATATAACTCTAACAATTGATTAGCCGCATCTTTTGTCACGAGATTATCAACTTTTAAAAAGTCAAAAGTGTCAAATTGTACATGATAATCATAATTGGCAAAGAAATTTGTTTATTTAATAGAAGAATGTATCAAATTATTGTAAGCAAACTCTACCAATAGTAAAAGAGTTGTCCAATCATCTTATTAATAGTTGATGGTACACCTCAAATACTACTCTAAAACTTAATTTATCCATTTTGTTTGTCTATTAGTTTGATGGTGGAAAGCCAAAGATAGTTTTATATCCACCTTCAATATTTTGAAAAGGATTTTTCAAAATCTTGATAAAAATTGTATTTCTCTATGTGATATAATATCCCTTGGTAATCCATGATAGTAATAGATGTTGTCAAGGAAGAGTTAAGTTGTTCTTTCACTTGTGATAGATTTTGTACATGGTACAAAATGTGCCATCTCGGAGAAATGATCTACAAATACGAATATAGAATCATATAAACTTGAAGTTGAAAGATCGGTAATAAAATCTATAGAAACAGAAGACCATGGTTGTTCTGGTATATATAATGGTTGGAAGAGTTCATAAGGTCGATGACAAGGAGTTTTTGATCTTAAACAAACATCACATGTTTGTACAAATTCTTTAATAACCTTCCACATTTGAGGCCACTAAAAATCTCTAGATATAAGCTCCAAAGTCTTATTATATCCAAAATATCTTGCTGCAAGGAAATTGTGACGAGTTTCAAGAGCATGTAATTGTGCTTCTCTTTCTGGAACATATAAGCATCTTTCAAAATAGAGTAGGTTCTCCTTAAACTCAAACTTGGAAGTATCTTGAAACTTAGAAGAATTATTTTTAATATCATGAACAAGAAGGTCTGAGAACATACTTATTTGGATTTGCTTGATAAAAATCAAAACAACCATCAATGTTGATTTCATTGCTCAGACATGAAGTTATTTTGGCTTTAATAAAATTATCTTTTGTTAGTCAAAAGCTACTTTTTTTTCTTTTGGTATAAGATAAAAACATCTAGAAAGGAAATCAAACAAACCTTATTATTTTCCTGGCTGATGAGTGATATTAAACTTGAATCTTGACAAAGACATACTCCAACAAGCCTAGCAATGATTCAAAATACGTGTTGACATGAAATACTTGAGGTTCTTGTGGTCCATATATATGGTCACTGGACTTAAAGCACCTTTTAAATAATGATGCCATTCTTAAAAAGAATCCACGATTGCAAAAAGTTTCTTGTCGTGGATCTCATAATTAATCTTGGTTGTTGAAAATTTTTTTGAATGAAAAGCTACTAAATAAAGTTTGTCATTTGCTCCTATTTATGATAAGAGTGTACCTAAGGCAAAGTCAGATATATCTGTCTCCATAAAAAATACTTTAGAGAAGTCTATACAATGCAAGATTGGTACAAAAGTAAAAGCTTTCTTCAAAGCTTCAAATGATGCTTCTACTTTTTTACACCACTCAAGCTTATCTTTATAAGTTAAGCGTATAAGTGGTACTGTAAGTTGAAAAAAATTCTTGATGAAGATTTAATAGTAATTGGCAAATCTCAAAAAGCAATGTACATTTCTTATTTTTTTTCGAATCTTCCAGTCTATGATTATATGAAATTTTTCAGGATCCATTATTAGACCATTTTTTGAAATGATATATCCTAAGAAGTCAACTTGAGTAGTGTGGAATGCACACTTTTCCATCTTGGCATATAATCTCGCATCTCTAAGTTTTTGTAACAGACAACAAATATAAATTTCATGTTCTTCTGCATTCTTAGAATTGATTAAAATGTCGTCTAAGTAAAAGACAACAAAATCATCTAAAAACTCACAAAAAACATCATTCATAAGATGTTAAAAAGTAACTAATGCATTTGTGAGCCCAAAAAGTATGACATTATATTCAAAGTATCCATACCTTGTTCGAAATGTAATCTTTCATTCATCTCCTTCTTTAATGCAAACCAGATTGTATGCTCCTTATAGATCTATTTTTGTATAGATCTTAGTTTGATTTAATTGATCAAAAAGTCTATATATCAAAAGCAAAAGATATCTATTTTTGATGGTAATCTTGTTAAGTCCTCATTAATCCATGCACATTTACAATGATCCATCTTTTTTCTTTACAAATAAGATAGGAGTTCCTGCAGAAGATTTTGAATGGCATATGAAATTCTTGGCGAAGTTTTTATCAATGTACTTCTTGAATTCAATCAACTCATTTTGTGATAAACTATAGATTGGACCCAATGGCAGCTCAGTTTTTTCTTTAAGATTGATTGAGCAATCATATGGACAATGCTCCAAGAAAATATCTTCATTATTCTTTTCAAAAATATCTTTAAAATCTTGATATTAATTTGAAATTTCACTTGAAATCTTTCCATCATTTAAAATGGAAGTGGTGTAAATAACAAAAGACAATCCTTCTTTTGCAGCATTCAAAAGAGCTTTTGCACCTATAAGTACAGGTTTGGCTATATTAGACTTATGGCTTTCTATTGGATTAAAAAAAACTCTTAATGATGTTTGAAGAAAAGTCAAGTTTACGAAAAATCCAATATATCATAGGATTATACTTTTTTAACTACGATAAATCTAAAATGACTATATTAGAGGGAGATCTAATTATATTAAAAATTATACAACTATTATGACTATTTATTATTATATTTATAGGAAGTATTTCATGAGTAAAATCTCTAGAAGATAACAGATAATTGTCTATGACTTCTACATGTACGGGTTTAGTTTTTTGTATTAATTGTATATTATGACTTTTAAAAAATTCTTCATTTAAAAAATAAGTAGAGGCTCTTGAATCTATTAAAGTAGAGGCTTTGTGGTTATTAGATCCTAAATGCATATCTATTATAAAAAATAAAAAATAAAGTTTTAAAGAGAGAATAGGACATCCATTAGGAATTGTATAAGATTTTAGCTGCATTGTCCCTATTGTAACTGGACAAATTTTTTTTTCGATATGTTTTCATCTTTGATAGTAGCACTCCTCATTTTGTAGTTGCATTGTTTCTTTGGACAATATTAAGTAGTGTGATTAGCTTCTCTATAATATAAACATAGTCCTCCTTAATGACGACGAGTCTTTTCTTGTTTGGTAAGAGGTTTAAAATATACTATATCAATTTGCATATCTTCTACTTTTAAATGCTTAGATTGAAAAGTCGTTGGTGTCGTGATTGAATTGTAATAATATTGACATTTCCTTGTGATTCTCAGATCAAAATTCAAAAAAGTAATTGTCACATTTCACAACAAAGTCAATTTTTTGATTCAATGTTTGAGGATCACGTAAATTGAGCATCAATTTCTTTACTCCATATTATAATTTGTACAAAAATTTAACTAATGAGTGCTGTATCATTCCACTTGATATTTATTACTAATTATAAAAATTATGAAGTATATTGTGAGTCATCAGATTGACTCATTAATTATTTTAGGACAAAAGAATGCATGTAGAAGTGCCAAAATTACAATTATTAGATAAAGATGTGCATAGAAGATGTTAAAGAAAGAAAAATAGTATTAGTGGAGAAAAAATGGAGTCTTAGTAAGTCTTGGAGGCAATTATTTTAGTTGGTTTAGTATTTTTATTTATTATTGAAGAATAAGGATTAGTTACTAAAATAAATTTTTATATTGATCTTATATCTATATGTATTACTTATAAAAAAAACTATAAATGTTAGTTAGTAGTTAAAAGAATCATGAGAAAGAACCTCATATCTTTTTAGTTATTTATATTGAAAGTAGAATTTATAGTAGATTTAAATTGATTCCATTACTATAAAAAATCAATAATATATGAAATTATATCCTTAAATTGCTATTAGTATTAAAGAAACATTATAGGAATTTTTAAAATTTATTTAGAAATTATTTAGAATTTTTAGTAGATTCAAATTAATTTTTATCACTATAAAAAATCATAAATATAGGAAATTATATCTTTAAATGGATATCAAAATTATAAAAATATTATAGGAATTTTTAGAATTTATTTAGAATTTATTTAGAATTTTCTATGAATTTTTAGGGTAATTTTCAAGACCTTGGTAAAATTGAGTTTTACCACTTGGGAAGCCATTATGAAGAAATGGAGTAAGGTTTGAAGGCTACACACTGTTTCTAGGCTAATTGGATGTTTTTGAACACCATGGTGAAGTCAAAAATACAAAAATATTAATTCTACTAGTAGAAAATAGGAGGACTAGCAACTAGTATATTCCTTGAAAGAAGGGAGGTGAACAAGTCTCATATGGGTTGTAGCACCTTGGATGCAGGTAGGAAGATAAGACTAAGGCCTCAAGGCCTCTTTAAGCAACCGATATACACTACATGTGAGTCTTGGTGAGGCTCGAACCCTTGATCTATAAGCAAGTTACCTTGAGGTAAAATATTTTCACTTCACTTTTTAATTATTTACTTCCTATTTTTTAAAACTTCATAACTTACTCATAGTAATTCGGATTTAAATGTTTCTTATGTCATTGGAAAGATAATAAAATTATCTATCTAAAACTTTACTTTTTACTTCTTACTTCTACTTTTTACTGAGTAAAAACACAGTGAACAGATTGTGACTTAGTTTTTGATTGTGTACTTGCTTCATGTCATTCATTTCAATTGTTTTGTGGTTGTTCATCTTTTGTCCTTGTTAATTGCTTACTTCCCTTTATACCACCAATTACAAGCAATTCATAATTGAGACCATCTTGTAATTGGAGCTGAGGAGTGAAATTTACACTCACACACATAATATCACTGATCAATTACCTTATCGCAAGTATCAAATCTTGTTGGTTTCAATACGGATTGCAACTTATTCTATATATATAGATCAAAACTCCACTAAGAATACTTCCAAATTATCTAATATTAAATCTGATTATTTGAGAAATGATGAAAACCATGATAAAGCAAAACCTAAAAGTAGTACTTCAATAAATCTGACTTGTGATCCTTAAGTTGGATAACTTTGAGGTTGTAGTTCAATCATCAGTTGCACCTGATTGATGAATCTTCAAAACTCAGATCTTGTGCCATCAAAATTCTTAAGCAATCCAATTTTTGGTTCCTTGAAACTTAAACAATGTTCTATTGTAGGAGCAATAGTATGGCTTGGTGTAGATGTTGAAGCAATATGAGTGTAAATTTTACTTCTCAGCCTCAATTATAAGATGGCCTCAATTAAAAATTGCTTGTAATTGGTGGTGTGAAGTGAAGTAAGCAATTGGCAAAAGATCAAGGAGGAACAACTACAATACAAGTAAAAGAGATGAAATCAAGTAATCACAACATCCAAAACGAAGTCACAGTCCATTCACTGGATTTTTATCCAGTAAAAAGTAAAAATAAAAAATAAAAAAATATATTTTTAGATAGATAAGTTTTTATCTTTTCAATGATATAAAAATCATGTAATTCCAAGTTACTATAAGTAAGTTATGATAGATTAAAGATAGAATGTAAATAATAAAAAAGTTAAGTGAATAATTTTTACCTCAAGGATAACTTGTTTAGGAAATCAGGAGTTCGAGCCTCACTAAGGCTCACAAGTAGTGTATATTCCTCCTTCAAGAGGCCTTGAGGCCTTAGTTTTATCTTCCTACCTATACCCAAGGTGCTACAACCCATATGGAAATTGTGCACCTCTCTTCTTACAAGGACTACACTAGCTGCTGGTCCTCCTATTTTCTACTAATAAAATTACTTTTTTGTATTTTTGACTTCACCGCAATATTCAAAAACACCCAATTAGCCTAGAAACCTTGTATAGTCTTCAAATCTTGCTTCATTTCTTCATAATGGCTCTCAAGGTGATAAAACTCAATTTTACCAAAGTCTTAAAATTTTCTCTAAAAATTCATAAAAAAATCTAAATAAATTCTAAAAAATCCTATAATATTTCTATAATACTAAAATCTACATGAGGCTATATTTTCCTATCTTGGTGATTTTTTATAGTAATAAAATCAATTTAAATCCACTAAAAATCCTATTTTTTATATAATTAACTAAAAAGACATGAAGCTCTTTTTCATGCTTCTTCTAACTACTAACTAATCATTGATAGGATTTTATAAGTAATACATGTAGATAGGAGCCAATGAAGATATTTATTTCAATAACTAACTCTTAATACTTAACAATAAGAAAAATACTAAATTAACTAAGATAATTGCTTCTAAGACTTACTAAGACTCCATTTTTGTAACTTTTCTTCTAATAAAACTTTTGCAACTTATAAATACTTCTAAATTATAATAAATACTCAAATAGTCAAAAAAAAACTCTTTGTTCTTAATATTTGTATAATTGAATGACTTAAAACTATGTTTTTAACTAATCCACTAATTAAGATCAATTTATGGGACTCACATATGGCGATCATTTGAGACTATTTGTAAGAATACAAAGAATCCAATTCTTGCATTTGATACGGTCTATAAAAAATAAAATAACTAAGATAAAATAAAAGACATTATCATCTACTAGAAGAAGTGGAATATAAGTAGAGCTACTAAAACATTGATCTAGAGACAAAAAAAGACAATTGTTTGGTTTAGACTCAATATGTTTCCACATATAGTAAATTCTAGCTCAATCACTAGTTCAAGTTTTGATAGTATTATATTTTTAGATTTGAACTAAGACTACATGATTATAATTTATAACGATAAAATTGAATTCTATAGACCACATAGAAGACATCCATGATTCAAGAAAAAATACTTAATCATACTTGTCGCCTGTGCTTTGAGCCTTGCATTAAAGTATATTAAAGGGATAGTAACCTATAGGTTTGACTTAAAACTACTATAAAAGAAAAATAAAAATGTATATTGATATTGGAGCCAATATTTATATTCTATATTTCTTACAACGACTTCAATTAGTTCGTGTAGGAAAATCTTTTCCATCTAATGTTTTAAGTTGAAGTGAATTATTATCAAAGACTTCTTTGATAATATAAGGCCTCGTCCAAAGTGCATCAAATTTGGCTGGAAATTCTAGTTTCCTAGAATCTTGAACCATCACTCATATTCCTGAAATAAGAAGACATTTTTTTTATCTTTTTATCAAAGATCTCCTTCCTTCTCTTCTGAATTGTTTCTATGTGTTGAATTGCAAACCTTTGAATCTCACTAAGTCTTTTTAGATGCTCTAATCGTTCTTTCAAAGATTGAGTAGTATCCAATCTTTCATCACTGGCAATGCATAAGGATGGAACTTCAAATTCTATTGGCAAAATGGCTTCTATTCCATATACCAAAGAAAAAAGTATAGCTCTTGTAGAAACCTTGTAAGTAGTTTGATAAGCCCAAAGTACTAAAATAAGTTTAAGTTCCCAATCACGCTTAGAATCCATTACAGTTTTTTTCAATATCCAAACTAACGTTTGGTTAACCCTTTCTGTAAGACCATTTGTTTGAAGATGATAGGGAGTAGTCTTCCTATGATTGATGGTAAACAATGTGGTCATTTCTTTAATAGCTTCATTTAAAAAATAAGTACCATTGTCACTCACAAGGATTTTTGGACAACCAAAACGAGCTATGATATTTTCATATAAGAATATGGCAGTTTGTTTAGCATCCGCCTTCTTTATAGCTTCTACCCATTTGATCAAATATTCTGTGGCTACAATGATATATTGTATTTGACGTAAAGATGTAGGATAAACTAGTCCAATATAATCTATGCCCCATTTTTCAAATGGAACAAGTGGAAGTGAAGGATTTAAAGGCATTACAAGATTTAAATCATTGCGTACATATCTTTTGTAAGCATCACAAGATCTTATATAAGACTCTGAATTGATAAATATTATAGGCCAAAAATAGCCTATTCTAATGATTTTTTGAGCTGTTAATCGACTAGAGCAGTGTCCACTACAAGCACTTGAATGACAAGCTTTTATTACAAGTGGTACTTCTTCATAAGTAAGACAACGTCTTAAAATTCCATCAATTCCTCGATGATATAATTTCTTGGCTATAAGAGCAAAATTGATACTATTTACTCTAATCTTTTGTCATTTATTTTTGGATAGAAAATGGGATAATTATTGAATACTCAAAAATTCAGCAATATCTTCATACCATGTAAGAGCCACCATAATATGGAACAAATGAGCATCAGGAAGTTCATCATCTACATCTTGGATACCAATGGTTGTAGATAATCGTGAAAGGTGATCGGCTTAAATGTATTATTTTCTTGGTATTGTATTACACTCTATAATCAAATTCTGCTAGAAGTAATATCTACCTTACGA
Source organism: Physcomitrium patens (assembly GCF_059467195.1). Classification (NCBI taxonomy): domain Eukaryota; kingdom Viridiplantae; phylum Streptophyta; class Bryopsida; order Funariales; family Funariaceae; genus Physcomitrium; species Physcomitrium patens. The sequence goes on along the minus strand of NC_143410.1, from coordinate 18,072,068 downwards.
ATCTGTCACTTAAATCTAGTTTGTTCATAATATATCTAAGGGCCATGTGATCTACAAAGAAAATAACCATCTTCATCAAAAGGTAATGGCGGAATTTTTTGACAGTAAAGACCATAGCCAAACATTCTCGTTCCGTGGTTGTATAATTGCATTCAACATTTGTCAGTTATTTACTAGCAAAAGCAATAGGGTGAATCACACCTTTATCATTTGGTTGGCATAAGGCACTACCTATTGCCAATTCAGAAGCATTACAATAGTCATAGAAAGATTGATCCTAGTTTGGAGGTAGTAAACAAGGATATCAAAGTAATTTAGCTTTAATTGCATCAAAACCGATTTGGCATTCAGAAGTCCATTCAAATTTGGTAGTCTTCTTCAACAAATTAGTCAATGGAGAGGCATGAGTAGAATATGATTTAATCAAATCATGATACCAATCTATATGTCCTAAAAACTTTTGGATGTCTTTTATTCCATTTGGAAGTGGTAGGTTTGCAATAACCTCTACTTTTTCAGGATCAAATTCTTTTCTCTTCTTAGAAGTGACATAACCTAATAAAACTCTTCTTTTAACTGGCAAATAAACCTTGTTCGGGTTGAGAAAAAATCCTACTCTTCTATAACATTGAAAACATAATTGAAGGCTTACAAGGTGATTATTTTTTGAAGATTGAGAACTAAAGTCGTCAATAAAAACAGGCATAGTTTTTTGAAGAAGATCCGAGAATCCATAGGTCATGACTCTCTGAAAAGCCGAAGGAGTATTACATAGGCTGAAAGGCATTACTACATATACAAAAGTTCCTCAAGGTGATGTAAATGCAGTCTTGTGCCAATCCTCAGGAGCTATTGATACTTCATTGTAACTAGAGTAGCCATCTATAAAACTATAGATGTCATGACCCTCCACATCATCTACTATAGAAGTAATAAAAGGTAATGAAAAATAGTCTTTTTGAGTGTACTTATTTAGATCCCGATAATCCACACACACCTTGAGTTTATTTCCTCCCTTTTTTCTTTATCAAGACAATATGAGACAACCAATCTATAATTTCTATAAGCTTTATAAATCTCGCTTGAAGTAATATTTTCATAATCTTTTCAATTCTGTTTTCACAATGAATTGTATCTTGGAATTGAGTCTTCTATGTTTTTGTCTAACATGTGTTGTATTTGAAAGAAGTGGAATAGTATGTTGACAAATGCTAGGAGGAATATCTTTTAAATCTTTATAAGACCACGCAAATATATCTCGATATTCTATTACTAAAGATTTATATTTTTCAAGTTCTCCTTCACTTAATTGGAATCCAAACTTGACATATTTAGATTCTTCTTCATCATGATTCACTAGAATTTTGATCCAATCTTGTTCTACCACATGTAAGGGGTCAGTGGATCCATAGTACCAATCTTTAAGTACTGGTAGATAAGTTGGTATATCATATCCAACTTCAATGCCTTGTGAAGTACGTTTGAATTATAACGAAAAAGACATGATGGTTCCTTCCTTCATAATAGTATCTAAATCATCTACTTGAGTTCCATCGATTTTCAAACTAAAAGCTTCATTTATACAAATAGCATCAACTAAGGTTGCAAGATCTGGACAATTATCTTCAAGTTCCAACCAATCAATTAATTCTATAAATTGAATGTGGATGTCTTCTTCTTCATATGGATTCTCTTCTAACTATTTGGCAAAATCACTCTCATCTTCATATTCATACAATCTAAGACCAATACATTTTATTGGTACAATTGTTGAAGTTGAATTGGATTGGATAAAACTACTTTGTTTGGCATCTATAGATGTTGGTGTTTTTTTCTAATGGAGCCAAAGATTGGAGTCTAAAATGACTAGATACTATGATTTTTATGTGATTGTCTAATAGTCCAAAAGTAAAATAAGGCTTAGAAGCCCCCCAATTTGTTACTCCTTTAGATTGCCTCAACCATCTTCTTCCTAATAATAGAGGGTAGCTATCCACTTCTTCACATAGGCATATGATATAAAATGATACCATATAATCTATACCTCTTGCTTATATACGAAGGTCTCGAATTTGACCTAAAAGTTGAGAATATCTGTGATCAGCTAGTCTTACCTTCATAATTGCCTTATGAGTGATTTTTAATCCTAATTTGATCATGGTGGATTTGGGCATAATATTGATGCTACTTCCATCATCTACTATGACCTTAGGAATTACTTTATTTACTATTTCTACATCTATCTCAATAGGTCCATACTCTCTATTATCTTTTCTTTTTTTTCGAGGTAATATCTCCTTCTAAATCTCCAACTTCAACTCTAGCTATTCCTTCCGTATTTTTGGTTTGTCTTTGTGTAATTTTATCTTCTTTGAGGTTTTTTTTTATGGTTGGTGCTACTTGAACCAATTGACCAAAAGAAATGTTGGCTCTAGTCCTACAAACGTCTTGCCATAAATCATATGGTTCTGCAAGATTGAAGGCTCTAATAATTTTTAGATGTTTTAACAAGGTATTAGAAGTTGAAGGCCCTTCTTTGTCCAAAAATTGATATTCTTTCTTATTAGGTTCAATCAAAGAAGATTATTGGTTGTGTTTTAGTTGTTTAGCTAATTCTTGAGTAGTTTTTGTCAATTCTATAAACTTAGGCAATTCTTCTAAAGTATCCAAAGATATTTCATCGTCTTCAAGAGGTGCTAAATCTATTGATTTTTTGGCACTCATACTTCTAGTTACAACCAAAGAAGGTAAATATACATTGTTCTTGAAGATCTCCTTGTTGTCTAGTTGAACCAAGTTGGATCAAGGAGATGGTAAGGTTGATGTAATAGGTACACCAAGTTGAGCTACTATATATCTAACATCTTGAGAAGAATGTGATTTTTGGTTTTGGTTTTGGTTTTGGGTATAGACTACAAATCCTTGTAATATTCCATGATTGATTTAACTATTGTTGGAGGGTGATGATTTTGACCATTGCTCGAAGGATCATAATATATATTTGATGGATTTTTTGTAACAATAGGATCTATAAATCTAACTCCTTCTATAATTCCTCCAGTTTTGTTATTATAATCCTTTGAAGAAGAAGTTGAGGAATTAACTAGATTCGATCTTCTACAAGGATCTGTAAGAGGAGAACCTCTACAATTTGAGTATATAATTCTATTCTCAATCCAACATTGACCTACGCGATGTGATTTTTCACAAGTAAGATAAGGTATAATATTATTCCTTTAGTTGAAAGGAAGACTAGGACCTTCTTATCTTAAATGGTGAGGAAATCTATAAGATTGACATTGATTCTTTTCTATAAATGGTTGTTGTAAAAATCATAGACAAAATTGAGCAGTGTGATTTACTTGTCTACAGTTTGTACACCACAATCTATGAGTATGAATTCTCGATTCGTAGTATCTAGGCTCTATAGTTGGAGTTTGATTTTTAATGAGGTAAGACATTTATTTATTAATAGCTTTTATAGTGTTCATCATCTCATTTTTGAATACCTCATTGGTTTGCCTTAATTCACTTTTAAATTCCTCCAATCTAGTATCATAAAAGGTCTTAGTTTGAACTTGATCATGTGGAGGTTGTATAGCTAAAGGTATTGGATTGCTAATTGGCAAGGAAAAGTAGAAGGTTGTAAGTAGCTTAAAGCTAGAGATTGATGGAATTTTGTAGGTCGATGTTACAAGCATATAAAGGAGGGTATTGGTTCTTCTACCCTTCAAAGCATACGATCATTTTCCTTATCAATAACCTCCACTTCCAAAGCAGCTTGAATGGCTCCTTCTAAGTTCTTAGGTCTCTTATTTAGGATATCCCGAATTATAAAAGGCATGGCAAAACCTTGAATAAATTAGTACCTTATGGTATCTTCATTTAAAAGGTTACCAACATCTCAAGTATATACTATTCAAAATCGCCTCACATAAGAAGTAATATCTTCTGAAGGACCCTGTCTAATGGTTGTCAAGGCTGAAAGAGCTTATTGTTGGCCAATTACAGGCCTATATTGATGAAAAAATGCTGCTAGAAGTTATTCCTATTTAGTGAATGTCCCTTCTACATGGAATCTATACCAAGCATACACAAAATTTGTCAAGGTTGTTGGAAATTATATTAAATAGTAGCCATGATTGGTTACTAAATCAGTGATAAACACTTCTACAAACCTTTCTATATGAGCTATCAGGTCTTCATTGATAGATCCACTAAATCTTGGGAGGTTAGGTGGAATTGATGCCCCTTGTAATCCTAAAGGTACTACAATTGGTAATCTCCTAGGTAACATCATCGAGTTGATTTGGATATTGTCTTGAAAGTTGTGATTATCTTCATTGGCTACATTAGCCTTTTGAGTTGAAAATGTTAAAGGCTTTATTTGAGGCTTTAAAGGATGCCTTCTACCATACTCCATCCCGATAGAAGCTTGTGACATCTTATAATAAGGTTCTTTTAATATGTAGGTTTCTAAAACTATAGATTCAATATATGATCTAGATTGTAAAACGCATCTAGATCACAAAACAAGGCTAGTAGGAGGAAGATAAACTATCTTGGATTCAATTCTATGTAGTATACAACTAAATATATGGCTCTTCAATAATTCTCTTAAGATAAAAGACCTAATAGGTGATTAAAAACAAAACAAGTGGACTTTAAATTATTTTTATTTTATTTTATGAAAAAACATAAAATCTTTTTTCTTCTTACTTATTTGTGAGACACGTGGTTTAATTATATACTAAGATGAAATCTCATGCCGATCTCAAATTAGTTATTTCATCCAATAATTAAACCTTTCTTATGAGTGACGCACAAGGTCCAACTAAATACCAAGTTAAGATCTTGTGCCGATCTTAATATGGTGGAGTCACTCATTAATTGGACTTGATTCATAATTTAGAGATTGAAAAATGAGGCTAGGGAAAGTATAAGTAATTTAAAATTTTTATCACATGGATACCACAAAAATCAGATGGAGGAGAAAAAGGGCAACTTATAGGGCAACCTGTTGCTTTCAACTTTGTCTCATGGGGGTCATTACGTCCTATAAGTACAGACTCAACAACAAAAAAAAGTCATACCGATCATTAACTCGACTTCACTTTCTACAAAATAACTACAAATTGAAATAGCACTTATTAACAATACACCATGTTCCCTTCAAGAAAAGAGGTGGAGTGGAGAAATTCCTGGGTCGTGTAATGGATTTTGTCCACTTACACTATAAAAGGATAAAAGGGGTTTAGAAAATACTTAGGGATAGCAAGTCCCGCCGTCCTCCTTCTTAAGTATACTTAAACTTGAAATAAAAATGAAGAGCTAGGTTTAAAATCCACCTAATTTTGCCAAGCCGTACTCCTTCTTTTCATGTCTAAAATTTCAAATAAAATTAAAGAGCTCAAGTTTGGAACCCACCTAATTTTTCCAAGCTATACTCTTTTTTTTCAACCCACAATTTGTGTTAGTAAAATAAATTTGAAACTAAATGATTTTTATTAAAAATATACTCACCTTGGATTATAATTTGAACTTGTTGGTCTTCTCTTTTCTTCTTTTCTTCTTTTTTCTTACTTGTTCTAAATTTCTTCTATCTAATTCTTCTACCTATTTCTTCTTCTTAAATCTTTTTTTCTTTTGTTGATGAAGAATTTCCTTGAATTCTTCTTAAGCTCCTTCTATACTACTCTTGTAAATAGAAGGGATATGAGGGGTGGAGGAAGTGATTAAATCTCTCTACTACTAGAGAAAGGCTCTCCACTGGAAATTTACAAGGATGCAAAGATATGGTACGAGGGATGGAGGGAGTGATTAAATCCTCCTACCACTAGAGAAAGGCCCTCAACTAGAAAATTTATAAGGAGGGGGAGTGATGAAACCTTGAAGACGAGCTCCACCCTTGATGCTCAATTGTATTTGTTCAAGGTAGCAACCTCTCTCCACTCCAAAAGTTGCCAAAAATTCAATTCTGCTTCAAAAGTATTGAAATTTGTACCACTACAATTTCAACTTTGAAGTTCTTGTACCCAAAAAAATTCACTATGAAATAATTATCCGGCACTAAGAAATGCCTTGTCAAAGACAGGATATACAAAACTGCCAAGGCAGTAAACCCTCTTGTGTTCGAAAATTCACCACAAATTCGTTATAGCTCCAAATTAAGCATATAATATCTTTTTAGAAATTTAACAGCAAGATAAATGTACTGCCAAAGTTTCAACTTTAACTATCAAACATCCAAAAACTGATTGATAAAAATCCGAGAGCAAATCAACATTCTACTCAACAACAAAACTTTTGACTATCTTTTGATTTTTAAAAATTTGAAGGCCTTGTTTATACTAACAAGGAGAGACGTAGAAACTTACAAATAATGAAGACTAAGTTGCAATGCTCATACAACAAGTCCAAGCAAGATCATTCACAAAATGCTCAATTCACATTCTCACACACCATTAGAAGCACCATCTTCTGGCAAACGCACTATTTATGTGAGTGTAAATTTCACTCCTCAGCCCCAATTACAAGATGGCCTCATTTAAGAGTTGCTTGTAATTGGTGGTGTGAAGTGAAGTAAGCAATTGGCAAAAGACCAAGGAGGAACAACCACAATATAAGTAAAAGAGATGAAATCAAGTAATCACAACATCCAAAACGAAGTCACAGTTTGTTATTGTATTGTAACACGACTATATGGTAAAAGATGATAACATGGATCTTATTATAGAAGATCCAAGTTAAAAGAAAAGGTAGAAAAATATGAATAAAAGATAGGAAGGTAGTAAAACTTTTAGTAGTAATGCTGCCCTTTTAGAAAAAAATAGCTTCTATTTACTTTGTAGAGCCAAAAATAAGGCAAAATAAGGTAGATTGGAAAAATAAATGATATAGAAATCTTAAGGAAAAAGTTAAGAGTAAATTCTAGTAAAAATAACTTAAAAAAACTAGATGTTGATACCCAGAGAAGGCCAGTTATGAACTAGGGTCGAAATCAGACCTTGAGGCACAAAACCGGGTCTCGACGATGACTCCAGAAATCTTTGGTAGATTGGAGAGTGGGATTTGAGAGGAGATTGGATAAGGTTTCTATAGGCATTGATTTTGGATGATTTGGAGTTGTTATTACTTAACAAGAGCTTTGCAAAGTCAAGGTTTGTTTCTGATGACTTGGATTTTATGAAATAAAATAGGGTTTACGTTTTGGATGATTTCAAGATTTTTATAATAGATCTATGGATGAAAATTTGTGGGTTTATGGATATAGTTTTGTTCAATATGTATTATAAATTCGAAATTGATCTAACGGTTGAGTTGAGGAATATTGAGGTTCAAGTGGGTCAAGGTCTCAGAAAGTAGAATTTTAGGTCTAGTGGGGATTTTTAAGATTTCTTACAAACTACTAGTTGGATTGGAGTGAAATTTTTGTAAGAGGATATTAGACTTGATTTTCTATGTGTATGAAAATTTTGAAATCAATAGAACAATGCAAATGAGAGATATTGGCTCTGAAAGATTGGCATCAAGATTGGAGAAGGAGGCTAGCCAATACCCGAGCACATTTTTGAGGTTATCGTCAATTGGTAACTTCGATCCTTTTCAATTTTTTTTTTTTCTTTTTTTTAACTTATTTTTTTAGAAGTGTGCAAAATTTGAGTTAAGATCAACGGTTTATTCATTAGTTATTGAGGTTTAAATCTGTTATAGGAATTACTAGGGTTTGGTTTAGGATTTAGGATTTGGATTAGGGTTTGATTTAGGGTTTAGGGTTTGGTTTAGGATTTGGTTAGGATTTGGTTAGGATTTGTTTAGGGTTTAGGATTTAGTTAGGATTTGGTTTAGAATTTAGGATTTGGATTAGGATTTGATTTAGGATTTAGGATTTAGTTAGGATTTGGTTTAGGATTTAGGGTTTAGGATTTGGATTAGGATTTGATTAGGATTTGATTTAGGATTTAAAATTTGATTTAAGGTTTATTTAGGGTTTTATTTAGGATTTAGGATTTTATTAGGATTTAAGATTTAATTAGATTTGGCCTAAAGTTTGAATGAAGTTCAATAGGATTTTAACTAGAATTAAATTAAGATTGAATTGAGATGTATTTGAGTGATATTTGTGATTCTTCTAATATTTCTTTAAGAATTCTTATTTTTTGTTTAAAATTTCTTGAGGTTTTTTTGAATTTGATTAAAGCTTGTTTAGCATTATTATGATCTAATTAGGGATTAATTAGTATTCTATTAGAATCAAGATTTTTTTGTTGCAATTTCTATTCTTCCTTCTATAGCCAGGTGCCCGGAGCATTCTCAAGCATGACTTCACATATTACGACACCGTTCACTCAATTTTCATCTAATAAAAAGTAAAAATAAAAAATAAAAAATAAAAATTATATTTTTAGATAGATAATTTTTTATCTTTCCAATGATATAAAAATCATGTAATTCCAAGTTACTATAAGTAAGTTATGATAGATTAAAGATAGAATGTAAATAATAGAAAAGTTGAGTGAATAATTTTTACCTTAAGGATAACTTGCTTAGATAATCAGGAGTTCGAGTCTCACCAAGGCTCACAAGTAGTATATATTCTCCTTTCAAGAGGCCTTGAGGCCTTAGTCTTATTTTCCTACCTATACCCAAGGTGCTACAACCCATATGGAAATTGTGCACCTCTCTTCCTACAAGGACTACACTAGCTGCTGGTCCTCCTATTTTCTACTAATAAAATTACTTTTTTGTATTTTTGACTTCACCGCAATATTCAAAAACACCCAATTAGCCTAGAAACCTTGTATAGTCTTCAAATCTTGCTTCATTTCTTCATAATGGCTCTCAAGGTGATAAAACTCAATTTTACCAAAGTCTTAAAATTTTCTCTAAAAATTCATAAAAAAATCTAAATAAATTCTAAAAAATCCTATAATATTTCTATAATACTAAAATCTACATGAGGCTGTATTTTCCTATCTTGGTGATTTTTTATAGTAATAAAATCAATTTAAATCCACTAAAAATCCTATTTTTTATATAATTAACTAAAAAGACATGAAGCTCTTTTTCATGCTTCTTCTAACTACTAACTAATCATTGATAGGATTTTATAAGTAATACATGTAGATAGGAGCCAATGAAGATATTGGTTTCAATAACTAACTCTTAATACTTAACAATAAGAAAAATACTAAATTAACTAAGATAATTGCTTCTAAGACTTACTAAGACTCCATTTTTGTAACTTTTCTTCTAATAACACTTTTGCAACTTATAAATACTTCTAAATTATAATAAATACTCAAATAGTCAAAAAAAACTCTCTATTCTTAACATTTGTATAATTGAATGACTTAAAACTATGTTTTTAACTAATCCACTAATTAAGATCAATTAATGGGACTTACAAGCATTTCCAATCATCTCTATATCTTCATTGCTTGATAATCTTGTTGCTTCTTATGGTGGTAGATTGAGTTAATTCATTGCAACCATTAACTCTTTCATTTGCTCTTGCATTCGAGCCATTGCACTCTTCATTTCAGCAAGCTCTATCATGCTAGCACAATAAAATAAAATAAATAAAAAATAAAAAAGAGTCTATTCTCACAAAATATAATACTCAAGAATCATAAAAAAATTCTAGAGATAATATCAGTTTAGAAGAGGGATAATCCACAACTTCTAATATACTTATATCTCATCAAGAAAATGGGGTAATCTACTCTTAATCAAGAAAAGACAAAGCTCTGATATTGTATATGTACTCTTGTCAATTTGTCAAAGATACACACTGGAAGGAGATGCATAAAGTCATGAAATTTATATCAAAAGGAAAGTGACAAAATAAAAGAAAGTATGTATATTCAAAGAAGAACTGGAATGGCTATTATCAAAGAGTAGAAAATATAAGACTCTTGAAACTAGACTAACAAGCAAGAAAAGACTTGACAAGAATGAGAAAGGCTTCACTCTTGCCTTAATATATACTACTTAACTAAGAAATACGTAGCGACATGCTATAGGACCTCTAATATGCATTCAATTTGTAGGACATATGTCTAATTTGTAAGGCAAGTTGTAGAATTAGTAGTTATTTTCAGAATGTAGATACCTAGTGTATAGTGTAAACAGGGATAGATAACTGCTGAAAAGGTGGTTCAGCAGGTAGAATGGATGCATAGTCAGAAAAAGTAGTTATCATTTGTAATATAGGAGTTGGTATTTTGGGGTAGTATAAGGAGGATGAAAGAGGAGAAGAAAATACCAGATTGTGAGAGTCGTAAGCCGAGGGCCAGACTGTGATAGTCATGAGCCGAGGGCCATCGCTGTGATAGTAAAAGCCGGGGTAAGCTTGGTGCTACCTCTTTTCTTTTGTTTGTTATTTTCTTTGAATAAGAGGATTGAGAGTTTCTAAATATTGTGAAGTGAATTATGGAATGGAAATGTGATTGGTATTATTTGAGAAGAAGAAAGATTGAATGTTGAAATCTGATTGTAGTTCAGCAGAGAGAATGAGTTTGTATTTGTGTGAAACATTGTAATATGAATGGCAGTTCTGTATGAAGAATTCCAGTGATTGGAACGAGGGTAATTGTGTGCTGAAAGCTATGAGGGTGCAGTATTACAATTAGAGATTATGAGGGTGAATATATTGGTGGAAATAACAGTTATTGGTATGACTGAATTGCTGTAAGGAAGAGACCAATAAGGTGAAGGAGGAGATTATAGTTTCTTTGTGTGTTCAGATATTGGAAATAGAGACGATACATTCAGGAGGTAATTGATTGTGTGATCCTAACATGAACGCTTAAGCAACTAGTCATTCTCCGTGTTCGAATCTTCCTATATGGATTTATTCTGGGAGGTTTCTTTTGAAATAAGAAAACGAGCAATCACATTTTGGTGCCATTGCCGAAGAGTGATAATAGCTTTGAATGTTAGGAATTAATTACCAAACGTATGAAAAAATTGGCAATGGAAGACGATTTCAGTAGTGTTTGAAGCAAGATTATGGTTAATAAGAAAGAGAGCATTGCATCGAGGAAAATAAATCAATTTGAAGAAAGAGAAGGAAGAGCGCAAGGAAAGAACTTGCTTAGAGAAGAGCAAGAACATAATCTTAAAAGGAAGCATCGACAAAATTGGATTAAACCATGGTTACAAGCTTGTCGGTGCATCCGAACATATCAAGAACTGGACAGACTGTTAATTTTGTAGTCGTATGTACCATTAGAAAAACTGCCAAGAACACTCGCGAGAAATTTTGTTAATATTTCAATGGAAATTTTGATGCTGTTAACTGAAAGAGAAGGAGGCATAGAAGAATTTGGTACTCCATTGGGTATTTTTTCAGTAGGGGTACCGCTGAAATGAGCAATAGTAGCTCTTCAAATTAGCACAAATTGGTCACCAATAAAGATAACTATATTGTATTTCAAAATCCGATGTTTTCACCTGTAATTCAACTAATAAAACTAATTGCGGAAAATAACACTAAATCAAGGAGCACTGAGAGCTCGGAAATTAGAATAAGGAAAAGTAGAGATTATTTTAAAATGGAGTTTAGTGGAACAAGAAACTTAATGGTGTCAGGAGGACCAGTCATTCTGATTGCAGTACAAATGGATGCAATAGGCGATTGTACAACTAGTGTCGCGCCACTACCTACTTTTTGGGGATTTTCGGGTACGGATTCCGATCAATATTTGTCTCAGTTTCTTATAGCATGTATAGCTAATAATGGTAAAACTGAAGATATTTGGTTGCAATGGTTGCCAATGACCTTAAAAGCCACGACATTTGAATAGTACAACTGCCAACCAGTGGGTCAATTTCTAAATTGGGAAGCATTGAAGAATGTATTTTTATCTCATTTTTGGCCAATTGGTTTTGAGGATCGCCTTCGAGAGAGGTTAATGAACAGCAAAATGATCCTAGGGAAGGTGGTGGAATCATACTATGGCCGGGGGGGTGATATATTCAGTAAGTGGCCGAATCACCAAATGTTGGAGGCATTTATCTTATCCATATTAATCAATGGTTTGCACCCACCAAAGCTAAAAATGTTTGTAAAGGAAGCTCAACCCGTTACGATGGCTGCATCCTTTAATAGAGCCAAAGTTTGGGAGGAATGCCATTATGATCAGTTTTTAACTGCGAGAGCCACGATGATTCCAGTTCAAGGTAGATATCAAAATCTGACTTAGAATGAATCAGTGGGTAGTTATCCACGGATGTTAGAAACAGGGGCCAATTCCAATACTAATATTCACAGGCCAATTAATGTCACCCCATTGCAAGCTATACCACCGAATGTGATAACAGCATATGCTCCATATTTTTTGTATCAACAACAAGTGTTAACTATGGTAGAGATACCAATAATGCCAGTCCTAAAAGATTTCAATGAAACCTTGTTATTAAATTTGACAAAGAAAATGGAAGAAATGGCCGTCAATATGGCCAAAGATAAAGAGAAGAGGCAAAAGCCTATCAATATTAGGACCAATGTATGGTACAGTAATTGTAAGAGCCACGGTCATTCTGTAACAGAATGCCCCTCACTCTCACAAATAATGGGTCAATGTACATTTTGCGGAGGAAAGCACCTAACAGCAAATTGTTGGAATTGGCAAAGACAACAACAATAATTTAGTAATCAGACCATGATTCCACCAACCCAGTGGGACGTCAATCAAGTGCAAATGGAAAATACGTTTGGATGGAATGAAAATCGATTTAATCGACAAAATTGAGAATTCAATAACTTTCAAAGTTCCAATTTTAATCAGAGGTCTGTATCAAACCCCCAGAACTATGGTAAGGAGTAGCACAGGTATCAGCAATATGCTCCACCGACGTCATCAAATCAAGTTTCTTCAGTACCAACAAGACAACTAGGATCATTTTCTAACCCTACATGGAACAAGCTTAATAGGTATATACCGGTGGAGGCACCCAATATGCCTGATGGAGGTACAAGAAGACCACTTCATTGTTTCCGGTGCAGACAGATTGATCATTATACCAATGAATGTCCCAATTTCAGAGCCAGTGACGATTATGCACTAGTTTGTGTAAATTGCAAGTAGTAGGGGCATATGTATCAGCAATGAATGCTTCGTTCAATGTCAATAATCGGAATCAATAGATTCAAAGCCAAGAAAAATTTGAGGAGATAAATCGAGATCCTCAAGATTCTTCGATAAATCAGGTGGAATGTGTCCAAGCCGTTCTTACCTGGAGTCACCAAAAGAGAAAAGGACCAATTCAACATTTGGATAATCCCGATGCGAGAGACCAATTTGACCCAATTAGGAGACCATCCAATCTAGGTCATGTTACGGGCTTCGTACCCAGTATGAGACCTGACTCGGTGGCACAACCCAATGAGGTCCCAATTATGGAGGCTTCGATTTTGTTCCAAGCAGTTTTGATCTCTACGTAGTTCCAAGAAACGTCCTATCCGTTGAAAGATCCTCTCGGAGGTCGGAATTCCAAGGAAGCCCCAGCTGCTATTCTAATTTCGAGTCCAAGGCAGAAGAATATCTTACCTCACGGAGTTAAACTCAAACCAATGAAAAGAAAGAGGGCATTGGAAATTATCCTAAATATGGAATCCTACGACATTCTGAAGGATTTGGATGTTATTCAGCCTTCAATTACAATGAAGCAACTTTTGGTTGTAGCACTAGAATGTCGATCTATATTGAATTCAGCGTTAATACAATGAAGATCCCGCATTAAAGAAATTTATGAAGTTAGCTTAAATCCAGATCCGGGAGCACCAACAATCGATGTATCAATTGATGGCATTTTAATTCCAAGGGTACAAGTTGATGGTGGCTCTAGTGTGAATTTAATGAATGCGGATACAATGAAGGACTTAGATCTAAAGCAATTGGTACCTACGACATTGGTCTTACGAATGGCAAATCATAGTCAAGTAAAGCCAATGGGAATCTTATGTAATATTGCCACTGTAATCGCGGGATTGACATACAAAATCGATTATATTGTATTTCGATTACATAGTTCTATATTATTATATCTCATTTTATTAGACAGACCTTGGCTTTATCAAGCCAAAGCTAAGAACGATTGGGGCCGAGGCACATTGACAATTAGAAAAGACCGGGACCAGATTGTTCTATAGATGTATCCGGTACAATATCATAGAGAATCTCAATTGCCAGAATCAAAATTTACATCGGACAACAAGAGTCAATCGATTGAAGCAGATGATGATGCTATAGGTTAATCGCAATTTGAGGTAGGACAAATCACTTCAACGGTAAAGGTAGGAGTCTACCAATGTGGAGGTCCCGGTGAATATTTACTTCATCAAGAGGATGTGACTAACTCGGATCATGCTATTGCCGAATGGATTAACAATTCCGTAGTCAATAGAGTCAGCACATCAGAACCAAATTTGGATGGTTCCCATATGTCGGATAATACAAGATATTCAGATCAGGAGAAGAAAATTAAATCAGAGGTTGTTGAAGACCTTGTGTGTCAATCTATTAATCTGGGCACCAACAAAATGCCACAACTAATTAAAATATATGTCGATATTATTGGTACAGAATTGGATGCTTCAAAACAGTTTTTCGTCTGTCACAAATCTGCCTATGTGTGGTCGTATGCAGATTTGAAAGAAATTCCAGTTCACGTGTAAGAGCATCAAATTATTTTGGAGGAGGGTGTTATGCCAGTTTGTCAAAGACAACACCAGCTTAATCCAAAATATTTCTTTTTAGTGAAAGAAGAATTGGATAGACTTCTTGTCATGGATTTTATTTATCCTGTTCCGCATAGTACATGGGTGTCGCCAATCGTGATGGTACCGAAGAAGAATGTAAAAATCAGGATATGTCAAAATTTCCGAAAGTTAAATGCGGCCACCAAAAAAGATTACTTTTCATTACCTTTCACGGACAGTATGGATAACATGTTGTCGTTATCACCACTAGGTAAAAGAATAGGAGTGGGGCACCAGTTAAAGTCATTCTGTGGTATTATTTTGGGTTGGCTGGAGTGCCATTTTCTTGTATTTCTTGTGTTTTTGAGAGTAGTAGTTTCAGTTAAGACTTAACATTGAGGAGCCAGTCACAAGTATCGATTGAAGATGTTATAGAATGGATGAGTCAGCAGCAGCAACAATTGGAATTTTGAGATGTCCAGATCCTAAAATTAGAAGCTCAAGTCTGTGTACTGGGTGAGTACAATGAAGACCTTTCAGCTCAGTTGAGGCAAGAGCCGATGGAAGGATTGGAGGAGGAAGAAGATTTGCAGTTGGAATCGGAATTAGTGGAACCAATAACAGATACTATGGCAATTGATTAATTAGATAGGCCAAAGGGATCGCAATTTTTGTAGAATTTTGTTAGATAATTTTCAGATATGTATCAATTGAGTGTTTGCAGGGACGCTGCACAGTTAGGAGTGGGGCTATGTAGAATAAGTAGTTATTTTCACAATGTAGATACCTAGTGTATAGTGTAAACAAGGATACATAATTGCTGAAAAGGTGGTTCAGCAGGTAGAATGGATGCATAGTCAGAAAAAGTAGTTATGATTTGTAATATAGGAGTTGGTATCTTGGGGTAGTATAAGGAGGATGGAAGAGGAGAAGAAAATACCAGATTGTGAGAGTCGTAAGCCGAGGGCCAGACTAAGATAGTCATGAGCCGAAGGCCATCGCTGTGATAGTAAAAGCCGGGGTAAGCTTGGTGCTACCTCTTTTCTTTTGTTTGTTATTTTCTTTGAATAAGAGGATTGAGAGTTTCTAAATATTGTGAAGTGAATTATGGAATGGAAATGTGATTGGTATTATTTGAGAAGAAGAAAGATTGAATGTTGAAATCTGATTGTAGTTCAGCAGAGAGAATGAGTTTGTATTTGTGTGAAACATTGTAATATGAATGGCAGTTCTGTGTGAAGAATTCCAGTGATTGGAACGAGGGTAATTGTGTGCTGAAAGCTATGAGGGTGCAGTATTACAATTAGAGATTATGAGGGTGAATATATTGGTGGAAATAGCAGTTATTGGTATGACTGAATTGCTGTAAGGAAGAGACCAATAAGGTGAAGGAGGAGATTATAGTTTCTTTGTGTGTTCAGATATTGGAAATAGAGACAATACATTCAGGAGGTAATTGATTATGTGACCCTAACATGAACGCTCAAGCAACTAGTCATTCCCCGTGTTCGAATCTCCCTATACGGATTTATTTTGGGAGGTTTCTTCCGAAATAAGTAAAACGAACAATCACACAAGTTTCTTAGGTGTGTGCCATATGTCCAACTTATACTACAAGTGGTCAACATGT
Source organism: Physcomitrium patens (assembly GCF_059467195.1). Taxonomy (NCBI): domain Eukaryota; kingdom Viridiplantae; phylum Streptophyta; class Bryopsida; order Funariales; family Funariaceae; genus Physcomitrium; species Physcomitrium patens. Next base: position 18,055,731 of record NC_143410.1, on the reverse strand, counting down.
CGACATGTAGCCTCGTTGTTGGCCAAGTTTTCAACCTATCAATCATCTATAGACATATATAAAGGCAAAGTAGCGTCTATGAAGCTTTTAAGAAGTTTTCTACAAGATATTATTATATTTATCTACTTTGATTTACTTCTACTTATTCTTATTATTTAGATAATTATGAGGATAAATATGTATGTCCATGACAATTACTAGCAATTGGATTACTAAGGCTATCATAGACAATAGAGATATGTTTAATATCGCCAAATTCATGTAATCTTATGCTAATATTTTAAAGCACTTTATTCATAGAGCCACATACCAATTGTAACTAATGTATTTTGACTTATGTAGATCTATTTCTATAATATTATTAGGAAAGAATAATTATTTTATGATATTTATGGATAATTATTCTCAAAAAATATAGATCTATTTTTTGAAGATAAAGAATCAAGCATTATTAATGTTCTTAATATTTCAAGTTATGATTGAAAAAAAAACAATTTTATAAGATACAGATCTTATGATGAAATAAAGGCGACAAATATCTATTAGTTTATTTTTTAGACTATCTTAAGGCACAAAGTATCATAAGATAGTTTATAAATACATACATACTTCATCAAAATGATATGGTAGAGCATAAAACTAAAATTATATTTAATAAAGTAAGATGCTTATTAATTAGTGGATAAGAATCAAAATATCTTTAATTATAGGCAATACAAATTGTCTTCAATTCAATCAATAACTCTCCAATAAAGACTAATTTAGGATAAATACCTAAAAAAAAGTTAATGTAATCAAAACTTGATCTATTAGGCATCTAAATATTTGGTAGCTTTGTCTATTTATATTTATAAAAATTAAAAAGATACAAATTAGATGTATATTCTAATATTAAAATATTACTTGGAATAGACAAAGAAATAAAGAGATATTGCATAAATGGACCTCAACTTTAAAAGGTTTTAATTAAAAAAAAAAAACATCATATTTAATGATAGAAAATACTACAAAAAAAATCTTGAAATTTTAAAAATTCAAAGATTTATTTCTATCATCATTATTTATTGATCTAATCTATATTGAGTATCACAAAAAAAAACAAAAAAACAAAACAAAGTCTCTAAAGAACTACAAATTCTAATATCCATATTTAACTCACCAAAACTTCATTTGATAAAAAAATCATCATCACCCAACGAACAAATAGAAGAAAATAATGATTTCTACTTCATTGAAAAAAAAAAAAAAAAAAAAAAAAAAAAAAAAACTTTCTTTCAATTATCTATCTTAAACTTTAGATCCTATAGATCTGAGTTTGATGCAATCAATGAATGTCCAACCAAAGATGTATACAACAATATGAATTTATTTGATAAACCTAATAAGCCTACAAATGCTCTGAGATTTTATGGACAAAAAAACACTATGTTAATATAAAAAGGAATAATGATTGATGAAGGATAGTGCATCAAATTGGACCAAATTTCAAAGATATCCCTTTGGCTTTTTGATTGTTTTGTTGGAATGATTGATTTGTAAAATGAACCTTCAAAATTTTAGAAAGAAATATAACACAAGTATAGAAAGATGCTATACAAGAAGAAATAGAATTAATTATTAAAAATAAAACTTAAAAACTATCAAAAGTCCTACTTGATAAGATTCTAATATATATATATATATAATGGAAATACAAAACTAAACAAAAAGTAGACAAGAAAATACAAAAATATAAAGCACAATTAATAGCTTGCGATTTTGAATAATTAAAAAGAATAGACTTCAAAGATATCTTTGCACCTACAATAAAATGGACCACTATCAGATTAATAGTTCCACTTGCAACTCAAAAAAGATGGCAGCTAGTCTATATGGACAATAAAATTATATTTTTCTATGGAGAATTACAAGAAGGTGTCTAAATTTTGCAACCAAAAAGATTTGTAGCAAAAGAAAAAGAAAACATAGTATGAAAACTCAAAAAATCATTATATAACTTAGGACATGGATCAAAAGTCTAGTACTAGATAACATACTTGTATCTAAAATACCAAGACTTTTAAAAAAAATATTGAGAACTATAATATGTATGTAATTTGCAATAGAGAAAAGATATTATTTTTGATATTATATGTTGACAATCCATTGTATATTAGTAATTGCTAGAAATAGAGACAATGGCTTAAACAAAAATTTGAAGCAAAATTCAAAATGTGAATAATAAACAACAATTTAGTAATTCTATACTTCAAAGCCAAATCTATTCAAGTTCAAAATGCAAAAGAAATTGATATGACAAAATCAACTTCAACCACTTTAAGGAGATGCAACCTCTTTTATACTCAAAATCCTAATGTCAATGTAATATTCAACTTCTTCAAATGTTTTGAAGTTCTTAAACTCCACATTACTAAAGTCTTTTACTTAAACCTTGCTATATAATTAAGAAATATAAATACCAAGATGACAACCTTATTGAATAATGTAATATTTTTTGATGATGGAGAATGATGACAAACCTTTAGTACAATGAACTAGAATTAATTGCATAATAAAGGTCAAAACTAGTGCATTAACTCTTGAATTGAAAATTTCTTCAATAAAAATGGCCTTGTCATCTTCAACCTGATAACATTTGTCTATCAAAAATACAAGCAAAGAAATGAAGAAACAAAAAAAGACAATGACACAAACAACAAAAAGACACAATCCAAGCAACAAAATTTCCACTTCCACAAAATTCAAAATAAAATAAAATAAAAAATAACTAACATTTTGTTAAAAAATTATAATAATAAAAAATTATAAAATTAGAATTAGGATTAGAACTTACTATAGTCAAAGAATCCAATTGCATGTCAATGTAATCTTCCACCAACTATGTAGGAACTAACTTTGCTCTAAATATAATTTTAAAGATATTAAACTAAAGCAAACAAAACATAAACAAATAAGAAAAATAATTTCTTCTAAATTATGCATTGCTTTCAATAATCTACGCTTGAAAAAATGACAAAGTCATTCGCAAATAAATCTCAAAATTATTCTACAATGAGAGGGGCTATTGGAAGATAACACTATAGCAAAAGTTTTAGGTTATTCACTGTTTCATCTATTTAGATTTATTTCATCATTTCAATCTACCTCACTCAAGATCATCCAAGTATAAATATGTACTTCTTCCTTCTTTGCATGCTTAGGCCAAGCATTGGAAGAAGAATAAAATGGAGATAATTTGAGACCACAAACGGTTAAATGGAGTCTATTCTAATGGCTCTTCGTCTAACAAGTTGACAAAATTGGAGTATTTTTTTTTTTTTTTTCTTGCAACTTGCAGCTAATGCTATATGAAACATGAACTTGCAATGCAATACAAATGACCTCATTTACACATGTATAGCCATGATTTGATGTGAATTGATTCTCAACGTCATTAACTTGTGGCCTAATTGACACTAGAACTATAAGGTATCATTATAAGGTATCATCACCAAATACCACAATTGTTTTAATGGGGACATTTTCAAGGACATTTTAAGTTTTTTGTTGTTGAATACTCAATAAATCTCCTTGCTGCAATTGACTTAAATAGTACACTTTTTGTCCACACAATTTGAGAGTGTTTGTAAATAGTATGGATTACTAAATAGCATGGCTCACACTTATACATGTAGGTCTTGCTAAAAATCAATATTCATAAATAGGGTGGTCCACATTCGTTACTATATTGATGTACCAATTTATTCACCTAGAGAACACACAATGTTCTTGATTGCCTCTTCCACAAAGACACATTGGTTCCAATTGTTCCAATTCTACTGAGACTCTACTGGTATTTTTCTGAAATTCTGCCAAGTTACACAAATTTGCCTATTGAGACTTTGTTACAGCCCTACAGCAGGAAGAACACCCTGGTTCCAATTTCCAGATAGCGCATAAACATCTTCATGCGTTTGATGTTTGTCCATGCTGCTTGATTTTAAGGCTATTCCGCAGTACTCTTTCATCTGGATTTAAAAAATCAACTTTTATCCTTTCATGGATTTTGCACCTCTCTGCCTTCGCCAACACCCTCTACCCAGATCGCGGCATAGGATTCCTTCCATTGTCGCTCTAATTTAGTGCTCACTTAGTGTACACCGCTGGTCTAAATAACTCTTACACAACACACTCAAACTAGAAATGATCCTCGGAGACAGAAGTCACAGATCCAACAGCTCACAATCAGGGTTCAGTAATCCAACAGTGCCTCCAACTTTTCACTACAAAAATTCAGCACGTCGTATTTTTAAACCACAACAGGTTTCCTTATTGCTGCTTCCGCAACCAGGACGCTGCATTCTGCTCTCTTGCAAACACCAACACCACTGCTCCAGCTCGTCATGGCGCACTTTGACAATCTATTGTCATTGCCGCACTAGTATTCTTTCTTGTAATTCGCTCATGCCCTCGAACCTTGTCGTTCTTCTTCTTCTGCGCACCCCATTGCTTCCGCACACTGCAACTTTTTTCTGATCGCCCCACAATGCGTCTCCCTTTCATTTGCTACTATACTGCTTGCTTATAAATGCTGTGATCCCTCACGCCGATGTGCTTCTTCTTCTTATTACGGACCAAACCTGGATTTTGGTATTGATTCTTCCGACCTGGTCGACTTCAATCACTGACCTTCGCTCGGCTAGTTAATGGATCTAACCTCTTAGATCAAAACTTGTCCATGTTGGCTTGCTCCTTTTTCCACATACGATTGCACCACAGTCATCAACTTCGACCTCTACTGCTGCTTTATCCTTTCGCCAATGTTAAACTGCTCTGGATCGCTCTGAACACTAGTCTTTCTGCCTGTTTATTTCGTCCTCAGATCACACCTCGATTCTGTTGGCTAACACTCGGGTTTGATCACTCAGACACCCGTCACATCCCATTACATTGACCATATACTGATATTATCTTTACCGAATGAAAAACTTGTGTGACCGTTCAACAAATAGTTACAAATTAGAACTAAAAAGTTAGTTAATTAATTAATGAAACATATTTGAATAACATAACAACAAAAATATTATGCAAAGATACAAAAACACAAGGAAATAATAATCATGATGCACCCTGAAACATGACATCGACTTGGGATCCAAATGCGGATCACAAGACAGACCAAAAATAATGCAGATCGCTAACCATGATGTATGATCCTCGAAGAAACCTAAGGTAAGTAAACTAAGTTAAAAACAAAAGTTCAATTGTATGAAACTCCATCTGGGTATCCAGATGTCACAACATATGGGTTATCAACAGGTCTTTAAGATTAGTAGTCTCTACAACGATCCAAAACAATATTGTGTAGCCGCAGCAGTGACGAATGGTTCCAACCCCCTGTCCTCAGCTGCGAAGCTCGTCTTTCAAAGAATCTTACACCCAAGTCATCCATTCTAGTATGGTACACATGTTCAATAACGAGCTCCGAATGCATAAATAGCTCCCAAATGGTCATACTATCCAAAGAACCTGTTGATAACACGTACGGGCCTCACCAGGTGCTTTTCCGGACTTGTTCCCTGTCAAGCTCAGGACGCACCCAAGCCCAAATAGATTTAGTCAGGAAGCCACTGCACTCACAGGCGTGGGCCGCCTATGTTCCATGTTTAGTTGCTGCGTGTGCTAGACGAGGGAGCTGCACTTCAGTTGACCATTCTCTGTTGATGCAACGAAGGATTACAGACGGCTGGAAATGGAGAGCGACAACGAGTTATCAACAGGCAAGATCACCTCCAGAATGTCCTGGACTGAGCTGTCCGGAGCACATGAGCGGATAAAAGCAAAAAAAACCAATCACTAGTGTCAAATCGGTGACCACTATGATAGACATCCTTCCATATCCCACTCAGTAACATTAACAAGTGCAGAAATGAAGAACTAAGTGACCAAACAAAACCAATTACAATGGAACCCATTACACAACTCCAAATCGACAAAAACTCCTACAACTGCCATAATTTCTGAAGTGATATCTTAATGTATCTCAGAACTTGTATAGAAAACTCGGCAAGCATCACCCGGGGCTCAATCAAGCGAACAACGAACGTGCTACTCCACTGATCCCAGAAAAACAACCTCGTCAACATACTGCTCTCTAACTCACACGAAATGTTGCTTCGTACATGAATAGTCGTTAAAACTTAAATTTCACATTCCCAAGCCGCTGCCTACGCTAATGCTCGTTCATAAGTAAGGTGAGTCCAGTTACTGAGACTTGCACATTCCTCAGGTCATCCTAACTTCCACCTCAGATCCCATCACTGGGGCGCGGGCTCCCAGCCGGCAGGTGCTGCGGGTGCAGCCGTCTCCCATCCCGCCGGAGGGGCGGCAGCAGGAGCAGCTCCCACATCCCAGCCGGCGCCAGCGGGAACTGCCGCGCCTGTCCATTCCACAGCTGGAACTCCAGCCGGAACAGCACCTGTGGCCACGGCACTTGCGTCCGCTTCCCATTGACCGGCTTCAGCAGCCTCAGGTCCCCACTGTGCGTCGCCTACCATACCCAGCGCCGGGGCTGGGTACTCCACGGCAGCGAACTCAGCGGCTCCTGCCTCCTCCTCATCGCGGTCCTTGCCTTCATCGGGCTCTCTGTAAAAGAAGAGGTCCACCTGTAACGCACAGCCCCCAATTGCATTAACCAAACAATTCAGCGTCCTTGCAACATCCCACCCTCTAAAACCCCAAACCCAATGCCAAGCCATCACGTGTAGAATCATTCTACCATTGCCAAACCACAATCCTCTCGCAATTGCACTCAGCGGCCCACGTTCCAGATGGTAAACTCCATTTCACTTACCACAAAATTCAAGCCCTAATGCACCCAACCATACCATCAAGCCTCACCCGAAAACATTGGCATTCCACTCACCATCACATCCCATGGCTTGGCCGCGCTGATCGTTCCTCGCATTTGCAAAACCATGCGAGCCAGCAACCAGAACAGGGCACCAATGCTGTGCTTCCCCTTGTTGTTCGCAGGGATAGCAATGTCCACGTACTTCATCGGAGAGTCCGTGTCACAGAATGCGATGACGGGAATGTTTCCCAGAGCAGCCTCCATGATTGGCTTTCCAATCGAACACCACACAAACCACCCGTTTCAGAAATTCATACAGTCTGCATACTTTAATCTCCACAAAATCCTTTGCCATTCCTTGGCCATTCTCGAGCAATACCAATAGCCGTTCTCCTACCAATTCCATGAGAAAAAACGAAGAACACCACTGCCCACCTCCGCTCAATGCACCCCAACTATTGCCCTCTACACTATGATCCGCGCCCAGCAATGCCATCCAAAAAACCCTAACCTGGTGATCAGTTCGAGGATCCGTCAAAATTAGAAGCCTGGGCTCGCTGAAGGTGTTCTGCAGCTGATTGGTGAAAGTTCCGGGGGTGTGTCTCCCAGCAATGGCCTGGCAACCCGTGTACTGCGCAAACTTCAGCACCGCTCGCTGACCATAAGGCCGAGCCGACTGCACGATAATGTCCTGCGGGTTCTCGATGGCCGCAATCACCCTCGCAGCAAGCTCAAGCTTCTCGTAGGTCTTGCCAACGTTGATAATAAAAATGCCTGTCCACCGATGCGACCACATTGTTACCACCACACATACCGGAGGGCAGCACCGGCACGCAACGTTACGAACAACGCTGCATGCATTGCGCACCCATCCGTAAACCAAGCAAGAAGACGACGACAACGACGACACCGAGCCCATTCCACAACTAGAAATTGTCTAAGGAATAACCCTAATGAGAATTAATACCATCGGAGCGGCGCTTCCAGACGTATCGCTCCATCTGGAAATCGCAGTTCTTGGTGCCGAGATGCACATCGGCAGCCAGCATCATTTGCACATCGGACTCTTTCATGGTCTCGAGCGGAGTTGGAATGCAGTCCAGATTGTGGGACTGCGAAAACTCGAGCTGCTGCTTCAAACAGAGCTCCGCCTTCTGCCTTGATCGCCCTCTACACCCCTTCGCTACGACGGAGACGGAGCCCTAACGAATTTCCCGTTTTCTCGTCGCCTCCACTTCCAGTCGATACGACCTTCGTCCTCAAACAGATTGACTGGCCCGATCGTGCTTGACAGAAAAACCAAATTTTAACAATTCCTTTCTTCTTCAAGTACTCTGTTGTAGTCATTTTATATTTTACAGAGTCATTAAACATATTAAATTTATCTAATTCTTTTTAATTGATTTATTTTTATTTTTCTTCTTCTTCTTCTTCAACTGCTCATATATCCCAAGTATTGCTTGTTTAGGACAGGATTATGTTTGTGCTCTGGTTTTATTTATCTCATGTAGCATTTCTTTCTAATGTATTGCTTAAGATTTTATTGTGTTTTATAGTTTGAGTCGATCCATGTGTGTGTGTATGCATATATATATATATATATATATATATATATGTGTGTGTGTGTGTGTGAGTGTGTGTTCATTTGAATATTGTAATTATTCTCTCTTACATTTTATATATATGATTTAATGTATTTTATTATACTATGGTATAGATTATTTTTCTTAACTCTAATTAAACACAATATATATATATATATATATATATATATAATACATTTTAACAAAGAATCCTTTTTATAAAAACATTTAAAATGAGAATACCAATTGTATATTCTTATTACAATAGTAAATATATTTGTCTATCAATTGCAAAATTACACATAAACATTTGGAAGACAGTCTAAACATGTGAATGTTTGTATATGTCACTTTGACTAAAATATAATAGAAAACTTGACTAAACTCTAATTGGGCATAGATTCAAATCTTACAACCATCACGTAATCATGTACATAAATAAGATTGTTGACAATACAATTGCAATTTATAATTAGAGTTAAGAAAAATAAATAAATAAATACATATGTATATATAGACGATTTTGTAATAATAATCCATTGACAACCATACATATTCTTAAAATTGAGGTAAAGATTATCGCAATAATTTCTTAAGCTTATATAATTAAAAATATGAACTAATTTTAATACCATTGTTTATACACAATCAGTTTACTTTTTTTAAAACAAATTCTTAGTGGCAACTAAATCTCATAACTTTTATTTATTAAATCATACAAGTATTTTTTTTTAATTAAATTTGATGTAGATATATAAATTTCAAACTAAAATGGTATTACTATGATATTAAGTATATTATAAAAAACATAATTTTGTATAATATACATTATTTTGGGATAAATTGTAGTTTATTTTCACTAAAATAAATAAATAAAACCATGTGCAAACACTTAATTACTATTGGGTTTTAAAATTGTTGTGATTAATTAAATTAAAATTTTATTTTATGTTGTCCTATGAGAAAAAAATGTACTATATATATATATATATATATATATATATATATTTAAAATGCATGAAATAAAAGTTTTTTACTATTGTCACTTATTAAGCAATGAGTCTATGAATAGCAAAAAGTTGTCATTGATTTGTAACAAGTTTTTATTTTTTGAATAATATTAAAAAATATCTCAAAAGAATAAAAATAAAGGTGAAGTTCCGAAGTAAAAAGGTGTCTGCAATCTTTTTTAAAGTAAAATTTACCGGAATTATGATTGTGCTAAATGACACAGACTTTTGTTAACTTAACTTAATTTGTGTTAACTTTTGTTAACATGTATATACACAGTGTATATGTATGTTTATGTGTAGATGTGTATGGATGGATGTGAGTATATGTAGGTGTGTATGTGAATATATATATATATATATATATATATATTACCAAATACATGTTTGTCCATTACCACAACATCATCAAATTACATTTCTTGTGTCAAGTTCAACAATTTTTCTTTTTTGTTTCAATTTAACTACATCTCTTTTATTTTTTTCATTGCAAAGCAGAGATTTGAATGGATTGTTATACTAAGAAAAGAAGACAAGAAGCCACAATGTTTAAAGCTTGTAATTGGTTAAAATCAAAAATTGTAATTTTTAGGTTTTATACAAAGAAAAATCAATTAAGACACCAGGTAACAAATAGATAAGATGGAATGTATTTTCTCCCTATATGGCATAAATAGTGTTGCCCCCTAAAATTTGCTATAGGCATATTACAAGAAGGTGGTTTTTACAAAAATCAAAGAATTTATGTCAAACATCACTTTGGAGACCTACTTTTATTATTAAATATTTGTAATTAATACTACAATCAAGATATGAATTGTTGGATTTGTGATCATAATAAAAGAATTATTTGGTCCATTTCATGACTTCTCCTTATCTTCTACAATCTCTTAATGCCAAGGCTATGCTTTACATTTGTCTTGACATTTGGACATAGTATAAAGTGAGAAGTGGTCACAAAATGGACCAAATCATTCTTTTTTTATAATCCTAATTATTCTAATTCATATATTAATTATAGAAATCTTGAAAAATGTTTAATACTTAATAATATATTTTTGAATGATATTTTATTTTATTTTTATTGTAATTTGTGACTTAGCCTCTCAATTTTTTTTATATAAAAACTACCTCTTGAAGTGGACCTAACATAAATTTATGGAAATGACATTGTTTGTGCAATGTAGGACAATAAATAAATAAATAAAAATGCACTCTAAATCATGTTACAAAAAACCTGAAAAAGATCAAAGCAGCAAATTTTTACACGTGGAGGGAATGCCAGCGCGGACAGACGGGGGGTGAGGTGGAGTGCCAACGTGGACAAGTGGGGTCGGAGGTGGAGTGAAGGCTCGAATGGCGTGCTCGATGCTTTGCGTTACCGGTTCTCATGTGGAGGGAGAGATAAATGAATGAATAAATGGATGTAAGTAAGTAAGTAAGCAAGCGAACGAGATGATCGGAACGAACCATGGTGATGAAGGAAAGGAAAGGAAAGCATCACCGGATGCTTCTTCTGCTTCTGATGTCGACGTCGACGATGATCGGCACTATTACCAACAACAACATCTATCTCATTATCAATATCATTATTAATATCATCATCGTGCAACACCAACACAAATCGATGCACCCTCTCCATCTCTCTTTCTTACTCTCTCTCTCTCTCTCTCTCTCTCTGTTTATGTTTGTGTGTATCATAGTAGCTTCTTTCCCAATCAGATCACGCAACCACCCTCTAGCCGAGCATTCCCACTCCTGCCCCCCTCCTCCTCCTGCTTTATTATTGCCTTGTGGTTGACGCGCGACTTTGTTGCGCAGGCCGGGCAGTGCTGGGAGGGATGGTGACGGAGGGTGTAGGAGCAGAATCAGGGGGGTGGGAGGAGGTTGCTGACGTTGAAGGAGGAGGCGGAGGTGGAGGAGGTGGTGGTGGAGGTGTTTTCGTTGAGGACGAATCATCTCTGAGGTAGGGTAAGCTAAGGTAGGGTAGGGTTTGCGAGGAAGGAAGAAAGGAAGTGAGTAAGTAAGTAAGCAAGCAAGGAAATAAAGAAAGGAAGGAAGGATTCGAAGGAGGGAGGTTCAGAGGGTTTGGATTGGAGAGATTAGGGGTGAGAGCGGGGCGTGCGCGATGGCGCCGTTCGGTTCCACGCAGAGTGAGAAGGCGAATGTTGAACAGATAGTGGCAGAGTATTACGCGAAGGCCTTGCATATAATTCTGGAGGCGAGGATACCGCATGTGCTGGGGCAAGGGGCGGGGTATGGGAATAGCGGGGAGGGAAATGACTCTTTGTATATGATCGGAGGGGGAGGGGGAGGGAGGGCGTCGAATAAGTGGTTCAATTTGGAGTTGGAGAGCTCTAGCCATGTGCAGGAGAGTGTGGATGCGTGGAGAAGGGGAGTGTGCCAGGAGCCCATGGTGGTGGACATATTGTTGCACCAGCCGACGGGGACGATGGAGGTGCCGTCGTCCTCCTCGGGTAACGCGAGTCTGGAGCGACAGCGCAGTTTCAATAAGTGGAGTGGGTCGCCGCAGCGGGTGGCGAATTTGAGAGGGGAGTCGTGGAATGAGGGCAACGATGGCGACAGCTTCACGTCCGCGGGGGTTGTGTCGAGGACCTTGCTTGAGAGGTGGGTCGTGCACTATGAGCGGACGAAGAAGGGTTCGGTCTTAGGGTTTGGGCCTGTGCTCGCGAAGCAGGCGCCTGTTGAAGGGGGTGCGTCTTTGGATGAAGACATCTCAAGCATAGGTCGGAAACAAGGGGGAGGTCCTTCTACTTTTCCGTCCAATCATGTTCTGGAGAGTCCAGTTGTGTATAAGAGGACTGTGATTATGCTGCGCTCTTTATATTGTTTGGTGCGTACTTTGCCAGCCTTCCGGCTATTCAAACTTGCGAATTTCTCGTCCCACAGCCGGAGTTTCTCTCTCTCGTACACCGTCTCCCCTGCACCTTCAGCTGTATCTGAGCACGATGAAGATGCAATGATGAAATGCAGTTTAACCCCAATTGAGACTCAGTGGGGCAGATTGTGCATCTCCTCTATGTACAGAAATGCAACTGCTGTAACAGCCCTGGAAGTCACCCCTCGAATTATGTCGCGGATCATTGCCGACTATGTCGGCAGCCCGACCACTGACCCTTTGAGAAGATTTACTAGTGTTGGGTCATTACCTTCTGGAGGACTTTCTGGTCGGCAGGGGGTGCATGTTGTTACTCTACCAGGTGAACGCAACACTCTTGACTTCTCTCGGTGATCAGATGAAAGTTAGGGCAATTTATCTTTTCAGTTCATTTTTCTTCTGCTACACGGAGTCGTATGAGAGTTGAGGTAGCTTTTTAGGCATCCTTCGGTTCGTTGTTTTGCAATTAGTCCAAGTATATTGTGCAGATTGGGTTGTATTGGTCTTGTTGGGCAGCAAACGTAACTACATATTAGATGCCTTATCAATCTCTCTCTTCCCTCCACAACTGTAGCGGCGTTTTGGCATTCTTGTGACCAGGGGTTTTTGTTTGTTGAAAGAACTCCTTTCGGTGTCCTGTAACCCTATTTGCATTCTGATAATGAGTTCCTAGTAGATGTTTCTGATGGATACGCCTGTTATGTAAGGTACGAATCTGTGTTTAGATATCGGTTAGTTGCAACAATTGCATAACATTATGCAAGTCTTATGTGAGGTGGGTTCAATAATCTTCGTGAAGATTTTTTTAAGCTTTTACAATGCTCATCCGAGGGTGGTTTAATGCAGGTTCTGTGCCTAGTTCTCCATCCGGGGCAGTTGGACGACGCCACAGTTGGAGTGGGGGCATAAACAAGGTGCAGTCGCAGCCTCCACCACTGCCAATTTCTCCCTCCTATAAATCATCATCCCCATCCCCTTCTCATCCGTCTCTTGATTTTCAAAACCTTTCTCCTAAAACCCCTCACTTTTTCCACCATTCGTCTTCCCCGTCCGGGACACATGCTCCCTCGAATCTCTCACCTAGAAATTCTCCCTTGCAAAGAGGATTCGTTCAGCCTCCTTCCTCTCACCATCCTCACTTGGACTCTCAACCTATCCCTATACATTCTCGTCGCTCTCCTCCTTTTTCACCATCTCCATCCCCTTCACCACCTCAACATGGCTATCCTCAAAATGATTTCCGGTTACGATGCAGCAGTGCCCCTGTAAGTATTCCCCGTCCCACTAACCTTAACCGTCCCTTGACTAGCACACGAGCTGCGCCTGATACTCACCATCAAAGCAGAAGCCCTCTTCCACCACCTTCTCCTCAGACTCGTCCTTTGGATCTACCTAGGGCAATTTCTTTTAATTCCCGTCTTCATCCAGGATCAGGTGGTCATGTCTCAAATTTTTCACTAGACAGCAAGAATGCGGCTCGATCATCTACAGCTGGTGACTCGTTGCAGGGCACCCCCCAGAATCGATTCCGCGGACATCAGGTACACATTTTAGCATTGAGTTCAATTCCTTCTAATCATTGCTGGGCTTCTTTGATATTTTCGAATGGCTATTCGATGCATGGCATATAAGAGAAATAATGTTTCTCTTTTATAATCATTATCCCAATGCAGTTTTTCCTAGCTCTGCGTGCCTCCTAAGTTTTCTCTATCATGTTGCCAATGTTTCTGATTTCTCTTTTGCACTGAGTTGCCATGGACGAAGGAATAATATGTACAAGGTGTTTGGATTCCAGATCTCCTTAGAAGAGCAGATTGAAGAACTTTCTCTGTCAGGCATAAAACGGTCTGTTCATAGCCCTCCAACGCTTGCACTAGGTGACGTCAGAGCCTCCAGCAAGTTTTCAAGCCCCAATCGTGAGGACCCAGAGGAGATGCATTTAGAGTGCCCATTTGCAATTGACAACGATGACGCGGAGGATTATCGGAGCAGGTACTCATATTGGATCAAATAATTTCTGATTGATTTTGTGCCGTGTAAATCTCTTGTTCACTGGAATCTTCTTGACTGGTTTTTACCTACTCTGCTGGTGAGCATCATGAAGAATTTAGCTGGGTAGTTATAGTTCTCGACTTGGAGTTGTTTGATGATTGGACTTCGATGCCAACATTGATGATAAGTTATGTGGGGTTTGTTTCGATCTTTGTTGGTGCTGGTATGGTGTTGCAGTACTGTGTGTTAGAGCTGTAAGAGTATCTGTACCATCTCTCTCATCGGCAGTGTAGGTGTTCATGCTCAGATTTTGTCGTTTTTGGCAGGGTTGGGAGTCCAGGTGTGAGACCAAAGGTTCCTGATTCGCCCGACTTCCAGGGAAGCACCCCAGGGTCCGCTGTAGGGGCCCTAGTCAGGATTCTGAGGGGTGCAGCTCCTCTGCGCCAACAAAGCGCCCCACCTGCCTTCACAGATCTTCCTGTTTCAAGAATGGGCTCTGCTCCTTCATCTCCTGTTGCAATTACAGGCAGAGTCAAGAATAGTCCACCCAAACCCAGCTCCCTTGGCACGCGCAATAGCAGCTTGAAGGGACGACTAAGCCAACCTGGCAGTTTGGGAGGCAACACAGGACCAGGATCGTCGTTTGGCACCGGAGTGGTTGGCTCTCCACCATCAATAGGGTTTAGACAAGCCATTTCGAAAACCGCCGCCGATGCTCTGGAAGAGTTGCGGGGGTACCGAGAAATGCGCGATTTTTTAGTGCGTCAAAGTGGGGGAAATTCAGGGAATGACCGGCAAGTAGTGAATCGTGTGTAAAGAAACAGAAAAAAGGAAAAAAGAGAACAGAAAACTGATACTCAAGGTCCATGACCACGTTATGGTGATATCAGTGTATAGAGTAGAAGACTTAGCTGAGAAGCTGTATTGTACAGGCAGGTTTAAGTGAGACACTTGAAATGGTCCTATCCATAGTTGGCCGACCACATACAATTTGTTGTTGTGAAACTCTCGAGGAAGATGAGCATTGATTCATGTCTCTACAATTGGCAGCGTAGGCTCCACTTCCCGTGTATCTCCTCCTTCACACCTACCGTTTAAAGTCAGAGTATCCATTCCTCATGTGATCTGTGTCGTAACGTAATGTAGCTGCTCACATGGCTCGTGTCTCTTTTGGCATCAATTGGTTAACTACTTAACCAATGCTGTCTAAGTTTCTCAACGTTCAAGTGAGTAATTACCCGTAGATTATACGCCAAAGTTCTTACGTCACTGAAGTCTCCAATGTCAAGCTAGCACGTCAAAGAAAATTTGCGCTCTCACTACCTTTGGCCATCACTTGAACTGGATAATTGGCCAAATTGCCTTCCTCAAGTCTAGTTTATTCTGCTTGTTTCAAATCGGCTTGTGTGGATTCTTAAAATATCCAGATAGTACGTTATGATATGCCTCACATGTACAAATGAGTCTTGAGGTGTACTTGAGGAGATTGCTTCGACAAGAGGGTGTAAGAGAATTCTTTTTACATCATTGATAGTTTTATATTGCAAAATTCAAACAATAAATCACATTTAATCTTTATATATTACTATTAGGCCAATGGATTTTATTTGTATATTTTTTTTAAAAAATGCATTCAATTTATTTAAGTTATTTTTACATAATTTTAAAATTAGTAAAAAAAACATAATTGCATGTTTATGTCTTTATTTGATCTTTTGATAGCAAAGAGACCTGTTAAGATAGGGTGTTGCTAATGCCTCCATAAACTTCTATCCAACACATGTCACTTTTGTTCAATATCTATCAATTCAATCAAATTTTCTTTGTTCAATACTTTTTAAACCATTTGATTGTACATTTTTTTTTTTAAATTGTTGTAATATATGTATAAATATTACTCCACTCCTTTATCTTAATAATAATAATTATCTTTATGAATTAAACTTTAATTCTTTAAAATATCTTAAATTATACCAAAAACCACAAATGGTTTATAGTATCTTGATCTTTATATTCACACGACATTTGTGGAACTTATAGATTTTAATATTTAAATACTGACAATTAAAATGATACATATAATTTTTTTATTTTATATATACATTTTTTTTTAATATTATTGTATTGATAATAAAACTTGAAGTGCTTATTATTATCATCTTATTTTATTATTATTCATCACACCAACTTGTTGAGATGTTGTTTTTATTTTTGGTTATTTTATCTTGATTAATATTAAAAGAAACCACTGTTATTTATGTAATTGGCTGATAATCCACTAATTTTTAATATTACAAAAAACAGACAAATTCTTACAAAATCTTTAAATCGGATTCAACAATTCTTAATATGTTTCTATAAATTATAATATAAGTCTTGTGGCCTAAACATCAAGTTGTAAACCAACTCTATTGTAAATATTTAAAAGAAAGAAGTGTATAAGACAAATTTTAATAGCCATATGACATATCTATAGAATCTTAAGATTTAATTTATATCACAACCTCCTTGAAGATTTGTAAGGAAGGTATTATCTATTTAACACATAATATCTACTTTTACTTTAGATTTTAACAATCTTAGATTTATATAGGTACCTAAGTTTGACATTATTTCCAAATTAATTAAGCAAACTCGCATCTTGAAAACCTTAGATATAGATAGGTGCTCAAGCTTGATATTATTACCAAATGAATTAAATATCTTTACATCTTTATCAATCTATAATTAAAAGAGTTTTTCAAGCTTATTTAATCATTATTGCTATAAAATTTGGGCAACTTTATATCTTTGACAATCTTATATTAAAACAAGTGCTTAAGCTTAATTTTATTATCAAATAAATTAAGCAACCTCACATTTTTAACAATCTTTAGTTTGATTATCTTTGTATAAGCTTAAAGTTATTAAGATTTGGATTACTTACTTTCATATCTTTGATAAATTTATATATATGTTTGTACTCAACACTATTATCAAATAAATTGGATAATCACACATCTTTGAATACTTTAAATATAAGAAATTGCTCAAGCTTGATATCACTGTAAAAAGAATTAAAAACTTTATAACTTCTATTAAGGTATAAAATAAAATATGTCTTTAACATCATTAGCAATCATAGAATGTATATTTATATATTCAATAACTTTAATAGCTTTAAGTATTCAAATCTAATCTTATATATAAGAAAAATAGATAATTATAGATATAAATAGTAATATATATATATATATATATATATATATATTTTAAAGACAATGTAGATGTGTACATTTTTCTACATATGCATTGAAATAAATTGAATGCTTTGGCTATAAACAAGTCTTCTTATAATAAATTATGATTTTTTTTAAAAATAGAATATATTTAAATTTAAATTAAAGTAAATAATTTGAAAATTAATCCACTAAAGTAGTACACAATAAAATTTATTTTAAATAATAATAATAATACTTTTTAACACTTAATTTAATAATACATATGAATTAATTTTGAATAAGATTTATATAATTTAAATGACTATCAAATATAATATTCTAAAAAATTAACCAAATTTTAGAATTTAAATTTATATATTAAAATATATGAATATTTTTAATATAGACATAAGAAAGATTGAGCATGCAATTGAACTTTTCATTAATATAAATACCTAATATATTACAAGAGATTTTAGATGTTATTATTTTTTATTATATTGGATTTTTATTTTAATAATTTTTTTAATATTTACATGTAAAATGTATAAGTGGAATAGAAAAATGAATAAATCTTTGGATAAATACATAATGCAAAAAATTAAATTTATAAAATTTATAAAATATTTAAATTTTTATAATCTATGATATTTTTACCTTTTAAAATTCTATCTCTAGACCACTATTTAAGATGATGAATTTCTAAAACTCTAACTGTAAGTTTTTCTATCTTGGTACTCAATCTTATATTTCTAACTTTTATGTAATATGAGAAAATATGTCCATAATTATTTTTAGGATTATATAAATATTTTCAATAATTGTGAATGATTTTCATAGAGCTTGATTTATCAATAGTATTTGGATCAAATATTGGATCCAAGATTGATTTTAAAATATTAAATAATAATATAAAATATACTACTTTTCTTTTTTGTCTTAGTAAAAAATATGCATCTAAATCAAAATATGAAGTGCATAATTTTTTATCTTTTAATCTAAAATATTCTTCTAAAATAATAGGTCTAATACTTATTTAGAACCAAAGTAACTATATATATATATATATATATATATATATATGTTAGGGACATAGTCCTTAGAACCTTCTAGAGATAAGTTTCTAGAACCTTCTAGAAGCGAGTCTCTGGAACCTTCTAGAAGCTTCTTAGTTTTTAGAAGTTGCTTGAGAAGCTTCCTAAATAGGAGTATATATTGGAATCGAGGTTGAAGAGTTCTTCAGTCTTCTCAACACATCTCTTGGAACTCTAGCTCACCTCTTTGGTATTGTTCTTGTATCCATTTGATTAATCTAGTTCTTGTCAGTTCTTCTTGAACTTCTTGTTAGATCTCGAATATGTATTTCTATGTCCGTGACAGTTTGTCGAGACTTCATTCACCTCAAATATCAAAGCTAGTTTCTTCCTCGTTAGAGTGTGGATTACTCCTCTGCTTGAAAATATACTAGCATTTTAGACGTTGCAGATCATCCTCCTCTAAACTGATACTTCTTTTGTTTCAATATTGGAGTCTTATTCTTCTTGGAGAGAGTGGATTACCCCTTTTCTTAAAGCTCTTAAGGCATTTTAGAAGTTGCGGAGTATCCTCTTCTAAATCAATATTGTCTTCTTGTAGAGTCATTTCTGTCCTTCTCTTAGAATGGCCGTAGGCCAAGACATTAGTATGACGGAAAGTTCGGAGTCCAAGTTGGATGCTATCATGAATGCCCTCGCTACGTTATTGCAAAGAACTGCAGAGATTGAAGGAGTCGTGACAAGGCTTCATAATGATGGAACATCTAAGATGGCACCAGCCTCAAACTTCTGCACTTAGAGAAGCAACTTTGCCTCAAGTTCGACAAGCACCGCTGGTTCTACAACATAAGGAGCCCCGAGTTAGCCTTCCAAACAAGTTCAATAGTATGCATTCCAAGTTTCGAGGATTCGTCAACCAAATCAGGTTGATAATAGTTTTACAGCTTGAATGCTATCCAACGGAGGAGTCACATGTTGGGCTTGTTGGAACCTTACTTACAAAACAAGCTCTATCATGGTTTGCTCTTTTGTTTGAGAAACAATCGTCCATACTAAACAACTTTGAAACCTTTTTGGAGGGTTTGTAGAAGCATTTGGTGAACACGACAAGGTTCGATGGGCTACAACAAAGATTCGGTCACTATGACAAGAGATGAGCTTTACATCAGTCTATGCATCGAACTTCAGGCAATTAGCATGCAACATCAATTGGGATGAAGAAGCGTTGATGAGTCAATTCTATTGGGGTTTAAGGGACGATGTGAAGGATTTGCTGTTAACTCTTCCTCATCCGCAAACGCTCAACGAAGCTATTAGCCAAGTTGTGAAGTGCGATAATCGCCTATTCCAACGTCACCAAGACCAACATTCAAGACAACATACGATTCGCCACATCCCAACTATGTCGGCAAGTATCGTGAATTCACATTCAGAGGTAGAAGACATGCACATTGATGTGGTACGTGTCAAATCCCTTACTCTAGAAGAGAAAAAGCGGCGTATGGAGGAAGGTCTATGCTTGCATTGCGGTGAAGAAGGCCACAAAGTTGGAAACTGCCCCAAGAAGCAAAATCGACATATTGTCAAGACTAGAGGCTCGTTTGTTCAGGAAAACGAGGATGCCCATCCACAATAGGAACCGTGCGGTTGGACAGTGAAATATCGCAACAACAACCAAGTTCCTTTCTTTCTGCTCAATCTGCCCTTTGCTTGACAATCTCTTTGCTTATTGGCCCTCATAAACTGAGAACCTTAGCATTATTAGATTCAGGAGCATCTGCTTGTTTCTTAGATGAAGAATTTGTGAAGCGTCATTAGATCCTTTTAGTACAAAAATCCAAACCTGTTCACGTTGAGGTCATAGATGGGCGACCTTTATTGTCTGGTAGTGTCACCCATGAATCAGAACCTATAGAAGTGACGTTTAAGGGCCATAGTAGTCATATTATTTTCAATATTATTAGAATCCCATCAAATCTTGTTATTCTTGGTCTTTCCTAGTTGAAAAAGCATAATCCATCCATAGATTAGAGGTTGAAGAAGATGACCTTTCTGTCAAAACCACCCAAGAGCAAACTTAGTAAGAAACCCCGAATAGAGAAATCCTTATTCATTGGAGCAAGAGCGTTTATAAGATTGTCTAAAGAAGGCACACTGTTTGTCATTTATGTGATTTCAACTATCAAGGAGAAGATCTCGACAGTAAGTATACCTGAGCAATATAAGGATTTTAAAGACATATTTCAAAAGAAGAATGTTGACATGCTACTGGAACACCGACGATATGATTGCGCCATAGACTTGCAGGAAGGAGTACAACCGCCTTTTGGCCCAATCTATAATCTATTCTAGACGAAGTTGGTAGAGTTGTGAAAGTACATCGACAAGAATCTAGCCAAGAACTTCATCCATCATTCAAAATCGTCAGCTGGAGCATCCATCTTATTTGTGAAGAAGAAAGATGGCTCGTTGCAGATGTGCATGGACTATCGAGTCGTCAACAAGATAACAAAGAAGAATCGTTATCCGTTATCCTTGATTTCTGGTCTCTTAGAACAACTTGGACGTGCAAGGATCTTTACAAAAATTGATCTAAGAGGAGCTTATAACCACATACGAATCAAGGAAGGAGATGAGTGGAAGACAACGTTCCGTACAAGGTATGGCCATTTTGAGTATAATGTCACGTCCTTTGGTCTTACCAATGCTCCAGTGGTCTTTCAACATATGATGAATGACATTTTTTGAGAGCACCTTGACGATTTTGTTGTCATCTATTTGGATGATATTTTGATATTTTCCAAAAACGAAGAAGAGTATGAAAAGCACGTTCGTTTGGTCTTGGAAAAACTACACGAGCGAGGACTATATGCCAAGTTAGAGAAGTGTTTATTTCACCTAATAGAGATGGAGTTTTTAGGGTTCGTTGAGACTACGGAAGGCTTGAAGATGGATCCCAAGAAGGTGGAAGCAATCGTGTCCTGGGAGGTTCCAAAGACGGTTAGAGACGTACAATGCTTTCTTGATTTTGCCAACTTCTATCGGATCTTCATCAAGAATTATTCTCAAGTTGCTGCTCCTCTCACTCGGTTGACATGCAAGGATAAGCTGGAATGGGGACCTCTAGCGGAGAAGGCGTTTCAAGACCTGAAGATCGCATTTACTACGGCTCCAATCTTGGTACATACAGACTTTACAAAGGCTTTTTATTTAGAAATTGATGCTTCGGATTTTGCTTTGAAAGCTCTACTTTCACAAATGGGAGAAGATAAGAAGCTCCATCCGGTTGCATTCTATTCTCGAAAGTTCTCTGCAACTGAAATCAATTATGAGATCCACGATAAGGAACTTCTTATCATAGTAGATTCTTTCTAAGAATGGCGTTTCTTTCTTGAAGGAGCTGCACACCCAGTGACCGTATACACAGATTACAAGTATTTGGAGTATTTCATGTCGGCTCGAGTTCTAAATCGACGTCAAGCTCGATGGAGTATGTCGCTATCTAGGTTCGATTTTGTTATCACTTATCGACCTGAAAAGTAGCAAGGACTATCTGATGCCTTATTGAGGAGATCGTATCTTGTACCAAAGACTGGAAAAGCAGCATTTGATCAACAATGTACAACGTTGTTGAAGCCAGAGCAATTTTGGCTTTGCGCTACTATTGTACCAATTGATGATGACTTCCTGAATCAGGTATGTGCCGTGACCATTGAAGATTCAATAGCCATTAATATCAAGCAGCGTGCCAATGACGACAAGTTCAAAGTAAAGGAAGATCTTTTATACTTTGAAGAGTGATTGTATATCCCAAAAGGACCAGCACGACTCCGAGTTCTTCAATCTCGCCACGATTTTCCAGCTGCGAGACATTTTAGATTCAACAAGACCTTATAGCTTATTTCTCGAGATTTTTGGTGGCCCCAAATGTCGAAGGATGTAAAAGATTTTTTCCTCTCCTACGACATCTGTTCAAGATTCAAGAATCTTCGGCATCACGCTTATGGACTCCTACAGCCATTGTCGATTCCACATCGACCATGGTCTTCAGTTTCCATGGACTTCATCACGGACCTGCCATCATCGAACTCATTTGGCAACATCTTTGTCGTGGTAGATCGGCTTACAAAGATGACACACTTTGTCCCTTGCCAGAAGACATCGTCTAGTAAAGTCACAGCAAGGGTCTTTTTCGATAATGTGTATCGATATCATGGACTACCAGATGATATCATATCAGATCGAGGAACCTAGTTCGTATCAAAGTTTTGGAGATCTCTCTTTGAGATACTGAAGATGGATATCAAGCTTTCTTTGGCTTTTCATGCTCAAACTGACAGCCAAACGGAACGGGTGAACCAAGTCTTGGAACAATACTTACGATGCAACATCAACTATCAGCAAGACGATTGTACCACATATCTGCTGCTAGCCGAGTTTACATATAACAACACCCTCCATGCGTCGACTCAATACACACCATTCTTTTCCAACTATGAGTATCATCCGAAGCTTGATTTACTGAGTGTGTCAACAAATAACAATCCAGCAGCTGAAGGATTTGTGAAACAACTATCAGAGCTTCAAAATACGTTGAAGCTTCAATTACAATCCGCTCAAGAATCTTACAAGGCGTCTGCAGATAGATTTCGAAATCAAGCACCTACTTTCAAAATTGGAGATAAAGCATGGTTTTTTCGACGGAATATCAAGACCAAGCGACCATGTGATAACTTGGACTATCAAAGATTGGGACCATTTATTATCCAGAAGCAAATCAATCTAGTGGCATACCGTCTGGAATTACTGGCTTCTATGAAGGTACATCGAATCTTTCATGTTTCTCTGTTGGAGCCTTATCGAGAGTCGTCTTTTTCTGGAAGAGTGCAATGTCCACCACCTAGTATTGAGATCGAGAACCACGAAGAATATGAGGTTGAAAAGGTGTTGGATTCACGGTGAAGGTGGGGCAAGTTGGAGTATCTTGTTCATTGGAGCGACTATGACATTAATGAGCAAACGTGGAAGCCAGTTGAAAATCTTGCCAATGCGCCAAAAAAGGTACAGGAGTTTCATCAACAACATCCTCATAAACCTAAGCCGGTTCGACGATAGCTTCCTTCTAAAGCTTGCTCACCCAAGAATATAAGAAAGGGAGAGAGCACCACCAAAATTCGTAGTTGATGTAGTTATTTTCTCCAAGATAAAGTAGAATTTTTTCAATAGTCATAGTTTGGTCTTGTAATATGGATAGCCAAGAGATAGATACTATGCCAGTCAGATTATCTCAACCGACTAGCTCATGAAGGCGACTACAAGATAAAGAACTGCCTACACCACAACGACGACAGAGGATACCGAGTAACCGATCACTTGTGATTGTATTTGAGTTTGAGCCTACTTACGATGGTCAGCCAGAAGGCGTGTTTGCAGGACAATTTCACAATGAGGACATGGAAGTTCATGCTTGGTCAGAAATCAAAGGAGTGGGCCACTACCGTTGGGTTCAAGGGCCGATGAACCACTTGCCTTGTGAACAACAGTTGGAGTTCATAGCAGATGTTATGTGACAGATCTTCATTTTCTTGCATTGGTACTAATTAATAACAACATTGCTTCTCAGAGACCTCGAAGCTAAAGGAGGGGGTGATGTTAGGGACATAGTCCTTAGAACCTTCTAGAGACAAGTTTCTAGAACCTTCTAGAAGCGAGTCTCTGGAACCTTCTAGAAGCTTCCTTGTTGATAGAAGTTGCTTGAGAAGCTTCCTAAATAGGAGTATATATTGGAATCGAGGCTGAAGAGTTCTTCAGTCTCGACAACACATATCTTGGAGTTCTAGCTCAGTTCTCTGGTATTGTTCTTGTATTCATCTGATTAATCTAGTTCTTGTCAGTTCTTCTTGAACTTCTTGTTAGATCTCGAGTCTGTATTTCTGTGTTCGTGGCAATATATATATATATATATATATATATATATAAAATTTAATTTATAATCTCTTCAAAGTAGATGTCATTTTAATCTTTATTGATACAACAAAAAGTTGGATAATTGATGGTAATGTATTTAATCCTTTAATTATTAGTTTTGAAATAAAAAGAAACATATTTTTTTTATAAAAAATAATCAAAATACTACAATTATTTACTATTACTTTTTTTTAACAATAGAAAAAAGAATAATGATTTACTTAATCTATAAATTTTATTATTATTTTAAAATAAATATTTTTAAAAAGTTTTCAACTTTATTCATAGTATTAAATTATTTTTTAAACAACAAAATATCTTTTTATTTTTAAGAAAAAATTTGTATAGTATTAATTTGAATCCTATACAATAGCCCATTAAAAATGCACAAGATCCTATTATTATAGGGACAAATTATAAAACAATAAGACTTTAAAATTATTTAACAAAGACTTTAAAAGAGATTAAAAAAATAATAATTTAAAAATGAATATTTCCTTTATAGTAGAGAAATGAATCTATTTATTTTAATATCTATTTTTACTATAAAAATTATGCAATATTAAACTAAAATCTCTAAAATAAAAAAGACAAGTAAAATAAGATTCAAATGTAAAATGTAATTATTACATAAACTAAGAAATATTACTCAAAAAAATTGAATAATAAAAAATTGGTTAAATTTGATATTTACTTCTATTTTAATTTCTAATTTTACATATTAATTTTAAAATAAATATTAAAAATTTAAATCCAGGATTTAAAACTTTTTAATCCTATTCTATAGTTACTAAAAAAATGGTAGAAAATTACATCAATATCAAAACAATTAGCAAAAAATTTATTTGTTCATGGTATTTTTAAGAATGCGACTCTAGGTATTTAAATAGAATCTTATTATCCTAGTCACAAATATTAGAAAAATAATAATACTATTTCTTATTATTGAACCAAAATTACAAAGAATAAGAAAATAGTCTTCTAACATCTATTCAAAAAAAAAAAAAATAGAGTAATTATATCAAATCAAAAAGAGACTAAGTGAAGAAATAAGTTTCTTTTTTGGATGTTAGTCCTTAGTAGGAGATGTGGTATTTACACCAAATATTTGTAGAAATATACATTATACCTTTAGTAAAAAAAATTAATATTTTTATTTAGTTTTTTTAGATATGTATATATATATATATATATATATATAAGAGATATATTTTTTGTTTTTAAATAGTTAATGCAGATAATTTTGATCATAAATATTTCTATTGGTAATAAATACTACTACTATAATCTTCCTTGATAAAAGCAAAAAAAAAAAAAAAAAAAAAAAAAAATCTATCTTTAATTGTCAAATGTATGTACATAAAATTTATTGTTTATGGAAATGTGACAAATAGACCATTTTAAAAGACAGTTTTTGAAATATCAAAAAAATAATTTACAAAGTTGCAAGGTTTTGTCTTTGTTATAGATATAAAATAATGTTCTTTGGTAACTTTAGAAATAAAAGCCTCCCTTAGCCATAATACATATAGATGGTGGTGTAAGAACTAGTATTTTTATTAAGTATAAGAGGATGTCAATTTGTAATCATGCATAGATGGAACTTGTTTCATCATCTTTTACATAAATACAAATGATGATTAATCTGATGACTTCAGAGTTTTAATACTTTCAATCTTAAATCAAGTTAAAATTAAAATAAATAAATAAATCCCTTTGTAGTATATATATATATATATATATATATATATATATATTGCACTATGTAACTAAAGCAAATGAAATTGCAATAAGTATTAAATTTATAAAATCAATTACAAGGAATGCAAATTTTATATCTAGGTTCAAAAACACACTTATAAATTAGTTTCTTCCATGAGAATATTATTAGTTATATTTAAATTAATTCAAATAAAATATTGCATACTGTTTGACCACTATTCAATGCACAAAAATTTAGACTTACATATGTTCATAAGTACTCATGAATGTTATGTGACTAGTTGATTTTTAAGAGACAATGTCTAATTTCCTTCTAGATTCTCTCCAAACACTCATTAATTGAATTTTTTATGGATTCCTACATGTTATGGCATTTGTAAATTTTTTATGATAATTATTTAAATTTTTTTATATTTTTATTATTCAATTAATAAAAAATACTGAAAAAATCCATTCTTAATAAAACGAATTAAATTACAAATTGACATCCTTCTATATTTAATAAATATAAATAAAATATAATTATTTTAAATTTAGGAATTTGAAAATGCAGCTAATAATATAATCAAAATTTTATTATGTGAAATTAATTTTTTCACATGAGTTATTGTGTATGTATGTATGCATCTAAGCACATAAGGCATAAACTGTTTATTTTTTTAAAATATTTATATTGAAATAATAGATAGAAAAAATAATTTAAAATCATGTTGAGATATCATGTAAATATTTAAATTTTATGTGTCCTATATATATATGTATATTACAACTGAAAATAATTTTACTTGTTTTAATGTCCTAGAATATCAGATTCTATCACAAAGATAGATTTATTTATTTATTATTTTTAAAATAAAAATTATGGAAATTATGAATACAGTTTTTGAATGAATTTTAGTGTGAACTAATCTGAATATAAATAAAAATGTCATTCTTCTAGTGGTTACATGTTTTTTGTGATATTATTATTATTTTTTATTTTTTAAAATATTATGGTAAAATTGAATTTTGTGTTATATATATATATATATATGTATATGTGTGTGTGTGTTAGAAACTTTCAATATTTGTTGATGAAATGCCAAAAAAAGTACATTCATTTATAAATTCATACACAACATTAAATAAAATTATTGCTATACAGAGTGCATTGAACGTCTTATGCACATTGTTAATGGTTTGTTTAATACATTGAGAAGGATTTTGGTATTTTTAGAAAAAAATTAAAAGCATTTTTGATTGCAAAATAATCGAATCATAACAACAAAATCACACTCACAACAATGTGATTTTTTACTAAGCATTACAACAATGCTTTATGTACATTGCTGGTAAAAAACAATCCTTGAATAAAATCACATGAATCTTACATCTTAATGATATACCAACATATCATATTGCACGTTTACAAAATAGAACTAATAAAAAACTAAGAAATGCAAAATGTCAACGGATCATCCCAAGTCTAGTCAAACATATGGAAAAGGGGTATAAAACCACAAACTTGATGAAACAAAAGCGGCACAGTTCTTTTGACACTCAACATCTCTAGACCCATTTTCCTTACAAGGATTAATCAAAATCACTAAAAATAGAAAAATTAAAAAAAACATACACAAATGGCTAAACTCTATTGGAATTGAACCCCGAAAGGCCCAAACGGACAGTAGGAATCAGGAAAGGCACAGCGTGGTCAGACTTGGCCCAACTGAAAGAGGGAGGGACACGTCACCATCGACACGTAGACCCTAGGCATCCACGTTAACACAGTATGGCGCAATCGGAGGACGCCAGATGTCATGACGGCACTGGGGGGAGGCGTACTCCCTGCAAGGGATAAGAAAAACAAAACAAAAATAAAAATAAAAATACCATACGAGCACACTGTCGTCGGAAGTTACACGAGACCCATTATCCTCAGGACCAGCCATCCATCCAGCCACACATTCATCCACAAACAACCCCATGTTATCATCCAAACAAAAACACATAATTCATCTACTGACGAATTTACCCATCCATCGTTCGAGCATTCATCCAAAGCTAGGGGTGGAGTAGGGGGGGCCGCAGCGCGTCGCATCCAATCCCCGCACCGCATGGACGAGAGGAGGGCCAGCCAGCCCCTTCGCAGGCAAAACGCGGGCACAATGCGAAGAAGAAGAAGAAGAAGAAGAAGCAAGGAGGAGGGTAAGATGGTAAGATGGTAAGATGGTAAAGTGCGGATGATTCTAGAGAAAAGCGCCAAAACGGGGCGTCCGTCAGCCACAAGTAGCGGGACTAGACGAGACGAGAGGGTAGCAAGCGATGAAGATGAAGATGATGATGATGAGTGGATGGATGGGGGAGGGGGGGCCAAGTCGTGGTGGTGAAATCCGTCGAGGGCGTATCATTTCGTTCCGCATAAGACACATGATTTCCCTCCACAGTTTCCCTTGTCCTCGCCAATCTCAGAGCACCACCGCCACCACCACCGCCGTTGCGGAGAGCAGCACCCAGCCAGCCAGCCAGCCAACCAGTCAGAAAGTTAAGGCAGAGTAGAAGAAGCAGAAGCCACAGCAGTGGAGAGTTCTCGGCTGGCCCAGTTTTTAAGGTTGGAAAACGGAAAAGGGAGGCCTGGTGCTGGCAGAGTAGAAATAGCAAGCCAAGGGGAACCGGAAGCCGCTGGGTTGCGTATTTCGAAGACTGCGTCGGTTGTGCGTGCCACTGCCATCTGTGTTTCCCCTGCCATCCCTCCACCATCGCTTGCCCGCCCTCCCATATCCTCAGTTCCCTGTCCCACCCATCTTCCCATTTTTATTTTATTTTCTTTTTTCTACGCGTTGGCGTGGGATTCTCTGTCTTGGTAGTTTGTGGGTCGGCCATCTGGGACGGATGCGACCATAGGGCGGTGAGTTAGTTTTGCGTTTTGTTGGCGTCGCAAGGAGAATTGTGGGGTGTGATGTTACTGGAAGCTTGCGTTGAACGATCGGAAGGAGCGAGAGAAAGAGAGAGTGAGCGGGAGAGAGAGAGAGACTAGGTTAGTGTTGCGACTTTTTGACATACTGTTTGGTCGGCGGTTTTTGAGGGTCTTCCAAGAAGGGACGACGAAAGAGCGTATGTTTCTGGGAGTCTGCTGTGATGATGTATATGTGTTACACGGGTTGAGGGGCGTTGTTTTGAAATTATTCGAGCTTTCGTCTGTAGAGGAGTGTGGAGTGGTTATCAGTAGCAGTTGATCAAGACAGAGGGTGCTTTCTTCCCAGTTCTAATAGGTGGCATGGTTCTGCCGCTAACTTGCTTCCGGGAGTGGTTGGTTGTTGTCGTATGTGAGAAACAGAGTTTGGAAAGTTTGGAGATAGAAATAAAAGGAATCAAGGTGAAAGGATAGGGAAGTGGGATTTAGGAGGTATTCCGAGCAGGAGAGGTGGGTACATGCTTAAAAGACGTCTCCAGTATGGCGGTGGGTACAGAAGTCGCGCATCCTGTGAGCATTTTAGATGGAGTAAGCAAAGTTTCCATTGCTGTCAGCCACAAAGAAGGCGGGGCTGTGGGGGATAGCGGTATGCACGTCGCAGCAGAAGCGGGAGCCAATGTGTTTGCTGCAAGTAATGGCTGCAGCTTGACTGAAAATCATTCAAGCTCTTTACTCTCCATATCGGAGGTTTGCAGTGACGAAACTCTATCTGTGGCATCTCCTGCAACAAGTGCAGAGAAGGTAACATGCCGCATGCCTACATCTAGGGTTGGGGTTATACTCGTGTAGGGTAGTCAATACTTCAATTTCTTATTTAGTATTATGGTGCTGTTAGGAAAGGATTATTTTTACTAGATCGATCGAGGCATAACCGAAGTAACGGCCATATCTTAATTTTTGTCATGGGGGTATGCATCGAATGAGGATATTGTGTAAGTATGGTTTCAATATTCTCTTTGTTTCATGTTCGACTCGCTTTCTGTCAAGCCTCTATCTCCGGTAGCCCTAACTTCTTTCTGGCTACCGAAGTCAGAGGCTTGAACTTGCCTTGCGCGAGATTGTTAGTGGGCGGCGTTGTTTGCAGTTAGCAACATTTGAGTTGTTGTCATTTAAGCTTCAATTGTAACTCTCAGAGAAAGACTAGATATTGCTCATGTACACGTGCGATACAATCTTATTGCCGTGTCTGAAGCTATACGCTGAGGAATTAATTTTGGTTTCGTAATGTTGGGAGAATATGTTAATTATCGTATTTGGGTGACACATCCCGTGTCTACCGTCTTCTGAAAAAGAGAGGAAAAGATTCATGTTTGAAGTTGAGCAAGACAGGACGTAATCCTGTGTGAAGAATTCTAGATTATACCAGTTAGATTTCATTTACTGTGAGTACAAAGCCCACACAGTCTTATCTAATATCACTTTTATCTAGTCGCTGTAGCTCGATCTTCGGCTTCATATCGATTTAGTGGAGTTTGTGTGGAAATTATAATGTCGGCGGAGACTGGGAAGCCTCAAAGTTTTTTTTTTTTTTTTTTTTTTTGAAGTACAAGTGCCTATTCGTATCTGTCCTGTCTGTCCATAAAAGATTAAATTATCATCTTCCTGCTCCGTCGTAGTCTTTTAGTTTTGATGTGTGCACCGTGGTATACTTCTAACCGATTATTTTGCTTATATTTTAAACGTTCAATCTGATCCTTGGTGTATTTATTTACTTTTTTCTACTGGGTCTGCTAAATTTGTGTAGCGGTTCCCGTAACTCATTAGGCATTTAAATTCATTTATTATGTTCACATCCATTCTGGAATACAGGTTCTCAAAGCTGTAGCCCTCATCTGAGTATTTCATTTGCCGTCATAGAAGTCTTTGCGCGCTTCGGCTGTTTTTATGATCTCACGTTTTCTATTATACCTTCGCAGGAAATATACGTGCTCATTGAATTTTTATTTTGTGTAAATTGTTTTTTGTAAGAATCTGTCTATTTGATGGTTGAATTGAATATTCTGTTCTTTTTGGTAAGTACGTATCAGAATGTCCTAATGCAATGTTTGGTTGTGTGCAGGTAGAAATGGAATCGAGTGAAGCGCCTATTTATATTGTTCCTGATTATGTTCCAGAGTATCGTTCTGGAGGTTGTGCAGAGAGGGGAATTAGGCGGTCTATGGAAGATGCACATGTGTGTGTGGATAACTTGGAGGAAACTTTGGGTACTCGAGGTGCCTTCTACGGGGTAAATATCTGCGTTATAAATGTGAATTATATACTGACCATGAAGGCTCTTTAGATATTTACATTGTAATAATGCTGATGGAACTTGACCGTTTTAGCCTTTTTTGCTTTCCTGAGTATATGCACATCAACTGAAATGTGGTATGAAGTTTTGGGACTGAATTGGTGTTGTGGGTAATTCATTTTCAGGTCTTTGACGGTCATGATGGTGAAGCTGCGGCATGTTACGTTAAAGAGCATCTACTACCATTCATATTAAGGGATGTGTCTTTCCCTACTTGTGTGGAAGATGCTGTGAAAAATGCTTACTTAGAACTGGATAAAGAGTTTTTAGAGGCGTGCAGACTGGATGACAGTCTTTCTTCTGGAACAACTGTGCTAACCGCACTTCTACAAGGAAGGTCAGTGTATGGTCGTTCTTTGTGTGTAACTGTCTGATCATCTGGTACTAGCTGTACAGCAGAGTGCCGCAGCCATGTCCTTTCTATGGTTGAGTGAGTATCCCTTGTTGCATTGTTGAGTCGTAACTTCGTGCGTCAACAATCACTCGAACATGGATCGAATGGCTCACTTAGCTTTTCAGAAGGTTGTTCTAAGGTATTGAGAGTTGGGTTATCTTGGGTTGTTTTGCAGAAACTTGCTAGTTGCCAATGCTGGTGACTGTCGGGCAGTTTTGTGTCGAAAGGGGCAGGCCGTGCCGATGTCCCAAGACCATGATCCAAGCTCTGCTTGGGAAAAGTCTCGCATCGAATCCGTTGGAGGTTACGTGGTGGATGGATATGTAAATGGACAGGTAACAGTTGCTCGAGCTATCGGAGACTGGCACATGCAGGGTCTTAAAGAAGCTGGAGGAAAAGGTCCTTTGAGCGCACTCCCAGACGTTAAGTCGTTGGTTCTTTCTGAAGACGATGAGTTCCTTCTCATGGGGTGTGATGGATTGTGGGAAGTATTTACCAATGAGGGTGCTATTTCATTTGCCCGAAAGCAATTGCAGCGTCACAATGACCCAGAGCTTTGTTCAAAGGAACTCGTCGTCGAGGCCTTGAGAAGGAATTCTCAAGACAATGTAACTGTCATCGTAATTTGTTTTAAGGCTGATGCCCCTCCGCCTCTTGTTGTCCTTGAAAGGAGGACTACTATTAGAAACTTCTGTCTTAAGAAAATGCTTTCTGTACAGAAGGACATTGATATTGCTCAAGCTTCTGCAAGTGAGCGCAGGTGCGTTGTTTGAAGAGATTTTCATTGCTTCCCTTTGGGGCTTGCGGTAGGATTCGAACAAATTGACGAGAATGTTCCATCTTAGTAGAATTAGACTTACCTGAGGATAGAAGCAACTAGGCAACAGAAAAGTATTTTTTGGGTAGGAAGTCGATGGAATAAAGGCTTTAGGCAACCTCAGTACTTCTGTTAGGCATCATCTTCAGTTACATTTGAGATTTAAGTTAGATGTGTTATACCGGCGCAGCAGGATAGTTGAAACTCTGAGCAGCTAAATAGTGTCCTTGGTTCCCTTTCTTCCAGTGATAAGACCCGTCACAAGACACTGTACCCAATTTCAAGGGACGAGCATTCAAACTTTGCTCGCCTGCACTTTGATGTGCTCAGAATTGAGATTATTTGGTCTTTGCACAAGGGTAACCACGTGAAACTAATGAACCCATTGATAGTTTGTCATTGCTGCAAATGAAGTTATTGAACGTGATCTCTGTAAGGGATCTAAAATGCTTTGTGTAAGTGTGCGCATGTGCGCTTTGACAATATTTGTAATTGCAACATTAATATTATCTTTAGATTGTGGGATTCTGGTGAGCACTCTGGATTTTAATGTCCAGTCTGCAACCCAAAGTATAAAACGAATCCGAGTATTCTTCACTTTCATTCTACATCATTAATGCCAAGTTACAGTTGACTATCCAAATATTATTGCCTTAATATGGATTACCTGACATCAAATCTGCAATTAATGCAAATTTCTCCCTAACCGTTGATAATATTCTGGAGGATAATTATTTACTCTGTGGCTCGTTACCCTTGAATAGATGTGTCCAAAAATGGATTTTTCCTTGAGATGCATGTAACTTCTTTGGAAAAAAATGTGAGGTGAGTTGTGATTCATATCAGTTTTTACTTTTACCTTCATCTCTTCCATAAAGTTTTATTTAGTTTCTTGGATTTGATGTATATAAAGAATTTTTTCTGAGAATGATCATAAATTTCACCACCAAAGAATAAAACATAATAATTGAAAGAACTCAACAAAAAATAAAAAAGATGCAAGAAATATTTATGTTATACCATGATTTAATATATTGATCAATAAATATAATAAATAAATAAATATTTGTATATATATATATATATATACATTCAAGATTGAACATCATTTACTCGCTCTTGTTTACAAGCTATTATCACACATACAATATACAAGAGACCAAACAAGAAGTTGAACAAAAGAATTTCAATAAAAGAACTAGACAGAACTTGATTAAACCCGATGAGTATAAGATCAATACTAAGAAAGATAAACTAAAACTCCAACAAATGTATTATCAAGACTAAAAATCATCTTAGTCTTAATTCTAATATATACTAGGTATTAGGAAGCTTCTTAAGAACTCATGTTGATTGAAGATGAAACAACCTTAAGAAGCTTCCTAGTCAACTTCTTTAATCTTTCTAAAACTTTCTAGAATCTACTATAATATTTTAAGAACCTTCAAGAACCTTTTACAATATTGTACAAATCTTTTAGGAATCTTCTATTAAAATATTCTAAAAATATTTTACAACCTCATATTAAAATATTTTAAAAATTCTTCTAGAACCTCTTAGATCCTAATAAAATAATTTAAGAATATTTCTAAAATCTTCTTGTTGAATGTTCATATTATCACTTCTCTTTCTAACTCAAAGTATCACAAGGAGATTTGATTCTATATTTGATTTCTTTATTATATACAATATCCTAGCAGTAGCTTCATAGAGAAGTCATTTTAAAATAAGTTTATGTTTTTGAGAATAGTGTCAATAAAACTCTTGTATCTTTTGCAGTACATTAACTAGATATTTGGCTTGTTCCCACGTACACTCATTCACATTGTAGCTGTGCGAATGAATAAAATGCTCCAAACTTGCCTCTTCTTTGCCAAGAATCAAGAATCTTTTCAACTTCATATTCCAAATGATTATTTATTTCAACAGAATGCAGTAATGGTTATGTTCTTCCTGAAATTCTTGATTTTGAATAAGCCTCTAGAAAAGCAACACGAAAAGCTTGGATATACATTTATAGATGTGGATAGTTCCAATTGCTAAGCCATTGGATTGAATTGCTTTCGAATACAAAATGGATTTAGTCTTAGGCAGTCCAACTTTTTGCAAGGCTGATAGATTTGGATATTTTGCCAAAGACGCCATATTTTAATTTCCAAATTAAAAAAAAAAAAAGAGAATTCCTTTTTAAATTCTTCAAAAGATGCTTTATAAGAATCTTGAGCAACTTGTATATAGAGCTTCAAAGTTGTCTAGAGCTGTGAAAATTGATTTGTAAGACCTACAGCTCTTGGATTTTCATCCTTTAATATACCTAATAAATCAAGCTTCGAATGATAATCATAATTGGCATAAAATGGTATTTTTTTAGTCAAAGAATGAAGAATATTATTATAAGCAAACTCCACTGAAGATAAATATGAGGTCCAATCATCTTATTGAAAGTTGATGGTATATTGCAAATATTGTTCCAAAATTTGATTGACTTATTCTATTTAATCATCTATTCAAATGTAGAAGGTAGAAGAAAGTTTAATATCCACCTTTACTATTTCAAAAAATAATTTTAAAAACTTTGATATAAATTAAGGTCCTCAATTAAAAATGATGTCATCAAGTAGGCTATGATATCTATATATATATATATATATATATATATATTTATTTATATTTAAGAAAGACCCTTATCATTTCTTTTCCAAAAATTATCTTTTTGCATGGAAAAAAAATGCTATTTTTGTAAGTAAATCCAAAATAACATTGATAGCATCAAATGTGGTTGATGGCACCAAACCAATAATGAATTCCATTGAAACTGAAGACCATGGTTGCTTTGAAATGGATAGTGGCTATAGAAGTCTATAAGGACAATGTTGAAAATTCTAATATCTTAAATAAATGTCACAAGCGAGAACAAAGTCTTTCATAGTCTTCCACATTTGAGGCCACCAAAAATCTCAAGAAATAAGCTCTAATGTTTTATTAAATCCAAAATGTCCTACAATTGAGAAATCATGATAAAATTGAAGAACACAAAGTTGAGTCAATTCTTTTGGAATATTTAAGCAATCTTCATAATACAAAAGATCTTCTACAAACTTAAATTTTTTGTTGTTAAGGCATTGCTTGATATTATAAATTAATGAGTCTTTAGTTGATGTTGCATGAATTTGTTCAAAAAAACTTAAATCAACAAGTATAATCATAAAATTAGCATAAAGACAAAATTATTTTAGCTTCAAGAAAGTGGTATATTGGTATTCAAATGCTGCTTCTCCAACTTTTGGAATAAGATATGATCTCTTTGATAAAGTATTTGATAGTCCTTGCTATTTTCTTGATTGATATGTAATTACAAAATCAAAACAAGATAATGATATGTTTCAATGAGCTTGGTGGCGATTCAAAATCCAAGCTTACATGAAATACTCCAAATTTTTGTGATTTATATATATAGTCATAGAATGTCTAACACCTTCCAATAAGTGATGCCATTCTTGAAAATAGTCTATAATTGCAAGAAGCTCTTTATCATGAATCTCATAATTGATTTTTATAATTATTTTTTTAAAAAATAAAACACAATTGGATGGAGCTTTCTATCTTTTTTTATTTGTGATAGTACAAATCCTAATGCAAAGTTGGAAGCATCAATCTCCAAATAGAAGGCCTTTGTAAAATTTGAATGCATTAAGATTAGAGTTGTAATAAAAGTTGCTTTCAAATCTTCAATTTTTTTTTGTGTTTAAGGTTCCAATTCCAATTTATCTTTGGATGTCAATCAAGTGAAAAGAAAAACATCTTGGAAATAATTCTTGTTAAATATCTGATAGAAATTAGCAAATCTAAGGAAACATTGGAGATTTTGTATTATCTTTGAAGTTGCCTACTCTATTATAGCTTGAACTTTCTTTGAATCTATTAATAAATCTTTATTGGATACAATGTCAAAGGAGTTAGAATATCTTGAAAGCCTTCCAGAACTATCTAATAGAAGAATATAAAATATTCTTTAAATATTTTAATATATATATATTTTTTTAGATAGTTCTAGAAGGCTTTTAAAATATTTTAGCAGATTCTTAAAAGTTTTGGAATAATTAAAGAAGATATCCAAGCAACTTTCTAAGATTGCTTTATCTTCAAGTAATATGGAAATTTATCATGAAGCTTTTTAATACTTAGTATATATTAGAATCGAGGCTCAAGGATGTACAATCTAAACAAAACACTTCTTAGAGTTCTTAATCACTTCTGTTGGTGTTGATTTTGTACTTATCTGATTTAATCAAATTCTTACTAGCTTTCTTATTAAAACTCACTTATTCAACTTCTTGTTTGGTCTCTTGTATAATGTATTTGGGACATATTTTTAATATTTCCTTCTTATTAAAATAATAATTTAAACTTTTTTGGTAGAAAGTAGGTTACTTTTGTTCTTGAAGGCATTGAAGCATTTTAGAGGTTATATAGTATGTTCTTCTAAACTAATATTATTTAGAAATTTTCTTTTTTTCTTTTAGGATGGATAGTAGTAAAGATGTTAGTATGGTTGAATCTCTTGGGTCCAAGTTAGATATTATTATGAATACTTTGAATGCTTTATCCTATAGAATTGCTAAAATTGAGGAATATTTTATAAGATTTCATAGAAATGTAAGATTTAGAATAGTTCAGCTTGTGATGCAACCACTTTTTAAGCTTTTACATCCAAGGAAGTAATGGCACCTAAACTTCCACATAATAATTCACCTATTTAACAACATAAGAAACCTTAGATTAATCTTCCAAAAAAATTTGATAGTACAAATTTTAATTTTTGAGGGTTTGTTAACTAAATTCGATTGATAATTTTTCTATAACTTGAGCTCTATCCAACAAAAGACTCACGAGTTGATTTAATTGGAACCTTGCTCTCAAATCAAGCCTTATATTTGGTTAGTCCTTTAATTGAGAAGAGATCTTCAATTTTGAACAACTTTGAAGTTTTTTTAGAAGCATTTATAGAGGCATTTGGAAAACATGACAAGGCTTCATTGACAACAACAAATATTTGCTCATTATGTTAAATTTCATGCTTTGCATCAATTTATGCATCTAATTTTAAGAAATTAGCTTATAATATCAATTAGGATCAATAAGCTCTTATAAGCCAATTCTATTAGAAAATAAGAGATGATATAAAAGATCTATTATTACCATTACATGAACTTCAAACACTCAATAAAGCTATCAGCCAAGCTATGAAGTGTAATAATCAATTATTTCAATACCATCAAGATCAACTCTTGTAGACTTTGACAAAGAAATATACTAAAACTTTGTATTCTATTGATTCAATAAATATATTACTTCCATATTTTGGAATTGATGATATACAAATTGATGCAATACGGTTCAAATCTCTTACAATAGAAGAAAAGAAGCATCAATTTAAATAAGGTCTATGCTTATATTATGGTAAAGAAGGCTATAAATATGAGAATTGTTCAAAAAAATAATTTATAATAAGACTAGGAGTGCAATTGTTTAACAAAACAAAGAAGCCTAGCCATAATAGGAATCATGTAGTTGGACATTTCAACACCTCAAATTCATCAAGGTTGCTTTCTTTCTATCTAACTTGCTTATTGTTTTATTATATCTTTATT
Source organism: Physcomitrium patens (assembly GCF_059467195.1). NCBI lineage: Eukaryota > Viridiplantae > Streptophyta > Bryopsida > Funariales > Funariaceae > Physcomitrium > Physcomitrium patens. Next base: position 18,017,387 of record NC_143410.1, on the reverse strand, counting down.
TCTTTGCCTATAAAAACTTCAAAAAAATGTCTTATTAGATTCAAGAATATCTGCTTGCATTTTAAATGAAATTTTTTTCAAACTTCATAAAATTCTTTTAACACAAAGATTAAAACTTATATATATATATATATATATATATAGAAGTAATAGATAGTTGATCTTTATCTTCAAGCAATATTACTCATGATATCATATTACTAGAAATATTATTTGAAGCCTATGATAATAAAATAATATTGAATATTATTAAAATCTTATTTAATCCTATTATTTTAGGATTTTTGTGGTTGAAAAGATATAATCTATCTATAGATTGGAGATTTCATAAGGTTGAATTTTTTATAGAATTCTTTTGAAAAAACCTATTAAGAAGTCATCAACAATAAAGTCCTTATTTTTTTTTGGAGCAAGGGCTTTTATAAAAATAGCTAAGAAACAAAAGCCATTTATCATTTATACAACTCTAACTTGTAAGGAAGCAAGCTTGGTAGTAGCTATCTAAGAGCAGTGTAAGGTCATTTAAGATGTCTTTGATAAGAAAAATATTAATAAATTGCTAAAACATAAATTGTATGATTATGCTATTGATCTTTCAGAAGAGGCTCACGCACCATTTGGCTTAATCTACAATCTATTATAGAATGAGCTTTCAATATTAAAAGATTATTTCTACAAAAATCTTACAAAGAATTTCATTTGATATTCTAAATTTCTACTAAGTGCATCAATAATTATTGTGAAGAAAAAAGATGAATCTTTGCAAATATGTATTAATTATTGTGGCATCAATAAAATAATAATGAAGAATTATTATCTATTATCATCAATATTAGGCCTTTTGGAATAACTCAATTAAGCCAAGATCTATATCAAAATAGATTTTTGTAGAGCATATAATTTGATGTAGATTAAATAAAGAGATTAATAGAAGACATCATTTTAGAAAAAGTAAAAATAATTTGAATATATTATCATACTTTTTGAATTGATAAATATTCCAATTATATTCCAAAATTTGATGAATGATATTTCTCAAGAATACTTGAACAAGCTTGTTGTTTGCTATCTTCATGATATCTTAATCTAATCAAAGACTCTTAAAAAACATGAAGAATATGTGACATTAGTTTTATAAAAGTAATAAGAAATAGTATTATATGCCAAAATATATATATATATATATATATATATATATTCCATCAATCAAATAGAATTTTGTGTATATATTGTATCCAATAAAGGTTTGTTAATAGATTCAAAGAAAGTTCAAGCTATAACACAGTAGGCAACTTCAAAGATAATACAAAATCTCCAATGTTTCCTTAGATTTGCTAATTTCTATCAGATATTTAACAAGAATTATTTCCAAGATGTTTTTCTTTTCACTTGATTGACATCCAAAGATAAATTGGAATTGGAACCTTAAACACAAAAAAAAATTGAAGATTTGAAAGCAACTTTTATTACAACTCTAATCTTAATGCATTCAAATTTTACAAAGGCCTTCTATTTGGAGATTGATGCTTCCAACTTTGCATTAGGATTTGTACTATCACAAATAAAAAAAGATAGAAAGCTCCATCCAATTGTGTTTTATTTTTTAAAAAAATAATTATAAAAATCAATTATGAGATTCATGATAAAGAGCTTCTTGCAATTATAGACTATTTTCAAGAATGGCATCACTTATTGGAAGGTGTTAGACATTCTATGACTATATATATAAATCACAAAAATTTGGAGTATTTCATGTAAGCTTGGATTTTGAATCGCCACCAAGCTCATTGAAACATATCATTATCTTGTTTTGATTTTGTAATTACATATCAATCAAGAAAATAGCAAGGACTATCAAATACTTTATCAAAGAGATCATATCTTATTCCAAAAGTTGGAGAAGCAGCATTTGAATACCAATATACCACTTTCTTGAAGCTAAAATAATTTTGTCTTTATGCTAATTTTATGATTATACTTGTTGATTTAAGTTTTTTTGAACAAATTCATGCAACATCAACTAAAGACTCATTAATTTATAATATCAAGCAATGCCTTAACAACAAAAAATTTAAGTTTGTAGAAGATCTTTTGTATTATGAAGATTGCTTAAATATTCCAAAAGAATTGACTCAACTTTGTGTTCTTCAATTTTATCATGATTTCTCAATTGTAGGACATTTTGGATTTAATAAAACATTAGAGCTTATTTCTTGAGATTTTTGGTGGCCTCAAATGTGGAAGACTATGAAAGACTTTGTTCTCGCTTGTGACATTTATTTAAGATATTAGAATTTTCAACATTGTCCTTATAGACTTCTATAGCCACTATCCATTTCAAAGCAACCATGGTCTTCAGTTTCAATGGAATTCATTATTGGTTTGGTGCCATCAACCACATTTGATGCTATCAATGTTATTTTGGATTTACTTACAAAAATAGCATTTTTTTTCCATGCAAAAAGATAATTTTTGGAAAAGAAATGATAAGGGTCTTTCTTAAATATAAATAAATATATATATATATATATATATATATAGATATCATAGCCTACTTGATGACATCATTTTTAATTGAGGACCTTAATTTATATCAAAGTTTTTAAAATTATTTTTTGAAATAGTAAAGGTGGATATTAAACTTTCTTCTACCTTCTACATTTGAATAGATGATTAAATAGAATAAGTCAATCAAATTTTGGAACAATATTTGCAATATACCATCAACTTTCAATAAGATGATTGGACCTCATATTTATCTTCAGTGGAGTTTGCTTATAATAATATTCTTCATTCTTTGACTAAAAAAATACCATTTTATGCCAATTATGATTATCATTCGAAGCTTGATTTATTAGGTATATTAAAGGATGAAAATCCAAGAGCTGTGGATCTTATAAAATATATATATATATTTTTTTAAAAAAGACTTGAAATAAATATGAAAAAAGAAAAAAAGAAAGAAAGAAAGAAAATTTCAAATATCAATACATCTTAGATGTAAATTAAGTTAAAAAAAGAAAGAAAAAAAAAACAAAAGAAAAGAAACAAAAAATCAAGATAGAATTTTGGACTAAAATTTAAATATAGTTTGTAAAAAACAACTTAGATCAAACATCATGATTTAGTTTATATTTAGATCCAAATGTAATACTATATTAAAAGACAAATTAAGATGAAAAGTAAGAACTAACTACAAATTGAGTATTCTTTTATAAATAAAACAATCACAAGGTAGATATATATATAATTTATCTAATAGATAATTATTAATATGTAAGACATATTTGGTTGTTAAATTTTTAAATTAAAATTAGCTGATAACTATAGTTTGTTTAAGTATAATTAATATTGGCTGTTACAAAAACTGAGATTATCATAAAATAATTTTTATATTAAAATATGTTTTTAAAATAAATTAAGATCTGAAATTAAAATTAAATTTAAATTTGAATATTATCTTGATACATTTATTAATAAATAATACTTTTTATAAGTTAGAAAAATTATAAAAGTATAGGATTAATTACCAAAGATTTATAATTACATTGATAAAATTAGAACGTTGCAAATATTTAATGAATTTTTAGTCTCAGAAATATCTATTTCAAATTTTTAAACAAGGCTTAAAGATTTTGGTTTGCAAAGTGCACACAAATTTTACTCCCTTGAATTTTGTATATTACTCTACAATTAGCCATGTATTAAATTTCAACTAAAAACTTGAGAAGATTTAAAAGAAAATTTTATAAAAGTAGATTGAATATATATATATATATATATATATATATATATTTTAAATATTTTGGAAAAATTATTTAGAAGTTAAAAGTATAAATACATAAAATAATAAAGAATTCTATTTTAAGATTTAAGATATGTGTATTAAATTTATTTAAAAGTATAATCATAATTTAATAATGCAAAAGTAAAAATGTTACGTATAATTATGTTACTTTTAAGCTTTAATATAAATAATGCTTGATGTAGTAATCGTGATTCTAAGTTCTTTTCTAAGTTATTTTATTTTATTTTAATTTATTATTTATACATATATGTATATGTATTATATTTTTTATTTGAGAAATTTTAAATGTAATTTATTTTATTTTAATATTTTTACTTTAGCATTATTGATATATTTTCCCTCAATGATTCAAAATTGACTTGAAATATCATTGTTGAATAAAAACATGCTTAACATGATTGATGATTCTTCCACTTTTAATTAAGAGTATGACTAAAGATAACTTTGAAATCTGATATTCAAAGCTTGTAGTTAACATTTACTGTGCCAAAGTTAAGTTAAGTAGACTATTGTGGTATTCTTAATGGTTTTCTACTCATGCATAAAGCAACAATACCGGTACTGAATAACTGATTGATAAGATATTCTGTTTATTCTATGATGCTCTTGTGAATCATTGAGATGAGCCATTGATTTCTATGTTCCAAACTCTCATGCCACTCTATTTTATTGATTTATTTACAGAAATAAAGCAAGCCAGTTTTGTGCTTCCATACATCCTGAGTCTTAGTTGTGACCGAGCAGTGGAAGCACAATACTTGTTAAGAAATTCACCAGATATTTGATGGATGGATGGATGTATGAGTTGACGAATGGGTGAGTGGATAAGTTGATGAATGGATGGGTGGGATGATGGATAGATGAGTTGACAAATGGACGGATGAGATGATGGATGGACGGGTTGATGGGTGTATGGGTGAATGGATGAATGGGTGATATTAAGGAAGAGTTGTAGACTAGGCCAAATGGATGGGATGAGCCATTGACTTTGAATAGGTGGGAAGGGGTTGCTCATAAGACTTTGCTATCCAATGGTCTTTCGATTCAACTTCAGCAGACACAATAAAAAAGACATGGTAACAAACTTTTGCACCAGGTTTTATTGGTTCCCAGATTCGGTTTTGCTGCCCTTCACTGTCTTTTTGGATAGCTTTAAAGCTGAAAGCATATACCAGCAAGTATCTCATTAAGGACAATAAAAGTTGAACCATGTTTTTATCATATCTATTTTATGATCAGTTGGAAAAAGAAGATTTATTTGTGGGATTGCTCCACAAACAGATAATCTCAAGTCAACCTTTTGTTGTCCTTGCATGTATCTTCCTTGCAGACTTTCTCACAATATCTACAAAGCTGTTTTTCTTTTCAGAAAATAAAAAGTTAGAACTGAAAACTTTATGTAGATATTTGAAGGTGCTTTTAGATTGTTTCCTTTTGTTTCCAAGGAGTTTGGTTACTTTGAAGTTTTTTCACCCATCCTTCACTTTCCTTGCTTACTTGTGTCTTTGTTTGTAAAAACTTGGAGCTAAGTAATAAACTATATTGCAATGATATGCTGTTTTGAGTTTACAATTGTCCTATATCAAGTGCAGCATTGTAGACTTAAATTAACATAAAATAAAATAATTATTTTCCAACATCAGGTATGATAACTATTTTTGTCATACTAGATATGTGTTGATCGACAGCATTTTAGTTTTTGGAATGCTTAATCATTAAATACAATTCTAATAACACTGAATGAATGTCAAGCAATCGATGTTTTGGATGAAAACTGATGTTGAAACTTTGGAGGGTTATAGGTACAGCTGTTTTTATTTTATGTGCTTTAACTAATACACACATTATCTAATAAATATAAGATCAATTAGTTGAAATTGGAATAGTCACAAATCATAATTGATATCCTGGTCCAAAACTCTCATTATTTTTGGAAATATTCACATCAGAGTAAATGATAGACAATATCAGAGCCAAGTCCTCTTTTGCAACCATTTCTAAAAAGTGAATAAGAGGTTACTAGACAGCTTTAGAAATCCTACGTTATGGATTTGTTTTGAAGTTTTAAAGTAAAGAGCAGGAATTGGAGATGTGAGATCTACAATGTTTACTTTGGACAAAGTCTTGGGTTCAAACGAAGGTTCCTATAAGATTCACCTTACATTCTTTAATATTATTCGTTACAAATGGTATATTTTTTGTACATTAAATATGCATAGAATCTCAATTTTGTAAAATACGTACTTAGTTTGCATTTTAACCTTTTTACTTCATTTATCCATCATCTATATGTGTCAATGGAGATAGATGCAAAATATTTGTGTCTAATTTTGTGTGATGTATTATGATAAGAAACCAAATGTTGGGTTGCCTTAAAATATAGGTAATAGGGACTTGGGGTCAAAATTTTAAAGATTTAAAATAAAAATAAAAATATTTTTGGATAATTAGGCATGATTAAAAATTTAGGAATTGTAAAATATTTTCGTATAAGAGCTATTTGAATTATTTTTTCATCTAATTCCAAGTACCAATTAAGTACCTAATCCTCTATGGACCTTGGGTCTATTATCATCATTACTATTGGACTTTTGAGAATAACTAAAAAAAATAAAAAAGAATTACCAAAATTATTGATTTTGATGAATGTCTGTTGTGGACATTCTTCATCAAATATAAGATTGGATTACCTTCTCTCTAGCCATGATGCATTACCACACCTTTTTATATATAAAAAAACCCTCTTTTACATATATTAGCTTAATATAAGGTTGTCGACTCAATTTAATACAGGATGTATTTATATATATAGTCATAGAAAATCATCTAAAATAGAAAAAATTATCCTTAATTCTCTAAATTTTCTAAATCACATCCGTTCTATTTTTTTTTCTACTGGGAGTCAATAAATGTAACTAATGATGATAGATTTCTCCTATTTGTTTCACATGGATTTAAAGTCCAGAGTTGTTGCAACATGCAAAATTGCGTCAATTGAAAGATTTAATCAAGCAAAAAATTAGTGAGGCCTTCATAGTACTCAATTTTTTTTTCCTATGCAATAAAAAAATAAAAATAAAAAAATAAATCGATCTAATGGTGGCAGTATTTAGAAATACAGATGCAAGGGTGCTACAAAATTTGCAAAGCCTGTGAAAGCAATTGCTTTTAAGCACTCAACCTTTGGCAAAGTCTGTCATGTCCAACAAGGACCAGTTCACCAATTGTGTGATAAGCATCAAGCATGGCTTGGTGGTCTTGTTCAATTTTCATGATCAACAATTCTTACCAACTATAGCAACTAAACAAGCCTAGTAATAATTGAATAAAAGACTAACTATGCCAGGGGAGAGTTAGACCAACATCACCAAAATGATTGGAAGATCCTCAATGTTTTCTGCCTCATTTCAATCATCTTGTACTAAAATAATGTGGTTAATCATGCCAACAAGCCAAGCAAAGAGACCCATGCTTGAGCACTTGATACAACAAACTTGATTGGCATTTAGTTTATGTGTAAAAGTGTCTATAACAAAGAATCCAAGTCATTGAAAAAGAGGTGTATATTACCAAACTTGGCCAAGTAGGAGCTCTAACAACTTATGAATCTACATCCGCACATAGTTGCATCAACATATTGATGTTGTACATGCCAAAAACTTGGTAGAGCTCACACAAAGTTATGATAAGAATTTCAAGTTGCACCTTTTATTTGCCAAGTAGCAATGTGAAACCTTATAATTGTGAAACCACCTTGCATAGCTTTGTAGCAAATCTATCAAGGTCAAGCAACACTACCCACCAATCCACATCCAATGTGCAAGTTAGTTGCTTCTTGTCCAAATACACAATGAGTTTGAAACCTTAACAGTTGTGGTAAATAAAATATTAAATGTCTTGCAATTAAAGAGCAGAAGCACCAACATGTGGAAATTGTGCACAAATGGACTTTGATGTATACAGAGTCTTACTTTGTGCCCACATTAAGTGCCATCAAACACACCTAACATAAAGATAGAAATGACAAACTTTTTTAAATTCACAATACAAACAATATCCCTGTAGATAGAGCATTTGACTTTGCTGCACTCCTTAAAGTCCTTCATCTTTGGGATATCATGCATGACATGTGCAAAATGTGATGCTATTCTGAACGATGCTGCAAAGCTCACATAGTCTACAACTAGGGCAAAACATTGAGACAATTTTATCTCAACTCTATATGTCTCAAGGTTCCAATCTTAATCACAATTGCCATCCTTGGGGTGGGCTGCATCTGCTAACTATAAGAAAATGATAAGTGCCTTCTACCACAATGAAGTTGATGACTTGTTGACAAGATCAAACACAAGTGGCTAATGAGTAAGTTAAAATGTCCTTGTTGATTTGTAAACATGTAATTCTTACCATCAAAATGCACATGAAGAGTGTTGTGCAAGCAACTGGTTGTTCAAATTACTGTTACTTCTTGCAGTGGCTGAGGGCAATGAATTCGGCAAAAGCTTTTGTATGTTGCATTAGCATGTGCTGCCTCATATTGTCTGCACAGAAATTAATAGAAAAGTATTGAACATTCTTGGTGCGAGAAAAACTATGTGAGCTGGAGTTGTTCCAATTTGCTCAATTTTTCACACAAAAAAAATTGCACATCAACACCACCTTAGAAGAGACACTGTCTTGTTAACACAACTCTACATCATATTTCAAGCCATGCTCAGTCTTGTGAAACAGTGTTTTAATGGACTTGGTCATTATGATTGATCGAAGAAAACAAGTGGTGGCCAACACAACAAAGTGCCACACAAGTTGTGGATGCTACTATTAATGTAGGTTGCTGACATGATTTAATGCAGGCTTAAGAGAGGATTGCTGAGAGAGCTTAAGAGAGGGTTGTTGAGAGGTTTATTACAGGACAAATAGGGCAAAATACTGATTTGTCCTATTTTAAAGTGGCTTGTGCATCACCTACAGAGAGGGCAGCATGTACTGATACCTGAGAGAGGGGTTACTGATCCTTCCACCACCATGTCAAGATTCTTCCCAGATTCCATCATATTTTCATTCCTGGTAATCAAACAACACATCCCTGTTTTGATCCATTTAAAATCAATTAATTCAATATACAACAAACAAAAATTGTGCATGACTTTCATTTCTCATACATTCATGTGGGCTATTTTGTCATTTCCAATGTTGTTGCCAACCTCATAACTTTTGGTCTACATGATTTACTCATCCACAAAATGCCAAAGTTTACTGGTAGGTAACCTGTAAACCAAGAGAAGCTCAAATCATACTATCACAGGATCCTTGGTTTAAAATGCTGTGCTTTGAAGTTTGCAATGAGGTGACAACCCACAAGTTGGCATCAAACCTTTTGAGATTTTAAAGCAGATTGTTTTAATTGAGAACAGTTCAAATTTAAAACTAAACTTGGAGCAATATGCTACATAGAAAATGAGTCCTGTTAGACTGTCTTTGATAAGCTTAGCTTCAAATCTTAATAACTAGGATATAATGAAAGAGACCAATAACATTGCATGTATTTTAATTTAAATTTTGTCACTTGATTGAAGACTTGAAACTCTGAACATCTGTCTGCAGGTGGAGATGTACTAAGACAGCTCAAATCAGTATGAACAGCACAATGCTTTTGTACTTGTGCATAATGACTAATGAGCTTTTAAACTGTAGAAGTAGATCTGGAGTTCATACTGTACCAATAATGTCACGCACACACAATGACTGACCTTACAAGTACGCCAAATGGTAACCAAACCAATTGGACCAGCATTCAGATGCTACAGCAGTACTAAAGTCATCCCATCAATCCTTGGAAGAGAAAGATTGAACAATGTGCTTGAAAGAAAACATAGAGCACACATGTAAGAAAATAAGAGAATAAGGAGAGTAATATCATGGACACATATATTTACTTAGATATGAAATATTAAATAAAAAATAAATATAAGTAGATTTAATATTATCTTGTGGCAAAACTTCTTAAAAGCTTCATAGATGCATATTTGATTTTATGCATGTTTATAGTTGATTGATAGGTTAGAAACTTGGCCAAAAAGCTAGCCATGTATTGTATGTATTAGTAGCTTGTAATACAAGCTAACAATGTGGCATGCATATAAGAAATTTATCTTGCAAATTAAGCCATGTATCTTTCAAAGTCAATATGTGTTGGAGGTCCTATAAAACATTGCCATATAACTCCTAGTTATATAGTATATATGGAAGTAAGAATGAAGCCTTTTTTACTTTTATCAATGCCTTTCTAGTCCTCAGTCTTGTTTCAAGACTTTCTAGTTTTTTTATCTTTAAAAATAGCTATTTTAATTTAATATTATATTATTTTTGAGTGATTTTTTAATCTTTTTGAATGACATAGGAGTGTATTGATCTTTTATTTCTCTAAGATTTATATCCTTGATAATTTTGTAATTGATCTTTGATACTATTTGTTTTTTTGGAATTATTAACTATTGGATAGAATTTGTCTTTTGCTTGCATTTATGACAATATCCCATCTAAGATAAAGTCTAATGCATCTATTTCTATAAAAAATGTATTTAAAAGTTAATGCAATACAAGATTGGTGCAAAAATAAATTCCTACTTCAAAGCATCAAATAATGCTTTCGCTTCTTTATTCCATTCAAATTTATCTTTATAAATCAAATGTGTAAGTAGAGCTATAACTTGAAAAAAGATCTTAATGAAGTTCCAATAATAATTGGCAAATATCAAAAAATATTGTATATTTTTTTTATTATTTTTAGAATCTTTCAATCTATAATAGTATGGACCTTTTTAGAATCCATTATATGGTTTTTGTTGATATATTCTAAAAATTTAACTTGAATAGTATAGAATATATACTTTTCTATTCTAGCATATAATTGTATATTTGTAAGTTTTTGTAACATATGATGAACATGAAGTTAATATTTTTTTATATTTTTAGAATAGATTAGAATTTTGTCTAAATAATACACAATAAAATCATCAAAAAATTCACAAAAAACATCATTCATAAGATGTTGAAAAGCGGTTGGTATATTTATGAATTCAAAAGGTATGATACTATATTTGAAATATCCATACCTAGTTCAAAAAACAATCTTCCATTCATTTGCTTCTTTGATACAAATTATATTATATGCTCTTTATAGATCTATTTTTATATAGATCTTTGCTTCATTGATTTGATAAAAAAATCTTGAAATTATAGCTAAAGAATACTTATTATTTATAGTAATCTTGTTAAGTCTTTAATAGTCTATATACATCCAAAGAGATCCATCTTTTTTCTTTACAAATAAGATAGGAGCTCTTAGAATAGATTTTGTATGGCGTATGTAGTTCTTAGTCAAATTCTTATTAATGTACTCTTTTAATAAAGCCAAATTATTCTAAAATAAGCTATAGATTGATTGAAATGATAGTTGAGTTTTTTCCTAAAGATCAATTGAATAATCATAGGATTGATGCTCTACAAAAATATCTATATTTTTATTTTCAAAAATATTTTAGAAATCTTGAAACTAACTAAGGATATTAATTAATATCTTTTTATTATTAAAAATAGATGTTACATATATAGCAAAAGATGATCTTTCTTTTATTGCATGCATGAAAGCTCTCACATTTACTAGTAAAGATTTAGATTTACCAAACTTATGTATTTTTACTTGATTAAATTTTTTTTAGATTAATCTAAAAAAAATATTAAGATTACAAAAAATCCAATTTATTTGATGATTATATTTTATAAACTTTGATAATCTTAAAATAATTAGATTAGAAGGAGATCTTATTATATTAATTATTACTATATTATTATAATTTATAATTTTTATATTTAAAAAAATAGTCTTATTAATAATATCTCCCAAAGATAATGAATGATTATCTATGATTTCTACATGTATGGATTTAATTTTTTTGATTAAAAATAATTCTTATTTTTTGACAAAATATTCATTTATAAAATAAGCTTAGGCTCTTGAATCTAATAAGACAAAGACTTTGTGATTTTAAAGTCCTAAATATATAACTATTGTAAAACAAGGTGAAGGATTTGAAGAGAGAATATGACCTTTATTAGATTTGTACATGATTCCAGTTGCACAGTCTTTATTATAGCTAGAAAACCTTATTTTTTGACACATTGTCTACTTTAGCAACCATGCTTTTGATTTTGTAATTGAGTTGTTTCTTTAGATAATATTGAGCAATATGTTTAGCTTTTCTACAATATAGACATAAACCTTCTTGATAATATGGATTTTTTTTCTATTAAGTGAAAGATTTGAAACATACTATATCAATTTGTATTAATTTCAGCCTTGATGAACAAGTTTTTGAAAACTTAGAAGTTATCATCATTACTTGATTTATTCTTCTTCAATCAAATCTTTGTTCTTGATGTCTTTTAAGTAGTCTATTATTGTATGCAATACCTTAAGCAAAAAATAGCAAAAATCTACTTTTGACATTGCTAATAACATACCTTTAACATTATCTTTCAATCCATATTAAAATTGATTAATAAGGAATTTGTTGTTTTAATCCATGTTGTCGTATTGTAACATGACTATATGGTAAAAGATGATAATATGGATCTTATTATAGAAGAGTCAAATTAAAAGATAAAATAAAAAAATATGGATAAAAGATAAGAAGGTAGTAAAACTTTTAGTAGTAGTACTGCTTTTTTACAAAAGTGGCTTCTATTTATTTTATAGGACCATAAATAAGGTAAAATAAGATAGATTAGAAAAATAAATGAGATAAGTATCTTTAAGAAGAAGTTAAGAATAAATTCTAGTAAAAAATTACCTAAAAAAACTAGATATTGATACCTGAGGAGGGCCGGTTATCAACTTGGGTTGAAATCAGACCTTAAGGCACACAACCAAGCACCTACGGCAATTCGGGGATTTTTTTTTGTAGATTGGAGAATGGGAGTTGATAGCAAACTAGATAGAGTTTCTATGAGTATTGGTTTTGGGAGATTTGGATTTGTTATGACTTTGTAAGAGCTTTACAAAGTCAAGTTTGTTTTTGGATGACTTGGGTTTTATGAAATAAAATAGGGTTGACGTTTCTAGCGATTTCAAGAGTTTTGTAACAGATCTACAAGTAAAATTTTGTGGGTTAATGGTCATAGTTGTGTTTAATATGTATTGTGAATTATAGCTCAATCTAACAATTGAATTGAGGATTATTGAGATTTAAGTGGGTCAAGGTCTAAGAAAATATAATTTTAGGTCTAATAAGGATTTTTAAGATTTCTTACAATCTATTAGTTGGATTGGAATGAAGTTTATGTGTGAAGATATTAGACTTATTTTTCTATGTGTATAAAAATTTTGAAATCAATCGAATGGTGAAAAAGAGAGATATTGGCTCTAAGAGATTGGCATCAAGGTTAGAGAAGTATGCCAATCAATATCCAAGCACATTTTTGAGGCTATTGTCTATTTGGTAATTTCGATCGTTTTCAAATTTTTTTTTGTGCTTGTTGTTAATTTAATTGTTTAAAAAGTTGTAAATTTTGAGTTAAGATCAACGGTTCATTTATTAGTAATTGAGGTTTAAATTTTTTGTAGGAATTACTAGGATTTGATTTAGGATTTAGGGTTTGATTAGGATTTGGTTTAGGATTTAGGATTTGGTTTAGGATTTAGAATTTGGTTTAGGATTTAAGTTTTGGTTAGGATTTAGTCAGGATTTGATTTAGGATTTAGTGTTTTATTTGAGTTTGTTTAGGATTTAAGATTTAGTTAGTTTTTGGCCTAAAGTTTGAATGAAGTCCAATAGGATTTCAACTAGGATTAAATTAAGATTGAATTGAGATGTATTTGAGATGTGTTTGTAATCATTCTAACATTTCTTTAAGATTTCTTATTATTTCTTTGTAATTCCTTTGAGGTTTGTCTTAATTTGATTAAAGCTTATTTAGCATTGTTAGTGTTCTATTAGAATTAAGATTTTATTGTAGCAATTTCCATTCTACCTTCCACAGCCAAGTATCCAAAGCATTCTTAAACAAGACTTCATGTATTACAACAACGTTATAAGCAAGGTTTTAGAATTTAATAACATATATGGTGATTGATTGTGATCCTTGTCATAATGATAAGAACTTGATCTTTGCTACTCTTTTTTGATCACTTTCTCCAAATTTGATTGTAAAGACTTCTAGGAATAAATTCAAATCATAAAAGAGATATAAATCCTTTTCCATTAAAGATATAAATTAAAAGAAAGCACTTCTAGATAGAGGTGCCCTTATGAATCCAACTTGAGTAAATCCATCAAAGTATTGAAAAAGATGCAATCTTAGATAGAGCTTAATTGGTTGTAAAAATCTTCAAAATTTTGTTCTTATTCCATCAAATTTCTTGAGTATACTTATCCTTACATCTCTAGTGCTTTTAGAAAGAAGACTTCTTAGATTTGATTGTAAGCTTGATCTACTTGTTTCTTTCAACTATACAATTTCTTGGCTAGACTTTTAACTTCTTCTGTAGGCATAGAAATAATGCTTTCATAATTGGCATTGGTGATGCATGAAATTTATACCTTAAAAATGTTGACAAGCTTGTGAAGATCTATGACAATTACAAATCTATTCTTACTTTTATCAAGTATAGAATTGATGATTTTTCTTTTGATATAAAATAATTTAGTAAATCCATAAGTCAAATTAAAAGGAGGTAATCTATAACTTCTATTATGTAAAAATTTCCACACAGAAGGATAATCAACACTCTTTAAGTAGAAAATCAATACTAAAAAAATAAATATTAGTTGAATGTAGATAGTCTACAACCTTTGAAATATAATAATAGAAACATGGTAATCCATTCACTTCTAAAAAACAAAGTAAGAACAATGAATTAGAACTCTTGTCAATCTATCAAGGATAAGAATTCAAAGAAGATATTTAAATAAGTAAAATATTAATCAAAAAAAGATGAAAAACAAGAAATAAGAAAATAAATATATTTAATAAGAAACTAAAATATCTATTGCCAAAAGCTAGGAAACTAAATACTCTTAAAACTAGAATAGAAGCAAGAAAAGAATTGAGAAGAGTGAAGAAGGCTTCACTCTTATTTCTATATATACTATCTATCTAAGAATTATGTAGCAACGTTCTGTAGGTCTTCTAATATATGTTCAATTTGCAAGACATGTGTTTTACTCACAAGATAAGTTTCTTATATGTGTGCTATTTAGTTAGCTTGTTCTACAAGTTACTAATATATGTAATATGCGACTAACTTGTTAGCTAAGTTTCTAACCTATGAATCACCTATAGATATATATATATATATATATATATATATATATATATATAAAGGTGAAAATATATCAATGAAGCTTCTAATAAGTTAGTCTATAAGATATTATCAAATTAACCTACTTTTATCTATTTCTACCTATTCATATCATCTGGATAATTATAAGTATAACTATGAAAACATGCCACTTTAAGCATAAAAAATAACTTGGATTCTTCAACTTTAATAAGTTTAAGATCCACTATTCTTTAACCATTGATATGTGTTCTTAGAGTACTAAAATGGTCATTTGAATGCTTCTAAATAATAAGGCATATATCAAAAATCTATGCTAAAATATTATGGTGCCATATTATGTATATTTTTGTTAAAAAATGCACCGGGTACCTAACTGTGAAAGATAAGTAGAAATGCAACAACAATCCTATCAAGTCTAATAAAGTCTTAAATAAACTTTAAGTAATCTTTAATAATCTTAATCAAGCTTTAATCAATCCAAAATAAATTTAAAAGAAGTTAAAAAAAAATACAAAGAAGTCATAAATTAATCTTAAATAAAAATAATAAATAAATCCTAAAAAAATTAAAAATTAAAAATTTTAAAAATAATAATAATATTAAAGAAATATTATAAATAATTTTTAAAAAATAAATAACAAAAAATCATAAAAAAATATTTGAAGTAGAAATTATAAATAAATTCTAAATAAATCTGAATCAAATCTTAATTTAATCCTAATTGAAATTTTAATAAATCTTAACTAAATCTTAGATCAAATCCTAATTATAACTTTAATTAAAATTTTAATAAATTTTAATCAATGTTTAGGTCAAATCCTAATAAAACTCTAATGAAATCTTAAATCTTAATCAAATTCTAAATCAAATCCTAATAAAATCCTAAATCCTAATCTTAGATCAAATCCAAAATAAATCTTAATTAAATTCTAAAAAAATCCTTAAAAAATCTTAATCAATTATTATAGCTATTTGAAACTTTAATAAATATTAATTAAATTATCTATCTTGACTAAAATTTCCTTCAAATTTTAAATTATAAGAAATTATTAAGCACAAAATTTAATATGAATTAAACTTATCAATTGCAAGAAAAGCTTCCAAAACCTCTTGGTTGTTGGTTGCCCTCCTTTTTCAATCTGAAAGTTGCTCTTTCAAGAAAGATTTTTCTTTGTTGGATCCTTCAATTGATCCAAAAATTGAGTTGTGTGAAGTTATTTAAGTTTAAATTTATCTCATTACATTGTTATTTTGGCAATAGAATTCATCACTACTGGTGCTACTCATAATCCTAAAAAGTGCTTGTTTTGATGTTCTTTGTACCACCTTACTATTACTTGCAATCAAACCTTCTTATGTCTTTTTTTTTAATAACTTCAATGTCACACTCGTAATTTAATATCTTGTGATCAAGGTTTGCTCAATGTTCTAGCTATGTATTGCCTTGCCTAGTATTGTACCATTACTTTTTATTTAAAAACTACTTCTTATGTGATATTGTTGCCTTCAATGAGCTCAAGTGACTGTGCTTCTTTTACACCTACAAGCTCTCATTCACTAATTTGCAACTCTATTGTTCCTATATTCTACCATTACTTTACATTCTAGTATCTAGCATTGTTGTATCTAGCATTGTTATATCTAGCATTATTGTATCAATAGTACAATAATATCATAATAATACATTAAATAAAATCAAATAATAAAAATAATCCAAAAATTACAAAAGATTTTTTGTTCTTATTTTTATTTTTATTTATGAAGATCTATTCTATTTCAATCTTCCACACTACAACTAAAAGAGAAAAGACATTCTAGTAAAGTGAGAGATGTTGAATCCATAGACAAATTAGTCAAGCTACTTCTTATACCATAAGAGGAGAATCTAAGAATACAAGTATGAAGAATAAATAAAATTTTAAAGCTTCATTAAAATCACTAAATTGCCATAGCCAAGAAAATTCTTATAACAATTTTTTTTTTCTTTCAAAATCACTTATAAGACTTGACTTGACAAGAATGTCAAGTCAAGGATTTTTTTTTTACTTAAGTATTTAAATCATAGTTAATACTAATAAAATAAATTAATAAAAAAATTTCAATTGATGAAAAACTATTATACTAAACAAAATTATATATATTTAATGGAATTTGGCAATCAATATTACATCATGTCACAATGTTGTTATTACCACCATAATTTTTATTATTGCCACCATAACTTGTCATCTACTATATATTACTATGATTCATGCTAATGCCACCATAAGTTACATTAATTTATATCACACATCATAAAATACTTATAACAAGGTATACATAAGATATTTATATTGTTGATGTATAAAAATAGATAGTTCGAGCTATATTTGAGAAATTTATAGAAGTTTCTAGAATTGACGCTAGGTTAGTGGATTATATAAGATCCACCATAGAACATTTTAAAAAGAGCTTAGGACGGTTATTTAGGTAGGGCCTATCATATAACATTTTAGAAAGAGCTTAAGGTAGTTATTTCAATGGATCTCACTATTAAAAACATTCTAAAAAGTTTCAAGATGGTTGGATAAAATATAAATAGAATTAGCCATGGCCATTAAGGCATCTAGTCAAGTATGGCTTTGGACTCTTTTTTTTAATAAAGTTTGGTTTTGCATCTTCTTATTCAATTTTTTTTTATTTTCTTTTGTTGTAGTCTGCTTTATCCTATATTGTGATAGAATTTAAGTTATTATCGATTAGAAGGATCTTAGATTTTTAAAATAATTTGATCTTGTTTCATTGATATCAAAGTGAGTATTAGACTATTCTTTGGTAGCATATTAATAGCCACTATTTAGTTCAAGGTCAAGTATTGTGGTCACACTAGATACTATATTGAGGCCACTACAAGCTATTCTTATGAAGTCAACTAGAACAAGAGAAGGCATTACAATAGTGAAGTCCAGTAAAAAAAAATTACACTATAGTAAATATGGTAAAGAAATCTCAAATAAAGGCTCAAATATAACACCTTCTAAGCCATATAGCTACCTTGTAAGAATAAATAGAAGCTTCTAGGACAAGAGAGTTGACATTTGATAGGCTAAAATTGAATAAGCCTAATATATATTTTGAGACTTCAAGGAAAGAAGATATATGCTAATGGCTCTTCAACATGTAATAATACCTTAAAATATTTGAAACAAATACCATCAAAGGAATTATGTATATACTAATTATTTGATAGATGCGGCAGCCATTTAGTAGCAATATCAAATTCAAAGCTATAGAGCTCAAGGTGGATTTTGTAATTGAGAGGAGTTTCAAACAAAGTTTAGAAATCAATTTTGGTCCATCAATGTAGAAAAGATAGCACATAATCAGTTGGCAAATCTTTCATGATCCACGTCGATATAAGATTATGTCTTCCAATTCAAGTCCCTTTATCTTTAAATTGGCAATGTTTCAGAGGCAGAGATAATAAATTGGTTTCTACAAGGATTAAAACTTGTGGTCCAATGAGAGGTGGAACTAAGGAATCTATAAATATTTGAAGAAACAATTAGGATTATAGAGAGAATCGATGCTATAGATTTTAAAAATTGTAGAGTACAACCTTTAGCACAAAGTCCTATGTTGCTATCTAATATGATGGCATAACAACCAACATCAATAGAAATTGATGCCCTACAAGGATTGTTGATATTACAAAGATAATAAATATTGGTATAGAAAGGATTATATTTCTACAGTCAAAAGCTAGTCCATCAAATTGGAGTTTGCTAAAAATACCAAAATTCAAGCACCAACAAATCAAGGCAGGTTCATAGTCTTGAGACTCACCAAGTTGATAACAAGGTGGAGGAGGAAAATGGAGCTCTCCACTAAAGGTACCAAAGGCCAGTATTGAGAATAGCTGATGTCTCTTAGAGACAAATGGCATGGCCTTAGATATCTATAAAAAAAAGGTCGATTGATGTATCTAATGGATTGATTAAGAAGACAACTATATTAATTATTTATGGATTGTGATTCTACAAAAAACTACATCTTGATTGATATTATCAATTGACTTGGGATTAAAATCAAGGAAATCAAAACAAGAAATATATACCTTGTAAATGATCAAGAAAACATCTTGAATGAAACATGTGAAGAAAAAACTTTGAGGTTGAGTGACATCTACATCTTAAGAGAGAAGTTCAAGATAACAAAGTTAAGATATGATATTATCTTTGATATGCCATCGCTAGAGGTGAAAAATAAGCAAGTTGATTGGCTACCAAAGATAATCTCCTTCAAAGATGGTGGATGCAAAGTGATTCTTTCTACCTCTACATCAAGTGAGGAGGAAAAATAATTTGTAACTAAAGACTTATTTGTAGAGATAACCTTTATAAAAAAACAAATACAATATAAGTAATCGATATATATGGTAGTTCCAAATCTTACATTAATAGTGGAAAAGACAATCAAATGAATAAAATGGGCAAAGCAATTGATACAAAAATATTGAATTTTTTTTCCAATCAACCTATCTAGTGGCATGCCTCATGATTAAAGTACCCATTTTTAAATAAAAATATTATCTAAGTCCAAACCAACAAGTTGGCGAATTTATTACTTAGCACCAAATGAACTTCAAGAGCTACAAAAGATATTGGACAAACTCTTGGAAAAGAGCCTCATTTGAAAAAAAACATCACCACTGAGAATAATTGTATTCTTTGCACTCGAAAAACATAGTAGAATTTGACTTTGTATCAACTATCAAGGTCTTAATAAGCAAAATATTAAGAATAAATATCAACTTTCATGCATGGATGATCTTCTTAATCAATTTCAAAGAGTGACAATTCATAACAAATTTGACCTTCAAAGTGGCTATTCGTAGATACCTATTGCAAGAGAGGATATAGAAAAGATGACATTTTGTATGCTCTATGGACATTTTGAATGACTTGTTTTACCTTTTGGCTTCACCAATGCTTCAGCCTCTTTTATAGGTCATGAGAACAGATTGTTTTAGGACCTCTTGGATAAATATGTAATTTTCTTCACCTACTAGTATATAATAAAATCCTTGAGGAGGATGAACAACATCTATGGAAAGTACTACATTAATTCCAAGATAATTGCTTCTATTGTAAGCAATCAAAGTATGAACTTTGGAAGTCAAAAGTCACCTTTTTAGAGCATGTTGTATCCATTGAAGGCTTGTGCATAGAACAAGATAAGATAAAAGCAATGGACAATTGCCAACCCTCAACTATGCTTCTAAACTTCACTCATTTTTAGGCCTTATTGGATATTATTTCCATTTCTTTTGATAATATGTACATATTGTTGTTTCATTAGTAAACTTATTAGAGAAGGATGCCTCTTTTGAATGGAAAATGGAGCAAAAAAGGAACTTTAATAAGTTGAAGGAGGGACTTATTACTATCCAAATATTGCAATTGTATGATCTCAATCTTCTTTGTATATTTGATATTAATACTTTTAATTTTACTACGGTGTCATATTACATGCTATCTTGATTGAGAATGCACCGAGTGTCTGGCTGTAGAAGATAAAACAATGTTTTGCAAGTATCTAAGTAGTCTAGTGTATTTCAACCATCTAAATACAAACTATTTCGGATTTCAATGTAAAAGCTTAATTCCAATATAAAGTGCTTAATAACACTATTTTTAATAACTTCAAGATATTATATGCACAAATTCTTTTATTATTTTTTAGTTTTATTTTATTTTTTTATTAGTATTATTCTTTTTTAAAAATTTAAAATTTAAATTTTTTAGAACCTAATCCTAGACAGCAAGCTTCGGCAAGCTGTAATTCTCAATTCGACTGTTTGATTGTTGTAAAACTTTTACAATTAGTATCTTTGAAAGTCTTGTAAATGCTCAAGAAGTTTCAATCCAATCTAACTTACAGATTGGAAGAAAATGCCGTAAATCCACAGTGATGTTCCTTGACGACTGCCTAGAAAGTTGATGACAAATTTTGAATTCCAATTTTTCCTTCTCCAACTGTCAATTCTCATTCAAACTTTGTGTGCAATTCTGCCTTTAAGTC
Source organism: Physcomitrium patens (assembly GCF_059467195.1). Classification (NCBI taxonomy): domain Eukaryota; kingdom Viridiplantae; phylum Streptophyta; class Bryopsida; order Funariales; family Funariaceae; genus Physcomitrium; species Physcomitrium patens. Next base: position 17,996,172 of record NC_143410.1, on the reverse strand, counting down.
CTCGACTTACCACGCCAAAATTCACCTTATTTCAGCTAGTAGATCTCTAGATATTGTAGCAACCACTTTTGGAAGGAGCTTGAAGCTAGCTCTCCGACCTCAAATCCCGATCTCCGAATGCCTCCCTACTTTGCCCTAAGTGTCTCTTTTAGTGGCTAGAGGTCTAGTTTTGACCCTGACCCACAAACAGTCATCTCCCAGATATCAATGCTACTTATCCTAGAGGTTTTTTAGCACTTCCCTATCTTCAACTTCATCTTATTATCTACCATATCATTTTTTTACTTCATCTACCTTATTTTTATTAATTTATGGCCTTTCTAAAGTGATAAAATAGTTTCTACAAATTAAAAAGAAAATTTAATGAGAAGCTTTTATCTACTAGCTATCAAAACAAGAAAATACTCTAAAAGCTTTTATAAAGCCTTCCTAAATTGTCTTGAGCTCTTATCAACGAAGATGACTAAATATTAATAAAATCTTTTTTTATTTATATTTTCACCATATACTCGTGTTACAACACAACAACGGTTCTTTAATAAGACTTTGGTAGGGATTTTCAATTTGTGGCATATAAATTGCACAACTTAAAAATGATAGAGTATAATTACACTACTCATGATTGAGTGCAACTAGAAATTCTACATACCATAAAGATATGGCAATATTATTTTTTGGAAAAGTGAGTGATTGTTCAAATTGACCATTGATCCTTGCTATACAATTTGCATCTGAAAAATATGAAATTACAACATCATCATTGGAAGAAACAATTGCAGTTCTTTGATATTCAACTTGAATACAAGCAAGGTTAATAACACATTATGCCAGACACCATATTGCACAGACTAAACTTGAAATCCAAATCAAAGATTAAGGCAAAAGTTTCTACCATTAGTGGCATCAATTCAAACTTAACCAAAGGAACAAAATGGAAGTAAGCTACACATCGGGATGTTTATATCAAAATGATTATTAATTGGCTAAAAGTGGGTGATGTATAATATCAAGATTATTATCTTAGTAATGGATTATTCTACTTTAAGAAGCGGATTTATGTACCTGACAATACTATTTTCTACATGTGCATACTTCAAGAGAAATATGACATCTCAATATTTGGACATCTAAGGCATGAGAAGACTCCAAAATGGATCTCAAAGATATGAGTTTGACTAGGTTTAGATCATGATGTTTGAGCTTTTTTGTACTTGTGCAAGTCATGTCAATGTAACAAAGTACACAATGCAACATTTCTTGGACTATTGCAACCAATTCTACTACTTATGCCATGTTGGAAGTAGGTGACTATGGATCTTATTACAAGTTTGTTGCAGACACTTCACAATTATACTACAATTGTTATTTTTGTAAATTGATTTTCTAAGAAACTTTACTTTGTTGCAATACGCTTGGATATTGATGCCTCAACACTTACATAGATCTTATTTGATACTGTCTTTTATTACAATAGATTATTTCATGTCATCATTTTAAATTAGGATCCATGCTTCATGAGAAATTTTTGTTAGGCCTTATTCAAGCTACTAGATATACAACTTACAATATTCATAGACTTTTACTGTCAAACAAATGGACAAACAAAGCATGCAAATTGGACCTTAAAAAATATGCTACAAGCATTTTTGATAGTTGATCATAATGATTAATAAGAATATTTCATGTCTTTGGAGTTTGCTTATAATGATAGTATTCAAGTATGTATCAGTTATTCACCATTTTTTTTTAACACTGGTCAACATCCGATTATGCCAATAATTCTCTATTATTCCATTGACACTAAAAACTTGATAAAGGAGGAGTTTATACAATAGCTTACAACGGCCTTATAAGAAGCAAGGAACAACCTTCTTACCATAAAAAATTAAGAAAAGTAATATGAAAATAACTATTGGCAACACAAGATCTTTTCAAATGGTGATTAGGTATTACTCTCCAATGCCAACTTGCCACTTACCACATCAACTCAAATCTATAAATTAGCACCTTGATGGCTTGGACCTTTCTATATTTTTGAAGTGATTTTTGATGTTGCATACTCTCCCAAGCTTTTGCCACATATTCAGATCTATTTGAACTTTTATGTTTTGAAACTCAAGGAATTTCATACTAAGCCAACACACTTTCCGAACTGATATTAACTACCACCACTACGAATTATAGTTGATGACCAATAAGAGTATGAAGTAGATAGCATTTTAGAGCATTGCTACCTTTACCATAGTAATAGATATTGACAACTTCAGTACAAAGTGCTCTAAAAAGGTTATCCCATCCACAATGCAACATGGAAACTTATATAAAATGTCACTCATTGCCAAGAAATACTTTGGAAATACCATTGAGAGTAAAACAAGAATGTTTTACATTAGTAGAAGAAGATTAACTATAACATGGTATACCTAAGATATTTATATTGTTAATGCATAGAGATAGATAGTTGGACCTATATTTGAGACGTTGTTAGAAGTTTTTAGAATTATGATTAGGTTAGTCAACTATATAAGATCCACCATAGAACATTCTAGAAAGAACTTAAAATAGTTATTTAGATAGAATCCACCATAAAATATTCTAGAAAGAGCTTAGGGCAATTATTTAAGTAGGATCCATCATTAGGAATATTTTAAAAAATTCTAAAATAGTTGGATAAAGTATAAATAAGATTAGCCAAGGCCATTTAGGCATCTATTTAAATATATTTTTAGACCTTTTTTCTTAGTTAAGTTTGGTTTTGTATCTTTTTTTAAAATTTTATTCTATTTTCTTTTATTGTAATCTATTCTATCCTATATTGTGATGGAATTTATGTTGTTGTGGATTAAAAAGATGTAAGATTTTTAAGATAGTCTAGTCTTATTTCAGTACTTTTTTCAATTATTAGAGTTGTTATTAAAGTTGATTTTATTAGCATGTGACTCTTAATTACTTTTTTTGACTACCATTTATAAAAAAAAGAGTAGAAAAAAATATTGTTTTAAAAAAAAGATTAAAAATCATAACTTTTTATTTATAAATAAAATTATATATAATCTTTATATAATTTTAAAATATTTTAAAATATTTAAATTAAATAAATATATTATTTTATTATTTTATATTAAAATTTCTATTATATAATATATTTTTTAAAAAAACTTAATCTTAATAGAATCAATATAAACAAACTTAGTGACAACAAGCTATCATATACAACAAGCTATCTATTGAGCCAGATGGTGGCAATTGTGCATAAGATGAATTATAATCTATTAGTATTTTTTACAACTTTAGATATAGGTAGTACTCCTAGGCCAATGTGCTTCTTGATGAAGTTTTGGTCATCAAACTTCTTTCCATGATGTTCTTGTCATGTACCACATTTAACGCCATCTCGTCACATGGCACCTTCACTCACTTGAAAACTCTACGCCAAAGCAACATTATTCTTTCAACAGAATAGTATTACAAAAAATAAATCTAATCAGACAACTAAGATCCTTGAGTCCATCCAAGCGTCTATTTGAGTTAGACTAAAAGTTAAGGGTATAATACCTTCTTGAGATGAGACATTTTACTTGCGTCAAGATATAATCACGTGTCGTCATAACATCCATAACTTTGTATCATAATTGTTTGCTACTACAATCCATTCTCCTTCATGGTATGATTCATCAAATGCCACTATACTTGTAGGATTACGTCTCATCTATCAAGGAGATATGTCATTATTTTTGTCTATTTTCATCACAAACTTAGATCACCAATCTCATGTCATTCATTAAAAGAAGGTTGGAGAGATGATTCTTATCTTTCAAGTTATTTTTTTTACTATCTTAAATCATTCTATTGCTTTGAGATATCTAAACACAAGTCCTCAAGTACCACTTAGGCATTCAAGATCCTTGAGTACAAAAATATTCTTCAAATTGTTTCAAGCCTTCACATGAGATTTACCTCAATATGAGAAAGGTGGCTTGTCCTACCACTGCATTGCTACTATGCCTCAAATTCTTCTAAAGCATTGAGGAATTCTTAGTTCTAATCTTAATTCAAGTAAGTGCAAGGATGAAATCTATCAGACCTTTATACCATCCTCCACTTTGGAGGATCAATGTCTTCATTTGTAATTCAACATCAATAATTAAGATTTCTTTTTGAAATAGATCTCATTTTCTTTCAAAATACTTGAATTTGTATCTTTCATCTAATAGCATGAAAGCTCTATTTTTATCTAGTCTCTATTTGATTCTTTTACTTAGAACTTTGAAATTACTTCTTTACAAGTGAAATAAGATGTTATCTATTTCTTGCATGATACGCAGTTTACTTCCAACTTTTCACAAGTTTCTCCCAACTATTGGATAAAAAATCCTACATTTTTGGTTGTAAATTATGAAGGTTTGTATCTTCATTCAAACTTTTTTTGGCCATTGAACTTCTTAACTAAGACTTGCTTTACCTCATTACTCTTTCCTATCTTATGGAAGTAATTTACAGTCATTCAATAAAAAATCCATTTAAGAAAGACCAACCATTTAAGCTTGATTGCTTAGGATCTTGGATCGACCTCATCCAAGTTTTTTAAGATCACCCTCTTTAAAGTCACCTCAGATTAGAATTCTTTCAAAACCCTTCAACTTGTTGAAAAACTTATATCTTATCATTTTCATATATTCATCATCATTAGACTTTTCCAAGTCTTAGTTCCTTCACTTATGTTTTATCCATTAAGAATCCAAGATCTTGTCATTTCTAGCTTATTCCATATCTGCTATAAATGTATTGTATAAGATTTTCTTTGCAATCCTCTTCATTCCATTTGAAATGAAGATGCTCTCATCTTCAAGTCTATTGCGCAATTCTTCCATTTTTATAGCATGAAAAATCTTAATTCTTTAATTGCTTCTATGTGGATATTTTCTTCTTCTAATCATTTTTTTTTTTTTTTTTTTTTTTCATTTATTGAAAGTGATCACCATCCCTTGTACATGCTTCAAATTTCTCTTGTTGATCCACTGAAATTCATATAAAGAATAATTCTTAAAAGTGCACAAATATTGAACTCCTCTAACATTGATCTATTTTTTGTCAAATATTCCTGATATTTGATCCATAGTTTGATTCCATATCTCTTCTTGGGTGGGACATGTGCCTTTTCTTTATAGAAGCTTCTTTCATCATCCACAAATTTCTTGAAGATGCTCACATAGAAGACTAGATGCCACTTCAATCTCTTTGGAATGTCTAATATATAGACACTTTTGTATGATATCCTTTTGATTACATTAAATCTAGTCTAATTTTGGATCTACTTGGGAATGAAATGTATAAGACAAGTGAAGTTGTTTATATTTAACCATACTTTATCTCCCCTCTTGTATTACACATCTTGCCTATATTTATTGGCTTTCTTCTCATATCTACTCTACACTACTTTCAGTCATGTTTTGGCAATGTTCATGATGGCTTTTCTTTGAGCCATCTACTTTACCTCTTTTCTTAAATAAAACTCCTAAGTGTGATTGTCACTCTGACGAATTCCAACTAAGTCAATGGATCTGAGTGCATCGAAGTTGTGAGCTACTTAAAAAGGTGTGTTATCTAAAAGCTTGTTTCGACTAGTATTATAATTAAATTTGATTACAAACAGCTACTTGACCTAATCTTTATGGTCACTCATCTCATAATATCTTAGATACATTGAAAAAATACCATTGATTCTTTTGATTTAGTCATCCTCTTGTAGGTGCCAAGCCATAGTAAAGATGATCTTTGACTCCAACTTCTTCATAATATGATACCAAAATTATATTGTGAACCAAACGTTTCTATCACTCACAATTAAAGTTGGCATTTTATACCACGAGGTTCAAGAGTCAAAGAAGATGCTTACCATCACCTACAGAATAATTTCTAACTCTTCTTTCAAATCTCTTGGAAACATAGCCGTTGCTACAAATTTTGCCATCTTGCTAAATCTATCAACTATAACAAATAAAGCATTGGCTTCACCATATTTTAATAAGCCCATTATGAAATCCATCTACCTTTGCTTATATGAAGTGCTTGTTTTCTTAGCACATCCAATAGCTCCCTATATACTACTCCATGTTTTTTTCATATAGAAGGTTAGTAGTAAGACTGTGCTACGTTCTTTAACATTGTCGTGCTAAAAAGTAGAATAATATGTAAAAATAAGATAGAATGTTATGAGAGTTTGGATTGTAATTAAAAAATAAAAATAAAATAATAAAATGAAGTAAAATAAAATAAAATACTTATCTAATTTGTTTAAGTTTGTAGTTTAAGTTTAGTAATTAAACATAGAGATTGTAGGATTTATTAGTAAGAAGTTTATAGGGGCTTTGGAATCAAAGGTATAGTATTTTGATTCCTAGACAATCCTATGTTGATGGATAAGATAAGTGACGTAAGAATTCATTTCTATTGGTTAGAAGACATATCCAATGGACTTTGAGATGTTAACTATACCACACTAGAGTTTGGGACCACTTTAGGGCGACTCATTTGAAGTAAGGTGGACCATTTAAGGGAAGACGACCCATTTGAAGTGTGAAGGCTGGATTTGGAAAGCTTGGAGTTTGGACTAGAATTTGGATGGAAAAAATGTATAATTTGGAGTAGTAATAAGAGAGTTATGGTTGTTTGAAGTTAGAGTGTGTTTTTGGTATCTATTGTTACTCTTTTAAGCATATAGAGAGTTGTAAGAAAGATTTGAAGAATTAGAAAGTGAGGTTTGAAATCTAACTTAAAAAGATAAATTTTTTGTAAAAACATTGATATATTCTAATCTAGAACAAAGGAGAGAAAGTTGTTGGAAGTTAGTATTAAAGATAGGGCTTTGTAAGTGAGTTGTTTTTAATGGGGTTTCGGTTTTTGCCATATCTTGAGTTTTTGGACGAATTTTTGGCTAAAAATTTCCATAAATATAGATAATTATGTTAAAAAGTTGTTGATAAAAAAGTTCATAGTATTTGAGCTTTGGATTTTTATGATATTAAGGAATTAGTGCATAGGTGCCTAAAAATTGATATGTTTAGCACCTACTAGAGATTAGGCAATATCCAAAGACTTATAATGAATTTTTGGTTGATTTTTTGTGTAGAGGTAGTCAAAGATATAAGTTAACTTGTGGAGAATTTTGAATCCAACTAGACAATTAGATTGGAAGTTATTGAGTAATACATATACAAAAAGGATCTCTAAAGGAATAGAAGTGATTTCAGGATATCTAATCACATCTTGGGTATTTTTGTGCATCCTAGACTTGTGTATTTGATGTAATTGTCTTATTGAAGACAAGCTGTAAATCATCTTTGTGTTTTATAATCTTGCAACTTATTTGAGTATTTAGTGGCAACCAAAGGCCCATTGCTTTCTTAAGGCAACTCTCTTTACTATAACAACATGGACTTTATACCTTTATGTCTCGTGCATGGAGAGTCATGTAACTCAAACAACTTTTTTTTTTCCACTTACCTTTGGGAACATAAAGTCATATTTGCTTAAATCAAATAAGTCCATCTTTTATTGAAGAGACTCTCATAAGACTCCTTTATTTCCTTATGGTTTTAATTGAAGCAAATGCTTTCTTAATTTCTAACATATCCTCAATTGTTTTATAGATTAACTTTACGCCTTTGATAAGGGAGGAATCATCATGTAATGCCACTTGTAACACCTCAAATCAACTCTCCTCTCTTGCCATTGCCAATTTTTCTCCTTTTAATAGTACACAAAGCTTGGAAGTTTATAATAGCACAATGACAACAATAATTGAACATAAGTTTTTCAATTGAGGAAAGAAAAATACAAGATGCATTGACAATCAACTGGAAGTAATAGGTGGACAAAAGAAGGAGCCAAAACACAAAAGAAGAGAGAAAAAAAAAAAAAAAAAAAAAAAAAAACCAAAGTATGAGTGATGGAAGAACAAAAAAACAAAAACAAAAACAAAGAATAGTCGAGAGCAAGGCAGTATCAAAAAAAGAATTAGTTCCAAATTATTAGTTATTCTAAATCCTAGATAAAACATGATATAATCCTATTACACACATAGGAGCTATTTACATCACCATAACATTGACCTACTACAAATTTTAAGTATAAAGACTCCTTGAATTTTATATTAAAATTTTATAATATATATTAATATTTAGACAAAGACCAGCAATAAAAATTCACATCAAATTGTAAATCCATTCTTACTCTTCATAATAACATGAGATTCTCTCCTTATTTACTAACCATTCTAACTATTTCAACAAATCTTAAGTTAGAAACCATTTCTGAACTTATGTTTTTTACTTATTTGACTGTAAATTTCTAGATAGTCTTGGCATTGCACACCAGTTTGTTTGTTTGTTTGTTTGGCTTTTTTATTCTATTTTTTATTTTGAAAAGTCCACTTGCATATTCTTTGATTTAGATACAAAGTCAAAAAATGTACATCCACTGTCTTATAGAGTTCTATCCAAACCCTTCTTGTGTGAAGTTGTCCTACATAACGTTTAAGTTCACCCAACAGCCAAGATGTGTGACCTTCAACAGAGTCCAAAAGATATGGACTTGTTAAAAACCAACTCCTCTTCTACAGATGTTTAACAATGTTGGTAAATATTAAAAAGCCCTTGCTGCTAAACTTGATTAGAAGACAATTGTATCTACGTCAAGTGTTTCGTAATTATCTGACCACGTTCCTCTGCCACTGATGTCAGCAATAAACTGCTGTAAGACAGAGGGTAGACTGTGGAGTGGTGTTCATAATCTGACTGATGGTCAGAAATTCAGTCAAGTGTGAGATGGTCAGAAGAAAAGGACACGACCGCCTGGCAAACAATTTGATTAAGACAAATCCGACGACTACCCATTGTGTAAGAGAGGTATGCCCAGCAGCAACGAAGATTCAGCTACGGAATTTATTTTTCTGTCGCAATGGACATTAAGTAAACAACAACACCCGTGCTCGAGCAAATGCCAGACATAATGGAAACTACGCAGTGCCAGTGCGACATCTGGCAGTCGGCAAATACGAACCCATGATTCATGCACGTCGTCCAAAAGGCAAGAATATCTTTGAGTCCACCACACAGTACCCAAATCCAACTCCTACAAGAACACAAGGTAGGCCCAAAACCATGAAAAACAAAACAGATCACCCAGAAGCTGCTACGGTTCAAAAAATGGAATATCACCAATCACATCAACAAAAGACTTGAACATCAAGAAACCAAAAACCCAAAAAAAAATCACCAAGGAATACCACACCAGAACTTAGCAGCACACACTACCACGACACAAACATGATCATAAATCTCACAAAAATGTACAGCGCACGTGTCGGAAACAACTGCAAAACGATACCACATACACAGTCACGAAATCAGGCCACCAACCAAACAGGACTATCAGACGGCTCCGCAGACAAAGGGAACACGAAGGTTATACAACGTGCAATGATGAGCCGTGTTGTACTCATCACAGGCTTCCAAAATCCGCAAAGCTGTCAAACACAAGATTTGCCCCCGCATCCTTCCACATGCTGGTACAAATCCAACGGGGGACCCCCGGAACTCGGTCAATGCCCGAACCACTACCCTGCCTGCGTGGTGTAGCACATGCACCGCTCTGCTCCCTCCACTGTGCGACCATCCCGCCCCTCCACGGAATCCGCCTCGTACCGCCTGGTGCACTCATCCCACCACGCCACGCAACCAGGGCCATCACTGGTGGTTCGCTCTTGACTCGCTTCCTCTCCCTCCCGATTCTACCTCGTCTCTGTCCCTGTTCGTCCCCCAAATCCCACACCCTGACGTCCCCCCCGTAGCGTCCGCCTCCGTCTCCGTCGTCTTCCTCCGCCACTCTACTCCTCACCTGCTCCTGGTCCTGCTCCTGATCGCCGCCCTTCCCTCCTGAGGAACGCTCAAGACCACGCTCAATGTGAGACGACACACAATCTTGAACGCTCCTCAATGCCCACCCTCTTTGCTCCTCCCTGCACCGCCCACCACCGGGACTGAGATCGTCTCAATCCATGTGGTGACCCGGCAGGACCTCCACACCCACGCCCGTAAATTCCACACAAAAATGCTATCCCCCACCCACCCCGCCCCCCTCTCTACGACTCCTCCGCTACCAACGCCGCCCTGATCCGCTGCACCGTGCACGATATCAGATTGTTCACCGTCGCCACCGACTCCAGCGAAAGCCGCGCCGAAGGCACGCTGCTCACCAGAATCTGGAACGCCACCGTCACCAGCGACCCCCGCCCTGCTCCCCGCCCGCTCTCCGCCCCCTGCCCCGCCTGCTCCCCTCCGCACCCCGACCTCTCCCCGCCCCCCGGCCCGTCCGGCAGGATAGCGAACCCCGACGGCAGCAGCGCCACGTACGCCGGGTCGCCCCCCTGCAGCACCAGGTTCATCGCCGGGATGTCCACCGGCGCGTAGATCACCAGGGACCCCGACACGTCCGTGCAGCTCTCCTGCAGGATTAGCATGTTGCTGTTGTTCGCGTTCATCGCGTTCACCTTCAGCAGCGACACGCTGTTCCCCGGATCCCGCCCCTTCGCGATGTGCGCCATCTCCGTCACCATCCCCCCGTTCGACAGTATGTCCCACTCGCTCCGCAGCCGCTCGTCCCGCAAAAACTCAAACACCCGCGCTGCCGACACCGCCAGCCACATCGACGTCGCAGCGCTCAGCACGATCCCCTGCGGCTCCCCCGGATTGTCCACGCTCTTCCGCGTCATCACCCGCACGTCGTCGTCCCCGCTCCCCGACAGCGTCGTCCACGTGTGCGCCGTCGACGCGCTCACCCCCGCGCAGAAGTTACTCGTCATCCTCTGCGCCAGCTTCAGCATGCTCCGCCGCCCGCTCGCGCTCGGCACTCCGCCCAGGTCCCGCGGCGCGATGTTGCTAGCCAGCAGGCTCGCCACCCTCTCGCATTGCCTCTCCAACGTCGCCACCCACCGCTGCGCTCCGAATGCCATCCCTGATCCCACCAGCTCCTTGTACATCCGATGCACCGCACGGTCGTCGTACTCCGCGTGCTCCACGCACGTCACCCTCGCGTACCCGTTCGGCGTGTCCTGGATCAACACCCCCGAAGGCCGCCGCCGACACCTCATCAGCGACGGCGGCGGATTGTCCCGCAGCGACTCCACCGACACATCCACCACCCCCCACACCCCCTCCGCATGCTGCTTGCAGTACCGCAGGAAGTACACCTCCCGCGTCGGCACCAGCGGCGACAGCACCTGCAGCTCCGCGTACATCAGCTGCAGCGCGCCGTTCCGATTCCCCGCCACCCCCGTCGACAGCACCTCCACCGTCACCGCCCGCGACACCACGCACGGGAACATCTCCGCCCACTGCGACGCGTCCAGCAGCGTCTCCACCAGGTTCACCCCGTTCATCATAACCAGCGCAGTTTCGCGGCTCGCCTCCGTCCTCAGCCCCGCCGGTTTCATCCCCATCCCCATCCCCACTACGCGCGGAAACTGCCGCACATACTCCTCGTAGTTCAGCTCCTCCCTCCCCCCGCCTCCCGCCCGCACCCACAGCGGCTCCTCCGCCTGCACCATTCGCACCAGCTCCTCCATCGCCGCCACCGCCAGCTCCACCACCATCGGCTTCTCCGCCTCCGTCAACCCCCCGGGTCTCGTCGCCACCTCCGCCACGCTCGGCCCCTGAACCATGTCCGCGTTCCCACCCGCCGACCCCGCTTGCACCCCACTCAACCAGCCCCCCACCTGCAGCTCCAAGCTCGAGCTCCCCACCCCCACGGGACCCATCCCCGCGATCGGCCGCCCCAGGTACTTCGCCGCCAGCGCCGACACTCGGTCCAGCTCCTCCTTCAGCCGCACATTCTCCACCCGCAGCTGCTGCTCGTCTAACGACATCTCCCCTACCGTCGCCGGCACGCTGCAATGCGGGCACTGCGTCTTCCTCAGAGCCTCCCGCATGATCACGTTCTCCGCGCGCACCTTCTCGTTCTCCGCTCGCAGCAAGGAATTCTCCGCGCGCTCCGTCTGCGCCTTCATCTGCGTCCGCCGGTTCTGGAACCAGAACTTCACCTGCCGCGGCGCCAGCCCCAGGTCCTTGCTCAGCTGCTGCCGCTGCTTGTCGTCCGGATGCGGACACTCCTTGAATATCATCTCCATCTCCTGAATCTGCCGCGGCGTGTGCCGATGATACCTCTTCTTGCGAGGCGGGTGGTCCGCGTCCTGATCGTCGTCCGAACCCCCCTCCATGTTGTCGCTCCCTGACCGCGACCCGTACTCCTCCTCCTTGTTCTTCTGCTGCTGTTGTTGTTGTTGCTGCTGCTGCTGCTGCAGCTCGCTCTCCGCGCTCTGCCCGATTTCTCGCTGCCTGTCCATGGCCGAGGGCGGCGCCAGGGACAGCGACGGCGACGTGTAATGCTTCGGCGGGGGCCGCGATATCAGAGGGGGGATGGGGCGCGGGGGCGCCATGCCACCCAACTCCGCAAAGCCCCGCCCACCCAGATTGCCGTTCGGAGTCACTTGCACGGTCACGCCGCCCAGCCTCATCAGGCTCTCGCCTTCCCGCCCCTCCTTCCCTTCCCGCCTCGCTCCTATACTCCTACCCTGCCACCATCCTCCGTGCGCCTCGAATGCAGCCTGCCCTTCCAGCTATCCACCTCATCCCAGCTCGCTCGCTCGCCCGCTCGTCGAGCCCCAATGCCGCTCTACACCTGCCCACCTCCCTCCTCGCTCGCCACCACCGATTCCTCAATTGCCCGCACCGATAGCTCCCCTCGCAAATGGTACCCCGCTCGCCTCGCCGTCGCCCTCAACCTCCAGATAAAAATTCCGACCGCACTGCGCCTCCCAATTTGCCTCCTGGGCACACTCCCACCCACACCGTTCCCACTCATTCGCTTCGCGCAAAAATCTCACCCATTGTCACCATCACCTCACACAATCCCAACAACCCCACCGCCATGCCAATGGGGATCACCTGCAAACCGCCGCCCAGCATGTGTGCGCACCAGCACCCGCGTGTCCAGCCACTCCACGAAATGCCGGGCTAGCTTGTACAATCCCGCCCAACCACGAGAGCAAGGGACCTGAGAGAAGAGGGAGGCAATGTCCAGCGGCCACCCAATGCCACTGTCGACCCCTGCCTCCCGCCCTCTCTCCTGCCGTCCGAAGAAAAGGAGGGAGAGAGGAGCAGCAACCCCGTGCTGAATCTCCTCTCTCTCTCGTTCTCTCCCTCTCCGCAAACCTAGACCTACCTCGCCACCTCCACCACCTCGCTTCCTCGACCTATCCCCACCCCCACGCGCGCACCGCTACGATCTTCGCCACCTTCACGCAACCTGCGTCGCCCCCGCTCCGGACTTGATCGCTCACTGATTCACCTCGCCGGCCCACCACTGCAGCCTCCCGGTGCACCCACCAGCACAAGCTCCACAAGTTCCCCAAGCTCACGCTCACACACCTGCCTGCCTCCCGGCACACCGCAGCTGGACACCCTACCCGACGCCACCAACGCACCGATAACTCACACCCCCTCCGCCCTGTCTTCCAGTGTCACTGCAGGGCGTGCACCACCCATGCTATCTTTGTCACCCCGGCCCAAACCCAGACAGAGATGGCGAGCACGGATAGAGCGCATTCAATGCAGCAGCGCTCAGAGAGCCCGCGAACAAACAAAACCAAACACGCACAACTCCACAGCACCTAGTTGGGGTGGGGAGCGTCCGGTTTATCGACGCGCTCCGTTCGCAGATGAATGAAAGTGGAGCCGGGCGAAAGCAGCCTTCGCCACGACATGGGTAGCGCATGTGACAAAAGGCTTGGCTTGGCCTCGACTCCCCCCCCCCCCCTTGCACGCTTCCCCAGTGTCCGCACCTGCTCCACCACGAGGAGTCCGATTTGGAGCAGGGTCGACTGAGTTTCACAGTGGGTGTGAGACCATGCAGGCGAAGGAGTCAGCGCTGAGGAAACCTTTTGGGAGCATTTATAGAACATGAGTGAGGGGTAGATGGTGGATTGAAGGAGGCAGCACCCAGAGAACGTACAGGCCATCAGAGTCGTCCATGTTTAATGGGTGGGATTGTTGTGGTGTGCTGGAAGGCCATTGATCCTTGCTTCGGCAGCGGCAGCGGCAGCGCGCAATCCAACGGGAGCGAGTGGGAGAGAGTTGGGTTCACACTGGGTGCTTTGGGTGAATGATTGTCGGCCGAGGGGTTGATGGGGATCATGCTCGAGGAGCACTGCCACGAGGGCCATGCGTGTTGATGCAGGTTGATGTGGTTGTGCAGCAATGCTATGCTATTCTATGCCCATCAGAAGCAAAGATGCGAGGTGGTACTCTTAGACTGAATTTGTGTCCTAGGTGCAGCATGCGCGAAGTGGTATTTATGATGTTTTTATCGTCGTGAAGTGGTTGAACTCTGTTTGCAGAAGTCGTTGTAAATTGAATGAGGAGAGGTAGGATAGAGTCATTAGTTTGAAATTAAATTTGAGGATTTGAACAGTCGTTGAGGATGAGCTGCAGAATCCCTGGGAGTGGCGGTTTGTGGTGTGACTGTCTCTAGGTTTGAGAGTCCTGACAAGCAGGTTCTGTGTATATGTGACCTTGTCATGTTTTATAACCCTTCTTTTTGTGTAGCTATTTTTGAATTTGGGAAATTTAGCAAGCTATGCACATTGTAGTAGGGGTCTTCAAATTATCTTTTAATTGGTGTTAGTGTTTTAATCTATTTTATTTTTGTATATTCCTCTGTGTGATGTAGCCAACTTAAGAATAAAATTATATTCCAAATTTATAATGGTTTTTTTAATGATATGACCTATTTTTTATTCCATTTGTTGTGTTTTAAATTTTTATGTTTTTCTTTTAATAAATAAAGTCAATAATATTTGGTATCTATTTTTAACTTCATTCAATATTTTTTATATAAACGGTTATTTAGAAAATTAAAAATATCAACAATTAGCTTTTATATTCAAATAAAAATTCAATGATATAAAAATGACAAATGATTGTTAAATAATTGTACTATTTGGAGAACTAAGAGTTGCCATTCTAGAAGAAGAAGAAAAAAAAAAAAAAAAAAAAAAAAAAAAAAAGGCATTGGATCCAGATTTTGAGTATTTATCAATCAAATACAAATTTTTCTTCACCTCTAATCTTTTAGTTATCCATGTTGTGAACATAAATATAAAAAAAACTCAAAAGATATTACACTCACCTATTATTCAAGTAGATTGAAAATAAAGAATAGTGTGATAGATATAAGATAGATTTTAAGTGATATGACTATTACCAAATATAAATAAGTTAGAAAGTTTTGAACCAAGAGTTGAATACAAGAAAGGTATTGATAAGATTGAGAATGGCCTCACTCTTGTCTCTATATATATAAGCTACTAAGAACCTCGTGACTGAAGTAGCAAGTTGGAGGTTGCATCCAATGCAACTCTATTAAATTAAATAACTTGTAAGTCAAGTTTCAATAGGCATGTAGCATATCTAAAAAATTCTATAGATCAAATCCACATTTAAAAAATTATTTAAAGTTTTGTAAACATAGTATTATCCACTTAATGTAATTTTATTTTATTTATTGAAGTAATAAAAATATTTTTTGTAATCCAATCCAAACATCTCATGTATACTTTATTAAAAATTTACTCAATATATTTATTATTTATTTATTTTATTTTTTAAAATAATAAGAATTTATAATAAATGATTTTGATTTTTTAGATTCTTATCTATTTATAGAAATAATAATATAATTTATAAATCAAGAAAATAAAATTAATATTTATGAGAATAAATTAATTTGTTTAAGTATATTCATCACATTGTCAACAACTAGAAAGTGATATCAAGTGAAAAAATGTTGCACTAGTCAATCAATCTTTCTACAAGATACAATATGATGTAAAGAAATTATTACCCAACTTCCTAGATTTTTAAATATTAAGTCAAAGAATTGATTTTGTTGTCAAATAAAATAAATATCTTTTTGAATTTCAATCAAAAATTGAATGATGGTACTTCAACACTTCTATATTTTTTTTCTATATGTACTTCTACTAAGCAAGATATACAATTAGATAAGGAAACTATATAAATTGGAGCTATATACTTCAAAAATTTATAACATAAGAAAAAAATTAATGTCAATAAGAAGGATTGTGTCTATATTATAGAAAACCAAGACATACTAGTGAACATTGTCCTAAAAAGATATATAACCACAAAATAAAGAATTTAGTTCCAAAAATAAAATGATATTTAAAAAAAGTTTTCCTTTTAATATTAAGAACTATACAATTTATAAACATCATGTCTTATCTTGTAAATTCTTTGTTTTTTTTTGTTTGTTTTATTTTTTGTTTTTTTTTTTACTAGAAAATATTTAGGATTTAAATATTATATTTTTTTACCTTTGTTTTCTTAGATTTTTCATCCTTCATTTGTATTTTTGAAAAAAATGTTGCTACTACAAAAACTCAAATCTACTCATGTAAAAGTCATAAATAAACAAATCCTATAGTAGAAGTAGTTGTAAATAGATATGATAATCTATAATTGTTTAATATTATAAATTTTCTTATCAATCTTATTATTATAGCTTTATGTTGGTTATTAAAACAAAATCTTTACTTGAATTGAATATCTTGCAATCTTAAATTTTTTTCTTAACTTATCTATAAAAAAATTAAAACAAAAATATCTTATGTCAAAAAAGTTAAATATCTATTATTTAGAGGTAGAATATTTATATAAGTTGCATAAGAAAGATATCTATTTATTATTTATGCAATATCAAGTTTTTATTTATGTAGAGGTTGTAATAAAATTCTAAAGTAATATAATTAGTATTCAGATATATTTGAAATGAAGAATATTAATATGTTTTCTAAATATTGACCTTACAATTGGACAATTGATCTTCAAAATAGAACTTAACCACCATTTGAATCAATTTAAAAATTGTTGCAAAACAATCCTAAGGCATGTAGATTATTTTAAATTTAATAAAATAATCATTAAAAATTATTATTATTATTTTTTGATATTAAAGATTTTAAATCAACTTATTAAAATTAGAAAATAAAAATATTCTAAAAACATAGAAGAACATAAATAACATGTTTGCCTCATGTTACAAAAATTTAGAGATGCAAGACTATATGGATAGATTGAAAAAGATGTGCTTTACACAACTCAAGTAGAATTTTTAAAATATATCATCGTAAATGATCGTTTGCAAATGGATTATACAAAGATACAAAATATTGTAGGTTGGACAATTTCAAGAACTATATATGATGTCTAATTTTTTTGAAATTTATAAATTTTTGATATTATCATAAAGTCACTTTTATTCTAGTCACAAATTACATGGAAGGCAAGCACCTTGAGTAATTTATATTAACATGTGTTTCAAATTGTAGCTAAGTCTAGTCAAATATGTTTTTGTTATAATTTACATATAATATTACATATTATCTTGAAAAATAACAAGACTTGTTAAATGCCTTATTTGGATGTTTCTATCTTTTATAAAAAGTGAGAGATGCTGTACATAATTAATAAAATAGTATATTTTTATAACCAAAGAAATTGCATGTTTTAGCTACAAAGTTAACAATTTCAATCAATACTATTTTAGATAATGCAATTTTCTTAAGTATGTCAAAAGACACTCATATTTTAGATGTCAAAATCAAAAATTATGATTACAATAGTAAATTTTATTTTAATGAAAAAAATGCATTTTAAAAGATATTTACATATTTAAAAATTAAATTTATGTAATTATCTAAAATTAAATCTTGGATTAATGGACAAACAAAACTTGTGAATTAAGTATTAAAACAATATTTTTAATATACTATCATTTATAACTAAGTCAATTTGGCAACTCTCTTGCTATTAGCAATTTTTTTATGGAACAATATGGTACATTCTTCTATTTTAAAAATATCATTTTTTTTCCAATTATTTTGATATCTATGATCATATAATTTTTACTTTTAAAAAATAAAAAAGATAGTAAATACAAGACAATAAGATACAAGACAATAAGATAGTATGAATATTGATTATTTAAAACTAAGTTGGATAAAAAAAAACATCTAATTGAAAAGGCCTCCTTACATTCAAACCTTCACTAGATTTATTACACTATTTGGTGAAGAATTGGTGAAGAAGCCAATTGTATAGTGTGATTTGACTCATATAAAATTAAACCAATATTTTGAGACAATAAAACCTATTTGTTGCAAATTTAGATGGTATACCTTATTTTAATAGAGTAGTTTTCAACAAATCAAAAAAGATGTAAGTGGATGGAAAAATGATTGTCTAAATTTAATACTTTTAGAGGTAAATCCAACTTTAGTGCAAGAATAGATGTCACTTGTCAAATTGTGTGATTAATTTTTACTTAATATATTTTTGTAGATAGCTAGGATAAAAATCTATACTAGAAGCAAAACCAAAAACTGATAGGATAAAAGATAAAAATTCAAATTGGCATAGGCACAAAAATTAATAGGATACAGAAGTCAATTGTGTTTTTAGTCTTTCTTTCAGTATATAAATGTTAATATAAATCTAGTATTAAAGTTAAATTAATAGAATGAGAAGGATAAAATGGTCATAGCTCTGTGGGTTGTGAGATATAAAAATAAAATCAAATATTCTTTTATAATGTGAAATTTAATATATTGGTTTTGTTTAAATCATGTTTTGAATGAAAAGGAATGAGAGCCAAGGTATTAATAAATAAATATTGGTAATGTTTTATATGCTTTTCCTTCTATACTTCTATATAACTTGTACTTTGACACTTCCAATATTAAAGATTTTCACAAATATTGCAGAAGTATTATAGCTTTTAGAAAATTTTGATTATTTTATTTTATTTTTAAAAGAAAGAAAGAAATATAAATATATATAATTTAAATATAATTCATATATAATTATGCTTTTCTTTAAGAAGTTAATATATAAATTTATCTACTTAGAGAAATACTATTAATATACAAATAAATAAGTTAGATAGAACTTCAACTATAAAATAAATAAACAAGTTAAAATTATTGTTTTTTTAAACATATCTAAGATTAACTCAACTTCTTTAATTTAAATTTTTTAGATTTTTCATTTCAGTCATTACAAATTATCAAACCTTATGATTTTAACTTTTAAAATCTTACAATGGTTGTCTTGTGTAAAACGTGACAATCGAAATTTAACAAAATAATACAACAAATAGAATTAGAAGAGGAGAAGCTGTCATAGAAAAGATAGTTGAAGAATGTTACACATTAAATATACGTGATTTGCATGAAATGACTAAAGGGCTCAAAATAATAAAATTAGTGGTCCAAGTACAGTTTTACATTTTTGAATAAAAATGACTACTCCTAGAACCTTGTACTTTTGAATAACAAGTCCTAATGATTTCATTAGCAAGAAAGGTATCCATCTACACGACAGTTGAACCACTGAAATACAAGGTTTAGATTTGAGAACTACAGTTGGAGGAGAAATCTGATTGTGCATTTACCAAGAAACATCATAAAGATATTACGGAGTTAGAATGGTGGTTAGCTGGAGGTGATTTGAGTGTCTCCCATACCTCCCAGTTACGGGCAATAGCTACTTGTAAAATTGCACTTTGCATTCATCTGATTCCGAGGCAGATGGACATCGAATTGAATTTGAAAGACATAGTGACTCCCAGGAAAATATTACATTTCGTTAGTTACGAAGGAGGATACAAGGATACTGACTAAATCCAATGCAGCAGGCGCTTGATGAACAAATCAATATTTTCTTCAAATATGCCAAAGGCATAAGAAATGAGGGACCCCACTCAGTGTAACAAGGCCATCTAAAATAAACTACCTGGATAGATCTAGCTCAATGAAGCCAGAGGAAATGATCGAGCACGGCACTCAATGCTACCCCATTCTAAAAAGCGGGTATCCTCCATAAACTAGAGTGTTTAGATCCGAACTACAACCCACTTGATTCGTTATCCTAAGCTGACAGAACTGGTTTCCTGCTATGGAATATGTCACGATGTGGACAGACCACTACGTCGAATTGCATGATATCATCATTTACATCTCGGAAAAACTACATCAAGTAATGAAGCTGTAAAGATGGTACAAGATGAGGTGGTCCCCCATACTGGAGGGTGGGTTATCTTACCACCTCATGATTAAGAACCTTAGATAGAAGATTGTTTCAAACATCTACTGATTGTGAAGTGTTAGAGTGTTAACAGCAGCATTAACAGTAACTGAGGCATCTTCTAAGGTCCTCTTTTTCGCCACCAATTTAAATGCCATGATTTTGTCGCCAACTTGCCATTCATTGAAGTCGAGGGCACCAACTCCGCACTCTAAACCGGCAGGTACCTGCAACAGGACGATGTTTCTGTGACGACTGACGGCGTAGATGCAGTAACGACCGACCAAACAAAACTAGTAGAATTTACAGTTACATCGGTATATTCACTAGAAGTTTTTATACAGTTAAACTCATAAAACCATTACAATGCAAAAATTTTGAACATAAATCTTTTCTGACATTACCATGCAAACAATGGCACACGAGAACTCAAAGATATACACAACAATTAGCTAATTCCGGACAAGTACTAAATTGACTGCTCACCTCCTTGGCGAGCTCCTTTACTCGTCTTAACGAATTAATAGAACCAACGTGCACAGAGTTGTTCCCCCGCATGACACGAATTCCAGAGCCCTTCACCAGTTTGCCTTCAGTTACCATACAACCAGCTGCTTTGCCACTTCCAGCCCCAAAGACGGCTCTTACTTCAGCTTCACCAATTGGCAATTCCTCCTGAAAATTCAGGTCACGCAAAAGTGAGCATGATTTACAAATGGGGGAAACAAACTAGTATACTTTTGCATCCCAACATTCCCAAAAGTCTTTATCGATTCAGAAACAAGTTTTCTCATTTAAAATCTACTCAGATTTATGTCCAGTTCATCCCCTAGCAACACCATGATGATCAATGTTCAATGTTATGATCAACCACACGTTTATAACCGAAAACAAGTTGTGAAAAACTGCAGTAATATTCACAATATGCAACGAAAATGACTCAGGAAAGGGCTAATTTTGACAGTCTCCGCACAGAGCATGTACTTCATGTGAACATATAGGGACTTGATTCGTATCAATCACAAAAGACATCACGTCCTTACCTCCACATCTTCCAACAGCCCCTCCATGGCTTTGCGAATGTCATCTACAAGGTCATATATGACGCGATACAATCGTATCTCAACTCCTTCAGCGTCTGCCTGTGTTTTTACACTTGGCTGTACACCAACATTGAATCCGATCACAACAGCACCACTTGCAACTGCCAACTCCACATCGCTGGCACTGATCTCACCGGTTGACTGCAGCAAGAAGCGCAAGGCAACTGTGTCCTGAGGTAATTGTTGAAGCACTTCCCTAATTGCTTCAACGGACCCCTGCAAACCAAATGTTACCAATTAGATAGCTTCAGAACGAAACTGCAAATTCTACTTCATTGGTTTACTCAACTTTTAGCAAGCATTAGTTCAGCAAATTAGAAAGATTCAGCTTAATGTATTCAACAAGAGTCGAAATGTGCACACATGCTTCTGTAGAACGTTCGTTACACAGCACATCCCATGTATGTACCTATGTCTACGGGAAAAGATGCAGCTGTGAAGTTCGAGAATACCTGGGCGTCAACTTTCAAAACCACATTAAGCTGGTGTCTTTCCACTCCTGTTTCCGCACTGGCTGCAACAGCATTAGCAAACGAGTGAAGTGTGACCTTGCCTTCTCCAGCCTGAGCTGCAAGCCTACTTTGACGCATAACTTCAGCATGCTCTTGTGCCTTGCTTCTTGCAACATCCAGAGAATCAAAAATTTCGAACTCGTCACCAGCCACCGGTACTTCGTTTAGACCCAAAATCTGCAAAAAAACAGTCGTAGTCTGTTGTCTATCAAGCAGCACACATCTTTCACATGTAACATCAGCATACTATCAACAGTGAAATGCATTCACTAATTCTGATACATGGACTCAAAGGAACAAAGCAAATCACCTGAACAGCTGCTGAAGGCCTTGCTTCATCCACCCGGGCGCCGGTATGATCCATCAAAGCACGAACCTGCAGTGATTAAAACCAGGTTGATTCAACTACACGAGACTGAAAATAGAAACAAACCAATCCTAAAGCAAATCCTAAACTCAAAACTCAGCAGGGAATTTAAAATAACATTTCAGTGCTGACAATGTTATCACGTCTAATATTATCTACAAACAATGCATTACTATATCTCCAAACGGTACTGGCGTACTGCAAAAAGCACTTCCAACATATAATGGATTCCATCCATCTTTATATTCCCTTTAAAACTCGATTGACGTTATAAATGTCAGAGCGCTTCAACTAAGAGAAATGTCTTCGCAAACAAAATTTGTAATTGATATTGACATGCAAGAATTGGGCGCAGAGTACCTTTCCATAAGTCTCTCCACAAAGCACAATATCACCCTTCCGGAGAGTACCATTTTGAACGAGCAATGTAGCGAGCGGCCCTCTGGCTTTGTCCAAACTTGCTTCAATGACAGTTCCTTTAGCCGTTCTTTCGGGATTGGCACTCAACTCTTGCAGCTGTGTACAATCAATGATGGTAGAAAATTAGAAAAGAGTTGCATAATAAATTCTCCAGTCGGGAGGAAACAAGAAAATAAATTAAATTAAATTAAGCGTTAATGACATGTATGTATACCAGGATATTTATTGCTAACGAATCATTGCCGATGCCATTGAACCAGTAGAGTAGCGATGTCATTGAGATTCCTTGCTTATATTTCAGGTTAAGAAATTACTAATGAAGGTGTACAGATAATTATTACGTCTTCATGTGTAGACAGCTTTAGGAAGTCATCAAATTCACAAACAAGGTCACCTTATTGTAGATCCTAATCCTGCTGTAAGACAACTCAAGCTGTAAGAACAAATTGTAGTGAGATATATTACCTCTGCGACTAAAACAACGTTCTCAAGCAGAGAATCGACCCCTGTTCCTTTTTTCGCACTAACCTGGATATCAACAGCATTTGTTTCAGTAAGATGTAACTTAGATAAACGGCAACATATTTAATTTCTGACATCTGTGAAATGCTATATTCTTAAGATTCCCAAAAGATATATGAAGCCCAAAAATCAGGAATGCTTTTGAGATCATTTCGACATATAAAAAACTTACTTTCACCATGGGAATATCACCTCCCCACTCTTCGGGCATCAGACCATGAGAAGAGAGCTCCTGCATCACAACGTCTGCATTTGCTCCATCTTTGTCAATCTGATGCACACAACGATAGTAATGGGTGAGCCTCACTCGGTCACTTAAGATGAAAAATCATGTACAAACTCAAATTTGGCAGAGGAATGCTAAACTATCTATTTTTGACATGGTGCTCGAAGCCAGAAGATCTTTGAATAAGATCACTAAAGGCAAGAGTATTATAAATACAAATACATGTGTATATACAGAAGACGAACCTTATTGATAGCTATAACTATTGGCACATCCGCTGCTTTTGCATGGGCGATGGCCTCAAGTGTTTGCGGCCTCACTCCATCGTCGGCAGCCACAACCACGACGGCAATATCGGTGACTCGAGCCCCACGAGCTCTCATAGCACTAAATGCCTAACAAAGAGAGAAGTAAATTGTTCAGAATTCTGAAGACAGCGTCTTGTGATAAAAATATTCAGTTTCATTCTGAAAAATGATACATCATTTGATTTCGCAAACCTAAAAATATCGATAACAGTGAACTGAAGCATTCCACTATAAATTATACATGCAAATCGAATTTCAATTGTGACAAAAGAAGCCAATGAACTGCAAGCACAAATAGAAAATTCAGAGTTTCCACAAAGAATAGCTCCAAAACCGAGCAAGAACTTTGTTAAATTTTATATTGTTTTGAATTTAATAATGTTATCGAAGACCAAAAGTCACGAAACACTATCCCCTGTGAATGTCTTACCTCGTGACCTGGAGTGTCGAGGAAGACACATGGGTGTACTTCACCTTCGACCGTCACATCAACGGAATAAGCTCCAATGCCTTGGGTGATGCCCCCTGCTTCTCCAGCAGCAACCTGGTAAACCATCATATTCTCAGAGAATAGCTTCATGCAACTGAACCAGTTCTTACCTATTCACTTCCTCTTTCACCTACCGAAAAATATTCAGAAGCTTGCACCGCACATACAGATATGTATATTTTCAAGTGTATGTTTCAAAAGTATATTTACAGTATCAGAGTACGAAATTACCTTTGTTTTTCGGATGAAGTCGAGCAACGAAGTCTGCGGTAGTGCACACAGAACCAACACTGAATTCGTTAGTCATTGCGATACATCAAGAGCTTCCAACAAGGAGAAACTGGGCAGAGGGAAATAAAACTATAGCACACTTCTATTTTCAATAACATGAAACTTCACTACAGTATATCGTAAATAAACTAGACAGTACACGCAAACCCCACTTCATATCAACAAGAAAATGCAAATGGCTACTACTAAATCGAAGAAGTTGATAAAACAAATCCCCCTCGAACTTCAACTGGCTTCAGACACCAAGTATAGCTCAAGCATGGAACATATTTACCTTGCCATGATCGACATGACCCATGATTGTCACAACCGGAGGCCGAGACTCAAGGTGTTCTAAATCCTCATCATCAATGAAAGTATTTGATTTTTTCGCCAAATCTTCCACCCTAATTGTTCCAGCCTCTACGACCTCCACTTCAAACTCCTTGCAGACTAACTTCACTGTATCCTCATCAAGAGTTTGATTCACTGTGATGGCAATGCCCTTCATAAACAGAACCTTGACAATTTCACTGTCATTCAAAGCAAGTGCTGCTGCCAAATCTTGACACGACATACCCTCCGGCCCAACTTCCAAAATTTCGGCCTTCACAGGTGCTGCAGCCCGCGCAGCTTCCATTTTGATGGCTTTCCGGCTGGCCTTAGTCATCTTTTTGCCACCCCGACGAGCCTTAGCTCCCATCATATCACCATCCAAGGAGTCTTGCTTACGAGCAACTCTTCTTTTCGCACCATCTGAAACATTGCTAGCTGCTTTCTTGCGCCAGTCTTCTTTGCCCTATAGATTAAATAAATCAAGAAACCATCGTCATTTAGTCATTCATTATACTCCTCACAAGATCATGTGTGAGTTGCGAAGGTCTTTTTCGGATGAGAATACGCTTCATACGAGGGACAATTTCTGCTTGACCTGATTCTCTAATCTGAGTCAATGTAGCAGGAAATGAACGAGAAGCTCATACTCTACCACTGACTGAAATGTAATAAAACTTGTTTGATTAATATTGATTCATTGGAAATTCATTAACAAGAATTGAGGTTGGACAAATAATTCGTGTACCAGTTCAATGTTCAACATTCTCCAGACATCGGCCCAGACGGATTCGTTAAAAATGTAAGACCTAAGCCCAATAACCTAAAACCTTTTATGCCCCAAACATCATACACTCGCATGTACACATCCACACATTTTTCTTCACCATAGAGTTCAAGGGATAGCGCAACATATCCTGATTGGTGCTTAAGGCCATGAGTTTCTTCCCTAAAAACGCAATTTTTTTGTCCTACTGTTATTCGGAGCACCCATAGACAGGAGTAGTAGAAACCATCAAATTTCTTACTAAAGAAAACATCAAAATTGAGCGAGCATTACAAATCTCAGTGCTTACCTTGATCGCTGGCTTCGAAAAGGGTTTTGGCGGGCCAGAAGGTCCAATGTTGGCGGGTGGGGATGTAGAGACTCTAGAAGATTGCCCCCGAGGCGCAGCTCCAACGTCCTTCAGTATCGGTCCTCTTGAACCTACATCCTTCAGGATAGGGCCCTTCCGGGGAGCAGCTGAAGCGTCTCTCAGCGCAGGTCCTGATGCTCCCACATCCTTCAAGACGGGACCTCTCTGAGAAGCAGCTGGAGGAGGTCTGACAGTAGGTTTCGCTAAAGTGTTCAATTGTACGCGAGGTCGTTGGGTTTTTGGAATTTCAGAATCCATAGATATTGAGGTCTCTTGCTCTTCATCTTTATTTGCCGATTCTGTTCGCCTCTCTGGTGCAGCTGCTGCTGCCGCTGCTGCTGCATCTCTCTCCCTCTCGGACTTCGTCCTTATTTTATCTCCAGCTCTCCATGCACCTGGTTGCGTGGTCACCGGTCGGGCTCGAACCGGCCCTCTACCACCTGCACCAGCACTAGTCGCAGGACGAGCCTCGTTCGAACCTAGTTTCTCCACGTTCTCTAAAATTTGACCCAGAGACGGAATTTCACCCTCTTGAGATTGCTGTGGCCTTGCTGGACTACTCCTATTGAGCCGCAACACGGGCCTGGGAGGAGTCTTCAACGTCATAGAATCATCGTTTCCAGCGCCCAAACCCCCACCCTGCTCATCATTCCTAATTCCATTCGGACGTGAAGCAGGACTTGGAGGAGGCTTCAGCGGTGGAATCGCTTGCTCGGATCGCGAAATTCCGTTCGGGCGCACCACAGGCTTGGGAGCAGGCTTCAGTGAGGGAGGTTTCAACCCAATTGATTCATTCTCCGGAGACTGCAATGTCGTCACAGACTGACTGCTTTCACGATCTTCATTATCCACTCCACTATCGTAAGCTTTCACCGAAACAGCCGACTCCGTGGACACCGAAACCGCAGAGGTAAGGTGCCTTGAGGCCAACAAAAATCGTCTAACCTTAGCTCCCACTAATGCAGACGACGAGGAGCCACGCAACCCCCTAGCAGCCACCAAATTCCGCCTCACTAGCAAACTCCTGCACACCACCCTCCCACACCCATACATTACACACGGGGGCGCATGCACTGAACCCTCCCTCCGCAACAAACCAGCTCGCAACACTCCTCTCGCACTTCCGCTACCAATCCCCAAAACTTGGCTGACACCCATGGACACCATAGCTGGGGCAGGGGCTGTGGCTGCCGGTGCCGCCATCTCCCTCTTCTCCTTCAAAGAAATTCACACATGAGCCCACCCAACTATGTCTATCAAACTCTTCTCTCTCAGGAACCTATTCCGGATTCAAATCTCTCTCACTCTCACTCTCTCTATCCCTCCCTCTCTCTCTTTCTATCTCTCTCTGGATACCGTCCCTGGAGGTGGTGTTGAGATGGCCTACTACTGACC
Organism: Physcomitrium patens; assembly: GCF_059467195.1. Taxonomy (NCBI): domain Eukaryota; kingdom Viridiplantae; phylum Streptophyta; class Bryopsida; order Funariales; family Funariaceae; genus Physcomitrium; species Physcomitrium patens. Next base: position 17,968,871 of record NC_143410.1, on the reverse strand, counting down.
ACGCTCGAGGAGAGAGAAAGGGTTTAGAATCCTGGTTGCGGGAAAGGAAAAAGGTGAGGAGGAGTGCTGTGGTGGAGAGAGATTGTGAAACTGATTGCTACTGGGCTAGTGTTGTTGGCAGCCTGCTATCCTGGAATCGACCTCTCTCCCTCTCCCTCGCGCTCCGTGGATAAGCGATTCTGAATCACACATCCAACCCCCTCTCCACCCCCCATTGCCACCCCCCCCTACTCCCTCTTCCCTTCGTTCCCACTCCATCCCCTCTCTATCGCAGAAGAAGAATTCTCCTCCGCCTTCCTTTTTCCCCTTTCCTTCTTCCTCCTCTTCTCCTTTTCTCCAATGCTTTTATGCCGCTTTTTCCCCAGCAGGCAATGGTCCTCTTTCCTGGTCTTTCCTGCACCGCAATTCCACACTCCTTGTGGCCTTGGTTTCCTCGCCTATCTCTTGTTTGTTGCCTCCAGATGATGTTCATTCCATCCTTTGTTTGAGAAATGTTCCGTCATAGAAACCATTTGTCAACACATGTATGTGTGTATGATTCCATGTTTTTTTCTTCGCTTCCTTTGCGTTTTTTTCCCGTGTGTAAATCCTTTGAAGTAGAGCAATAATGAGTTCCAATTCGTTTAGCTGTGAGAATAGAAAAATATTTCTTTACTTTGTAAATTTAGTTTATAAAAAGGAGTCTATATGTGGAGTGCGTGGATAAGTGCACTGAACTGTGTGTGTAAGCCGAGGTTTTAGGGGTTTGAATATAAACTTATTTAAATATATCAACTTTCAAATCATTGTTTTTACTATACATATATATATAAAAATTGTCTGAATTTATACCTTTTATTTTTATGTTATTAGTTACTTTGATTTGATTGTATTAGCATAAATCTTATTGAGGTAATATAATTTATAATTTATCTATACAATTAACTATGTGTATTTTACTAGTAAAACAAAAAAAAACTAAGAAAGGATTTGACGACTTTAAAGCAATCTTTAGGGTTTGGGCTTAATTCAGATATTTAAGATGCCCATAGGTAGATAGGCCATGAATATATATATATATATATACACACACACACACACATATCTCTGGATAAAATACCCGGTATGTCATACACCGGTTCAAATCCAGATAACCCGTCATTACCACACTTAGATGGACCTCATTCGAGACCTGGTTTGGGCCACACCCAAAGTGGAAGTGTGTGAGTGGAAGTGTGTGAGGGAGGGAGGGACGTGGGGAGTTCGATTCTACACCAAGCGCTGCGACCCCTGCTTGATGCTGGAGTCCTAAGTGCACGGCGAGAGAATTGTTGTTCTACTCCTCAACTCCTGATTTCGCAATTGCAATCCAGGTCACATGGAACGTCTGCAATCTCTCTTCTACTTCGCACAACTGAAAGTGAGCCACTAACGGTAATGCGTTCAAGCGAAATTGTTGACGTAAACCACGTTGAGTACTTCACACAGTGATCCGCGGTCTCAGTACGAGATTGTGCACCGCCAATCCCTAAAACGAGGGGTCCTTTTCGGAAGAGTCTCCATTCTGCCAATGAATATTGGGTCTACATGTAGCTCGATCCGATGAGCAACACTTCGCAGGTTGAGATGATCCATGGGTTTGCTACCCAACGGCCACAGCAAGATGAGCATTCGCGTGAAGGAAACGTTTCGAGGGCATGCACATGCAGGGGGCACCCATTGTGGGGATACGGTTTCTGGGCGTGTTTGATCTGATGAACATACAGGCTCGTCATACATTTGTTCGTCGCCAAAATCAGTTCCCCGATTCTGTTATGTTGGTCAAGCCGACGACAGTGCTTTTTTTTTTTTTTTTCCTTTTTTTTTGGGTTATTTTCTTTGTGATGTCAGGGCGAATGATTTAAGGTCTGCATCGTCATTTTGGTGTGGAGATTTCGTGCAATTTGGGATTAAATGAGTACGTGCAGGTGGTTTCAGGGAGGACGATTGTGCGAGTGAGAGTTGGTTATTAGGGAAGTGACCCGGGGATGGATCAGGATTCCAAGAAAATGTTTTACACGACGAAGATGTCGGCCGAGGATCTCAAGATGTGCAGTCCAGTGGATGCAACGAAGTCGTCAGCAAGTTCGAGGGTCACACAGCACCAGCAAGGAGGTATAAGCTTCAGCAAGGCTGGCCGCTATCCTGCCGCTCTAGCTGGGGCAGCAGTTTTAACCGGTATTGGCACATTCATGTACTACAGGGCTGTAAACGTGCAGGCGATTCCATGTAAAACTAGCCACACATACGATGCAGCCTCGACCAAGGCACCTGCAGACGCCACGCGCTAGCTGCAACGACCTAACTGCTTTGGACATCTCACTGTTTCTTGAACCAGCGAATGCTGTAGCACTGATCTACTGCATGTTCTTTCCTTCTCAATGAGTCCAGGAAGAAGTTTACATTTTGGATGCTGCACGTGACTCAATGAACGATTCAAACTCTACCCACAGAGAATATTATCACAACATTAAGATTCGTGAAAGAAAACCACGTTTCTAAACTTCATCGTTCAGATGCGCCATGGTATAAATAAAAATACATTCAAAAAATGGTTCAGGTCATTTGCGACCCTGGCTCATCGTTGTCACAACTTGTGAAGTCTGTTAAGCTTGTCCTGTGATTTGACAATACGTGTCTCGCGTGACGATCATGAGAGTGGTCGCATGGTCACTTTCAAACGGAACCAGTCCTGCATGTCTGCGAGGTAGAAAGATTGAAACTCGGAGGCAATAGGTAACAAAGAAAAGCAGTTCGCGATGCAAGTGATACAGCCAATCGTAGTAATTCCTCCAGGCTGCAGATCTTCAAAACCTCGACCAAAGCCTAGAGTATGACCCACAAGCAGCTGCGAGGGCAGGGAGAAGGGAATTCGACGGTGCCCAGCTTGTGGAAACCTAGTGACGAAGCCAGGCTTTGCCCTTTTGTAGACAATGGCATTTGTAAACATGTGCATTGCATGCCTGCAATCCTGCCACACACAAGCGCTCTCAGCGTCGATATTCACCTTGCAACGGTGACATGCATCCTCGAATTTCAGGCCATGAAGAAGAAGAACAGAAAAAGAAAAAAAGCAAAAACTAAGCAAATTCGAAACAAAATGACGACGAAAATCCGTCACACTATTCTTCAAGAACTTCACGATTTATTCTTTTGATGGTGGACTAATATACATTAATAGAAGACATGCAATTTTTTTATTTATTATTTTCGTATTTGGTTTATTTTCTGCCTTTTTTTGTTGTTCTTATGTTATTATTATTTTCTCATTTTGTTCTACTCTCATTTTTACAGAGAAAAATTATTTTCTTTTCAGAATAATAAAAGTTCTTACAAGTTGAAATTGAACTTTAATGTTACGGTTTGTGTTGCAATTCCTATAATTCCATATTCCTATAATTCCATATTCCTATAATTCCATAAATTATGTTGCAATTCCTATAATTCCATATTTGTTGTTGTTGTTGTTGTTGTTGTTGTTTTTGTTTGTTTGTTTGTTTTGTTTTGTTTTGTTTTTTTTTTTCTTCGGCTTCTTCTTCTTGATTGTGCTCAATTTTTTTTATTTAACTTGCAAAGGATAAAATCATATTGTACCATAATCTTCCATATTTTACATATTTTATTATTAATGTATTTTTTATAATATAGTTTTATTATATATATATATATATATATGTATGTATATGTTTTTATATATTTTAGAGTTTTAAAATATACATAATATATATCATATTATATTTAAATTAATATATTCAAAACACAATTAAAAATAAAAATATCAAAATTTTATTTAAACCACATATATATATATATATATATATATTTAAAATCCACTATTATTTAAGATCCCAAAAAAATATTTATATTATATTTTGTTGTAATGAAGGTTATATTGTATCAAGGATATGAATAACAAAGAATCGAAAGGTCAACACATTCTTGTGTTACTAAAAAGGAATAAATATTAACTCAATGATGATATAATATTAAAATAGAGTGACTATTTCCAAAAACAAGAAAATTAGAGATTCTTAAGAAAAGTCTAAAGACAACAAAGGTATTGACAAGCATCTACTTTTCCTGCTACATTTATAAGATTCTTTGCTATCTTCCATATACATTCATTAATATCACATTTGAGCCAATATACAAGATGTTCTAATCTATTTTAGTACCACCTTGAATCTAAGACTTCTTTGATCTCAAATTCTTAATAATTATCCACTTTTAAAAAAAGATGTGGCATTTGTCTTCTTCTCAATATATCTATTGTTTTGTATAATTCAAAAAGTGATATGTGGAATATGTGATGGATCTCCATAGACTTCACTACATATAATTGACAAGCAATTAGATTTATTTGTTTAAAAATAAAAAATAGTCTAAGTCTATTATAATCCAACTTATCACAATAGTGACTAGTCTTGATATTATAATAAAGTAACCATATTTTATTACTAATATGGAATTGAGGTTTGTTCTTTGTAATAGGAATTTGCATTGAATTTTTGTTCTTTTCAAGCTTCCTATAATTATGCCTTCTTTGTTGTATGTAGCTCTAGTAAAGAATTTACTAAATATTTTACTATAGGATTATTAAAGTTTGACAAGTCAAAAATATCAAGTTGTGGATGTTAATCATAATTAGCAGAAAAAAGTATTTATTAAGTAGAAGAATATACCATGTTATTATAAGATAACTTTTTCAATGATAAAAAAATTGTCCAATCATCTTGATGGTAATTAATAGTACATCTTAGATACTAATTCATAACTTGATTCTTCTATTCTATTTTTTTATTTTTTATTTATTTTTTTATTAATTTAAAGATAAAAAGCCAAAGATAATTTTATATCTATCTTCATAATTTTAAAAATAATTTTTCTAAATCTCAATACAAATAGGATCTTTTTATTGTATATAATATTCATTAGTAATCTATAATAGCAATAAATATTATTAAAAAAAAATAGTTGTTTTTTATTTGTGATAGATTTTGTATATACTATAAAATATGCCATCTTAGTGACACAATCTACTATTACAAATATAGAATTGTAAGAACTTAAAACTAAAAGATTTGTGATAAAATCTATAGTAATAAAAGACTATAATTGTTCCAATATAGGTACTAATTGAAAAAGTCTATGAGGTCAATATCAAGGAGTTTTTAATCTTAAATAAACATCACATGATTATATAAAGATTTTAATTGCCTTTTACATTTGAAGCTACTGAAAATATTTTGAAATTAATTCCAAGCACTTATTATATTTAAAATGTCATGCAATTAGAAAGTTATGATGATGTTAAAGAGCATATAGTTGTGCTTCACCTTTTGAAATATATGAGCGTCCTTTTAAATAAAATAGATTATTTTTAAATTCAAAATTTAAAATAACATGAGATTTGAATGAATTATTTTAAATATCAAAAAAAAAAAAAGATTTTGGGACTTTTTTAATTTAACTTACTTAAAAAAAATTGAATCAACAATCAATATTGATTTTATTGCTTAAAGATGAAATTATTTTGGCTTTAAGAAAATTATTTGGTGTTAATTAAAAGCTACATTGTCATCTTTTAGTATAAGATAAGAATATTTTAAAAAGTCATCTAACAAAACTTATTGTTTTTTTAGCCAATTCATAATCTTGAATTCAAATCTTGACAAAGACATACCTTAACAGACTTAGCAATAATTTAAAATAAATCTTCATATAAAATACTTGAAGTTCTTGTATTTTGTATACATAATGATTTAATTTAAATCGCCTTCTAGATAATAGTACTATTCTTAAAATGAATCTATAATTGCAAAAAGTTTATTTTCATAGATCTTTTAGATGATTTGGGTTGCTAAAAACTTTCTTGAATTAAAAATAAGTACATGAAGTTTGTCATATACTCCTATTTATAATGATATCACATCTAAAGAAAAATCCAATGCATTTTTTTCATAAAAAAATACCTTAGAGAACTTGACACTATACAAGATTAGTGTAGAAGTGAAAATTGACTTCAAAGCTTCAAATGATGTTTTAGCTTCTTTATACCACTCAAGTTTATTTTTGCAAGTGAAATATATAAGTAAAGCTATAATTCAAGATTTTTTTTGATAAAGATCCAATAATAATTAATAAATCCCAAAAAACATTGAATATTTCTTATTGACTTTGGAATATTTTTATTAATGAAAGTTTGAACTTTTTTGAATCTACTATAAGACCATCATTTGAAATAATATATTTTAAAAAATCAACTTAAATAATATAAAATTTATACTTTTTATCTTAAAATAGATTCTCTAAATTTTTGTAACATATAATAAACATGAAGTTTATACTCTTTTATGTTATTATAGTAGATTATAATGTCATTTACATAACAAACAACAAAATCATCTAGAAACTATTAAAAAGTATCATTTATAAGATGTTGAAAAGCAGCTAGTGTATTTGTGAGTCCAAAAGGCATGACATTATATTCAAAATATTCATTCTTGGTTCAAAATGCAATCTTTCATTCATTTCTTTTTTTGATGTGTATCAAGTTGTATGCTCTTCATAGATCTATTTTTTTATAGATCTTGGCTTGATTCAATAAATAAAGAAGTTTAAATATCAAAGATAGATGATATCTATTCTTGTTGGTTATCTTATTGAATTCTTAATAATCTATATACATTTATAGTGATTTATCTTTTTTCTTCACAAAAAATAGGATCTTTTGCCAAAGATTTTGAATGGTGTATAGAATTATTAGCTAAGTTCTTTTCAATATATTCCTTGAATATAGCCAATTTTTTTTGTAATAAGCTATAGATTGGTCCAAATAGTGGTTGAGTTCTTTTTTAAAGATTAATTAAGTAATTATAGGAATAATACTTTAAAATAATATATATATTTAAAAATATCTTAATAATATTAATATTGATTTGAAATTCTATTTATAGTCTTTCTATTATTAAAACTAGGTATGGCATAAATAACAAAAGGAGACATTTTTTTAATAGCATGCATAAAAACACGTGTACCTATCAATAAGAATTTGCTTGTATTAGAGCTATAAATTTTTATTTATTTAATAGAATTCTTAGTTATACTTTAAAAAAATTCAAGACTATAAGAATTCCAATCTATCCAAGGATTATACTTTTTTAGCCACCATAAACCTAAAATGCCTAAATTAAAAAGAAATCTATTTATATTAAATATTTCTAATTTACTATGACCATTTTTTGCTACTTCAATAAAAAGGGTTTTATGGATTACATTTCCAAAAAATAACACATGACCATCTATGACTTCTACACATATAGATTTAATTTTCTTTATTAAAAATATGTTATAACTTTCAACAATCTCTTTATTCAAAACACAAGCTCAAGCTCCAAAATTTAGCAAGATAAAGGCTTTTTATTTTTAGGTCGTAAAAAAATATCTATTATAAAACGAAGAGAAGGTTTTTTGGAAAAAATAAGACCTCTTTAGGCATTGTATAAGGTTCTAGCCACATAGTCCTTATTATAGCTGTATATTTTATATATATATATATATATATATATATATATATATATATATATCAGTATTAATATATTATCTTATTTAATAGCCATATTTTTTATTTTATAGTTATATTACTTTTTTAGATAATATAAGGTAATGTAATTAGGTTCTTGATAATATAAGTATAATCTTTTTTAATAAAAATAAGTATTTTTTTTGATATGTAAGAGGTTTAAAATGTATTGCATTAATTTACTTGTCTTATACTTTTGAATGTATGGATTGAAGATACATTGGTGTTGCCATTGAATTGTAAAAATATTGAAGCTTATTTATACAAATCTTACGTGAAAAATTCAAAAAAGTAATTATCAAACTTTATAATAAGGTCAATTTTTTAACTCAATGTCTAAAAATTAAATAAATTGAACATTGATTTTTTTTATCTTATATTTTAACTTTTAGAAAAAATTGGTTAATAAATGAAACATCATTTTACTTGTTATTAGATATAATTTTTTAAAATTTTAAAGCATCTAACATTATTGATCAATTATTTTATTATAAATCACAAATCTTATTGATTGCAATATGAATTGCATCATATTTTTTATACATCAATTGAAGCTTTGCTACAAAGGCATCTAAATTATCCATTATTAGATCATATTATTCAAAATAGATAAAAATCATAATAAAGTAAAATATAAAAGTAGTATTTTAATGAATCTATTTTGTAATCTTCGAAGTAAATAGCTTCAAGGTTGAAGTTCAATTACTAACTATACTAAATTGATGAATCCTTAAAGCTTTAATCTTATGCTGCTCAATTTTTCAAGTAAACCAATTTTTGGTTCTTTATTGCTTGAATGATATTCTACTGTAAGAAAAGTAATATGATTTGGTGTAGATATTGAAGTAGCTCCAATTATCTCTATTTTTTCACTTCTTGCCAATCTTATTGTTCTTTATAGTATTAAATTGATTTGATGCATCACAAGCATTAATATTTTTTTTGCTCTTATATTTGTGCCATTATACTCTATACTGTAATAATCTTTGCTATGATAATGCATTAAAAAAAAATCTTATATCACTTAAGACAATTAATAGAGAGGACTTAAAAACAAAAAAACTTCCAAAAAAATATTCATTTAAAAGTGGATATTCTATAAATTTTAATGTACTTATGTCTTATCAAGAAAAAGGAATAATCTACTTTTAATTAAAAAAATATAAAAATTTGATATTTTAAATATATTCTTGTCAATCTATCAAAGACAAGACTTCAAAGTGTATAAATAAATAAATAAATTATTTTTTAAAAAAAAATGAAAAAAAAGTAAATATATATCTATATATCTATATCTATATCTATATATATATATTTATAAAGAAACTAGAATAGCTAGAAAGATAATAAAATTAGAGGCTCTTAAAACAATACTAGAAGTAAAAAAGAAATTAACAAAAATAAAGATGGTTTCATACTTGCCCCTATATATATAATCTAACTACAAGTTACACAACACTACTCTATAGAGCCTCTAACATATGTCAAAATTTTAAGAAATATTGTCGTATTACTTGTCATCGAGTTTAAAAGTTCATCGAGCATCTTGTTGTGGAAGGTGGGATTATGTTTTTCTAGTATCCAAGAATCTTAATATGTTTCACCCTAATAAGAAGAATGTAATTTTAATTTTAATTCAAAAGTACTTAAATCCAATACAAAGTGCTCAAAAATATTCTTTTTAATAATCTCAACTATATATAAACTCCAATTGCCTTATTACTTTCATAATTAGGTAATTTTGAATTTTTTTTGGAAACCTTAACTCTAATCAGCAAGCTTTAATAAGCTATAGCTTCTAATCTAACCATTCACTTAGAGCAAAAATTTTCACACCAATGCCACTGTAAGTCTTTTATGTATTCTAAATAACTCACTTCAATCTAATATACAAATCATGAAAAAACGCCCTAAAACCACACTAATGTTACTTTGTCATCAACTTGAAAATTAATGCAAATTTTCCAATAGTGATTTTTCCTTTTCTAATTTTTAACTTCAATTCAAAATTGATTTGTAGCTTGATCTTTGAGTCTTTTAATACTATACCAAATTTAATCTTGATTTGACTAATAGAACTTGAGATATTGTAGAAGTCCTATGCAACCTCAAACTACCAACTTCTGATACCTTATTGTATCAAAATCTAGATATCTTTCAATTGCACTATCAAATTATTACAAATTTTTACATAAACTTAGTAAACCTAATTAACCAAGCAATTTCAAATTTTGAACTATAGATGTGAAACCAATTTTACAAATTAGCCAAGAGTGCGAGCTCTAATTATATTACATAAATCCAAAGTTTCCAATACAAATCCTAACTTTGAACAACAATTTCAAATTCAAACCAAATTCTATGAAAAAAATCTTTACATCTTTAAAATAAGCTCTAAATTAACTCTTCAATTTTAACAGCTAATCTTCAAATGCCTCCTTATTTTGTCCTAGGTCGTCATTTTAGTGGCTAGAGGTCTAATTTCGATCTTGTCTTACAAACGGTCCATCCCTAGGTATCAATCTAATCTATATTAGAGATTTTTTAGCCCAACCTTATCCTTAAATTAATCTTAGTATCAACCATGCTAATTATTTATTTCTTCTAATCTAATTTTATAAATTTATGATCTTTCTAAAGCAATAAAAGAAACTCTACAGCCTAGAAGGTAAAATTACTAACCAACCTTTAATTATTAACTATTAAGACAAGAAAATAAACTAAGAGGCTTTTATAAAAGCCATGTTTAAATATCTTGAATTATTATTGGACCAAGATAATTAGATATTAATTAAAATTTTATTTTTGATTATATTTTCATGATATAGTTGTATTATAATATGACAACCTATCTAATTTGCACAACAAACTTTTCATATGTGTGCCTTATGTACAACCATCAATGACTCCTACATACAAAAGCTTAATTTTCTTAACTAAGAGTATTTTATATTTTTTAACAAAATTTGCATGTATAAAATAAATTGAAAGTTTTGAATCTAACAAAACATTTGTAAAAGTTATGGATTTTTGACTTTTATTTTTTGAAGTTATCATTTTTAAAAGGTTATATGTAGATGCAATAATATAAGATTATTAATCTATAGTATTACTTTATGTTACTTAGTATTTGATTAATTTTATCATTTTTTATAATTTAAATTTGATTAAAATTTATACCAAAATAGATGTAGATTAAGTATACAATATAGGATACATAATAGAAAAGAATTAGATTAAATTTATTTTAAAAATAAATATATATAATTTAAATCTAATATATGAACATTTGATCTTGCATATTTTTAAATTATTTCAAAAAATAATTGATTTTTAAATTTTTTTATAAAATAATTCTATTTAAATGATATTTTTATCAATTGATAATATAAAAAAGATTCATATATTATGTATTAACTATATAAAAAATACTTAAAGATGTAATATTTTTTAAAAATTATACTGTATACAAATATATATTTTACATAATTTTAAAGTATCTTTTATTAGAATATGTTATTTCTAATAAAATTTAAAAAATTAAATTAAGATTAAATAATTCCATAAATTTTATAAGAAATTTAATATTATTTGTAATTTTTAAATTAATATTTGATATGTTTAAAAAAATAAGAAAAAAATGTACTTTATTTATAAATAATTTTTTTATTTTTTTAAGAAAATATTAAAGTGACTCAAATTTTTGTTAAATCTATCCCACTTAACCTTATTCCCTTTCTTTGTAGCCCGGATTTTTTGTCTAGACCTCTTGATCTCTTTTTTTTATTCTTCCATTCCAATAAGAAGGTGCTTTGATTAGTCAATAATACTTTGCAATGAAATCAAATAGTTAAGATGAAAGCAGAGCAAAGCAACTGGTTTGGATTGTCTTAAAAATTGATTTAATCAAGATTTGTGAAAATCAACTACCTATGTTCTTGAACTTCTTTAAGTATAATATTTTTTTGAGCTTAGAAGAGTTCACACCTGGACCTCTTGCACACGAGTTTTTTTGTAGTAAGAAGTCAAAAAAACTTTGAATAAAGAGTTTAAGAGACTCTATACTATTTGAATCTATTGCAAATACAAGTCTTTGAGACAAAAAATCCTTGCAACTACAACAACAAACTTAACAATTTGTTGTACACATATTTGAAATTACATTGAAAATAAATTTGAATCTCTTCCTCTTCTTCTATGAAGACCATTGAAATTTGACGAAGACAATGCCATCAGTTGTTGCTATTACCATGTTCCTATATGGTACTCAATGCTCTTCGCCAACTCTACCTCTTCTCTCAACTTTTTTTCACTCATAAAATTATTTTTTTATTGCACATTATATTATAAGCATCAAGCATCATCATCATCATCAAATTAGATAATTTTTCTTTGAGATTGTTTTGCTGAATTGTGATCATGATTAAAGCTATTTCAAAGTTTTTATCTTTACTTACTTCCAAGGATAGTCTAATCAAAGCACCACCAAGTGACTTGTAGAAATGGTAGCCTCAAGCTTCTTGAACATGAATTGCATCTAGATATTAACTAAAATCTTGTTGTTGGAACATGCAAGATTGAAAAGTAGGGTAAGTAGTTCATTATTTGGAACCACAAGATTCAATTCTTAATTTAAGTGGTAAAGCGTGTTTGTGCATACCTAATAGGAGACTCTTCTAATAAACATCTGTCATGGACATACACATGTAAGCCAATAATTACTTGTATAAATAGATAGAAATAGATAAAAATAAGTTAATTCTATAATAACTTCTATAAAAACTTTTTAGAAGCTTCATAGATGTTGTTTTGACTTTATAGGTGTCTATAATTGACTTTTTGGATTAAAAAAGTAGTCAAGAAGTTGGCCATGTACCACACATATTGTTAGTTTGAAGACCAAGCTAACTATGTGGTCCACACATAGAAAAGCTTCACTTGTAAGTCAAGGTATGTGTCCTACAAAGTCAATACATATTAAAGGTCTTATAGAACATTGCCATGTGGCTCCTATTTAGATAGTATATATAAAGACAAGAGTGAAGCCCTCTTCACTTTTGTCAACTCTTTTCTTGCTTCTAGTGTAGTTTCAAGAGTCTCAAGTTTCTTTGTCTTTTGGCAATAAGCCATTCCAGTTTCTTTTAAATATATGTACTTCCTTATTTCTATTTTTTCATTCTTTCTTTGACACGGATTTCATTGGTTTATGCATCATCTTTTAATTCATGTCTTTGATAGATTAAGAAGAGTATATTTATAATATCAGAGCTTTATCTTGTCTTGATTAAAAGTGGATTATGCCTTTCTCATGATAAGACATAATCATATTAGAAGTTACGGATTACTCTCTTTTAAATTGATATTGTTCTTAGTATTTTCTTTGTCCTCAAGTCTTTTCTTCTACTTGTCTTGAGTAGTATTAGATATTTTTCTGAGTGTTATTATAGCAGAGCTTGTTGAAATGAAGAGTGCAATGACACAAATGCAAGAGCAATTGAAGGAGTTGATGCTTGCAATGCACCATTTTAGCTTACCACCACAAGAATCAACAAGAATGGCAAGAAGTGAGGATATAGAGATGATTAGAGCTGCTTCAACATCTACACCAAATCATGTCCCTCCACCCATAGTAGAACATCTTTCAAGTATTAGAGAACCAAGAGTTACTTTGCCCAAGAAGTTAGATGGTACAAGATCCAAATTTAATGGATTTATCAATTAAGTACAACTTGTGATTGAACTTCAATCTTAAAGCTATCCAACTCCAAGATCATAAGTTAGATTCATTGATAAACTTCTTTCCACTTCAATACTATCATAGTTTTCATCTTTTCTTGAATGAAAAGATACAATATTGAATAATATAGAGGTATTTTTGGCAAAATTTTGATTCATGTACGGAAAACATGATGCAACTCATATTGCAACCAAGAAGATCTGTATTTTACAACAAGATAATTGATCTGTAACTTTATATGCTTCACAGTTTTGACAACTTGCAACTGATATCAAGTAGGATGATGTTGCACTTATTAGCCAATTTTTCTATAGATTACAATATGAAGTAAAGAAATTGATGCTTGATTTACTTGATCCTCAAACATTGAGTCAAGCAATTGACTTTGTTGTGAAATGTGACAATTGATTTTTTAAATTTTGATATGAGAGTCGTACAAATGGGCCTCAATGTTACTACAATTTGATGGCAATACCAACATCTCCTCAATACATACATTCAAAAGTAGAAGATATGTAAATTGATGCGGTACATTTTAAACCTCTTATCGAGTAAGAAAAGACTCGTCACCATCAAGAAGGATTGTGCTTATATTATGGAGAACCTAAACACATTGCTCAATATTTTTCAAAAAAGCAATGAAATTACAAAATGAGGAGCACATTTATCAAAGAAGACAATGTGTCAAAAAATAAATTTATCCAGCTACAATAGGAACCGTGCGGCTGAAATCTTATATAATTTTAAATGAAGGTCCTATCTTCTTCTCAAAACCCTCTCCTTGTTTTATAATAGATGTACGTTTAGGGCTAATAATTATAAAACCTCTGCCTTGACAGATTCAAGAGCCTCAGCTTATTTCTTAGATGTAGAATTTGTTAAAAGTTATAAAATATCGTTAGTACAAAAAACCAAACTTGTTCATGTAGAAGTCATAGATGGTCATCTGTTGTCTTCTAGAGATGTTACTCATAAAATACTTACTATAGATATAGCAATAAATGGTTATAATAGTTGTGCAATCTTTAATATAATTAGATCTTCTTCTAATCCAATCATTTTAGATTTATCATGGTTAGAAAAGTATAATCCTTGTATAGATTGGATTTCTCGTATCTTTGAATTCTCTAAAAGTATAATTAAGAATAAAATTAATCCAATAAAAAGTCATAAGTCTAGTATAATTAAACCTATGTTTGTAGGTGTGAGAGCTTTCTTGCATGTTGCAAAAGAAGGATCATCTTCTGTCATTTATGCCACATCTATTTTTAATGATGCAAAGACTTCAAGTGGCATTTTCAGCCAATATTAAAAATTTCAAGATGTATTTGAAAAGAAGAATGTGGATATTCTTCCAAAACATCATCCCTATGACTACTCAATTGATCTTCAAGAAGGAGCACAACCGCCATTTGGACTAATCTATAGTTTATCACAAAATAAATTGGCTGAACTCATAGAATATACTGAAGAAAATCTGACCAAGAATTTCATATGCCATTCCAAATCACCAGAAAGAGCTCCAATCTTATTTGTGAAGAAAAAAGATGGATTATTGTAGATGTCTATTGATTATCGAGGACTCAACAAGATCACCATCAAGAATAAGTACCCTCTACCTTTGATATCCAAACTTCTCGATCAATTGAATTAAGCTAAGATCTATATAAAAATAGATCTATAAAAAGCATATAATCTAGTACGTATTAAAAAAAGAGACGAATAGAAGACTACATTTTGAACTAGGTATGGGCATTTTGAATACAATGTCATGCCTTTTGGACTTACAAATGCACCGACAACTTTTCAACATCTAATGAAAGATATTTTTTGAGAGTTTTTAGACGATTTTGTTGTCTATTATGTGGACGATATCTTGATCTATTCTAAGAACACAGATGAACATAAACTTCATGTTTGTAGTATGTTACAAAAATTAAGAGATGCGAGACTCCATGCCAAGATAGAAAAGTGTGTATTCCACACTACTCAAGTTAACTTCTTAGGATACATCATTTCAAATGATAGACTTATGATGGTCTTTAAGAAAGTTCAAACGATTATAGATTGGAAGAATTCAAAAACAATAAGAGATGTTCAATGCTTTTTGGGCTTTGCCAAGTATTATTGGATCTTCATCAAAGACTTCTCTCAAGTTATAGCCCCACTTATACATTTGACTTGTAAAGATAAACTTGAATGGAGCAAAGAAATTGAAGCATCTTTTGAAATTTTGAAGTCAACCTTTATTTTTGCACCAATCTTGTATTGCATCAACTTTTTGAAGGTATTTTTTATGGAAATAGATACATCAAACTTTGCTTGGAGTGTCGTATTATCATAGATAGAAACATATGATAAACTTCATGTAATAGTTTTTCATTCCAAAAAAATTTCAAGAGCCAAGATTAACTATGAAATCTATGACAAAGAAATTCTTGCAATCATGGATTCATTTCAAGAATGGCATCATCATCTAGAAGGCATTTCTAATCTAATCACCATATATACAGATCACAAGAATCTCAAGTATTTCATATGAACATATTTTTTAATCGTTGCTAAGCCCATTATAGCATGTCTTTGTCAATATTTGATTTCAAGATTACACATCAATCCAAAAAACAACAAGGTTTATGAGATGCCCTTTCTAGACATTCTTATCTTGCACTAAAAGAAGGCAATGCATCTTTTGATCAGAAAAAAATAATTCTCTTGAAACTAAAGTATTTTCATCTTTGAGTAATGAAATCAACATTGACTGTTGATTTGACTCTTGTAAAACAAATCCAATTAAGTATGACTTCTGATCTTCTTGTTCACAATATCAAGAATCCTTCTTCTAAGTCCTAAGTTACTTCTAAGTTTGAGTTTAAAAACAACATATTCTATTTTGAAGGTCGATTATATGTTCCAAAAAGAAAAGCATAATTAGATATTTTTCAAGTACGTCATGACTTTTCAGCAGTATGATAATTTAGATACAACAAGACTTTGAAGCTTATATCCAGAGATTTTTAGTGGCCACAAATGTGGAAGGATGTGAAAGACTTTGTTCAGTCATGCAACATTTGTTCAAGATCAAAAATTCCTCATCATCGACCTTATAGACTTCTTCAACTATTACCTATTCCAAAACAACCATGGTCTTTTGTTTCTATGGATTTTATCACAGATCTTCCAATCTCAAATTCTTATGACTCTATATTCATGATAGTAAATCGTTTTACTAAGATGGTACATTTTAACTATGTATAAAATCTATCACACATGAAAAAACAACTAAAATCTTTCTTGACAACATCTATTACTATCATGGATTATCCAAGGATATTATTTTTTCCGATAGGAGAACTTAGTTTGTATCATGATTTTGGCAGACTCTTTTCAAGATTCTAAAAGTGGATATAAAACTATTTTTGATATTCCATCTTCAAACTGATGGACAAACAAAGCATGTTAATTAAGTTTTGGAATAATATTTAAGATGTACCATTAGTTATCAACAAGCTGATTGAATAATTCTTTTGCCATTGGCAGAGTTTGTTTATAATAACATGATATATTCTTCTACAAAATAAATACCTTTCTTTACCAATTATGGTTATCATCGATGACTTGATACTTTTGACTTTTCAAAAGCTGATAATCCTACGACAAAAAATTTGGCAAATCATTTGTTAGAGCTACATGCAACAATGAAGGCATAGTTAAAAGAAGCTCAAGAACAACAAAAGATTAATGCGGATGTCTATCAAAAGGAACAACCACTATTCCACATCGATGATAAAGTATGATTATTTCATTGCATTATTAAGACCACTCGTCCTTATGACAAGTTGGACTATTGTAGGCTTGGACCATTTCCTATTTCTGTATAAATCAATCCAGTTGCATACTGTTTATACCTACCAGAGTTAATAAAAATCCATCAAGTATTCGTCATATCTCTTCTTGAACCATACAAGACAATGGACATACCAAAAAAAAGATAAGTTCTACCTCTTCCTATAGAAGTAAACAATAACGAAAAGTTCGAAATGAAAGAAGTCCTAGATTCAAGGCAATGCTGAAATAAATTGGAATATGTTGTCCATTGGCATGGATATGATATTAGTGAACGCACAAGAGAGCAAGTAAAGAATCTTACAAATACAACAAAGATGATGGAAGCTTTCATTGATGATATCCATCAAAATCAAGATGAAAATCTTCTATATAAAAGAAACAAGATCTAGGCAAGATAACATTCAACTTTCAATCGTTGTTTGTAACTTCTTTGTAGTTGTGATGCTATGGAGATGGAAAACCTACAACCAGTGGATTTGACTAAAGAGCCTTCATTTGCTAACTTGTTGAATGAGATATTATGATTGTCACAACCTTCAAGACGATATAATTGAGATGAAGATCTTCAAGAATGACATATTTTTTCTTAAATAGATGGCGAGATATAACATGCTTGATATCACAACCTTAGAAGAGACTCTTGATATTTGGTAATTTTATTAAAGGTAGAAACAACTCTTGACAATGTTCTAAATATTTTATTTAAAGGAAGTTATGAAGGCCTCAACAACATTCAAATAACAGAGTAGTCTTCCTCCCTGATATGAGACACTATCAATAGTTGAGAGGCCCTATCAATCAACTTTGAAGAGAATAAAGATCTAAATATGTAGCAAATATAATTTGTCACATCATAGATTTCTTCAATATATGATAATTGCTCCT
The DNA here is from genome assembly GCF_059467195.1 of Physcomitrium patens. Lineage (NCBI taxonomy): Eukaryota > Viridiplantae > Streptophyta > Bryopsida > Funariales > Funariaceae > Physcomitrium > Physcomitrium patens. The sequence continues at coordinate 17,950,800 of NC_143410.1, read as the reverse complement.
CATAGAACTGATTCCTAGAAGGAGAGATAATATCATGGACATACATATATAAGCTAGTAATTATATATATAAATAGATAGAAGTAAGTAGAAGTAGATAAAAGTAAATTAATTCTATAATATCTTTTATAGAAGCTTTTTAGAAGCTTTATAGACACTGCTTTGACTTTATAGGTGTCTATAATTGACTTTTTGGATTAAAAAGTGATCAATAAGTTGGCCATGTGCCACACATGTTGTTAGCTTGAAGACTAAGCTAACTATGTAGCCTACACATAAAAAAACTTACCTTATAAGTCAAGACATGTGTCTTATAAAGTTAATACACATTGGAAATCCTATAAAACATTGACATGTAGCTCCTAGTTAGATAGTATATATAGAGACAAGAGTAAAGCTCTCTTCACTCTTGTCAATTCTTTTTTTGTTTCTAGTCTACTTTCAAGAGTCTCAAGTTTTCTTGTCTTTTAGCAATAAGCCATTTCAATTTCTTTTAAATATATGTACTTCCTTATTTCTATTTTGTCACTCTTTCTATGATATGGATTTTATTGGTTTATGCATCATCTTTTAGTTCATGTCCATGGCAGCATTACATTAGCCTCGTACAGTATTTGAAGTCTTATTTGTAGATGGATGAATGTTGGATTGTTGAGAGAAAGGATATCACAACTAGAGTTTATAAAGCCTTATATTATAAAAGACAATTGATGTAGGCCAAATGGGTGTGACCTTGCTTATTGAACATATTGTTTAGAATCAATGGATTGATTTTATATTTTTATATGCATAATTGAGTGTTGTAGCAATGAATTGTATTGTTTAATCTAGAAAAAAGCGTGAGTAAGAGAAAGAATTGCATGCCGAGCTTCTTATTGATGAAAAGTTTGTTTCAAACTTGAAATCACTAGTAATGCTATGCAATTGCTCAACTTGAATAATGAAAATGGAGGAACAGAATGAATAAAGAAAACGGAGACAAGTGGGAATAGAGGGAATGAAGACGGATAGGATTAGAAGAAATAGAGATGGGGATAAAGATGAAAATGAGGACACTTTAATATTCTCCTATTTTTCTATCAAACATATAATGATAAATTGAAATAAATTAGAGATGTGTAGTAAAAGAAGGATATACACCTAACAGTTTTTTAGTATCATTACAAATCCATATAAATAATGTGGTTCATAATATATTTTTTGCTTCAAAAATATATTTAATTAAGTTTAATCATAAGATATATTATAAGATATTTTTATAATATAGTTTTATTTTTTAAAATAAATGATTATATCCATGGATTTTATAATCTAATCATTGTTTATACTCGTAAAGATAACCATAAATATTCTTTTATGAACATGTGTCTTAAATTATTGGCAAAAAAATTAAAACATGTATTTTTTAAAATTAATATTTAACATTATATACTATCTTAAATATATATATTTTTAAATATCTTATTTAAAAATTTTAAATATATATAAAATAGCTTCATATAATAAATAAAAAGTCCTACAACAATCATGATTATTTTTTAAAAAATAGACAAAGATTTTTTTTTAAAAAAAATCAAATTAATATATATATAGATTGAATATTGGATCAATATTTATAATTTACCATCAATTCTTGTTAAAAATATTAAATACTTTTCTTGTCACTAACAAAGTTTTTATATAATAATTCAATTTTTTTATAATAATTACGATACTTTTTAATTATGGTTATCATTTATAATTTAATAATTTTAAAGCATATAATTTAGAATTCAGTATAAATATAAAACTAATACATTCTATATATTTTCTTTAATATGATATTAATGAGAACACATGATAATCATTTAAAATTTTACAAATGAAAAATCTTGAAAAATAATAAAATAGAAATAAATTTTTATTAATGCTATGAAAACCTAATAAATACATTTTTTCAGTGCATATAATGCTTTATAAATTATCTTTTTTCAGTAAATTATTTATTTTATTAATTCTTATAAAATCTTTGTTATTAATTTTTTTTATTATATAAAGATCTTTTAATTATCTAAAGACTAAATTAAACATATTTTTTATAAATATACTTTTTTATATTATTAATAATAATTATATATGAAGAAAATTATTAAATAGATCTATCTAAATTTAAGTTGATCTAAAAATACTTGAATTTTTTCTTGCTACTATAAAAACTATGACAATAGAAAATATATATCAAATAATAGTATTATATTAGTAAGATGAAATCTAAAGTTACTAAATAATATTTTGAATTAATAGACATATTATTTAGGTTGAAAAATCTTATGTTACATAAGAACCATATTTGGCTAAGATGAGCCTAGGAACAATTTTAAATTGCAAAATTGCATAGTAGATTGATTTAACAGTCTCCTACATACTTGCTATCCTTTGTCTATAACTATATTATTTTTTCCAAAAAAAATTAGATATTATAATATATCACAAATATATATATATATATATATATATATAACTATTTAGATTAGAAATATAAGATACAAGGTAAATTTAAGTAGATTCAATAATATATTAAAGAAAAGCTTCTTAGACATTGTTATATAGTAATACAACCATTAGGTGAAAGAAGAAAGAAAGTGTTACATTATAGAAGAGCCTAATTAAAAAGATATAGTTACAAAAATATAAATAAACAATAGAAAAGTAGTAAAATCTTATAATATTAAAATTAACTTTTATAAAAATAGATTCTATCTATTTTATATGGCCATAAATAAGGAAAAATAAGATAGATTAGAAACATAAAGGATATAAGTATATATAGGAAGAAGGTAGAAGTTGATTTTAGCAAAAATTACCTCAAGAAAATAAGAATTGATATCCAAAGAGGACCAATTGTCAACCAAGATTGAAATCAGATCCTGAAACACAAAACCAAACACTTATGTTATTTTAGGGGTTCTTTTGTCAATTAAAGAGTAGAACTAGGAGGGAGACTAATAAATATTTTTTTGAAATTTTGTTTTATATTATTGAGATTATCATTGAGGCTTTGAGAGATTTTTAAGGTTAGTGATGTACTTGGTGGATTTAGATTTTGAGAAATGAAAAAAAGTTTACAAATTTCAAGATTTTATGAGTTTTTTTGCATATTTATAAGTAAAAATTTTATAATTTTTTGTTGTACTTCTTGTAAAAGTTTGTAAAATTTTTGAGATCAATTGAGTAATTCAATTAAAAATTACAAGAGATTTTGTGGATTATGGTCTCAAATAATTGAGATTTAGGGATAGTAAGAAATTTCAAGATCTGAAAATATTTGCTAATTTAATTGAAGTAAAATTTGATGAGAGCATTTTAGACTTAAATATCTACAAAAAACTCAATTTTTGAAGCAATTGAATGATTCAAGAAGGAAAAATCTTTATTGAAAGATCAACATTCAAGTTAGAGAAGGAAGGTAGCCAACAACCAAGAAGTCTTGAGAGCTTTTTTTGTAATTGGTAAATTTGATTCTTTTCAAATTTTATATGCTTTTTAATTATTTGTTGGTTGTAGTATAGGTGAAATTTTAGTCAAGATCTATAATTCAATTAATATTTATTAATATTTCAAATGACTATAATAATTTATTAAAATTTAGGATTTTAATTAGATTTGATTATGATTTAGTTAGAATTTAGGATTTTATTAGAATTTTATTAAGTTTTGACCTAGGATTCGGTTAAGATTTATTAAGATTTGAATTAGGATTTAATTGGAATTTGAAGTGGGATTTGATTAAAGTTTATTAGGATTTAAAATATAATTAATTAATATTAGATTAAAATTTATTTAGAATTTAATTAAGATTTTTATTTTTAATATTTTAAAAAAATTATTGTTATTTATTTAAAGATTTTTATTTCTAGTATTTCTTTAGGATTTTATTTTTATTTTTATATTTCTATAAGATTTATTTGTTATATTTTTTAAGATTAATTTATGACTTTTTTGTGTTTTTTTTGTAACTTTTTTAAAATTTATTTTAGATTGGTTAAAGTTTGATTAGGATTATTAAAGATTACTTAAATTTTATTTAAAACTCTATTAAACTTGATAGAACTATTTTTGTATTTCTATTTATCTTCCATAGATAGGTGCCTAGTGCATTTTCAAGTAAGAATACATGTAATACAATAACATTGATTTGACTTTATACATATTTGTAGTTGATTGGTAGGTTGAAAACTTAGCCAACAAGTTAACTATGTATTTCACATGTTAGTCGCTTGTGGTACAATTTGGCCATATAGCACATATTTAGGAGACTTAATTTGTAAATTAGATACATGTATTGTAAGTTGGACATGTATCAAAGGTCTTAGAGAATGTTGCCATATAGTTTTTAGTTAGAGAGTAAATATGGAGACAAGAATGAAGTCTTATTTATTCTTGTCAATGCCTTTTTTGTCTTCAGACGTGTCTCAAGAGTCTTTAGTTTTTTTATCTTTAGAAATAATCATTCAATTTTAATATTATATCATCTTTAAATAATTATATATATTTTTTCTAATAAATATAAAAATATAATGAACTTTAAGTTGTTTATGATTCATGTCCTCAATAATTTGATAAAAATAAAAAATTATTATTCTTATTTTATTTTAAAACCTTGTTATATAGATATAGAAGAAAAAATTCTAGATTCTATACTTGATAGAAGTAAAAATAGATTTTCAACTATTGCAAACTTTTACTAGCTTGTCAATACTCTTAAAGTAGAAATCTCATGTATTTCCAATGTTAACTATGGAGGTAACATTTTTACACCTATGAAAGAAATTAACAATGATGTTTAAAATCTATACCAATAAATTATAGAATTAAGTGAAGAAAGTAAATTAAGCTCACAATTGAATCTAAAAACTCTTTCTACTACAAGTATAATGTAGGCAAAGTTAAGTATGTCGGAGAAGTTCAATAGAATAAGATCAAAATTTCAAAGATTTCTAAAACAAGTAATATTTTATCTAAGATTGAATCTTTTTTAACATCCTAATGATTTTAGATTTATATATGCACTTCTATTTAGAAGTAATCTCTCTTTATTTTTCACCTTTGATAAAAAAATAGTTTATAACTCTTTTTATGATCAAAATTCATTCTTAAAAATACTAACAATTACATTTGGAGGAAGTGATTGAGAAAAGATAGTAAAAATCAAATTATATCTTTACAACAAGATTCACAATTAAATACTATATTTGCTATTCAATTCTAAAACGTTACTTGTGATATGGATTAAAGTAATAAAGCCCTTATAAATGAATTTTGATATGAGTTGAAAGATAATATCAAAAGTTTATTATTGAAAATATCAAAAATAAATTCAATAAAATAATTTATTGTTTAAGCCATTCTATGTGAGAATTTGCTTTTAAAAGATCCAAAGAATGTAAACTTAGTTAAAGAAGTATAATTCAAGTCATAGCAACAACTCCTAAGTTTTTAAAAACTTATTCATTAAGGCCAAAACTTATGCAAATTGATTTAGTATATTTCAAACTTTTCAATGGATAAGAAAGGACTCAATGTTGTTAAGAATAAAAATACTTATATTGAAATAAATCTAAATGTATGAATTAAAAATTTCCAAAAAAAACATATAATTATAAATAAATAGCATGGTTGCTAAAAAAAATAATGAATTAAAAAACTTATTTGTTCAGCTATAATAGAAAAGATATACTTAAAATTCTTTAAAATATTTAAAAAATATCTTATATTCTTCTTAATTCTTTCACAAATGTTTTAAAAAAATATAAATTACTCTTAGTTAAAAAAATTAAGCTTTTGTATGTAGAAATGATGGTTGTACATGTGGCATACATATGAAAAGTTTGTTGTGCAAATTAGACATGTATCTTTAAATTTTGACATGCTTTAGAGGCTCTATAGAATATTTTTATGTAGCTTATAGTTAGATAGTATATATAGAGGCAAGAGTGAAACCATCTTTATTCTTGTCAATTTCTTTCTTGCTTCTAATGTTGTCTCTAGAGTTTCTAATTTTATTGTCTTTTGGCAATAGCCATTCTTCTTTCTTTTTTAATATACATATTTATTTATTTTATTTTTTTCATCTTTCTTTAAAAAAATAACTTATTTATTTATTTACATACTTTAAATTCTTGTCTTTGATAGATTGACAAGAATATATTTAAAATATCAAAGTTTTATCTTTTTTTTATTTAAAAGTAGATTATTCCTTTTTTTTATAAGACAGAAGTGTATTAAAATTTATAGAATATCCACTTTTAAATTAATATATTTTTTTGGAGGTTTTTTTGTTTTTAAGTCTTCTCTATTACTTATCTTAAGTGATATAAGATTTATTTTTAATGCATTATCATAGAAAAGCTTATGAAAATAATGAATACAATAGCACAAATGTGAGAGAAAAAAAAATAATTCTTATGATACATCAATTCAATTTACCACCACAAAGAACAATAAGATTGAGAAGAAGTGAAGAAATAAAGATAATTAGAGCTATTTCAATATCTACATCAAATCATATTACTTTTCTTATGGTAGAACATTATTTAAGTGATAGAGAACCAAAAATTGTCTTATTTTAAAAATTGAATGGCATAAGATCAAAATTTTAAGAATTTATCAATTAATTATAATTAGTGATTGAACTTCAACCTTAAAGCTATTAAATTTGAAGATCACAAGTTAGGTTCATTAGAACACTAATTTTATATTCTACTTTATCATGATTTTTATCATTTTTTGAATAACATGATCTAATATTGGATAATTTGTAGGCCTTTTTGACAAAGCTTTGATTGATGTATAGAAAATATGATGCAATTCATATTGTAGCTAATAAGATTTGTATTTTGTCTCAAAGCAATTGATCAATAATGTTATATGCTTCACAATTTTGAGAACTTACAACTAATATCAAATAAAATGATATTACACTCATTAATAAATTTTTGAAAAATTATAATATGAGATAAAAAAAATTGATGTTTAACTTGATCTTTAGACATTGAGTCAAAAAATTGACTTTATTATAAAATATGATAATTGGTTTTTAAAAATTTGATCTAAAAGTTACATAAGTAGACTTTAACATTTTTATAATTCAATGGCAATACCAATGTCTTTTCAATCTACACATTCAAATGTAAACGACGTAAAAATTAACATTATTGTGTAGTAACATGGCTATTAAATAAAAGAAGAAAGAAATTATTTTATTATAGAAGAGTCTAATAAAAAGATATAGTAAAAAAATAAGAATAAATAATAGAAAGGTAATAAAAACTTTAGTCTTAATATTGCATTTAATAGAAAAGACTTCTATTTATTTTGTAGAGACATAAATGAGCCAAATTAAACTAAATGAGATAAATAATTAATATAGACATATTTAAAAAATGATTATGAATAGATTTTAGCAAAAAATACTTTAAAATATGAAGAATTGATATTAGAGAGAACCAATTGAGAATTAAAATCAAAATCAAACTTCAAGGAATAAAACTACATACCTACAATGACTCCAAAGTTCTTTGATTGATTGAAGAGTGAGATTTGAAAATAAACTTCTAAGAAGTTTTTTAAAAGTTAATTTGATGTGATTTAAAGATATATTGAGGTTTTTAAATCTTTTCAAAGTAAGAGGTATATTCAATTGATTTGGATTTTAAGAAATAAAACAAAGTTCATAAATTTAATAATTTTGTAAGTGATATAGAATCTTTATAGGTAAATAATTGTAAATTTGTAATTATGCTTGTTATAAATATGTGTAAGAAATTTGATATCAATTAAGTATTTTGATTGAAGGTTGTAAGAGCTTTTGTAGATTATAATCTTATATAATTGAAACTTAAAATTAATGAGTATTTTTGCAATCTTATAACATTTATCGATTCAATTAAAGCAAAAATTAGTGAAAGCAATTAAGACTTTAGTACCTACATACTTGCCAATTTTTAGAGCAATTAAATACTTCAACAAGGAGGAATCTTTGTCGAGATATCAACTTTCAAGTTGGAGAAGGAAGGCGACAAATATCCGAAATATTTTGGGAGCTTTTCTTTGAATTAGTGAGTTTAATTCTTATCAAATTTTTTATGATTGTAAATTGCTTGTAAATTAAAGTCTTAGTGAAATATTATGTAAGATTAATGATTCAATTTATATTTAAAAAGGTTTAAAAATAGCTATAATAGTTGATTAAGAATTACTTAAGATTTTAATGAAGTTGTTTAGGATTTATTTAGAATTTGATATGAATTTGGTTAGGATTTGGCTTAGGATTTGGTAAGGATTTAGGGCTTATTTAGAATTTAATTAAGAATGATTTAAGATTGTATTAGGATTTATTTAGAATATAATTAGAATTAATTTATGGCTTCATAAGATTTTGGTTAAATTGGATTTAGAATTTTTTTAAATTTTGATTAGTATTGATTTAGGACTTCATTAGGATTTATTTAGAAATTAATTATAATTGATTTAAGGTTTTATTAGGATTTACTGAGTATTATATTAGGATTTGATTAGGATTCAATTATGGTTTATATTTTTAATATTTATTTAAGATTTATTTAATATTTTTTTAGAATTTATATATATATATATATATATATATATTTATTTATATATTAAGAGTAATTTATGATTTATTTATCATATATCTTTATTTTAGATTAATTTACAATATTTTTATATTTTTTTTGTTTATTCTATAAGATTCTTTTGGAATTTAATTAAAAATTGATTAATATTATTATAAGTTAATTGGAATTTATTTAAAATTCAATTAGAATTGTTATAGTCTTTTTATTGTAAGTTCTATTTTAGCTTTTTAGTAAGGTGTCTGATGCCCTTTCAAGAAAATTTCATCAAATACAATACTTCGGTACTTTAAACTTCTTACTCATCATGAAAAGACTTATTGTCACCAAAAAGGCTTACACTTATATTGCAGAGAACATAGACATATTATTCCACATTGTCAAAAAAAGTAATACAATTAAAAAATAAAAAATATGTCTATCAAATTAGACAATATATTAAAATAATTGTTCAGCTACAATAAGGACTATGTAGCTAAAAACTTGTAAAATGCCTAAAGAGGTCTTATTTTCTCTTCTATATATATATATATATATATATATATATATATATATATTTTTGTAGATGTTTGTTTAGGACCTAAAAATAAAAAGTCTTTATCTTGCTAAATTTTGGAGCTTGAGCTTATATTTTGTATAAAGAGCTTCTTGAAAGTTATAACATATTTTTGATAAAGAAAATTAAATCTATATGTGTAGAAGTCATAGATGGTCATGTGTTATTTTTTGGAAATGTAATCCATAAAACCCTTTTTATTGAAGTAGCAAAAAATGGTCATAGTAAATTAGAAATATTTAATATAAATAGATTTCTTTTTAATTTAGTCATTTTAGGTTTATGGTGGCTAAAAAAGTATAATCCTTGGATAGATTGGAATTCTTATAGTCTTGACTTTTTTTTAAAGTATAACTAAGAATTCTATCAATTAAATAAAAATTTATAGCTCTAATACAATCAAATTCTCATTGATAGGTACACGTGTTTTTATGCATGCTATTAAAAAAAGGTCACCATTTGTTATTTATGCCCACCTAGTTTTGATAATGAAAAGACTTCAAGTAGTATTTCAAATCAATATTAATATTATTAAGATATTTTTAATTATATATATATATATTATTCTAAAGAATTATTCTTATAATTTTTTAATTAATCTTCAAAAAAGAATTCAACCATTATTTGGACCAATCTATAGCTTATTATGAAATAAATTGGTTATACTTAAGGAATATATTGAAAAGAACTTAGCTAATAATTTTATACACCATTCAAAATCTCTAACAAAAGTTTTTATTTTTTTGTGAAGAAAAAAGATAAATCACTATAAATGTATATAGATTATTAAGAATTCAATGAGATAACCATCAAGAATAGATATCATCTATCTTTGATATTTAAACTTCTTTATTTATTGAATCAAGCCAAGATCTATAAAAAAAAATAGATCTATGAAGAGCATACAATTTGATACACATCAAAAAAAGAGATGAATGAAAGATTGTATTTTGAATCAGGAATGAATATTTTGGATATAATGTCATGCTTTTTGGACTCACAAATGCACTAGCTGCTTTTAAACATCTTATAAATTATTTTTTCTAAAAGTTTTTAGATTTTAATCTATTATAATAACATAAAAGAGTATAAACTTTATGTTTGTTATGTGTTATAAAAATTTAGAGATATATAAATCAATTTTAAGATTAAAAAGTATGAGTTTTATATTATTTAAGTTGATTTTTTTAAAACACATTATTTCAAATGATGGTCTTATAGTAGATTCAAAAAAAGTTCAAATTATCATCAATAGAAAGATTCTAATGTTAGTACGAAATGTTCAATGTTTCTTAAAATTTGTCAATTATGATTGGATTTTTATCAAAATAAATTCTCAAGTTATAGCTCTAATTATACATTTTACTTGCAAAAATAAACTTAAGTGGTATAAAGAATCTAAAACATCATTTGAAGCTTTGAAGTCAATTTTTACTTCTACACTAATCTTGTATAGTATCAAGTTTTGTAAGGCATTTTTTATGAAAACAAATGCATTGAATTTTTCTTTAGATGTGATATTATTATAAATAAAAGAAAATAAAAATCTTCATCTAATAGCTTTTTATTTAAAATTTTTTTTAGAAACCAAGATCAACAAAGAAATCCATGAAAATAAACTTTTTGTAATTATGAGTTCATTTTAAGAATAGCACCATTAACTAAAAGGTAATTTTAATATAATTATTGTCTATATGGTATTGTGTGGTAATACGACTATATAGTAAAAAATAAAAATATGGATGCTATTATAAAAGAACCTAGTAGAAGAGTGTAGTAGATAAATAAAGATAAATGATAAAAAGGTAGTAAAAGATTTAGTTCAAATCTTATCTTTTATAGAAAGAACTCCTATTTATTTTGTAGAGGCATAAATAAACGAACTTAAAGTAAATGAAAAAATAACTGAATAAAGACATATCTAAGAGAGAATTATAATAGATTAAAGTAAAATTTAACTTAAATTGCCAAAAATTGATACCTAAAGAGGACTAATTATCAACTTAGATTGAAATTATGTCTCAAGGCACAAAATTACATCTATAAGGAGATTCTAGAATTCTTTTTTAAATCAAAGAGTGGAATTTGAGAGAAAACTTGAGAAGAAATTTTTGAATATTGGTTTTAGGTCATTTGAATCAATATTGAGTTTTTGAAGGATTTTCAAAATTAGTAATTTTTTTGATTAGTTTAAAATTAGAGAAATAAAAACATATTTATAAATTTGAGGATTTCTTGAGTTTTTTGGTGTGTATATGGGTGAAATTTGGATAATGTATTGGTGTGCTAGTTGTAAATGTATATGCAAATTTTAGGATCAATCAAATAATTTGATTGAAGTATATGAGGGTTTTTGTGGATTGAGGTCTTAGAAATTGGAATGTGGAGGTCAGTGAATGTTCTAAGATCTTTAGAAATTTGTCAATTGGATTGAAGTGAAAAAAATTTACATAAATATTAGATTTAATTTTTAATGTTTGGATGGAATTTAAAAGCCATTCAACAATTCAAAAAAGAAATATTAGTACTAGAAATTCATTATTTAGATTGAAGTAAGAGGCTACCTAACATCCAATTGGATTATCTTACATTTCTTTTAATTGATAAGTGCAATTTATTTTTATATTTTTTATATTTATTTTTTACAAAGTTATTAAAAACAGTGCAAAATTAGAGTTGATATCAACTATTCCATCATTAATTGTTGAGGTTTCAATTTGCTATAGGATTTATTACGAATTTTTTTAAGATTTAGAATTTAATTAGGGTTTAATATAAGCTTTGGTTAAGGTTTAATTAAGGTTTCAATTAAGATTTGATTTAGAATGTCATTTAAGGTTTTATCTAAGGTTTGATTAAGATTCATTAGGATTTTAGTTAAGAATAAATTAATATTTCATAAGGATTTATTTAAAATTTCTATTTTTAATATTTATTTAGGATTTTTCATTATTTCTTCAAAATTTTCTATTCATAATATTTTTTAAGATTATTTTCATTTCTTTAAAGATTTATTTTTATATTTATTTAAGATTTGTTGTTATTTTTCTTTGAAGTTAATTTAGAACTTCTTTGTGTTTTTTTTTTAAAAAAATTCTTTTAAATTTATATTAACTTAATTAAAGTTTAATTAGGATTATTTAGTTTTATTTAAAATTTATTTAAGATTCTATTAAATTTGGTAGGATTATTGTTGCATTTCTATGTACTTTCTACAACTAAATACTCAATGCATTGTTAAGTAAGAGCACACATAATATGACATAAGTGATGAACCTGACATGAATGTTTGAAATAGGAGATATTGGAGTTTGTTTGTTTTTTTTTTTTTTTTTTTTTTTTTTTGTTTTTTTAACTTTATTTAATAGATAATAAGAACAAGAGTTTTTATCAAGGACATGAACTCCAAAGAAAGATAATCTCAATACACTATTGTGTCACTCTAAAATACTTAGAAATCACTCAAAGGTGATAATATATTGAACTAGAATGGCTATTGCCAAAGACTAAAAAACATGACGACTCTTGAAACTAGACTAGAAATAAGAAAAGAGTTGACAAGAGTGAAGAAGGCTTCATTCTTGTCTCTATATATACTATCTAACTAAGGGCTACATGGCAACGTTCTATAGAACCTCAAATATGTGTTGACTTTGTAGGATACTTGCCTTGACTTACAAGGCAAGTTTTTCTATGTGTGGGCCACATAGTTAGCTTGTTCTTCAAGTTAAGAATATGTGTGGCACATGGCTAACTTGTTGACCACGTTTCTAATCCAAAAAGTCAATTAAAGACACCTATGAAGTCAAAGCAGTATCTATGAAGCTTCTAGGAAGCTTCTATATCAAATACTATAGAATTAACTTATTTTTATCTACTTTTACTTACTTCTACTTATTTATATATATAATTACTAGCTTACATGAGTATGTCCGTGACATTATCCCCTCTTTTAGAGACGAGTTCCACGAGAAGTAGTTATCATATGTTGAGAAAATCTATGATGCGACGAATTGTATTCGCCACATACTCTGATCTTTATTCTCTTCAAAGATGATTGATAGGGCCTCTCAACTATCGGTAGTGTTCCATACCAAGGTGGAAAGACCATCCAATTATTTGGTCGTTGTTGAGGCCTTCATAACTTCCTTCAAATAAAACATTTGGAATACCATCAAGAATTGTTCTTACCTCTAGTAAAATAACTAAACATCGAGAGTTCCTTCCAAGGTCGTGATACCAAACGCGTTGTATCTCGCCATCAATTCGAGAAAGAATATGTCATTTTTGAAGATCTTCATCTCAATTGCGTCGTCTTGAAGGTTGTGACAATCGTAATGTCTCATTTGATAGGTCAGCAAATGAAGGCTCTTGAGTCAAATCCATTAGTTGTTGGTTTTCCATCTCTTTAGCGTCACAACTACAAAGAAGCTACAAACAAGGATTGAAAGTAGAATGTTATCTTGTCTAGATCATGTTTCTTTTATAAAGAAGATTTTTATCTTGGTTTTGATGGATGTCGTCAATGAAAAGCCTCCACCACCTTTGCTGCATTCACAAGATTCTTTACTAGCTCCCATGTGCATTCACTAATATCATATCCATGCCAATGGATAAGATATTTCAATTTATTTTGGCACCGCCTTGAATCTAAGACTTCTTCCACTTCAAACTCTTCATTATTGTCCACTTCTATAGGAGGAGGTGGAGCTTGTCTTCTTTCTTGGTATGTCCACTGTCTTGTATGGTTCAAGAAGAGACACGTGGAATATTGGATGGATTTTTATTGACTTCGATAGATGTAAACGATATGCAACTGGATTGATTTGTACAGAAATAGAAAATGGTCCAAGCCTTCGATAGTCCAACTTGTTATAAGGACGAGTGGTCTTGATATTGTGATGAAGTAACCATACCTTATCCCCTATGTGGAATGGTAGTTGTTCCTTTCGATAGACATCCGCATTTATTTTTTGTCGTTCTTGAGCTTCTTTTAATTGCGCCTTCATTATTACATGTAACTTTGACAACCAATTTGCCATATCTTCTGCCGTAAGATTATCAACTTTTAAAAAATCAAACGTATCAAATTGTGGATGATAACCATAATTGGCAAAAAAAGGTGTTTATTGCGTAGAAGAATGCACCGTATTATTATAAGCAAACTCTGCCAATGGCAAAAGAGTTGTCCAATCATCTTGTTGATAGTTAATGGTACATCTTAAGTATTGCTCTAAGACTTGGTTTATGCGCTCTGTCTGTCCGTCAGTTTGAGGATGAAAAGCCGAAGATAGTTTTATATCCACTTGTAAAATCTTAAAAAGGGTTCTCCAAAATCTTGATACAAACTCAATTCCCCTATCTGATATAATATCCTTTGGTAACCCATGATAGCGATAGATATTGTCAATAAAAAGCTTAGCTATTTCTTCACATATGATAGATTTTGTACATGATACAAAATGTGCCATCTTGGTGAAGCAATCTACAATCACAAATATAGAGTCATAAGAACCTGAGCTTGGAAGATCTGTAATGAAGTCCATAGAAACAGAAGACCATGGTTGTTTTAAAATGAGTAATGGCTGAAGAAGTCCAAAAGGTCGATGACGAGGAGTTTTTGATCTTGAGCTAACATCACATGATTATACAAAATCTTTGACTGTCTTCCACATTTGAGGCCACCAAAAATCCCTAGATATCAGCTCTAAAGTCTTATTGTATCCAAAATATCGTGCTGCTGGAAAGTCGTGACAAGCTTGAAGAACACGTAGATGTACTTCTTCTTCTGGAACATATAGGCGTCCTTCGAAATATAGTAGGTTGTTCTTGAACTCGAATTTAGAGGAATCATGAGATTTAAAAGAATTATTCTTGATATTGTGAACAAGAGGATCTGAAGACATACTTAAGTGGACTTGCTTGAGAAAAGTTAAATCAATAGTCAATGTTGATTTTATTGCTCGAAGATGAAATTACTCCAGCTTCAAGAAAACCGTTCTTTGTTGTTCAAGAGTTGCATCTCCTTCTTTTAGTGCAAGATAAGAACGTCTAAACAAGGCATTGAATAAACCTTATTATTTTTCTAGTCGATAAGTGATGATAAATTTGAATCTTGATAAAGACATGCTCTAACGAGCTTGACGACAATTTAATACGCATGCTCACATGAAATACTCGAGCTTCTTATGATCCATGTAGACGGTGATTGGACTTGAAGTGCCTTCTAGATAATGACGCCATTCTTGAAATGAATCCACAATTGAAAGAAGCTCTTTATCGTGGATTTCATAGTTAATCTTGGTTGCTAAAAATTTCCTAGAATAGAAAGCTATTGAATGGAGCTTGTCATCTGCTCCCATTTATAACAAAACGGCATCCAAGACAAAGTCTGATGTATCTGTTTCTATAAAAAATACCTTGGAGAAGTCGACGCGATATAAGATTGGTGCAGAAGTAAATTCCTTCTTTAAAGTATCAAATGCTACTTCAGCTTCTTTACTCCATTCAAATTTGTCTTTACAAGTCAAACGCGTAAGTAGAGCTACAACTTGAGAAAAGTTCTTGATGAAGATTCGATAGTAATTTGCAAAGTCCAAAAAGTATTACACATCTTGTACTATTCTTGGAATCTTCTAATCTATGATAGTCTGGACCTTCTTGGGATCCATCATCAAGCCTTTGTTGGAAATGATGTATCCTAAAAAGTCAACTTGAATAGTGTAGAATACACACTTTTTTAACTTGGCATATAATCCTGCATCTCTTAGTTTTTGTAACACACGACAAACATGGAGTTCGTGTTCTTCTATGTTCTTAGAGTAGATTAGAATGTCGTCTAAATAAAAAATGACAAAATCATCTAAAAACTTACAAAAAATGTGATTCATAAGATGTTAAAAAGTAGCTGGTGCATTTGTGAGTCCAAAAGGCATGACATTATATTCAAAATGTCCATACCTAGTTCAAAAAGTAGTCTTCTATTCATCTCCTTCTTTGATGCAGACCAAGTTGTATGCTCCTCGTAGATCTATTTTTGTGTAGATCTTTGCTTGATTGAGTTGATCAAGAAGTCCTGAAATCAAAGGTAAAGGATACCTATTTTTGATGGTGATCTTGTTAAGGCCCCGATAGTCTATGCATATCCGTAGAGATCCATCTTTTTTCTTCACAAATAAGATCAGCGCTCCTACTGGAGATTTTGAATGGCGTATAAAGTTTTTAGCCAAGTTCTCATCAATATACTCCTTTAGTGCAGCCAACTCGTTTCGTGATAAGCTATAGATTGGTCCAAATGGCAGTTGAGCTCCTTCTTGAAGATCAATTGAACAATCATAAGGTTGATGTTTTGGAAGAATATCTGCATTCTTCTTCTCAAAAACATCTTGAAATTCTTGATATTAAGTAGAAATACCACTTGACGTCTTTTCATTATCTGAAATGGGTGTGGCATATATAGCAAAAGATGACCCCTCTTTGGCTGCATGCATGAAAGCTCTTACCCCTACTAATAAGGGCTTAGATGCACTAGACTTATGTATTTTTTCTTGATTAATAGAATTTTGAAATAAATTATTAAGAAAGTTAAGGTTACGAGAAATCCAATCTATCTAAGGGTTGTACTTTTTTAACCAGAATAGTCCTAAAATGATTGGATTCAAAGGAGATCGTATCACATTAAATATTACTATACTATTATGATCTTTAATTACTACATCTAAATGAACAGTCTCATAGGTAACATCACCAGAAGATAACGAATGACCATCTATGACTTCCACATATACGGGTTTGATTTTCTTGACTAACAATATTTCTTGTTTTTTGACAAAGTCTTCGTCTATGAAACAAGCTGAGGCTCCTAAATCTAATAATGTAAAGACTTTATGATTTTTGGTTCCTAAACATACATCTATTATAAAACAAGGTGAGGGATCTCAGGAGAGAATAGGACCTTGATTAGGTATTGTATATGGTTCCAACCGCACGGTCCCTATTGTAGCTGGAAGAACTCATTTTTTGACACATTATCTTCTTTTGCAATCGTACTCCTAATTTTGTGATTGCGTTGCTTCCTTGAACAATGTTGAGCAGTGTGTTTAGCTTCTCCAAAATATAGACATAAGCCCTTTTGATGTCATCGAGTCTTTTCTTGCTCTGTGAGGGGTTTAAAACGTACTATATCAATTTGCATTGGCTCTGGCCTTGATGGAAAGGTTTCCAAAAATTTAAAAGGTGTTGCCATGACTTGACTTGTTCCTCTCCAGCCATATCTTTGTTCTTGACGTCTTTCAAATAAATGATTATCACATGCAATAGCTTGAGCAATAAATTATTTTAAAGAATCTATTTTTGATATTTTCAATAACAAATCTTTGACATTATCTTTTAATCCATAACAAAATTGATTGATAAGGGCTTTATCATTCCAGTCTACATCACAAACAAGACTTTGGAATTCAGTGGCATACGTGGTGGCTGAACGTGATCCTTGTCATAGTGATATAAGATTGGTCTCTATTATCCTTTTTCGATCACTTTTTTCAAATATAGCCATAAATACTTCCAAGAATGAGTTCAAATCATAGAGTAGTCATGAATCTTTTTCCATCAAAGGTGCGAACCAAGAGAGAGCACTTCGAGATAGAAGTGCACATATGAATCCAACTTGAGTAAATCCATCAGAGTATTAGAAAGGATGCAACCTTAAGTAGAGTTTAACTTGTTGCAAAACCCCTCAAAATCTTGATCTTGTTTTATCAAACTTTTCAGGCATACTAATCCTTGCTTCCCTTGAGCTTATAGAAGCAAAAGTCCCGAAATTTGGTTGCGAGGCTAATCGACTTGTTTCTTTCAACTACACAACTTCTTGGCATAGACTCTGAACTTCTTCCATAGTAGTAGGAATAGTGCTTCTATGGTTGGTGTTGGTGATGTGTGAAATTTTGGTCCTAAGAGTGTTGACAAGCTCATGAAGATGTGCAATAGTTGCAAATCTATTTTCACTTCTACCAAGTGTAGCATCCATGATTTTTTCTTCTATAGACAACTCAAACGAATTCAAAAGTTAAATAAGAGGAGGATAATCCGCAACCTCTAAAAATAAATTCTACAAAGAAAAATAATCCACTCTCTTTAAAGAAAAGATCAATGTTAGAAAACAAGATTTTTTTGTTTAAAGGTGGATAATCCACAACCTTCAAAATACAATAATAGAAGTGGGGTAATTTACTCACTTCTAGAATAAGAGAGAAACAATATATTAGCACTCTTGTCAAACTATCAAGGACATGAACTCCACAAAAAGATAATCTCAATACACTCTTGTGTCACTCAAAAATACTTAGAAATCACTCAAAGGTGATAATATATTGAACTAGAATGGCTATTGCCAAAGACTAGAAAATATGACGACTCTTGAAATTAGACTTGAAATAAGAAAAGAGTTGAGAAGAGTGAAGAAGGCTTCACTCTTGTCTCTATATATACTATCTAACTAGGGGCTACATGGTGATATTCTATAGGACCTCCAATATATGTTGACTTTGTAGGATACTTGCCTTGACTTACAAGGTAAGTTTTTCTACGTGTGGGCCACATAATTAGCTTGGTCTTCAAGCTAACAATATGTGTGGTACATGGTCAACTTGTTGACCACATTTCTAATCTAAAAAGTCAATTAAAGACACCTATGAAGTCAAAGCAGTGTCTATAAAGCTTCTAAGAAGCTTCCATATCAAATACTATAGAATTAATTTATTTTTATCTATTTTTATTTACTTCTACTTATTTATATATGTAATTATTAGCTTACATGAGTATGTCCGTGACAGTGGGATCGATCATCTAGGAATATTTTAGAAAGTTTAGATTGATAGAACAAAGTATAAATAGGATTGGTCAAAGTCTTTTGAGATATTTAATCAGATATGGCTTTGGATCCTTTATCTTAATAAAATTTAGTTTTGTATCTTCTTGTTTTATTTTTTCTATTCTAATTCTAGTTGCTCAATTTTGTCTTTTGTGTCCTATTCTATTTAAGTTCTGTTTTGTTTTATTTTGGTCTATTTTGGATCCTATTTTGTGATGAATTTTTATGTTACTATGGATTAAAACGATTTTGGATACTTAAAATAGACTGATTTTATTTCATTGGTATCAGAGCGAATATTAGACTGTTCTTTGATAGTGTATCAATAATCATCATTTAGTTCAAAGTCAGTTATTGTGGTTATACTGGATACTATATTGAAGCTATCATGAGTTATTCTTAAAAAGTCAACTGAGAAGTGAGAAGATATTATAATAGTAGAGTCCAATGAAAAAATTATAGTATAAGAGATATGACAGAGCAATCTCAAATATAAGCTCAAATAAAGCACTTTTTAGGCTAGATAGCTACTTTGGAAGGACAAATAGAAGCCTTAAAGAAAAAAAAGTCAACATTTTGATCATGCTTATATTTTGAGTAAAGCAGACCTTGAAAGATATGCTAAGGGCATTCATCGTAGTTCATCATAATGATTGGGATAAATATTTGATGCCCTTTGAATTTGCTTACAAGGATAGTATTCAAGCAAATACCAATCATTTACCATTTTTTTTTAATATTGGTCAGCATCCAATTATGCTAACAACTCTCTATCATTCCATTAATACCAACAACTCGACAATAGAGGAATTTATACAATAGCTTACAACAATCTTACAAGAGGCACTATATCACCTCTTTACTACACAAAATTGACAAAAGAAGTATGTAGATAACTTTTGATAATACAAGACCTCCCAAGAAGGTGATTAGGTGTTATTTTCCAATGCTAATTTGCTACTTGCTACACCAATCCAAATCCATAAATTGGCACCTTGATGGCTTGGATCTATTTATATTTTTGTAGTAATTTCTAATGTCATGTACCGCCTTGAGCTTCCACTACATATTCAAGTCCATCCAGTCTTCTATATTTTACAATTGAAGGAATTTCATACCAAGCCAAAGTTCTTTTTAGATCGAGACCAACCACCACCACCATTGGTTGTAGTTGAGGACCAATAAGAATATGAAGTAGATGAGCATCGCTAGTTTTGATGTGGTAGTAGATGACTACAACTTCAATACAAAGTTCTTTGGAAAGGTTATGCCATCCATGATATAACATGAGAACTTGCACATAACCTCATCTATTGCAAAGAAAAAAATTGAAGATATTATCAAGAACAAAATGAAGACATTTTGCATTACTACATGGGGATTAACTGTAATAGGATATAGATAAGATAATTGTATTGTTGACATATAGGAATAGATAGTTGAAACCATATTTGAGAAGTTATAAAAGTTTTTAGAATTAGAGCTAAGTTAGTGGACTATATAGGATCCATCATAGAACCTTCTAGAAATGGCTTAGGGCGATTATTTAGATGGAGCCTAATATAGAACCTTCTAGATGAAATTTAAGGTAGTTATTTAAGTAGGATCGATCACCTAAAAATATTTTAAAAAGTCCAAGGTAGTATAAGTATAAATAGGACTAGCTAGAGTCTTTTAGGGCATTTGGTCAAGTATGGCTTTGGACCTTTTTTTCTTAATAAAATTTGATTTTATATCTTTCTATTTTCTTTTGTTTTATTCTAATTTTGGTTGCTTAATTTTATCTTTTGTATTCCATTCTATTTAAATTCTATTTAGTTTTATTCTATTCTATTTTGGATCCTACTTTATGATGAGATTTTATGTTACTATGGATTAGAAGGATTTTGGATACTTGAAATAGATCAATCTTGTTTCAAGGGAGATTAAAGTCATAAATATACATATTTATCATAATAAATTATATAAATAATTTAAATAAATAAAACTAGATAAAAATAAATAAACTTGATAACATCTTTTAGAAAAGCTTTTTAGAAGCTTTATAGATGTAGTGTTTCTTTTATGTATGTCTATAGATGATTGATAGGTTGAAAACTCTGCCAACAAGTAGGCCACATGTTACATATTTTAGCCACTTGTAATACAAGTTGGACAAGTGGTGTATATATAAGAAGCTTGTCATGTAAATTAGATATATGTTTTATTTATTGAATAGGTGTTGGAGGCCGTATAGAACGTGGCCACATAGCTTATTGTTAGATATTATATATAGATGTAATATCTAACAAAATTAGATATTAGCCATTTTTACTCTTGTAAATTCTTTTTTTTTGCTTTTAATCTAGTTTTAAGAGTCTCAAGTTTTATTATATTTTATTAATAGCCATTTTAATTTTTTGTTTATATATATTATCTTTATTTGAAAAATAATTCACTTGTTTATTTATATTTTTTTAATTCTTGTCCTTGACGATAATATATTAGATATATTTTTAAAGTCATTATTATTATTATTATTATTATTATTATTATCAATATTATATTTTAATGTTATATTTGAAATAAAAATAATTCTAATATTTTTTTTAATCTAGTCTCAATCATGTCTTCCTTGTCCATTGTATACATTTATAATGTTTGATTTGATGTTTTTCTTGGATAATCATTTTACAATAGAGTATATCAATAACTCTATCAAATTTTTTATAATAACATCTATCATCATTATCATTTATGAGTTAGTTTTATTTTTTTATGTTTATTTTTTTTAGCAATGTATATAATAAATTGAACATTAAAATTTGGATATAATTTTCAATGGTTTTGTAAATCAATGCTTATAAGCGAAAAACCTAAAATTTGTATATAACACGTACAAATTAACTAACACTCTTCTTTTCATGTCATTTTGTGTTTGTAAATTACTTATTATTTCATGTTTAATTCATAATAATTTTATCTTAATTTTCATGTCACTTTGTATTAGTAAATTACTTATTATTTTATGTTTAATTCATAATAATTTTATCTTCATTTGATTTTATGGTAAGTAACACCAGATTCAAAGTATTAACACATAATTTAAATCCTAAATATCTATAGAACTCAATTCAAGTTTGATTGACAAAAACTTATACAATACGTTAGCACAATTCAATTAGTGAAAACCTAGGATACTATGTTATGATAACAATTAAAGTAAAGTTATGATTGTTTGGGTAATTAGAATCTTCTGTATATATCCAAAACAATCTTTTTATTGAACTTATGATATTATTTGTCTCAATAAAATACTGATATGTATGAAATTTATAAAAGATTAACTTTTAGACTTTTTCATCGACAAGCAATTGCACGTTAAAATAAAAATTTACTTCATCTTTATATGTGTGTCAGTAATGGCATATATTTTTGTTTTTTTTTTTTTTTAATGAAATCTTGCTTTTTCTTTTAAAAAAGTATAAAAATCGAAAGTGTTATTGCAACAAGCCAGAAACCACAACAATCAATTGCCCTTGGCAAGGAAATAGGAAGAATTCACAATATTTATATGTGTAAAAATATTACAAGATTCACATGCAGGCCCACAAAATGAGACTTTGCAAGAGTAGGTCTGCACAATAATGCAAACCATTTGATGTAAGCATACCCAATTCCTTTGACAGGACCCACTCAAGAGAAAGAAAGAAAGAAAGAAAAAAAACAAAACAAAACAAAAAAACAAACAAATAAAATTCTATTAATATAATAAAATCCATAATTATGTGAGGGTAATGGTAATGACATCACAATAGTTGACCACGGAAACACACACACACATAAAAACAAGAGAACAAGAGGAAGGAGAAAGGTCCACCAAAGCCCGCGAATGAAACAATCCACACGGTGGTTGAAGTCAAGGGGGGGGGGGGACGGTCAAGGGGTGAAAGGTGGACTCCCGTGTGAACGGGATCCGCGCCGGCTCGTGCGTCAGCAACAGAGACCGCGGACACTGGTTTAAGGAACGTGCGAGCCTGTGTCCGCGGCTTGTCGGTAATGCAGACGAAGTCAAGTTCCGTCACACGGGTTGCGTCGTCGTCGTCGCGTTGGTTGACGAGCGTGTGGGGGAACTCGTCGTCGTCGTAGTCTCTTTCCCGATTTGCGTGATCAATGGCCTTTAATTCTATCAAGGCCCGTTTATACGTCGCGGCCTCCTCCTCCTCTTGCTCCTGCTGCTCCTCCTTCTCCTCCTCGCTTGCGCTGCAGGCCGGCTACAAGGCGCGTGCGCGTTGCTGCTGATGCCTCAGTGTCTTAGGGTGGGTGAGCTCGCTCAGTAGCTCTTGTTCTATTTTTTCTCTATTTATTCCTGTTTCTCTCTCTCCCTTTGACCCACTGCTCCCCTCTTTCTCTTGTCTTTTTGCCTTTCAAATCCTTCTTCCTACTGCTTGAATCTGAGCTTCTCCAGGAAAACGGTAGGCGGAGGGGAGGAAGGAATTTCAGTTCCAGGCGCATTCCGGTGAGTTTTCCGGTCTCTCGCACGGCGTTGCTGACCAGTTCATGCGCTATGACGGTGATGGTGATGGTAGGGAGTTTTATGCGTGACTAGCGTTTCGTTTGAGCGTCTGCATTTTGAAGAATTTTGGTGCGTGACCGGGATTTGATTTGTGGGTCTCGAACCTGGCGAGAGATTGTGCACCGAGTGAGGAGTGAGTTGATTGCGGTGATCTTCAGCCAAGAGGTGGTCGTACTTTACGTTGGAATGGAGACGTGGTCCTAGCCTGTAGTAACTGGGTGAAATTGCCGATGATTTCGATGCACCCGGATCTCATGCTGGCTAGCTGAGTGTGTTCAGACCAGGATCGGTAGAGTCCAATTATTGGTTAAGGATTATGGATTAAATATTCAGATGAAGGGATTGAACGTGAACAGAATTTCGTGCGATTCCATTACTAGTATTATACTATTATACTGTGCCGCAGTACTATATTGCTATAATTGATCTGCCGCATCGTTTGACACTATCGTCATTGCAGTAGAATTGGATGAGTTGGAGGAGCGATCGTTGTTGGTTAGATAGAAGAACCGGTATTAGACCAGTAACAGCGGTACCCTCCGAAATCAGTTAATAGATTTTTATGCAAGGATCATCTTTTTACATGTGTCTTCTCGAAATTCATGATCAAATTTCCTGATAGTGACTGCAGCTACAGTTTCCTGTAAGGTTCTGATTTTTTTCCTATCAGCTATCTTACAGTGATCAATTCGTGGAGTGCTAATGTTCCCCCTACTAATGTTTGTTGCAGGGAGATAGAGGGACGACTCTGTTTTGAATTGAAGAAACTATTTCATGGCGGTAAGTTTTGCAGATACTTCCATTGGCGTTGTTAGGTTTTTTTGTACGCGCTACATTAGCAATATACAACACAAATTTCTCCTTTTTTCAAATTTTTGGGTTTTTGGTTTCTGAATTTTGATTCTGATTTTTTTTTGTTTTGTTTTAGTAAGACGGACACGAGTAAAGTGACAATGTTTCTCCTTGCAATTGCCCAGACCTGCGTAGTAAATTTAAATTTGTTTCACATGCTGAATCTGTGTGCTAATGGCTGTAACATCTAAACAATGTTTCATCTTGTCACTCTTATAGGGCATCCTTGTCTTTATTGCCTGTGATAATAAGGACTTGAAGTCTTATGGTGTGGGTTCGAATAAACATGAGATTTTGAATTTATGTTTGTTCATTTTTTGTTGATAGATTCATGCACTTAACGTTCACCCAGGTGACAAAATTGTCTGGTTCATTAATTATCTAGTTGAAAAGGCATAACATACCTATTTTTTCTGTATTGCCGAGGCGCTTCTTCCCATCCACCTTTCTGATTCGATTTCATAAACGCCATTTGATTCTGATACAGCGACCCCATGTTCCGAAATTTGGAGCTTGGGATGCGAAAGGAGGAAATGGGGGAACTTACACTGCAGTATTTGACCACGCTCGCGCTGGCAAGGGTGGAAAACTCATAAATCCCAATGATCCAGCCGAGAATGACGCTCTAGCCGCTCAGTTATATGGTGGTCCTCTTCCTACTCAGCGAAACAATGATCGCTCTCCATCTCGTGGTAGACAGGCATATGATACCGGTAATCTTCTTTTCTAATCTTCAACGCTACGGAACATTGCTCTTAAAAAAAAAACCAAGTTTGTTGACTCCTTTCTTCCTTTTCACAAGTTTCTTCCTCTAAATGAAGCCATGTAAACCGTCTGTGACATGATCTAGATTATGATGCCCATGTGAGCATTTGTTATGCAGCTCGAAAGTGAAGAATTCTTGCGAATGACGGATTATGTTTCACATGATTGTTTGAAGCTGATGTCTACGTAGAAAATTATCATCTATCGTTGCATTTGTGATTGATCATTGGATTCCTAATGACAACAGGGCGACCTGAGCCTCCACCTAGGCGTCCTCAACAGGATAGGTATGGTGATGGCCCAAGCCACAGTGGTGAACGCTCATCTGCAAATCCTTATGCATCGGGCGCCCGTGAGGCTGGACGAGGTGCTGCCACACCTGCCATGGGGCGAAGAAGTCGAAACTTCTCTGGAGGAGACGAAGGTTCTGTGTTGGCGCCAGGCACTCCGAAGGCTCGTCTACGAACACAAGGTGGAAGACCTGAGGAGGTATAAGAACAGTCCCTTGGTGTCACAAGCTTCATGAAATAAGAGAAGTAAAGTGCTGATACTAAGTTCCAGAAACAGCGTATTCGGGAAATGTTAGAATGTCATACCTTCACATCGTCATGGGAACCAAATATTAATGTGAGGAGCTTTGAATGTGAACAGCCAACGAAAGGAGGTGCACTGCCTAAGTTTGGAGATTGGGATGTGAAAGACCCAAATGCTGGAGAAGGTTTCACTGTGATCTTCCAGAAACTTGCAGATGAGAAGAAAGAAGGTGGACCAGTGCAAATTCCAAGATTGAATCCAGACCACCGTCTATCTCATGATGAAGGTCACGGCAAGCGGAGTCAGTATGGAGCATCAAAAGTGACTAAAGATACTAAACATAGTCGTCAACCGGTAAGTCTGGTTAGGTGTATATGATGATTGCTATAAGGAACTTCACATATCGCCTTTTGCTGTGCTTGATGAAAGAGGTTTCGGTCATTGTATGGTAACAAATGAATCCATATCCTATTCTTCATTCTGCATTATAACAACATACAGTTTGTTGCGGAACTTTCTTGTGCTAGTGGAATCCATTTTTAAACTCGTCTTTTCTTTCTTATGATGTCAACATCTTTGTTACCTCATATGAAACTTGGGAGGCGCACGAAGTAGAAAAAATCATGTCATGTGCAGCTTGTTCTTTATCAGTGAAAATGTTGTACTGAACGTCAATTTCCTGGCTTGCTAATTTAAACCATAATTGTAAGTTGCATGTGCCAACGGTTATGAGGTGCATCCTGTCAAACCTGCTTTTTGTTTTTTACTGCAGGGGTGCTGCACCATTTTGTGAAGATTCCACAGCTACCTAATTTTAAGGTGTGAGCTCATGTTTTCAACTATTGCTGTGGAGGATAAGTACATTGTAGTGCGGGGTGTTACACTTGGGCGTTGTAGTTTTCATCATTCATGAAACCAAAGCAAAGCATTTCGGAGATTTGTTTTGTGCATTTGATGCCTCGCGTTGGTTTCCTTCTCCTCTCCAGGTTTTCTCAGTTCTGGTGCACATTCATGATTCCCCACATTCGTGAGATCTATTTCCAGACTTCCCTTTCCGGAACTTGTGTGCTGTGGTTGTGCTGTTGCAGTGGTTCAGATGGCGTCTATGATCGATCGTTAAGCACGGTTGGAGCCCTCAAAAGCACTCAAGGTCATGTTGTGACAAGAAGATTACGCGTCGAATGTTTAGACTGAGTATCTCTCGTCACCGTTGTGAACTTTCTTCCGTGCAGTCTTTTATCAAGATGGGGTCTTTGCATACTACAAAATAAGTTATCATTTACCTCCACAACACAGGCAGTCGGTATCCTAGCAAGCTGATGTTTCTTTTCTGACTGCTACTCCGTCAGTTTCTACTTTGGAAGCCTGGGGTGGCATAGTGAATTGATATGTGAACCCATCTGCATAGGGCTGATATACTGATAATGAGGCTGATAGACCTAATACAGCTAAAGCTTGCAGAACCATACTCGTCTCACCTCCGTGAGTAGTTTGCATCACTGTTTATATTACTTTCTGGTGCTCTGTAGCCAGATCTAGTTGCGAGATTGTCTAACCCAGTTGTACTCTTGTGGGTTTCTGATATAGCACTATAAAAGCAGTAGGGAACTTGTGTGGTTTATGTTCCAGCTCTATCCACTTTGAGCAACACCCTGTATACTTTTCAAGGCCTATGTGAGACTACTGTAATTTTGCTAGTTGAATGTATCGATTCAAATTCGTATGATGTAATTTAAAATGACGAGATTCTTGGATTAACATAAATTTTTTTATGATCTGGATTTTCTAAAGATGGCCAAAATAATTCTGTTTTTTTTTATTTTTTACCTTGGGTTCAATTTATTTGAAAAGACGTCAGTTACTTAAACAGTAATAAACGTAAAATGATTGTGTATATAAATATATGATTAAATAAGCAGATTAAATCTCAAGAATTCTTTAATTTTAATTTTAAATTTATTGCGAGATTTTTTTCTTCTCTTTACATTTGATTTCATACTCCACATTTTTTTATTTAACATTCCTTTAAAATTTGAATTGCTTTTCATTTTAAATGGCATTCCGATGTTCAACCTGTTGAATTCTGAAGGCTTCACATTCCAACTAACGAAGTGGTCTATATACTTGCGTACACAATTGGTAACGTATGTCTGAGTGTGTATACACTTGTGCATTTACTATCATCAGACACAGATTATCATGTGGATAATTCCTCGGGATTGATGATTTCAATGCTAGAGGTCACAAATGGTTGCTATTTCTTCTCTTCACTTCCCTTCCCTCGTTTACAACGCTAGAATAATGGGATTGTCGGAAAAAGTGATGATTTGAGAGATTGTCTGTCGACCAGAATGTGCGAAATGTGAGAACTTGCATTGATCAGCAAAACGTGGAGGCAGCCTTAGGATCACTCTCATAAACATCTAGGCCACACTGCCACGAACCAAACTTGGTTGCTACCACTAGTCTCGAACAATGGCCCACTTTGAGAAAGCTTACTTATCTTATTAAATACTGTTCCAATAAATTGACCAAAAAGTTCAACGTAACAACGACTTACCATGCAAAATTCAAGGTGTCAGCACTCGTTTCGAATGGATTACAAGTTAACTCGAATGTGAGGCACACAGGTTGCGAGTCACCCTGCCGCTTATGGAAGAGTGGATTGTGCAGATGCACAGCAGAGACATCACACAAAACAAGCTGAGTCCCCGCCTTCTCCTTGTACTATCCTTACGACAGGAGCGAGATTCGATCCTCTCGGAACTCTACAGATTCATCTACCGTACTACCAGTAGTCTAGATTTCAACACGTGAACGCCCAATAGTTCGAATGCACAAAATGTGAGAATGGAAATAGTAGCAACCCCGTGTAGCAAGTGAAAACGTATAAAAGATAACTCGATTCTAAGGTTGATGTCCAGAGTTTGACCTTCTGGATTCGAAGTTCCCTTTACACGTTCGTTCAATTCGACATACACCCATGCCTCGCCCAGCCCTCCTGCTAATATGAATCGTGTCATCGAAGGCCAACTGATATACAGGACAACCATGTGCCAAGGGTCATTTAACGAGACTTTCGCTAAACTCCAAAGGCTTAACGTGCAAGTTAACCGAAGTAGAAATGACCAGGTTGAGAAGAGTTTGTTATTTGGATATGATACGAACAATTGTCCACGACAATGGGCGGCAAGGAGATCGAGCACTTCCCCAGGACAATACTTGCAAGCAATGAGGGCCTTAAACTATTACTTACCGACGCAATCACTCAGTAGGGTGATATCCGAGCGGGCCTTCTAGATAGGTGCGCATCTACAAAGAGGTGAGTAACTCTGCTTTGGCTTCAACATGTCTGGCAGGGCACGCTTGTTCTATACGAAGTCAAATCGCACCTACAGTGTGCAATAGTGGAAGGAGGATAAGAAGGATCAAAATAATAACCAACGCAATACCCATGCACATCCACTTCCGGGTGTTCCGTTGATGATTTTTGGCAATTTTCAGCTGTGTTGTTCCTCTCTCAACAAACGATGCCGCCTTATTCACCTGTGACTCGATGTCATTCAATTGCTCTCCCTGGGTTTCAACCAACGTTGCCATGTCCATGAAGATCTGGTGCAATTCGATTAAATTTCTCTCAATGTCCTTAACAGCATCGTGCCGTTCTTGAATCTCCTTTATTGTTTCCAAGACTTGGCCTCGCCCTTGCTCCTGGATTGCCTTTTGAAGGAAGGTCTCGCTGTTTCCAGTCTCGATGATATTTTCAATAGTTTCATCATCCGCATGCTGTCCAGTTACTGTATAATATCTGCCACATAAAAAAAGTTAATACGAGGAAGACTGAAGGAGATGACCATACTTGGAGTACAGCGCTCAGATATAACACTCAGGAAATTTACCACTTAGCAGATTTACACTAAGGGAGGACAGGTGCTTTAAGATACTAGCTATTCATGAAAAGGCAAAGAACAAACACTGGAGAGACGAGACCAGCCCGCACTGCATCTCAGTTTAGCTTGATCATTCCCACTAATTACCATACAGAGAGGTTTCAAGAACCAGGGTAAAAGGTATTTGCTCAAATAGAGGGTGCAATGAGCACTTTAGAGTGTCAGTATTCTTGAAAGAAAGGAAACCTGTTCAAGTCTAATTGACAAAGAACTACCCAAGAAAGAATCGAACTAACCACCAAGAGTCTACGAAAATTAACGAGATTTTCATTCAACTTGATCCCTGACCAAACCAGGATAATGGGTTACATGTGATGGCAAGACAGCGGCTGCATAACATTGTTCTCAAGAACAACCTCCAAATAAACAACAAGGGGACAGAATGAATCAGCGTTGATCAGTGTTCAATCGCAGGGAAATAAGAAGGAGCAATCCTCTGCCCACTGTAAAGGCACAGCATTCTTATACCTAGCCTATGGCATTGCTATGAAAGATATTTCAGAGCCAATCAGGTGTCCACGTCTCAGATTCCTCACTTCAAAGAGTCGGCAGTGACGTTGGGGATACTTGCAAAAGAGACTACAGAAATGTACTTAGCATGTAGGGTCAAGGGAACTCGCTATGCTTGGAAGACTCTCGGGCAGAATAAAACAGAAAAAAATTAAGCTGTTCAATTATCTTAGAGAGTGAAGGTGCGCATTTAGGAATAGCATAAAAATGGGTCCTCACCTCCTCTCCACAGTTTCCTTGTACTCTTCCATCATTTTCTGCCTGAGGATCTGAAATTCTCCCATCAGGTCCTTGAGCTTCTTCCTCAACGTGTTAGTGATGGACGATCGGGTCCTATCGGTTGGTGTTCCCTCTTCGCAACCTCTAACTCTTCTGTTCGCAGCATTAGCTCTGTCGAGCTCCTCGAGTTTGAACTTGATAGATTTGGCAATCTTTGTCACTTGCGCGATGTCTGCGTCCATCCGAGACCGCAAAGCTTTCATAGCCTGTGCCTTGTGCACTGTCCTGCTTTCTTCATTGGCATCCTTGACCTTTTCGAGACAATGCTTGATTTTTTCCATCTCACTCTTGATGACTCCCACCTCGTCAAAGAACTGCGACATATCAACTTCGCCATCTCCAATAGAGGCTTCCCCGAGTTCAATATCTCCCCTACGGATATCCTTCTTCAGATCCACGTAGTTCATAGCCTTACCAAACGAGTTGCTAAGAAGGTTGTTCATAGTGACTCACTCTCAAGCAATTTTGGTCGTGTTGCACAAAAACCACAGGACTCGCGCTCGCGAAGCTCCACTTTTCCACGCGGAAATTTCAAACTCGGGAACAGGCCTACGCTGTTAACAGCGTTACACTGACGGTTAGGTCAGTCAATATTAGAATACACGCTGTCCACTTCACATCCAAAATGCTGAACCTTACGCACACAATGCACTCCCATCTACTACAAAACTACACAAATCACACTTGCGACCACCTCGCAATCTCTAACTCTCACCCTGCGCTACAATGTCGACAACAATCTCGCTGACACTGTCAAGCTCGACCGCCTCATACTCGAAGAAATCCACCTCAACAAAACACTGCGGCATTCCCTTACACGCTGCAAGACATCTCTTCCATCGCGGGGAAAATCAACTGATAATGAATAAAAATAGAGGCAAACAAGTGAAAGAGAATGCAGTAGGGTGTAGAGAGGGTCCGGCCTTGTCCGAGCTTGAAACCAAATCAAACCACAAGAGAAATGAAAAACCGAAACGGACATTAGAAAACGAAAAGGGCAACAACGGAACTCGCTTCCGCAGACGATAAACTCAGCCTTCGACTAAATACCGCCCATCGGAATTTCATCCCCGGGTTGAGATTCTTGGCACCTGTTCTGCTCAGAACCCTCTGCCCGCCCGATTCCCGGGCAGCGAGCCTACGGCAGTAGTATCCATCGTTAATTAAATACTACTCTCCCAGTAACTAATTAATTGATTAATTAAACTATGCTTACCATTTGGAAGACTCCCCCATGGCAAGTGCTAAACTTCTCAATCAGAGCGTCACTTTTTCGAACCTCGCCAGCGGCGGGAGCGGGATTGCATTCGAGAGCGCAATCGATCAATTCAACGCGCTAGAGCTCGAAATTTCAGGAACTGC
The DNA here is from genome assembly GCF_059467195.1 of Physcomitrium patens. NCBI lineage: Eukaryota > Viridiplantae > Streptophyta > Bryopsida > Funariales > Funariaceae > Physcomitrium > Physcomitrium patens. The sequence goes on along the minus strand of NC_143410.1, from coordinate 17,918,937 downwards.
CCGAAGCCGAAGAATTTCAAAAAAAGTCATCCCGCTCGTATTCAGTCGAGGGTGGAGTCTCGTTTTCCCAATAGCGCCTGGCCAGGTGGCGAAGAGTGGGGTGAGCTGGAGCGGGGGAGGACCCCAAGAGGTTCGCTAAAAGCGAGGGCGTGCATGCGTGGACGCCCGCTCTCCCCCGTGTTTGAATTTTCCGTTGGAGAGTGTATCCGCCAGTGTCCAGCGTTTTCTGTTTTTTTCCTTTCAAATTGTCACATATAATCCAACAAAAGCGGCACCGCTCTTATAATTCACGTGTCAGAGTTGTGACAGAATTTGAAAATTCGCCAACAGCTCGACTGCAACCGCTTTAGAGCCAGTGAGTGAGCCAATCCTTTCCCATATTAACTACTTCGTTGCTTGTCCGTGCTCTTGCAGCCTCTGTGTTGTCCTTGATTTACGAGCCTTTCCCTCGCTCTCTCTCTCTCTCTCTCTCGCTCATTTTGTGCGTGTTGATTGTTTGCCAGTCATTCCATGGTTTGTTGCACATTTCAATTTTGGTATCTCTAGACTCTATCAGTCGCTGATAAAAACTTAGGCTAAATTAGTGTGTAACCAACTCTTTTAAGCGTAGTGAGCCTAAGTTAAGGTATGGATACTGTCAGTTGTGAGGATATGCTGTGAGTCTAATGAGTTGAACATGACGTACAGGACTAGAGGAGTAATCTTGGGCATTGTTAGCGTGTCACTGACTCTGTAGCAAATTTCAGTGTGATTGTGAAAGGTGCCTGTCCTTAGGCGCCATCAACGCACACCTGGGTGCTCCCATGTCCAACATTCTTCATTATCTGTCTCAAAGGTGCTCTAATTTCCTTCTTTTTGTTTTATGTGAGTGAGTCTGTGTTACCATGTGAAACATGAATTATCCAGAGCGTGGCATCTACTCTACTGTTTCGACTCAGCTGCCTTCATAGCTTGGAAATACTCCATTCTTGTGATTATCAGGAAAAAGAAAAATATCTTGAGCTCTACATTATGATCGTCTCGGCAGAGTTTTCCTTTCAGGTCATCCTAGGTCGAAAAGAGCCCATTTTGGTGATCTAAGAGAATGCAGAGCGAGGATTACGGTTCCAGTGTTTTACGAAAATAGACATTGAAGTCTTTAAAGAATCATTAGTTGTTAAGTTCATCAACTTCGTGTAAAAGGAGTGTTGGGCTTAAAGAATGAAATATTATTTTAAAACTCCAAAAATTCAAATTTTCAAAGAATGACTCTTTAAATGGTAATACTTTGGCGGTGCTAAATTTGAATTTGTTTTATATATTATTATCTCAAAAATTAATTATATGTCTTCTAAGAAATATATTTAGTTTGGTATTTGATAATAGTAGTAAATAGTTTCAAGCCAATAATTCCAGCACTATTAAGCATCAAAAACTACAGGTCTTACCAAGTCTAAAAAATGTTTCGAAGAGCTTTGGACGCAACAAAGAATATGCTTTGTACAAACAATGAACTTAAAATTCTTTGATATGATATCAACTATAATAATAATAATAAAGTAACATGATAATAAAGGTTTGATAATAAGTACTAAAAGCTTCATATATTGTCCAAAGATTGGTTTGCTAATGATTGCATCAAATCAAAACCAGAAATAAGGTACAAATGAGAGATAAACAAATATAAAGAATAACTTTCTTTTAAAGATTCAAAAAAAATTATGATGTTTTTTAAAAATTAGAAATATTTGAAGAATAAGAAGCAAGAATTATAATTATAAATATTTTGATTCTTTGTATATTTAAAATGAAAGAAGAAGAGAAAAAATTTAAAATTACAAATCTTATTTTATACTAATAAATTTGAATATGAAAATTTTAAGTAAAAAGAGTATGATTATGTAAATAGCTATTGAGCATTACAACACATTGAGTGCTTCAAATCAATATGAAATATAAAGTTAAATCCAAACAATAATGTACAACAAATATACTTTTAAGGATAGAAGTACAAAATTTTAGAACAATTGGTTAGTTGAGCTATCCCTCATACCACAAAAAAATAATTAAAAAGTACAAGTGTATAAGAAAAAAAACAAAGAAGCTTTACTTAAGGTAAACTACTATAGCTATAAATCCTTGCAACAAGCTTTCTTCTATCAAAATACTCACAACACTTGACTTGGTATACATGTCAAGTTTAGAGGGTCTTTTCTCTTATACTTCTAAATCCTAAAGGCACCAAAAAGTTCAGATTAGCTTGAATAAGCTTAGAAGAAAGAGTAAAATTCCAAAACTAAATCAAATCACATAAGCTACAATGAATTTGATTTAATATAGCATTTGATATTACCTCATGTGATAGTATGCTTTAGTAACCATTAAATCCTCGAAAAAAAGATATCTATAACAATTGGATAAAAAAAATATCAATTAAAATTACAAAAAAAATAATTAAAATAAATATATTGTGCCAATACTTTGGAAGATCATTGATGCTATAGACTACTTAAAACTATTCAAGACCTTAAATTATTGGTGTGACTACTATAATGTATTTATATAATTAAAAATTATAAAATATATATAGATTTTAAAATAATTGAGTTTAGTGAAGATTCAATTTTCTAAATAAAATATATATCTTTTTAAATTAAAATATATTTTTAATATATTTCAATATGCACAATTAATATTTATTATTTATAAAGTATTACATAGCCAATTATAGAGTCTTAAGTGAGGAATGCAAAGTATATAGATTCTATTTAGAAAGAATCTTTAAAAGAATAAAAAGACACATAGTAAAACTCAATCTAAAAAAGTACTTGTTAATTTCTTGCCAAGTTGAATATATAAGTTCTAAAATACATCTGAAAAAACTTGGTAGTATTTTTTGATAATAAAAAAGTAATAATAAATATAATATTACCAAAATATATTATTATATTTTAGTTATTTTAGAGACATATTATTATAAAATATTTATAAAAATATATGTAGATTTTGAAGTTTTTTCCTATTTTAGTTTTAAATAACTAGCCTTAAAGTTGGAAAGATTATAACAAATATATTTTTGGAGTTCAAGTTACAATTAGCTACAGCATCTATGTTGTAGTAAAAAAATCTAAAGAAGTCTTATTAGTTGCTTATTAATAGAAGTTTGATAATAATTGGTATAATTATTATATGAAATATAAATAAATGCATGTGATTTATGAAAGCTAAGTTGAGTTTCTTAAATGTAAACTAAAACATTGATTTAAATTATATCAAATCAATGAATATATATATATATATATATATATATATAGCTTGGAAAATATTTCAGTAAATTATATATAATTTATTTTAAAATCCAGCAGCTCCTCAACATTAAAATTGGTTTCAATATTTATAGAAAAGATAATTGATAAAATAATTATAAAAATTTACAAAAATACTATTTTATCTAGTAAAAATTGTTTAGATTTAATTGGATATGGCCACACATTAAATTCTATTGAAATTATAGAAGGTCCATTTAGGTGGAATATTAAACATTAATGGTAGGATTAAAAAAATATAAATAAATCTCACAAGAAATTTAATTTTGTGCAATTTGTGTATAATTAATGGTCTACTTGCTTTCAAATTAAATTATAATATAATCTTAAAGAAAATTAGAGAAGTACTACAATATTTTTATGTACATTTTTCTTTAAAATTTCCTTTCTAATATTTAATGCTACTTTTAAATCAGTTTATTATAAATAATAAATAAATAAATAAATAAAATTCTTAAAGATGCAAGACAAAATCTAGACATTGACTATTGAAAAAAAAAATCTAAAAACAGAGTTGTAAACATTGTTTTAGAATAAAAAATCATTGTAAATAAAATTTTATGGATAATAAAATATTAAAGACAAAAAAATAAAAAAGAAAAATATATTTAAGCATTTAATTTATTATATTTTTTAGACTAAACTCACCTTATTGTATGACCATTAAACTTTTTTGTACTTGAACCTCGTAAAACTATTTGCACTACCATGTTGTGCAAAGAGTTCAATATAAAGTAATGCCAAAATTCTTGTATGAATACTTATTTTTTACTAAATAAATAATAATGATAATAATAATAATAATAATGCAAAAAAAAAAATACAAAAATAATCTACTCACTTTGTTTGTAATAGGTAATAAGATTTTTTCACATTATCAGTAGTATGTGGTATGTTTTTAAAAATAACACATGTTTACAAATAAATAAATAAATATATATATATATATATATATATATAACTATCTAGCTTGGTATCTATTGATACTTAAACATATCATGGTATCGCAAGCATAATCGAGTACTTTAGTATTATATCTTTGACATTAATTTTAGTAATTTTAGATCACACAATCTAATATGCATACAATATTTAGGTCTATGGTTCAACCAACATGAATAAATCAAAATAAAGAATAAAGAATATAGAAATTATATGATATAATTATGTATCTAAATTGGTAAAACAAATCATATAATATGATACTCTAAATTAAAAAGATGGAAAATAAATTTTTGATGTATAATCTTGCCACCATATTAAGGATTATTTGATATTAATTTATATTGGCTAATATATATTATGTTGTAATAACTATCAATTTTTTATTTAAATTTCAATATAATTATGTACAAGCATCTTTTATGTGTTATTATGTATTATTGGTTTCATGTAAGTGGTTAATATAGAAATGTTAACAATTATTTTCAATATTTATTTTTGATCTGCAAATAAAGATAACAAATATTGATTCTTATAGAGTAGACTATTATAAGCAAAAAAGTAGGAACAATTGTAATCAATAGTTTCTCCAACCAAACATAATTTGGCTACATTTTTATTTTTCAATCTTAAATTAGAATAATAAAATTTATTTAATGATAGTAAATTTAATATGTATATATATATGTATATATATATATATACATATTTTATAATAAATTCAGAAAACACAATGATTTTCTGAATGGTTTTAATTTTGTTCTAAACTTCTATGGAAGTACATTTTAATGGCAAAAAAATTAAATTTTGGGTCAATAAAATATTAAGGTAATTATTTTTATTATACTATAATATTTCATTGTTATACATAATAAAAAAGTAGAAGAATTAAATACTTTAGTTTTAAAAACTGTACATAAGTATACAATTCATTATTACTTGAATAATAATTTATTGTTTTTTTGGTATGTAACACTATATACTGTCATCTTAGAAATAATTTTAGGACTTTTAAAAATCAATAAGCATTTTCAAATATATTAGTAAATGAAATAGAGCAATTAATCATTATTACATAAAATTCATGTATAACTAAATTTACTATGATAGTTTGTTTTTAGATATGTATTCTATCAGCTCTAATCTTGTTTTTCTTTTCCTTTTTTTTTTTTTTTTTTTTTTTTTTTCTGAAATTTAAAATTACCATAATCAACCAAATTTTTATGATTTCCAAATAGCTATCTTAATCAAAATTTTAATAAATTGTCATTTTATTTTATCATTTTAAATTCTCATATTTCAATATTTAGCTATTTTATAATATTGTGCCAATATCTTATTTATTTTCAATGTACAATATATAATTCATATTTTAAAGAGAACATACAAGGAAAATTATATATATATATATATATATATATATATAGGCAAGGTAAAAAAAATTAAATTTCAAAATACTATAATTATAATTACAAAGAAGTATTTTGTGTATATGTGTTTGTTTATATGGATAATAAAAAAATAGAATGTAAAATAATATTTGAATTGAAAATGAAAAATAAAAAATATATTTTGAATATAAATTTAATTATAATAGACATTGTATTCTAATTGTACGAAATTTATATGTCTTAAAAAAGATACTTTTAATAGAAAAATACAATAATATTAAGCTTATTGTACTTTAGTTTATTATTATTCATAATATAATTAAAGATTTAAATAAAAATATTTATTTGTAAATTATTTGAAAACGACAATTTTAAGCTAGTCTTCTTTAATCCCAATCTACTTTTAATCTCAAGCACATGTAAAGCTTGAATTGGTTTTATACATAAACGGTTTTTAGAAATTTGATACTCATGCTTCTAAAAGAAGTTTTGAGTTTTGATCAAGTAAATAACACAATAATACTATTAAATTTTGATGGTTCTGAAACAATCAAAAAAAAATAGTTCTGAAAGACTGTAAGAGATTCCACAAACACTGCAATTGTAAACTTTCAGTGGATAAAAGCCATGTTCTACTCCAAAATAACCTTGAAAATTGTGTAATTTCACACTGCAATGAAACTTCAAATTGGGAAACATGTATTTCAAACATATTGTGTATATATATTGTTTATTACAATCCAAAACTCGAAAAGCATGCATATGAAATTCACATCAGAGTTGTATTTATAGAAGTCTAAAGTCTGAAATAAAATCAAAATAAAAAGATGCCACCTTAATGTGAATATTATAAAACACATCAACTATTTTACACATTCGTTTTTATTGCAGAATGACTTCTGTAGCATAATTTCTCCTAAATAAACTTACACTTGTGTTGTGAACAACATGAATCTCAAAAAGTAATGAAATTAAATCTTGTAGACTTTTGTACGATACATTTTCAGCACCGCGGTTAAGAAATTTCAAAAGTAGAACAAACAGAACCTTAAATTGCTGGTCTCAAGACACAGCCCGCACAGTTTTTCAAAACTCTAGCAATTCAATGGTTCGAAGTTCGTTTCACAAAAATAGCATTCCCAGAGAAGACGATGGGATCAACTCACATACAAGATGAAGATTCAAAGCAGCAATGCGTCACAAAGCACATTTCGTCGTGGAACTTATTCAAGGAAGAGGCTACGCACATTGTAGCGCATGAATCGCACGCAAAGTCGATCCCCGAAAACCTGCAACACTTGCCGACGGCGTGGAGGAGGGGAGAGCTTGCGGCGAAAAACCTGTACAGAATTGCACTCGCATAAAACCATTCACTAACAAATAAATCAGCTACAAATAAATAGGGGGAATTCCACGCTCTGATGATTTTGAAACGACGTGTAAGAGTGGTGGCGCGGATCCTAAGAATAAGTGAGGAGAAGAGGAGGAGAAAGGAACTCGGAACTCAAAGAAGACCGAAAGAGCGGAGAAGAGGGATGGCAAGGACGAGAATCAAAACAATGAGCAGAATAATAGCGATGAGGCACCACTTGCGCGAACTGCGTTGTGTGTTCTTCGCAACTTGCAGCTGTTGAGTGCCTCGCTGTATGAAGGACGATGCCTTGTTCACCTGTTGCTCAATATCATTCAGCTGCTCTCCCTGCGCATCAACCAGGGTGGCCATGTCCATGAAGATCTGGTGCAATTCCAAAAGGCTCCTCTCGATGTCCTTCACAGCGTCATGGCGTTCCTGAATTTCTTTGATTGTCTCGAGGACGTGCCCTCGACCTTGCTCCTGGATCGCCTTCTGTAGGAACGTCTCGCTGTTTCCAGTCTCAATGATGGTGTCTATCGTTTCTTCATCCGCATGTTCTCCCGTCACTGTGTAATACCTGCAATTCGCAAGGATGCATACAACATTGGCTATCATGAGTACTCCTCCGCATGGAATAGACACAGCACAATGTGAATGAGTCTGGAATCTGATGCGCCTTCAAGTGAGTCTCGAACGTTTATGTCTCTGTAAAAGAATGCACGCAAGCGTTGCCTGTAACAATGTGGAAGCATGTGACAGAAAAGGTGAAATCCTTACCTGCGCTCCACGCTTTCTTTGTATTCATCGTTCATATTTTGCCTGAGGATTTGGAACTCTCCCATCAGATCCTTTAGTTTTTTTCTTAAAGTGCTGGTGATTGACGTCCGGGTCCTGTCAGTTGGTGCCCCCTCCTCGCAGCCTATCACCCTTCTGTTTTCGACATTGGCTTTGTCCAGTTCTTCAAGTTTGAATTTGATAGCCTTAGCAATCTTGGTCACTTGCCTGATGTCCGTCTCCATGCGCGCTCGCAGAGCTTTCATACCTTGTGCTTTGGTCACTGTCCTACTCTCGTCATGTGCATCTTGAACTTTCGAAAGCAGTTGTTTGATTTTTTCCATCTCACCCTTAATAACTGCTACTTCATCGAAGAATTTCGTCATGTCTATTTCAGGCCCAGTCGACGCCTTATTCCCGAGTTCAATATCTCCGTGCCGTGAATCCTTCTTCAGATCCACATAGTTCGATCCATCTCTGCCAAAAGACCTTGAGAGAAGGTCGTTCATTGTGATTACAACTCAACAATCTCTCGCAATATGAAATGAAAAATCCAAGTTCCTTAATAAGGCAGCTGGCTTGCCACTACTTCAGAAACCCCTAAACACTACTATTCGTCCCACGCTTCTTCACTGTAGACCTTGAAGCAAAATCTCAGCCGACCAGAACGAAGCTGACACGAGAGGCGGAGCTCGCCTGATCCTTTCCACCTCGTCCGTAACCATCATCACTCTGTGAAAGAAATGCGCCATACCCCGGTAGCTTCCAAAGAATCTAGATAAATCTCGCGTAATGTCACCAGAAAATATGTATTTTCAAATATCACACTTTCCTCACTTGGTTTGCTTCGAAATCCTAACAAACAAACCCAAGATTATCAATCTTCTGGTGCTACAACATTGAATCTCAAAGCCTCCTCATAGATCGGCACGATGCAGGCAAGTTGAGGCCAACACTACATAGCGTTGACAAGCGCTACACTCAAGCAATGGTGCTGCAGAGATTACTCAGCTGGACAACAAACCGTTTATACAAAACGGTCAACTCCTTGAGACGAAGAGAAAAGAGCCTCAAAAAGTGAGCCAGCAGCTTAAGTACTCAAAAGTAGATCCAGAGTAGAATAATAGTGATGGGCATCGAACATCACGACGCGAGAATTGGCGTGTCAGGGGATTCCTAGCGTAAAGGGGAGAGCAGTGGAGAGAGCACCAACAGCCCAATTACATCCGGGGAAGATCAGATGTGCCTTAGGAGACATTGCCACGATTCTCGCGATCAGATGCTAAGTAAAGACCAGCGCAAAGCCGGGAATACACAATCACACGCCCTATATTCAACCCGCCAGTTGAATCCACACGGTAATATTCCACCAGATAGAGAGTGTTGCCCAAAGGATTCTTGTAGATAAGGTGGAAGGGTAACCAAGTTGGCACGCACACGGCCGACGAATGCCGACATTTACTCACATTCACCGCTGGCATTGCGAGATGCCACTTGCAGCAAAACTGATTTCGTCTCGCGGAGTGCATAACATGCCTCGTCCCAAAGTTCTAAGGCATCACTCACTCATTGTCGAATTTGTTATGGTACACGAGTATTCAGTGTCATAGTCCTTTCTTTACCATGGTTGTCATATTGTAGCACCTATTTCCCAGGATTATAAAATGTGTGGTGAACTTTAGAATTGTCCGTGTTTTCAGCTGTTCGTTTTAGTCGAGCCCCCAGCAGATGCTAGAGTAGCCCAACAACTCTAGAGTGTGTCGGAATAGAACTCATACCAGAGAATGAAGACATTGAACAAAATATCTCATATTCAGAAGTGTAGTTGAAAATTTCTACACTAGAAAATGACTCGTGTTTGATCCGTAGTTGATGCATCTCTACACTGGCTACCCAGAACTATTCAGCAGCAACCGTGTTATATCAAAACTTCCCGTAGATTAATCTAGCAGTTCCCACCTCAGTCTGCATGCGTGGACACCAGAAAAACCTCTAAATAGGTGCGTTTCCTCAAAGAGCCTACTGTTCAATGTAAACACCACCCCTACGCTATTCAGTTACTACAACGGTTTCTATCAAAAGTTACTGAACCGTTACTGTCTCCAGGGAAGAGAGGTCAAACTTTCGACCATTATCACATACAATTGCAAAATTTGAGTAGCCATTCTAAATTCAAGCTTTGTGCTTGGCTGCAATGTGCTGGCTCATAGAAAGCTCCGAGGTAAACGTCCTGGAAGATCATGTTTGCATACATCATCAGAAACCAATCAAAACACGCATTTTCAACGAAAGAGGACTCAACTAGACTACAGGCAATAAGGATGTAATCTTGAGGCTATCATAACTCGAGGAAGCTTTACATCATGACCAAAATAAATAAATAAATACATGGAAATAACGAACCAAGCGACAGAGTACAATGCGATGCTCAAACCCTCCATCCCCACTTCTCTTTCAGCGTCTCTGTAAATCTTAACTATGCTTCCGAATGAAACTATAAAACAGTAACCATTCTTAAATGCCTCAAATTAGCGAGATAAAATGCTCTGCAGAACCGGCATACACGAGATACTAACAACAATCACATCAGTCTCTGAACAAAGACAAATTGACCAGTTTTAGGGAATCCCACCTGTCACAACCCGTGCATTTATACTGTCCAGACTTCTTTTCAGACACAGGTGTGGTTGGAGGGGCAGTAGGAGTACCCTTCGGTGTCTGTCGACAGAACAAGTTATCTCATTAAGACAACCACAATTCTAAGAGTGATCAAATGCTCCGACATACAGTCAAACAGGGCCAATATAGGCGACGGATGCTCAGGTATCTCACATAATATATCCCCATTCAGGCCCCGACGGCTCACATGTTATGATTGATCCTTATCACATCCATCCCAACAGGCGCTTGAGATGAAACAAATCTGTGTAAATAATCATGAAACGCAATGACCAGTTTAAAAACGCATGCTTACCTTAGCTGGCTTCACTCCCTTGTCTGTGGGGGTTTTCGGAGTCTCATTGGCCACAGGCATCGCCTGCCCTCCCTTCACTCCTTTCTTCCCTCCAGAACCAGATGCTGCATATAACACCCCGTCATCAATCAATACCTACATACTCTCGAGCGACACCACATCCATAGGATTGAAAACCGACAAAGTATTCCAAACTATCAGACATAGACCACTCAGGAAGTTAATAACGCCCTCTCAGAGCCCATTTGGGTACAATGTTGCGTTTCACTAAAGCGACAAGTTCTTCAATACTTTCACTCACTGAACTCCACATGCTTTGCTTAACGAAAGAGGACAACTAGGCTGCTTGCAGCGATAAGGTTCTGCTAGCAATCTTCCACAGCTCCTTTCCTGCTGTCATTTTCATTTTCAAAAGACTCGCAAAACTACTACTTTAGGCCCGTCTGGACAGTGATTGATAGCATCACCCTTCTAATCTTGATCAACTAAATAGTGGAATCACCTGGCTTGGGAGAGGCATCCGTCTTAGACTTCTTCTCGACAACCTTGGTGGCCGGTTCCGCTGCAGCTCTCTTCTTCTCAGCCTACAATGCTATTACTTTTAATAAAAGCATTACCATGACACATTCTTTTGACTAATAACTCCTGCATTGACCTCTGCAAATACACATAAAAGCATTTCGACCAATGCGATTGCAAAAAGCGTGTCGCTTAGTCATGCAGCTTGTACAATCACCAAACAGACAACTCTCACAATTACAATGCAAGCTTCACCTTGGGTGCTTCAACCTTGAGCTCTTCCTCCTCAGACTCATCAGACTCGTCCTCGTCGTCCTCTTCGTCCATGTCCTAAAAAAACATAAACCATTGTCAGACCAATTCAAAGAGAAGCACTGAAGCTAGAGACAGAAACAAGACCAACAACAGCGGATAAGCAGGAACTAGCGCGTGTTGGAGCGTCGAGAAGTGATCAACGAGGAAATAGCCAGCAAGTGAGGCAGTAATCTATGCAGGCCATAACATATCTGCAAGGGCCGCTTTCGGGGTCTGTAGATCTCATGTACACCTACATAATAACCTAAAAACGTACTAAATACACCTCATCAGAGGCATCAGCCGCGCCAAACTCGTCATAAGGATCAGAGGCTTAGTAGCTCACAAACAAGTCCCGTACCCTCATTCATTTAAATCCAACCTACCTGGCAGCTTATAATATTCACTTATCGGTCCATTCACCCACGAATCAATGACAGTACGGTGAGGAAATGCCAACGGGTGTGAGATACGACCAATGAGATTCAAACCTGCAAAGCGATTTCACACATCACCCATACAAGCCTACAGCTCAGTGTCTGAAACCACAACTCACATCGTCTGAATCTTCCTCGTCGTCTTCCTCGTCAGAAACATCATCCTGGACTACTTGCTTCTTGACAGCTTTCTGAACAGCATTTGCAGCTGCAGTGGCTGCCTTACCAGCCACCTCCGTGATAACCTTCCCCGCTTTGTGCTCGATTGGAACCGCCGCAGGCACATTGGCATCCTCTTCGTCGTCCTCTTCTTCGTCTTCATGCTCATCTGAATACTTACGTCAGGCACTCAATTCCGATAGCTGTGCCGGAATTACAAACACGAAAGATACTACAACTTCGAGTGAGTGTGTGCTAAGCTCTTCTAACAAGTGCCAATCATCAAATCACCCACTGCACAAGACAAGAAATTCTAATTTACAAAACTAAGATCATTCCAAGCTGATAATTACCTTCAGAGTCATACTCTTCTGGACATTCAGTTCGGTATCCGCATAAGTAGATACTTGAAGAGCTGCTGCTGTGAGAAACCTTGAACTCTCTATCAAAAACAAGATCCAGTTGCATTTGGTCGCACTTGCCCTCGGAAAGAGTCCCCAGCACAATCTCACTGTCGTCAACAAGAACCTTCAAGATTACCCTTTCATTTTCCTTTCCGCTTTTGGCCTTGCTTTTTCCAAGAGCGGCCTGATACAACAAAGTCAAAATGAGCCAATGAGCAAAGAACAGTACTAAACTGCTAGTATACGAAGTTAACTTCCCTCGTTGTGTCCAAATAAACAAGCACGCTATTCTTAAGTTTCTCCACTACGCATATTAAACAAGAGCGTGCTCATCAAGCATCTCTTACAGTACAACAGCTGGAAGTCTACACTGTGCGCACAACAAAATATTTTGAAGAGAAATCAAAGTTAATGCTACTGTACATACCTGTGAAACATGAAGGTGCATTCCATCGCCTGGAGGGCATGAAGTAGGCTTGCCAGGCGGCACTTCGACACCTGTACCACCAGACAATTCAACGTTCATATAATGACGATTAAACTCTAACAAGAAAAACGACGATAAGCATTTATTCATAAACAATGCGGTGATATTAACAATCCGATTCGACTGATGTCAAGAAAATAATCTCTTGTCGGATAAGAAGCAGGCTCAGCACAGAACTCATTCAATTCTCCACAGGTATCGAAATCTAAACCATCCAGGATAAGGAACTTGGAAAGAAAAGGAGATACAAACCAAATAACGATGAGCGAGTATGACCAGGGAGTACATTCCAAATCTCGTGAACGAAATACGTGTACAATCAACGTCTCCGACCATGCCTACCATCTTACGACGATGACAATACACCCAAGTACTTGTAAACCTGAAGTTCTGATTCATCTAAACCTTTACAGCTCTTATAATACCATAGGAGAAGCTCACATGATAAGAAATCGATTGCTATCGACTAATACAAACAGACTCTCGCCTTTAAAATTCTGGCGCTTAAACCCTCGGCAAGAATCGCACGAACCAGCGGAACAAGACTGAAGCCCGCTTGCAACTTGCTCAGAGTATTGCTCTTGCTCGCCATGATCGCGGGATAGCATCAATAACTGTAAAGTCTCCTTCACAGGACCAGAATTCATAAATCGCAAGAATACATTCCGAAAACAGGGTATAATGAGATTTAAGAGTATCCATACCCCAAAACTCCATTGCGCTGAACGGTTTGATTCGGAAAAAGTTGCTTCGTAACAGATAGTCTGCGAGCAGAGTGTGCTCGTAAGCGACAAATAATTCACGGAGTTAGACCGTCATCGCCGCATTTATGTTTGCCAAAAGAAGCTGCCGCCATCGCTCATCCAGTCACGGTTAGGTTAACTACCGGCTGTAGCCATTGTGCGACCGGTTTAGAACTGTATTTTTTAATTATAAGTTTGATGATTTCAAATATGTTGTACAGTTATACTGTAATCATGTCCGGAACTTTTTAAAGATGGGTTTTAGTGGAGAAGACTCTGGATTAAATTCCTATTGAAGATGTCAAATAAAAGAGTCAAATAATCACTAACTAAAACAAGAAGAAAAAATAAAATTTAACAAACTAAGGGCTCTTTAAAAATAAAAATAAAAATCCCATTCCCATGTTCACAGTTTGTATAAATTTCTTTTGTTTTATAACAAGCTCACCATATATTTCATTGAATATCTTAGAGTTTATTTTAAAATCTTTGTAATACTTTTTCTTATCTTTGGAACACACAATTTTAGTTCTTAGTGGATCTTTAAAACATCCCATAAAATGGTTTAAAACTACTTTTTAAGAGACCTCAAGATTTATTGCACAATCCTATACGGTCAATAACAAACTTTTATACAATTTTCAAAGGTACACCACATACCTTATAAACTAATACCTTTGTTGAACAACACATTAAGATTGTGTAGACTAAGGAATTGGTCACAAGACTTTCCAACTTGCTATAAAATTAGGCAAGATAAGATGTTTCTGTCTGCATTACTTATTGTATAATTCAAAAAAAATTATTTTATTTTATTTTATTTTTTGTTTTTTCTATAAATCAACCAATAAATATGTTATAAAAAAATATATAAAATAAAAGGACAGACCTTTTTTATAAGGATAAAATACATATTATTTACACTTATGTAAAAAAATTACTTTAATTTTTGAATAACAATTTTGTGGACTGATTTTGAATCATTTTTGAAATAAAAAATACAAATGATCATAAAAAAAAAATAGAAAATAAAAAAGATATGTCTCTGGTCTTATATTCTATATTATTCTAAAATTGTAATTTAAATCTTTGAATTTTATAATAAAACATCTTTAAATTTTAAAATAAAATACAATTACACTTAAGCTTCTTCTTCGTTGAATAAATTTTAAATAACTTTGGGTTTTTGAAATAGAAATCATAACTTTTGAATAATCTAATAATCAAGAACTAAAAGGTCTATTTATAAAATTTGTTTAAATAATATAATTAGAATTTAAAGAACAATTTGCAATAACTAAAGTTGAAATAAAAATGTGTACATATTTTTAAGTACAATATAAAAAAAATGACTCTTAATTGGTTGAATAGATCTTTATTGTTTGTATACAAGTTTGAATTAGATGTCTTAGTGTCAACTTGGTCTTGATTAATATGTCTTTGTTTTTAATAATAATGATTTTGACTCATCCTAACATCAATTTATACTATAAATTTGTACATAGTTAATAGTATTGTGTAATAATATTAAATCCAAAATATTTTAAAATAAATAAAGAAATAAAATTTTTAAAATCCAATTTTTTTTTTATAATCTAATCTTTTTCTAAAAACCAAACCTTCAATAATATCCATTTTTAACACTCTATAATTTCTTAGAATCAATCATCTAAGCAGTTTCAAGTATTAGTTCTTGTAAAAATATATACTAAAAATTAATAAATTAAATCTATTAGAAGAAAGGAATTCTTGCTTTTCTAGAAGAAAAGTATATTTTCTAATAATTTTGTAGATATCACTCATCTAATTTGTAGTTTTTTTAAAATAGTTTTGTAGAGTTGATTTTCTCTATCAATCTTCACTAATATCAAAAAGTAATCTATTGTTGTTATTATTTCTGTGTGTATATGTGTATGTATGTGTTATTTTTTCATATTCATATCCAAATAAAATAGCTATTTTAAAGTAAGAGATGTATCACATGATAAAACTAGTATTGTTGAAAAAGCTCTTAAAGGATTGACTACCATTTAGGTGTTGGAAACAAAGCAATGCATAATTCTATGTGTGTAGGAATACTAACATACTTGAATGATCAAAGAATGGTGGAATAGACTAAAGATGGCAAAAACTGATCTCATCTCACATCAATAAAATCTACAATAACTTCAATCCTCAAGTTTGAAATTACAACTATAAAATATAAGTTGTGGTAATTCATGTATCTTTAGGGCTGCATTGCTATTAGATTTTGATTAAGTTAATATCATTTTGTTTGAAAAAAAATAATAGTGGTATTGGAAGTGATCACAAATAGACATATCACAACAAAAAATGTTGAAACAAATTCTTTCTATTGAGAGAGTTATTCCATATAATACACTTTAAGTCTCAAAAAGGCTCATGAGTAATGTCAATACAATGCCTTTATTATCAATTGACTTATCAACAACTGCTAATTGATTTGTAAGTACTTTTACCTTATTGACATGAGCCATGAAATCATCTCCTTCTTCTATCTTTACCATTAAGAACTTCTTCCTTGTCCATAGAATCTTGGCAAGGTTTCTACTCTTATAGATGTTGCAAAGAGTCTTTCATGCTTTTGCTGATCCATTACGAGCAATTATATGTGAAAAGTTAGCATCATCCAAATTTGATGTAATTATGCCAAAAGCCTTCTTTTCATGACATTTGTACTTGTATTTCACCTTGACATTAGCATCATCATTTGGAGGCTCTTCACTTTCATCTACCATGTTCCAAAGGTCTAATGAAGAAAATAAAAGTTTAGAAGTTGTCACCTCTAAACTTCCTAATCACTCTCAAATTCTCACCTTCACTTAAAACCATGTCTATGAAAAGGATGTATCAAAAAAAATCAAAAAAAGAGAAGAAAGAGCTCTCAAAATCAACAAGAAGATGTTGTTTCTTTGGAAACCTAAAATGCCCTCTTTGTGAATAAATAAGTGATTTCACTCTTTAATAACTTTCAACTTTACTTATAAGACTTCTTACAAGTCTTATACTCTATTTTAACCTCTTATATAAGCTTTGTCACTTTCCAATCAACCTTCTTCTCTTCTAAAATACTTCTAACCTCACAATATATTTCTTATCATTATGAGAGGATCCCAAGGGAAGTTTATCATATAAAACGACAATGATAGATCACAAATGATCAAAATCAGTAAAGAAACTCAATACTAATGTTCTAAAACATCATTCTAAGGTATGTAACAACCTCCAAGATTATCAATGCACTTAACAAAAAGTAAGAACAAAACTACATCAACAACTAGATATAATAATGGAGTTAGATGATACCAAATCCTAACATCAATAATAACCAAAAGATCTACTCTTTACAAAAAATGACCCTTTATAGAACTTCAAAACTTACAATAAAAGGTGAGTGGGCTCATAACCTATTAAAGAATAAGCACTATGAAGTCACAATACAACATCAACAAAGTTATACACAAAGAGAATATGAAGTAAGATATCTTTTACTTCCAACATCCATTACTTATAAGTAGTAGCTCCTAGCTTAATGAATAATTTCTATCCTATGATGACTACATACATCTAATATTCTACTAAGACTATTTATTCTTATCTTATCTACTATAAAAATATGCTTTTAGTATATTTTATATATTCTTAAGATCTTTAGTCCTTTCATCTACTTTATCTCTTCACCTTCTTACATACTAAGAGCCAATCCTTTAATGAATAGCAACTTATCAAAGATAATATCTTCTACAAGGTAACTTATTCTACTTTCATTTTTACTTATTTATTTTAACATGGAAAACATGATGCAATTTGTGTTGCAACTAATAAGATTTGTATCTTGTGACAAGGCAATCAATCAGTGATATCACATGTTTGATAATTTTGACAATTAGTAATTGATGTCAAGTAGGATGATATTGCCCTTATTAGCCAATTTCTCTACAAATTATAATATGAGGTAAAAAAATTGATGTTCAACTTATATAATCTTCAAACATAGAGTCAAGCAATTAACTTTGTTGTGAAGTATGACATTCATTTTTTTGAGTTTTTTTGTAAAAGTCATAGATGGCTGTCAATTATCTTTTAGAAATATTATTCATGAAACACTTCCTATAGATGTAACAATAAATGGTCATAATAGTTGTATAATTTTTAATATAATTAAGTCTCTCTGTAATTTGGTCATTTTAGGTTTATTATGGCTAAAAATGTATAATCTTTTGATAAATTGGATTTCTTCAAAACTTTTTTCATATCATTATTAAGAGTTTTATAAAAAGCCATGAATCTAATATAGCCAAATTCATATTCATAGGCGCAAAAGCTTTCTTGCATGTAGCAAAAAAAAGATTACCTTTTGTTATTTATACCACACTTATTTTTTATAATGGAAAGACTTCATGTTGCATTCCAAGTCAATATTAAGATTTTCAAGGTATTTTTGAGAAGAAGAATGCAAATATTTTCCTAGGGTATTGTCCATATGATTGCTCAATTGATCTTAAAGAGGGAAGTTAACTACCATTTGGTCCAATCTGTAGTTTATCACAAAATCAATTGGCTGCATTCAAGAAGTACATTGATGAGAACTTAGCAAAGAATTTCATATACCATTTAAAATTTCTTGCAAGAGCTCCTATATTATTTGTAAAGAAAAAAGATAGATCTTTATGAATATATATAGATTATCAAGGACTCAATAAGATTACCATTAAGAATAGGTATCCTTTACTCTTGATATTTGAACTTCTTAATCAAGTAAATGAAGCTAAGATCTATATAAAAATAGATCTATAAAGAACATGTACCTTGGTTTACATTAAAAAAAAGAGATAAATAGAAGATTGCATTTTGAACAAGGTATGGGCACTTTGAATATAATATCATGCCTTTTTGACTCATGAATGTACCAATTGCTTTTTAACATCTTATAAACGATTT
Organism: Physcomitrium patens; assembly: GCF_059467195.1. NCBI lineage: Eukaryota > Viridiplantae > Streptophyta > Bryopsida > Funariales > Funariaceae > Physcomitrium > Physcomitrium patens. The sequence continues at coordinate 17,900,192 of NC_143410.1, read as the reverse complement.
TTTTTGTGAATTTTTAGATGATTTTTTATCTATTATTTAGATAGTATTTTAATCTATTTTAAGAATATAAAAGAGCATGAAATTTATATTTTTTGTATATTAAAAAAACTTAAATATGCAAGATTGTATACCAACTTAAAAAAACATATTCTATATTATTCAAATTGACTTTTTAATATATATCATTTCCAATAAAGGACTTATGATGGATCCAAAGAAGATTCTAACTATTATAGATTAGAAGATTTCAAGAACAATAAGAGATGTATAATGCTTTTTAGACTTTGCAAATTACTATTGAATCTTCATGAAGAATTTTTTTCAAATTATGGTTCTTCTTATATGTCTTACATGAAAAAAAAAATGATTGGAAAAAAGAAGCTGAAGCATCATTTAAAGCCTTGAAGTTTGCATTTATTTTTGTACCAATTTTATATCATGTCAACTTTTTAAAGGCATTTCTTATGAAAATATATGCATCAAATTTTACTATAGATATTGTTTTGTTATAAATAGAAGAAGATGACAAGATCTATCCAATAGCTTTCTATTCCAAGGAATTTTCAACGACTAAGATTAACTATGAGATTCATGACAAAAAACTTTTTACAATTATGGATTCTTTTTAAGAATGGCATTATTATCTAGAAGGTGCTTCTAACTAACTCACTATATATATTAATCAGAAGAACCTTGAGTATTTCATGTCAGCATATGTTTTGAATTATTGCTAGGCTTATTAGACCATGTCTTTGTCAAGATTCAAGTTCAATATCACTTATCAGTTAGAAAAACAACAAGGTTTATTCAATCCCTTTTCTAAACATTCTTATCAAAAGTACAAAAAGAAGGAGATGTAGCTTTTGATTAACAAAAGATAATTTTATTGAAGTCAAAAAAATTTCTTCTTTGAGTAGTGAAATCAACATTAAGTATTGATTCAACTTTTTTCAAGCAAATTTAATCAAATATGTTCTCTGATCTTCTTATTCATGATATCAAAAATACTTCTTCTAAGTCTTGTAATACTTCGAAGTTTGAGTTCAAAAACAACCTACTTTATTTCATAAGTTGTGTATATATTTTAGAAAGAGAAGTACATTTATATGTTCTTCAAGCATGTCACAAATTTCCAAAAACATGACATTTTGGATATAACAAGACTTTGGAGCTAATATGTAAAGATTTTTTTGCAGTTGCAAACATAGAAGGTTGTAAAAGACTTTGTTCAATCATGTGACATTTGTTTAAGATTAAAAATTCTTTATCATTGACCTTATGGACTTCTTTGGCCACTACGTATTTTAAAACAACCATGGTCTCATATTTCTATGGATTTTATTACAAATCTTTGAATCTTACATTTGTGTGATTTTATATTTGTGATAGTAGATTATTTTATTGAAATAGTATATTTTATACTATGCACAAAATCTATCACAAGTGAAGAAAATACCAAGCTTTTCTTTGACAATATCTATCGATATCATAGATTTCTAAAAGATATTATATCGGATAAAAGAACTCAATTTGTATCAAGTTTTTAGAATTTTTTTTTTAAGATTCTAAAGGTAGACATAAAGCTTTTTTTGACCTTTCATCTTCAAACTAATGGACAAACAAAGTGTATAAACAAAGTTTTGAAGCAATATTTAAGATATACCAACAAGATGATTGGACAATCTTCTTATCATTGGCTAAGTTTGCTTATAATAATACAATTCATTCTTTTATGCAACAAACATCTTTTTTTACTAATTATAATTATCATCTATGACTTGATACTTTTGACACTTCAAAAGTTAATAATCCTATGGCAAAAGATTTAGAAAATTATTTGTTACAACTACATGCAACAATGAAGGTATAATTAAAGGAAGCTCAAGAATGACAAAAGATCAACTTGGATGCCTATCAAAAGGAACTACCACAATTCAATGTAGGTGATAAGGTATGATTACTTCATTGTAATATCAAAACTACTTATTTTTGTGATAAGTTAGACTATTGCAGGCTTGGATCTTTTCTTATTTGTGAATTAATCAATCTAGTTACTTATTAATTACATCTATCAGAGTCAATAAAGATCTATCTTGTATTCTATATGTTTCTTCTTAGATTATACAAGAGTGTGAATATAGCAAAAAAAAGACAAGTTCCACCTCTTCCTATAGAAGTGCATAATAATGAAGAGTTTGAAGTGGAAGAAGTTTGACTCAAGGCGATGCCAAAATAACTTAAAATATCTTGTCTATTGGCACAAATATAATATTAGTGAATGTATATGAGAGCCAAAAAAGAATCTTACAAATGCAATAGAGAAGGTCAAAGCTTTTCATCAATATCTATCAAAACCAAGATGAAAAATAACAAATCTTTGCTATAAAAGAAATAAAATTAAAAAAATATTGCATTCTATTTTTTATCCTTAATTATAATTTTTATATAATTGTGGCATTAGAGAGATGAAAAATCAAAAACTAATGGATTCAACTCAAGAACCATTATTTGTTGATTTATTGGATGAGGCATTGCAATTATCATAGCCTTTAAAATGACATTATAAGAATGAAGCCCTTTAAGAATGACATGTTCTTCCTTAAATAGATAAAAAGATACAATTCATTTGGTATCACAACTTGAAAAAAGACTCTCCATGTTAGATGATTTTATTTGAGGTAGGCACGAATCTTGATAGTATTACAAATATACTGTTTGAAGGAAGTTAAAAAGGTTTCAACAATGATCAAATCATAGGGTGGTCTTCTTGCCCTACGATGAGAGATCATTGATGGCTAAGAAGATCTATCAACTACTTTTGAAGGAAACAAAGATTAGAATACATTGCAAATATAATTTGCCACATTTTAGACTTCTTCAATATATGATCAATATTCCTTGTGGAACTTATCCGTAAAAAGAGAAATAATATTATAAATATATATATATATATATATATATATATATATATTATGATTGTTATCTAGATAATATAATTTCATAGATACATATCTATTGTAATTGTTACTTAAGTAATATAAATAGATAGAAGTAGGTAAAAATAAATTAATTTCATAATACCTTTTAGAAAAGCTTCTTGAAAGCTTCTTAGATATTATTTTGAATTTACATGTATTTATAGTTGATTGATAGGTTAAAAACTTAGTCAACAAGCTAACCACATGCCACATGTATTTGTAGCTTGTGGAACTAGCTAACTATGTGGTGCCCATATAAAAAAAATTCTTTGCAAGTCAAGATACATGTCATACAAAGTCAAAGCAGTTTTGGAGGTTCTATAGAATGTCGTCACATAGATCCTAAAAAGATAATATATATAGAGACAAGAATAAAGCCTTCTTCACTCTTTTCAACTTCTTTCTTGCTTCTAGTCTAGATTCAAGACTCTCTAGTTTCATTGCCTTTTGGTAATAGTCATTTTAGTTTCTTTTTAATATACATATTTTTTTATTTCAAATTTCTTTTTATTCAAATTTTACAAGTTTATGCATTTTCTTTCACTTCATATCTTTAATATATATTGGCTTAGACAGAATTGTATCCTGTCAATAAATTTGATACAATTGCCAAGCTCTAAGAGACTAAATGACTAGCTAATTTGAAGCCTTTGGAAAATATTTAGTCATTGCAAATATTGTTATTTGATTGAAAAAATTGCTTCAATTACTTATATTATAAATGTATATATTGTGATGTTGCCAATATTCCAAGCCCTTTTTAATCTCTTAATACTAGTTTCATTCTTATATGATCTAAGATACTCCAATCCTACATACAATTGCCTAGCAATTTTTCCTTGTAGATAACAACTCTTGCTCCAAAAAATGGGGTGGTTTTTTATGGTTGAAAGCACCATCTAAAAGCCCTTCTTTGACATTCTTATGATTTGTCAAAATTGGACATAAGTCTCAAATATAAAATAATTGATAATTCAATGAGTCTATTTAGATACAATATTTTGGGTGAATATATATATGAAAAATTCTTGATTGTACCATAAACCATCAAAAATTCTTTTGCATCTTCAAATTTGAAGTAGTTTTCTTCAAATTATTTTTAATTTTATTGCATTGTTCTTCAAATATTTTATTAATAAATATTTCTAAGTCACAAAGGATTTGTTATTTTTTTTTTGAAGCATCGAGACATTGTGAGGTTGTAATATAGTATATAATTCAAAAAATTTAGAATTATCATTTTTGGAGCAAAGTTAAGAGAAAAGGTTACAATGTAGTATAAAATGAAAGAAATTTAGGATTTCAAATTTTTGGAAGTGCAAAGACTAGAGAATTGAATGTTGTGGTGTAGTACAGAATCAATTGGTGCAAAGAATTGATGTGAGTCACATGATTTGTGATATTATATACATCATTCTTATGATATGTTAATTTCAAAATTAAGTAATATTTTGAAATATCATGTGATACTTTGAAATATCATTACAGATGAAGTATCATCCAAAAACCTTAAGTTTCAATTTGCTTATTGTAATGACATACACAAATAATATTGTGTCATTTATGATTGAAATATTTGACTTTTTTCTTCAAATGAAATATTTTTTATCTCTTAAAGTAAGTCTAACATGAATACAATTTTAATCTATAGACTTACATGTAATATGATGCATAAGCAAAAAAATATATCTAAAATTTGATCTAATTATGGACATTGCTATGCAAATCCCATACTTGAGTTTTAAATATATTTTTACATTTTTAACTTTTCATCGCAGTGTTTGAAAAATTGATACATAACTTTCATCCACTTGCTTGCTCTAAAGGTATATGTTTCAAATTTTAACCCTGTCATTGAATATGCCAAAGTATTTATATGTGTAAATTTCAAAGATATATATATATATATATATATATACATGCACATACATATAAACATATTAGAGCACAATCCAAAAAATGGATGTTGCTTTGAATTAATTTGATGTAATCAAAATTAAAGTAATGATTACTTCGCAGAGTATGAACTCTTGCTAAAAAACTCAATGTTGATGGCAATATTAAAATTAATGTAGTAATTTGATATTAAAATACTTCACTATAAATTACTATATTTTTTAATATTTTATATATAACTAATAAATAAACTTATTATTAATATTTTATAAAATATACTATATAAATATAAAAATTAAAAATTAAAAATTAAATTTTATATATAGAGAGAGAAAAAGAGAGATGTTTTGACTTTTGATATTTCACACAATATTCCTAAATTTTTATTATTTAAGCCGAATAATAGTATTAATTAAATATAATTTCTAAATTATTGGTATTTACGTACAAAATTTTATTTTCATAAATTTTCATATACATTTAAATATATTATAGAAAATATCAAAAAAAACCTGATAGTCAATTAACAATAAAGATATATTAAGATAGTTTTTAAACAAAAAAATTGGAACAATTTTTTTGAAATTATATTTAGAGCAATTATACATGATAAAAAAAATTGATGGTTTTTTTTATTATTTTAATAAAGGTTAATGTAGCCTAGCCTATTATATCTTCTAAAGTATTATATTTAAATTGATTTGCCTATTTCTGAAATCACATCAAATTTAACAACTAATTTTTATTGAATTTTAAGTATATAAAATTACATATTCTAAACATTTCAATGAATTCAAAGCTAGAAAGTTGGAATTGAAGATTAAAATATTAAATTTGAAGCTACGTATTATAAACCAATAAATATATATATACATATGCCCACACAATATAATAAATTTTTAATAGAAGATATTGATAACAAAAACATTGTATGTAAAAAAATTATCTTAATAGGAAGTAATTTTTATAAATGGAGTGAAGATAAGCTATCTAATTTAATTTAGATTATTGAATATTATCTTTAGTGTTTGATTCAAAATCAAATAAAATATTTTATGGAAAGGATAAATTTCTTTATTTTTGCATATTTTAGAACTCTATGCTTTAATTTAAAAAGTGTCATAGATATATATATATATTTATTCCAATAATTATCTATATGATTATTGAGAATTAGATAAAAATAGATTAATTTCATAATATCTTCTAAAAAAGCTTTATAAAAGCTTTGTAGAGGCAGTATTGATTTTACACATGTTTGTGATTGATTGATAGGCTAGAAACTTGGTTAAGAAGTTAACCACATGTTACACATATTAGTAGCTTATGAATTAAGTTAATTATGTGGTGCACTTATAATTAGCTTGGCTTGCAAGTTAAGACATGTGTTAAGCAAAGTCAACATATTAGAGGTCTAATAGAATATCACCACATAGCTCCTAGTTAGAGAGTATATATAGAAGCAAGAAAGAAGCCTTTTTTACTCTTGTCAGTGCATTTCTAATTCATAGTCTTGTTTTAAGACTTTCTAGTCTTCTTATTTTTGGCAATAGCCATTCTGATTCAATACATTACCATCTTTAAGTGACTTTGTAATCTCTTCAAATTACACAAGAGTATATTGAATTTTCTTTCTTTGAGATTCATGTCTTTGACAAAACGTAGTTTAAAAGAAAGTAAATCCAATTTGTTCATGAATAGTTTTCCAAAAAAAAGGCTAAAAAATTAGCAATTGTGTAATGTAACCTTATCTTTCATATCTAACATAGTTCTTGTGATTACAATTTATGTATAAATATTTCTCCTTCATAGTTTCAAGATATAATTTGTACTATTAAACAATAGTAAAATGTACCTTTAAAAAAATATATATTCTTAATAATAATAAACTTGCTTATATAAAATAAAAAATCAGCATTGCTGTTATAATCAATATATATATATATATATATATATATATATGTATAAGATATCTTAATGAAATTACAAAATAATGTAAATTATTTAATTTCTTTTAAATCATTGCTCTTATAAGCTCAAATTTATATAATTTATATTATTATTCTTGAAAAGTTATAAAAAAAACATGCAATATAGCAATAAAATTAAATAAAATTAAATAATCCAACATTAATTTTTTAAATTAATAAAACTAAAAATATAATATAATATATTGATAAAATATAACAATGATTAACATTCAATGGATGTATATATAAAAAAAAAAAACTTGCAATGATATAAACAAAAAAATGATTATACTAATAATAATAAAATTAGAAGGTTGTTGTAATAAAATTGATTGTACTTATTTAACTCCTAAAGTTTCTTAAGTTGCCTTTTAAACTCCAAAACTGCCAAAAAAAAAAAAAAAAAAAAAAAAACCTTTTAAAAAAATGATTTTCAAAGATTTTTTTGGCATCTTTAATACTTTCAATTATAAGATCTTATTCCTAACTAATATTAGAATGAGTCTACCAAATCTTAGGTGGTAAGGTCATTGCATGTGGGAGATTGTAAAATTTAAAGTTGAAGGAAAAATTTCTTTTTGGTATTGTCCAAAAGGCATTGTAAGACTTATCTTTGGCACAATTCCTACTTCTAACTTCTAACTTTTGGGAATTTTTTTTTTTTTTTTTTTTTTTTAATATATTCTTAAGTTGAACACATCTATGCAAAAGCCTAGTGCAATGAGATGTGCATAGTACTTTCAATGAAATTGTTTTCTAGAAGTAGGTAGTTAAAAAACTAGTATCAAAGAAATTATTTCAAAAAATCATATTGTTTTCAAAAAAATACTTTGTTCAAAGAATAGATAGTGGATAGAAGCACTTTTACATGTTTTAGTAAGAAAAATTTATGTATAAATGTATGTATTTAAAATTGAATTGATATGGATTTTAGAAGGTCACATATGACTAATAGCTCTAAAATGCATGTTGCCATTGTGTATTGGATCAATAATGGATCACCTATCTTGCAATATTATTGTCATGTAGCCTCTGAAATTATCCAATTTACAATTATTATGCAATTGGTACTTACCCTTACCGAAACTACCTCAACTAGAATGCAAATCTAAAAAATACTGTAACTAATTCTAAAAGAAGATTTATCTATAAAAAAATTAAAAGGACATAAACTTCATAAGCTCTTTTATTTTAACAATATATATATATATATATATATATACCAAAGTTTGATACTTTATGTAGAATTTCTAGAACAACTAAGGTGCATTATAGCTTACAAGCTTTGGTAGATAAATGGAACTAAACTTAAATTTTTTGAATATTTCAATAGTTTGTCAATGCTTCAAAAATTATGTGCAATTCTAAGCTTGTACTAATAATAGCAATTTATAAAAAGTAAAATATAAATAAAAATGAAACATTTTTGGTATTAAAAAAAACACTCACTATCAAGGTAAAAGACAATTCAATTAATTATTTAAAGAGAGTCTCGTGAAGTATCAATAAAGGGGCAACTGCAATAACAAAAACTGCGAAACTTGCCTCAGATTTCTTCCTTCTTTGACTCCATACAACACAGCAGGATGTCGTTTCCAAATCACCAAAATATCAGTGATATTTCGGGAGGTGACGTTCTGAATGATCTGTGATATTTGGTTTCACGAAGACCTTTAGTCAGAATCCCCTTATTGGCAGCGACAAGACGTATCATTTGCGAGCAAAGCCGTACAGGATATAAGTGCCAGATTCCAACATTACTGATCACCATTCCCACAATACTGTCCAAACGCACTCTGACCGAGATTTAGATGTGCAAGAGAGCGCAAGTTACGTTCCCTATCTATTGTGAAGCCGAAGTTCTACTTCTCGAGGGTATGTCCTTTGGAAATGTACTACCATGTTCTAACAGATATTACAGATATGTGCTTCAAAATCAGCACAGACGACGCGGATGGGCACCTTGTTATTTCATCTTCACCCTGATTTCTTATATTCCTTGTTAAGATGAAAACTACTTAACATTGATAATATTGAACATACATCTAAGTGCCATGACAAATGAGGGGTAGAAGTAACTAAGAAATGGAATTACGGTTAGACAGAACACATTTCAGACTGTCACACCAGCACGCAAGGAGCACCGAACAAAAACATGTTCAGACAACAAGCAAACAATATAAAGATACAGTTGGATACAAAAAACGAGACGCAGTGCAGTGCAGATAACCAATTAACAGCGCTGCCATTCCACCCAAAGAAAACGGCATAAACAAGCTCGAGAAGTGCCGACGCCAGAGGCGGCATCGAACAAATAAATTATGTCACCGACTAAAACCCAACCCCTCACTTCTTCTTGGCGGCGGCCTTGGTCACCTTGGCACCAGTTGGCTCCTTCTTCTCCACAGCCTTGATGACACCCACAGCCACCGTCTGCCTCATGTCCCGCACCGCGAACCGTCCCAATGGTGGGTACTCCGCGAACGTCTCCACCGTCATCGGCTTCGTCGGAATCATCTTCACGAACCCTGCGTCTCCGTTCTTCAAAAACTTCGGCTCCTTCTCCAGCTCCTTACCCGATCGCCTGTCCACCTTCGTCAAGATCTCCGCAAACTTCACCGCAATGTGCGACGTGTGGCAATCCAGCACTGGCGCATAACCGTTACCGATCTGTCCCGGGTGGTTCATGATGATAACCTGCGCCGTAAAGTTTGCTGCCTCCTTTGCAGGGTCATTCTTCGAGTCTGAGGCCACGTACCCTCTCTTCAGGTCCTTCACCGCCACATTCTTCACGTTGAACCCAACGTTGTCACCCGGGTGTGCCTCGGGCATCGACTCGTGGTGCATCTCCACAGACTTCACCTCAGTCGTCAGTCCCGTCGGTGCGAAGCACACCAACATGCCCGGCCTGATGATTCCCGTCTCCACCCGTCCCACTGGCACAGTTCCAATGCCTCCAATCTTGTACACGTCCTGAAGCGGCAGCCTCAGAGGCTTGTCAGATGGCCTCTTCGGCTCCGACACGTTGTCCAACGCCTCCAACAGAGTCGGACCCTTGTACCAGTCCAGGTTCGTCGACCTCTCGATCATGTTGTCACCCTCGAACCCTGAGATCGGCACGAACGGAATCTTGTCCGGGTTGTACCCCACCTTCTTCAGGTACGCCGACACCTCCTTGCTGATCTCCTCAAATCGGGCCTTGCTGTACTTCGGGGTCGTCGCGTCCATCTGCCACCCTCCACATCACCAACATCAGCCCACCTCACTGCCCCCCAAAAATGCACGCAAAAAACCCTACCCCTTACCCCACTCGTCTGCCCCCGACATTACCCACGCCATGTCCATAACGCAACCCAATGCCACCACCGCGCCCCGCTCCCATACCATGTCCCTACCCCCCAACCTCAACCAAAATGCCCCCGAACCCACCTTGTTGCAGCAGCAAATCATCTGCTTCACTCCCAAAGTGAACGCCAGCAGTGCGTGTTCACGCGTCTGCCCATCCTTCGAGATACCGGCCTCGAACCCTCCCGTCGTCGAGTCGATGATCAGCACGGCACAGTCCGCCTGCGACGTTCCCGTGATCATGTTCTTGATGAAATCGCGATGTCCGGGCGCGTCGATAACAGTGCAGTAGTACTTCACGGTCTCGAACTTCCACAACGCGATATCGATCGTGATACCACGCTCGCGCTCTGCCTTCAGCTTGTCCAGCACCCACGCGTACTTGAACGAACGCTTGTTCATCTCCGCCGCCTCCTTCTCGAAACGCTCGATCACACGCTTGTCGATACCTCCCAACTTGTAGATAAGGTGCCCAGTGGTCGTCGACTTGCCGGAGTCGACATGGCCGATGACCACGATGTTGATGTGGACCTTCTCCTTACCCATCTTGAACTAACTGCAGATGACACAAACGCATTCTGTAATAAGTATTTAAATGTCTTTCTGTTCCGTGCTCCACATTGAGCATTTTGTAGACCCAGACCATGGGTAGAATCGATAAAGAGTTGACTTGTTAACTCACTCCACACCCCTAATCATTGTTGAGTGCTGAATAAAGTCAGTGAAGTGAAACTATACCAAGGCTTGTCACTAAACAACTGGATTAAAAGATGAACCCAAACCCCACTTTTAGGCGTATAAGGAATGTCACACCAGGCCGTGTGACGGAAAGCCTTGACTGTAAACCCTAAAAAGGCAAGAATGAAACGCATAACATAAGTCCAGAAGCATACCTCAAAATGAAACGATTAATCGAAGTCGGAAATGCACACAGCGTCAGCGGCGGTGCAGGCTCTCGCACGAGAGCTCTCAGGTCGAAAGGGGCAAGCTCAGGTGCGATTCTGCTACTTGAAGGAATGGTTCTTACAGGCCCACCGTCAGATTTCTTATCTAACGGACATGGACCGTGGTGTGCTATTTCAGAAACGCGGTTTCGAGCGCGGTTGGAAAGGATTTTGAAGGTGACTTCAAAAGCGGAAAAAATAGTGACCTAATGTGGTCATACCCCCCCCCCCCCGATTCGTGGCGGCTTCGGGTGTCCAGGCTGGTGTCCATTTGGATCCTTCCCATGGGGCGTTGTGCTGATCGGTGACCGCGGGAACTCTGCTGTCTTGAACCGGATCCCGCGGTTACAGACCCTATGGGCGTCACTATGCACCTTCGGCAGGCAATGAGAGCAGTCAGATCATTAAAATGAAACTAGAGTATTTGGGGAGTACCTAAATTGTGAGGCCCGAAGTATTGTGAAGGATCATCAAGAGTAAAAAAAACCTTGAATATTTAAAAATAATAATATCTTGTTCAAAATTATAGTCCAATATGAGTACAAAGACAACCAAATGTTATAGAGGTATCTGGATTTCCATCCAAAAACACTGTCTAATTTATAAAACCTTTGTAAATATTGACTTAAATTATTAAAAAAATTATAACATCTAATATAGAACTAAAAATTTAATCCTTGTTGATGAATACATATCTTTTAATGACATAATTTTATTATTTATAAACTTTTTTTTGTAGATTTTACATTATATTTGTAAGAAACTCAAGTATTTTTTTGGAACTCTTTTGAAAAAATTACAACACTAAGAAAAATGTGATATATACATGATATTTAATATTTTATTTTAAAATTATTTTGGAATATTTTGAAATATAGAATAATATGGTTTGTCTATTTATACTAAAGTTTTTAGTAATATGTTAAAGATTGTAAGGTGAGTTATTTTAGCTGATGTATTTGGTTTCAAAAACAATATAATCCACAAAAGAAAAAAGTAAGAACTTAATACAAGAGAAGATTATTACTTTATTGAATGAACGCACTTGATAAGGAGTTGTATTTGAATCTTGAGGCAAAACTTTAAGAATGAGTTAGTCAAGAAGAATTAGATTGATCTTTTTTAAAGATCAATTGATGACTACTTAAGAAATTAAAAATCTAAAAGATTACTTCTTTAGTGTTTAGTCCTAGTCCTATATATAATAAAAATATATATATTTTTATCCATAGAATAGAAATAAATAAACTTTTTATCACCTACAACTTTAATGATTAATAGTATTAGTGCATAGTAAAACTTGTACATTGATATTGGCAACCATAGTCATGTTTAAATCCAAACCAAACGTAATTGTATATTATGATTTTTTAAATATTTTTTGCACTTGAATTAAGATAGTACTACTACTAATCTTTTAAAATTGTATAACCTAAAATCTTATAAATATTTCAAAAGAAATCATAATTACTTCAAAACACAAAAAATAAATGGATATTTAAAGTATATTTTTATTAATTTAGAAAACAAAAAGATTATGAAATATTTAGTAGAAGGAGATTTTTAGTACTTATCTATTACAATATTACTACTAATATAGAAGTTTATATAATATACATTGGACCACATAAAAAATAAAAACGTATACAAAATAGCTACAAAATATAATTAATTTAAAGGAAAAAATACAAATAACTCAATGATATTATTAAAATTAGAGATAGTGCAAGAAAGTTCTAATTAAAATATTAAAATAAAATATTGTAATAAAAAAATTCCAATGAATATTAATATATATATATATATATATATATATATATAAAAGAGATAAAAATATTAGTCATAAGATTACAATTTATGTAATTTAGTTGTATTTGATAGATAAATTTAAAGATAAATTATTTAAATATAAATAAAAAAAATACAATAGATATATTTATCATTCTCTATTTAATTGGAATTAAAAGCTTAGTAATTGACTTTAATTCAATTTTTTCAATAAAATATAATAGAATTGAAAACAAGTAAAATTATTTTTTAGATTTAATCACGCATTGATTGTGGAATTTTAAGGAATTAGAATCTTATTAATAATCCTAAGTTATAATTGTGCAAGTGAGCCTTTACTAAAATCTATTATTAGAATTTAATCTTAAAGAGTAAAAAATTATTGAAGAAGTGCTACAAAGAAAAAACACTACCAAGTCCTATTATAAATAAAGAAAAAAAACGAAGCTATTTATTTATATAATTTAATTCATACTAATCTTAAATAAACCATTATTTTTGTACTTACTAGCTACTAATATTTTATTACTTTTATTAATAATTTTAGCCATTTTTACAATGATTAATTTAGTTAAAATTAATATTTCAAATATTTTCTAAACTCACGGATTAAAAAGCTTATGTTGAAAAATACATATGACATTGATTATAGATTTTATAAAGTCATAGTGGTGGTAAATATGTATTTAATCAATTTAATAATATTTATATTGATAGTAAAATACAAAGATAATTTATAATTTCTTATATTCCAAAATAAAACAAAGCTTTTAAATATAAGAATCAAAATTTAATAATGATATTTTCAACATATTACACTATTCCAATTTTAATCCTAACTATTGAAACAAATCATTTTTCACTACTACTAATTTTTTAAATTAATTATTGACAAAAGATAATTTTAATCATATTTTTTATTATTTATAAACTAAACGTAAATCAAAAGTTTAATTTATTAAGACTAATTCCATATAATTAAAATTAGATTTGATTTATTTTTAATTTATTAGGTTTTATTTTAAGTTTTACAAAATAATCCTATCACATGCCAACTTTAGGTTCCACTTCTTCTACAACTAATAATTCTTTAAAATAAAAACTATTCATAGAAAAATTAACTTTGTTAATTTATTTAATATTTTAAATATGAATTCTTAAATTTTATTTAATAATAACATATTAATAAGTACTCTAAGTGCAAGTAGTTTTATTAGTGAATAAAATATTTTATGGTGACAAAGACATGAATCTCAAAGTATCAAAAACTCAATATACTTTTGTGTAATTTAAACAAAATATATATTCACTCAAAACTAATATAGATTAAAATTGGAATAGCTATTGTTGAAGTCAAGAAGATTAAAAATTCTTGAAATAAGATTAAAGACTAAAAAAATATTAACAAGAGTGTAGAAGGCTTCACTTTTGCTTCAATATATACTATCTACTCAAAAGCTATGTGATAATGTTTTGTAAGACCTCTGACATGTATTTAATTTACAAGATATACATCTTATCTTATAAGGCAAGTTTCTTATATATATAAGTTACATCATTAGCTTATATGACAAGCTATCAATACATTGTTGTGTTGTGGTTTAGCCTACCATGTGAAAATATTGTGTTTGTATGTTTGATATATGATTTAATAAGTAACATGGTAAGAACCATGTTAATAAATTTTAGTTAGTTGTAGAATAGAGTTAGATTACTATCTTAAAAGGAATTCATTTAAAAGAACTATTATTAGAATTTATATAACTTTATTTTCTTTTGATAGTGACTTTTGAAGTTGATCTTATTAGTAGTAGCTTTTAAATATTTAGAGTCACCTTATTAGACATTGGTGAACCTTGAAGTTATATTTTGGTTCTTTTATTTGGTGTTTAGGACGTATATTATCTAAATCTTATTAGAGAAAGGATTGGAGAGGAGTCTTGGAAGCAAAAAAGAAAGTAAGGGCATTGATATGGATGAATGGAGATGAATGATGAGAATTTCCATTCATATTGGCCAAAAATCGTATCCAATGGGCTTCAAGAAGGCTGCCCGAGGCCTTAGTAGGAATTAGGGTTATTTTTTCGAAGCCATTTGAGCTTTGGAGGCTAGATTTAACAATTTTAGGTTCTTGGCTATAGTTTTGGTGAAAATTTTGTGTGATTTGGAGTTTATATGAAGGAGATATGGGTGCTCAAAGTTAAGGTATTAATTTTGTATCTATTGTCACACTTTTGGACATAATGCATGCGTACAGAAAGCAATAAAGGATTGGCAATTAGGATTGAAGAGAACAATTTTTCAACTACACTTTTGGCATACTATTTGATAGATTCCAAGTTGGACTGAAAGAGATATTAGAGGTTGAAATCAGCACTTGCAAATCTAAAGGTAGTAAGTGATCCGATTCACTAGTGGTTGTGTTTTGAGCTATATCTTAAGTAATTTGACAAGATTTTGGCTCAAAATTTCTAAGAATATGTATAATCATATTAATAAAATTTTTGCATAAATTTTGTAGCATTTTAATTTTGGATTTTTGAGATATGAAGAAAATAGTACTCATATGCTTGTAAGTTAGAATTTAGAGCACTTGCTAGGGTTTCTAAGATGCCAAAAGATTCGTGGTGATTTTACGGTTCATTTTTTTTAGTAAAACTTAAGAATAATAACTATACTATATAAAAATTTGAAATTGAATAGTTGGATCAAAAGATATGAATTTCTAAAGTTCAAGAAGAAAAAATTCCCTAAAAGAAAAATATGTTTTGAAGGAATTTGCTACAATTTGGATATTTTATATAAAGTGAAGAGGTTTTGGAAGCCAAGACTTTGAATATAAGTTAAAGATGGAATAAAACACTTATTAGAACTTAGCCAATAAGTTAAAACTAAATTCTCTACAATTAGATACCTCATATATTTCTGGATTGTAAATCACGCCTCACAACAATATGCAACATGTGGCTAATTTAATGGCCAAGTTTTTAATCTATCCATCACCTAAAAATATGTATAAAGGTGAAGCCATGTCTATAAAGCTTTTATAAAGCTTTTATATAAGATATTATTAAAATTATATATTTTTATTTATTTATAATATCTAGATAATTATTGAAGTATATATACATCCATGATATTATCTTCCCTTCTAGAGACGAATTCCATAAGAAATAGTAATTACATATTGAAGAAGTCCAAAATATGAAATATTTGTCACATATTTTGATCTTTTTTTGCTATGAAGATAATTCATAGGACTTTTTAGCCACTGATAATATCTCATTCTAAGGCAAGAAGACTACTCTATTATATAATCATTATTGAGGCCTTAATAACTTCTTTCAAATAAAACATTTGTAATACTATTAGGAGTCATTCAATTCATATAAAGTCACCAAACATTGGAATTTTTTTCCTAGGTTGTGATATCAAATGCATTGTATCTTGCCATCTATTTAAGAAAGAATATATTATTTTTGAAGATATTTAATTCAATTATATTGATTTGAAGGCTGTGATAATCGCAATATCTTGTCCAATTAATTAGCAAATGATGGCTCTTGAGTTGAATGTACTAGCTATTTCTATTATTCAATAAAAAATATTCTTTAATATCTTTCTAATTATAGCAAAAGATATTGGTTATGTAGTAAACTAATATTACTTACAAGATCAATAATAGAAACATTGCAAGGTACAATAATAATAGAAAAATTAAGATAAAGAAGTAAATATCCTTGTATATTGAAGATCTTATCAAAGTCAAAATCATCAACTATTTTTGTTCACAAACCTTGCTAATGCAATGTATTGTGACTTCAAAGTTCTTTTTTCTTCAATAGGTTATGGGCCCATTCACCTTTAGTTGTGAGTTTTGAAGTTTTTTGAAGTTTTTCTTGTAGTAAAAGATAGATTTTATGATTATTGCTGATATTAGAGATTGATATCTTCTAAATTTTCTTTTATATCTAGTTGTTGATGTAGTTTTTTTCTTACTTATTGTTAACTGCATTCATGATCTTAGAAGTTGTAAGATACTTTAGAATGAAGTTTTAGAATACTAGTGTTGTATTTTTTTGCTAAGTTACATCATTGGTGCATTAATATTGTGCTTTTATGTCCTAAATTTCTTAAGAAGTCTTTTTATAATGATAAGAAGGTATTTATGAGAATAAAAATATTTTTGTCAAAGTTGAGAATGATTAAAGAATGAAATCATTAATTTACTAACAAAGAGGGCTAATGAGTTTTTAAGAAATAATTTCTTTATTTTGATCTTGAAAATTCTATCTCATCTTTTTTTGATTCTTTTTAATATATCTCTTTTTTAGATATGGCTTCAAGTCAAGGTGAAGACTTGAAGATTATTGAAAATTTAAAATTGATAACTTTTATTATTAAAAGAAAAAATAGAATTTTTGTTAGCTTCATTGGATCTTTGAAACATTCTTGATGAAAGTGAAGAGCCTCCAAGCATGATATTGATGTCAATAAAAAGAAAGAATACAAAAATTATTAAAAAATAACTTTTGAAATGATTGCAACAAATCTTAATGATGCTAATTTTTCACATGTAATTACTTGTAATAGATGAGGTTTTATGTAATCCTATTTATACTTTGTTCTACTATCCTAGAGTTTTTAGAATGTTCTTAAGTAATAGATCTTATTGAGATAATCATTTTAAATTCCTTCTTAAAGATCCTATCATAGATCCTATCTAAATATCTACCCTAAATCTTTTTTAGAAGGTTATATAGTGGATCCTGCCTAGAAAACCACCCAAGATTCTTTTTAGAATATTTCATGGTAGGTCCTACTTATTCCACTAATCTAATCCCAATTCTAAAAACTTCTATGGTTCTAATTATCTATCCTTATGTATCAATAATATATATATCTTATCTATACCTTGCTACAATTAAATCTCTTCTACTAATAAAAAATGTCATTGTTTTGCTTTCAATGGTATCTCCAAATTGTCTCTTAGTAATGGATGAAGTTTTGTGCAAGTTTCCATGTTGCATCGTGAATGAGATAACCTTTTCGAAGAACTTTGTATTCAAGTTGTAGATGTCCACTGCCATGATGGAGGTAGCGATGTTCCAAAATGCTGTCCATTTCATATTCTTGTTGGTCATCAACTACAACTAGTAGTGGTGGTGGTTGGTTTTGATCCAAAAAGTACTTTGGCTCGGCATGAAATTCTTTTAATTGTAAAACATGAAAGACTGAATAGATCAAATATGTGACAAAAGTTTGAAGCAATATGCGACATCAAAAAGAACTATAGAAACGTGAAAAGTTTCAAGCTATCAAGGTACTAGATTATGGATTTGAATTGATGTAGTAAGTGGCAACTTAGCATTGGATAGTCATACTTGATCATCTTTTTGGAAGGTCTTATATTGTCGGTGGTTATCCACATATTAGTTATATTAATTTTCTATGATAATGAGGTAGTAAAGTGCCTCCTCTAAGGTTATTGTAATTCGTTGTATAAATTCCCTTGTTATCAGGTTGTTGGTATCAATGGGAGGGTATAGAGTTACAAGTATAATGAAATACTTATTGATATTAAAAAAAATGGTGAATGATCAATATTTGTTTGAATACTATTATTGTAAGTAAACTCCAAGGGTGTCAAGTATTCATCTCAATCATTATGATGAACCACCACAAATGTCCACAATAAATTTTCCAAGGTCTGATTTGCATGCTCTATTTGCCCATTTGTTTGGAAATATAAGATTGTAGA
The DNA here is from genome assembly GCF_059467195.1 of Physcomitrium patens. Taxonomy (NCBI): domain Eukaryota; kingdom Viridiplantae; phylum Streptophyta; class Bryopsida; order Funariales; family Funariaceae; genus Physcomitrium; species Physcomitrium patens. The sequence goes on along the minus strand of NC_143410.1, from coordinate 17,881,510 downwards.
CATAGAAAGTTATATGCCTAATAGCTTGAACAAGGCTTGCCAAAAACTTCTCGTGAAGTATAGATTCCAATTTGAAAAGATGACAGAAGATAATCTATGGTGATAAAAGATGGTATCAAAGCAGACTTATATAAGCACAAAGACATCAATATCCAAGTGGATCATGATCAAGTGAAGTTGCTTTGAGAGTTAATTTACAAAAATAGCAATTATAAAATGATTATGAGGTATCTATGGCAAACATGTAATAAGATCCATAGTCACTTACTTCTAATGTGTCGTAGATAGCAAAATTGGCTGCAATAGTTTAGAAGATGCTACATTGTGTGATTTATTATGTTGACATGATTCGCAAGAGCATACAAAGGCTCGAACATTATGATCCAAACTTGCCCAAAACCATGTCCTTGAGATCCATTCTAGAGTCTTTTCTAGTTCCAGATGTCTAAATATTGGGATATCATGTCCTTCTTGAAGTATAGACATTTGAAGTATAATATTATCAGGTACATAAATCTGCTTCTTAAAACAAAGCAAGCCATCATTAAGACTGTAATTTTGATATTATATATTACTTACCTTCAACCAATTGCTAACCATCTTGAAATAAGCATTCCAATGCATAGCTTCCTTCTATTCTGCTTCTTTGATTAGGTTTGAAATGACACTATTAATGGTTGCAACTTTTGCCTTGTCTTTTGATTTTTCCTTCAAGTTTTGTCTTTTTAATAAGTTTTCTTGCATAGTATGTTGTCGTCCTTACTTGTACTCAAGTTAAATATCAAAAAATTACAATTATTTTTTTTAACGATGATGTCATGATTTTATATTTTTCACATGCAAATTATGTAGCAAGGATCAATGGTCAATCCAAATAATGACTAGTCCTCCCAATAGATAGTTTCGCCACACCTTTGTAGCATGTACAATTAGTAATTACTCTCGATCACATATAGAGTGATTACACTTGTCCTTCTGAGCTTACGTTGTCGTATTATGTGAAGTCTTGCTTAAAAATGCGTTGAGCACCTGAATGTGGAAGGTAAAAGAAAATTGCAACAAAGGATTTTAACAATCCAATAGGATTATAGAGAATTTACAATTAAATGTTAACAATCATAATCAAACATTAAGCAAGCTCAATTAAATTTTATTGAAGTTATAAAAGAAACACAAGGAAATCCTAAAGAAATATAAAAGAATATTAAAGAAAACTTAGTCAAATCTTAACAAAAATCTAATAAAACCTTAAATTCTAACCAAATCCTAATCCTAATCCAACCTTAATCAAATCCTAAATAAATCCTAAATCCTAAATCAAACCCTAATCAAACCATAATCCCTAATCAAATCCTAATTCAAATCCTAAATCCTAAATCAAACCCTATTCCGAACCCTAAATCCGAAACCAAATCCTATCCAAATCCTAAACCCTAAATCAAACCCTAATCCGAACTCTAAACCCTAAACCAAATCCTAAATCCTAAATCAAATCCTAATCAAATATTAATCCCTAATGAAATTCTAAATCCTAAACCAAATCCTAATCCAAACCTTAAATCCTAAATTAAACCCTATCCAAATCCTAAATCCTAAACCAAACCCTAACCCAAACCCTAAACCCTAAATCAAATCCTAATTATTCCTACAACAGATTTAAACCTCAATAACTAATGAATAAACCGTTGATCTTAACTAAAAAATTTCATACTTCTAAAAAAATAAGTTAAGAACAAACACAAAAAAATTGATAAAGATCGGAGTTACCAAATTGACAATATCTTCAAAAATGTGCTCGGGTATTAGCCGGCCTCCTTCTCCAATCTTAATGCCAATCTTCTAGAGCCAATATCTCTCTTTTGCACCTTTCGATTGATCTCAAAATTCTCATACGCATAGAAAAACAAGTCTAATATCCTCTCATATAAGTTTCATTCCAATCCAACTAATAGATTGCAAGAAATCTCAAAACCCCCACTAGACCTAAAATTCTTTTTTCTGAGACCTTGACCCACTTAAACCTCACTATTCCTCAATTCAACCGTTAAATCAAGCTCAAATTTACGACACATATTAAACACAACTATAACCATAAACTCACAAAATTTCACCTACAGATCTATTACAAAACTCTTGAAATTATCCAAAACGTAAACCCTATTTTATTTCATAAAATCCAAGTCATTTGAAACAAACTTCAACTTTGCAAAGCTCTTACAAAGTCATATCACTTCCAAATCATCCAAAATCAATGTTCATAGAAAACCTATTCAGTCTGCTTTCAAACCTCACTCTCTGATCTCCAAAAGAACCCCAAAATCGTCGTCGAGACTCGGTTTTGTGCCCTAGGGTCTGATTTCGACCCTGGTTCATAACTGGGCCTCTCCGGGTATCAATATCTAGTTTTTCTAAGTAAATTTTTTCTAGAATTTACTCTTAACTTTCTTCTAAAGATGCCTATATTATTTATTTTTCCAATCTACTTTGATTTGCTTTACTTATGGTACTACAAAGTAAAGACCTTTCTAAAAGGTACCTTTCTAAAAGGCAGCATTGGTACCCTTTAATTTTTCTATCCCTTTGACTATTAACTATATTTCTAAGATAATTTGTTCTAATATTTTGAACTAAGATCTCCTAAATTATAATAATCTCCACACTCTTTCACCTATTAATCATATTACATCATGACAACGTGATTCATATGCCTGTCAAGGATAAGAACTCGATGAAAAAATAATTCAAACAAGTGAGCATTCACTCAAAGAGAGGTAACAAAATATATATAAACAAGTATATATATTGAAAGAGAAACTGGAATGGCTATTGCCAAAAGAAAACTAGAGACCCTTGAAACAAACTAGAAGCAAGAAAGGAGTTGACAAGAGTGAAGAAGCCTTCATTCTTGTCTCTATATATACTCTCTAACTAGGGGCTACGTGGCGACGTTCTATAGGACCTCCAATATGTGTTGACTTTATAGGGCACATGCCTTGACTTACAAGGCAATTTTTTCTATGTGTGGGCCACATAGTTAGCTTGATCTTCAAGCTAACAACATATGTGGCACATGGCCAACTTGTTGACCACGTTTCTAATCCAAAAAGTCAATTAAAGACATCTATGAAGTCAAAGCAGCGTCTAGGAAATTTCTAGGAAGCTTCTATATTAAATATTATAGAATTAACTTACTTTTATCTACTTTTACTTACTTCTACCTATTTCTATATGTAATTATTAGCTTACATGATTATGGCCGTGACATTACCCCCCCTTCTAGGGACGAATTCCATGAGGAGCGGTCATCATATGTTGAGGAAATCTATGATGCGACGAATTGTATTCGCCACATACTCTGATCTCTGTTCTCTTCGAAGATGATTGATAGGGCCTCTCAACCATCGGTAGTGTCCCATACCAGGGCGAGAAGACCACCCAGTTATTTGATCATTGTTGAGGCCTTTGTAACTTCCTTCGAATAGAATATTTGGAACACCATTAGGAGTTGTTCCTACCTCTAGCAAAATCACCAAACATCGGGAGTCTCTTCCCAAATCGTGATACCAAACGTGTTGTATCTCACCATCTATTCGAGGAAGAACATGTCGTTCTTGAAGATCTTCATCTCGATTGCGTCGTCTTGAAGGTTGTGACAATCGTAATGTCTCGTCCGGCAGGTCAGCAAATGAAGGCTCTTGAGTTGAATCCGCTGGTTGTTGGTTCTCCATCTCCTGAGCGCCACTACTACAACGAAGCTACGAACAAGAATTAAAAGTAGAATGTTATCTTGCCTAGATATTGTTTCTTTTATAAAGAAGGTTTTCATCTTGATTTTGATGGATGTCGTCGATGAAAAGCCTCCACCGCCTTTGTTGCATTTGCAAGATTCTTCATTGGCTCCCATGTGCGTTCACTAATATCATATCCACGTCAATGGACAAGATATTCTATTTTATTTTGACGCCGCCTTGAATCTAAGACTTCTTCTACTTCAAATTCTTCATTATTGTCCACTTCTATAGGAGGAGGTGGAGCTTGTCGTCTTCTTGGTATGTCCACTGTCTTGTATGATTCAAGAAGAGACACGTGGAATACTGGATGGATTTTTATTGTCTTCGGTAGATGTAAACGATATGCAACTGGATTGATTTGTGCAGAAATAGAAAATGGTCCCAGCCTTCGATAGTCCAACTTGTCGCAAGGACGAGTGGTCTTGATATTACGACGAAGTAGCCATACCTTATCACCCACGTTGAGTTGTGGTTGCTCCTTACGATATACATCTGCGTTTATCTTTTGTCGTTCTTGAGCTTCCTTCAATTGTGCCTTCAATATTGCATGTAACTCTGACAACAGATTTGCCATATCTTCTGCTACAGGATTATCAACTTTTGAAAAATCAAAAGCATCAAGTCGTGGATGATAGCCATAATTGGCAAAGAAAGGTGTTTGTTGCGTGGAAGAATGTACCGTATTGTTATAAGCAAACTCTGCCAATGGCAGAAGGGTTGTCCAATCATCTTATTGGTAGTTGATGGTACACCTTAAATACTGCTCCAAGACTTGGTTTACGCGCTCTGTTTGTCCATCAGTTTGAGGATAGAAAGCCGAAGATAGCTTTATGTCTACTTTTAAAATCTTGAAAAGGGTCCTCCAAAATCTCGACACAAATTGAGTTCCTCTATCCGATATGATATCTTTAGGTAATCCATGATAGGGATAGATATTATCAATGAAAAGCTTAGCTGTTTCTTCACCTATGATAGATTTTGTACATGGCACAAAATGTGCAATCTTGGTGAAACGATCTACTATCACAAATATAGAATCATAAGATCTTGAGCTTGGAAGATATGTGATGAAATCCATAGAAAAAGAAGACCATAGTTGTTCTGGTATAGGTAATGGCTGAAGAAGTCCGTAAGGTCGATGACGAGGAGTTTTTGATCTTGAACAAATATTACATGATTGTACAAAGTCTTTGACTGACTTCCACATTTGTGGCCACCAAAAATCTCTTGATATGAGTTCCAAAGTCTTATTATATCCAAAGTGTCCTGCTGTTGGAAAATCATGACGTGCTTGAAGAACACGTAAACGTGCTTCTCTTTCTGGAACATATAGGCGTCCTTCGAACTATAATAGATTATTTTTGAACTCGAACTTAGAAGAATCATCAGACTTGGGAGAATTATTCTCAATATCATGAACAAGAGGGTCTGAGGACATACTGTCAGGGACAAGAACTCGATAAAAGCTAAAGAGTAAGTGAGACTTTTCTCAAAAAGAAATAGGACAAAATAGAAATATGTATATTAAGAAAGAAACTGGAATGGCTATTGCCAAAATACAAGAAAACTAGAGACCCTTGAAACTAGACTAGAAGCAAGAAAGGAGTTGACAAGAGTGAAGAGGGCTTCACTCTTGCCTCTATATATATTATCTAACTAGAAGCCACATGGCGATGTTCTATAAGACCTCCAATATATGTTGACTTTCTAGGCCACATGCCTTTGCTTGCAAGGCAAGTTTTCTATGGATGGACCACGTAGTTAGCTTGTTCTTTAAGCTTCCAACATGCGTGGCACATGGCTAACTTGTTGACCAAGTTTCTAACCTAAAAGTCAACTATAGACTCCTATAAAGTCAAAGCAGCGTCTATGAAGCTTCTAAGAAGCTTCTCTAGATGATATTACACAATTAACCTACTTTTACATACTTTTATCTATTCATATAGGTAATTATATGTATGTCCGTGACATTACCCCCCCTTCTAGGGACGAGTTCCACGAGGAGCGGTGATTATATATTGAGAAAATCTAATATGCGGCGAACTGTATTTGCTACATACTCTGATCTTTGTTCTCTTCGAAGATAGTTGATGGATCCTCTTAGCCATCGATAGTGTCCCATTCCAGGGCGAGAAGACCACCCTGTTATTTGATCACTGTTGAGGCCTTCATAACTTCCTCAATCTTGTCTCTTTTATAAGAGAGGTTTTCATCTTGGTTTTGATGGATGTCGTTGATGAAAAACTTTGACTTTAGCTGATGCATTTGCTAGATTCCTGGATGGCTCCCATGTGCGCTTACTAATATCATATCCGCACCAATGAACAAGATATTCCAGCTTATTTCGGCGCCGCCTTGAGTCTAATATCTCTTCCACCTCAAATTCTTCATTATTATCTACTTCTATAGGAGGCGGTGGCATTTGTCTTCTTCCTTGTATATCCACTGTCTTATATGGTTCAAGAAGAGACACGTGGAATACAGGATGGATCTTCATTGACTCCGGTAGATGTAACCGATATGCAACTGGGTTGATCTGTTCAGAAACAGAAAAGGGGCCAAGCCTACGATAGTCCAATTTGTCACAAGGTCGAGTGGTCTTGATATTGCGACGAAGTAGCCATACCTTATCACCCACGTTGAGTTGTGGTTGCTCTTTACGATATACATCTACATTTATCTTTTGTCGTTCTTGAGCTTTCTTCAACTGCGCCTTCATTATTGTATATAACTCTGACAACCGATTTGCCATATCTTCTGCTGCAGGATTATCAACTTTTGAAAAATCAAAAGTATCAAGTCGTGGATGATAGCCATAATTGGCAAAGAAAGGTGTTTGTTGCATGGAGGAATGTACCGTATTATTATAAGCAAACTCTGCCAATGGCAGAAGGTTTGTCCAATCATCTTGTTGGTAGTTGATGGTACACCTTAAATACTGTTCCAAGACTTGGTTTACGCGCTCTGTTTGTCCATCAGTTTGAGGATGGAAAGCTGAAGATAGCTTTATATCCACTTTTAAAATCTTGAAAAGAGTCCTCCAGAATCTCGACACAAATTGAGTTCCCCTATCTGATATGATATCTTTAGGTAATCCATGATAGCGATAGATATTATCAATGAAAAGCTTAGCTATTTCTTCACCTGTGATAGATTTTGTACATGGCATAAAATGTGCCATCTTGGTGAAACGATCTACTATCACAAATATAGAATCATAAGATCTTGAGTTTGGAAGATCTGTGATGAAATCCATAGAAACAGAAGACCATGGTTGTTCTGGTATAGGTAATGGCTGAAGAAGTCCGTAAGGTCGATGTCGAGGAATTTTTGATCTTGAACAAATATCACATGATTGTACAAAGTCTTTGACTGACTTCCACATTTGTGGCCACCAAAAATCTCTTGATATGAGTTCCAGAGTCTTATTATATCCAAAGTGCCCTGCTGCTGGAAAGTCATGACGTGCTTGAAGAACACGCAAACGTGCTTTTCCTTCTGGAACATATAGGCGTCCTTCAAAATATAATAGATTATTCTTGAACTCGAACTTAGAAGAATCATGAGACTTGAAAGAATTATTCTCGATATCATGAACAAGAGGGTCTGAGGACATACTGGACTGGATTTGCTTGAGAAAAGTTGAATCAACAGTCAATGTTGATTTCACTGCTCGGAGATGAAATTGCTCCGGTTTCAAGAGGACCGTTCTTTGTTGCTCAAAAGCTACATCTCCTTCTTTTGGTGCAAAATAAGAACGTCTAGACAGGGCATCGAATAAACCTTGTTGTTTTCCTGGCCGATAAGTGATAATGAAGTCGAATCTTGACAAAGACATACTCCAACGAGCTTGACGACGATTCAACACGCGTGCTGACATGAAATACTCGAGGTTCTTGTGATCTGTATACACAGTGACTGGACTAGAAGCACCTTCTAGATAATGACGCCATTCTTGAAAGGAATCCACGATTGCAAGAAGTTCTTTATCGTGGATTTCATAATTGATCTCGGCTGCTGAGAATTTTCTTGAATGAAAAGCTATCGGATGAAGTTTGTCATCTGTTCCCATTTGTGATAAAACTGCACCCAAGGCAAAATCCGATGCGTCTGTTTCCATAAAAAATGCCTTGGAAAAATCAACACGATATAAGACTGGTGCAGAGACAAACGATGTCTTCAAGGCTTCAAATGCTGCTTCCGCTTCTTGATTCCATTGAAATTTATCTTTACTAGTCAAGCGTGTAAGTGGAGCTGCAACTCGTGAGAAGTCTTTGATGAAGATCCGATAGTAATTGGCAAATCCCAAGAAACATTGGACATCTCTCATAGTCTTTGGAATCTTTCAATCCATGATTGTTTGGACTTTCTTAGAATCCATCATAAGACCATCATTTGAAATGATGTATCCTAAAAAGTCAACTTGAGTAGTGTGAAATACACACTTTTCCATCTTGGCGTACAATCCTGCATCTCTGAGTTTTTGTAATACTTGACGAACATGTATTTCATGTTCTTCAACATTCTTAGAATAAATCAGGATATCGTCTAGGTAGCAGACGACAAAATTGTCTAAGAATTCACGAAATACATCATTCATGAGATGTTGAAAAGCAGCTGGTGCATTCGTGAGTCCAAAAGGCATGACATTATATTCAAAATGCCCGTACCTGGTTCGAAACGCAGTCTTCCATTCATCTCCTTCTTTGATCCGTACTAGATTATATGCTCCTCTTAGATCTATTTTTGTATAGATCTTAGCTTGATTTAACTGGTCAAGGAGTCCTGATATCAAAGGTAATGGATACCTGTTCTTGATTGTGATCTTGTTGAGTCCTCGATAGTCAACACACATTCGTAAAGATCCATCTTTTTTCTTTACGAATAAAATTGGAGCTCCTGCTGGAGATTTTGAATGGCGTATGAAATTCTTCGCTAAATTCTCGTCAATATATGTCTTGAGTTCAGCCAACTCATCTTGCGATAAACTGTAAATTGGTCCAAATGGTGGCTGAGTTCCTTCCTTGAGATCGATTGAACAATCGTATGGGCGATGCTCAGGAAGAATATCTGCATTATTTTTCTCAAAAACGTCTTGATAATCCTGATATTGACTTGGAATGCCACTTGAAGTCTTTACGCTTTCAGAAATAGGTGCAGCATAAATAGCAAAAGTTGATCCTTCTTTTGCTGCGTTTATAAATGCTTTTGCACCTATAGGTGTGAGTTTTACTATACTAGACTCATGGTTTTTTACTTGGTTAATAGAACTGTTACTAATGCTCTGAGGAAAATCAAGTTTACGAGAAATCCAATCTATTCGAGGATTATACTTTTCTAACCATGATAAGCCTAAAATTACTGGATTAGAGGGAGATCTAATTATATTAAAAATTACGCAACTACTATGACCATTTATTACTACATCTACAGGAAGTGTTTCGTGAGTTACATCTCCAGAAGACAACGGACGACCATCTATGACTTCTACGTGTACAGGTTTAGTTTTTTGTATTAATGATATTCTATGACATCTAGCAAATTCTTCATCTAAAAAACAAGATGAGGCTCCTGAATCTACCAAGGCAGAGGCTTTGTAATTATTAGGTCCTAAACGCACATCTATTATAAAACAAGGAGATGGTTTTGAGGAGAGGATAGGACCTTTATAAGAAGTTGTACAAGATTCCAGCCGCACGGTCCCTATTGTAGCTGGACGTACTCGTTTTCCGACATACTGTCTTCTTTGACAGCCGTATTCCTCATTTTGTAGTTACGTCGCTTCTTTGGACAATGTTGAGCAGTGTGCTTAGGTTCTCCACAATATAAGCACAATCCTTCTTGTCGACGACGAGACTTTTCTTGCTCAGTAAGAGGTTTGAAACGTACCGCATCAATTTGCATATCCTCTACTTCCGAAGGTATGTGTTGAGGAGACGTCGGTGTTGCCATTGAATTGTAGTAACGTTGAGGCCCACTTGTGCGACTCTCGGATCGAAATTCAAAAAGTCGATTGTCGCACTTCACAGCAAAGTCAATTGCTTGACTCAATGTTTGAGGATCAGGTAAATTAAGCATCAATTTCTTTACCTCATATTGTAATCCGTAGAGAAATTGACTCACAAGTGCGGCATCATCCCACTTGATATCAGTTGCAAGTTGTCGAAATTGCGAAGCATATAATGTTACTGATCGATTGTCTTGTCGCAAAATACGGATCTTGTTGGTTGCAACACGAATTGCATCATGTTCTCCAAACATGGATCGAAACTCCGCCAAAAAAGCCTCCAGATTATCCAATATTGGATCTCGTCGTTCAAGAAAAGATGAAAACCATGACAATGCTGAACCTGAAAGAAGTGTACCAATGAATCTTACTTGTGACCCTGGAGTTGGATAGCTCTGGGGTTGAAGTTCAATCACTAGTTGGACCTGATTGATGAATCCTCGAAACTTGGATCTGGTACCATCAAACTTCTCGGGCAAGGCAACTCTCGGTTCTCTAACACTCGAAGGGTGTTCCATTCTGGGAGAAGGGACATGGTTTGGTGCAGATGTTGAAGCAGCCCCAATCATCTCTATATCTTCACTTCCTACCATTCTTGTTGCTCCTTGTGGTGGTAAATTGAGTTGATGCATCGCAAGCATTAACTCCCTCAATTGTTCTTGCATCTGTGCCATTGCACTCTTCATTTCAACAAGCTCTGCCATAGTAGCACTTAGAAAAGAGAAGATGTCTAACAACGCTCAAAACAAATAGAAGAGAGGAATTGATAACAAAGAAAATACTAAGAACAATATCAGTTTAAAAGAGGGTAATCCGTAACTTCTAATGCGCTTATGTCTTATCAAGAAAAAGGGGTAATCCACTCTTAATCAAGAAAAGACAAAGCTCTGATATTGTAAGTGTACTCTTGTCAATCTGTCAGGGACAAGAACTCGATAAAAGCTAAAGAGTAAGTGAGACTTTTCTCAAAAAGAAATAGGACAAAATAGAAATATGTATATTAAGAAAGAAACTGGAATGGCTATTGCCAAAATACAAGAAAACTAGAGACCCTTGAAACTAGACTAGAAGCAAGAAAGGAGTTGACAAGAGTGAAGAGGGCTTCACTCTTGCCTTTATATATATTATCTAACTAGAAGCCACGTGGCGATGTTCTATAAGACCTCCAATATATGTTGACTTTCTAGGCCACATGCCTTTGCTTGCAAGGCAAGTTTTCTATGGATGGACCACGTAGTTAGCTTGTTCTTTAAGCTTCCAACATGCGTGGCACATGGCTAACTTGTTGACCAAGTTTCTAACCTAAAAGTCAACTATAGACTCCTATAAAGTCAAAGCAGCATCTATGAAGCTTCTAAGAAGCTTCTCTAGAAGATATTACACAATTAACCTACTTTTACATACTTTTATCTATTCATATAGGTAATTATATGTATGTCCGTGACACATACTGGACTGGATTTGCTTGAGAAAAGTTGAATCAACAGTCAATGTTGATTTCATTGCTCGGAGATGAAATTGCTCTGGTTTCAAGAGGACTGTTCTTTGTTGCTCAAAAGTTGCATCTCCTTCTTTTGGTGCAAAATAAGAACGTCTAGACAATGCATCGGACAAACCTTGTTGTTTTCCTGGCTGATAAGTGATAATGAACTCGAATCTTGACAAAGACATACTCTAACGAGCTTGACGACGATTCAACACGCATGCTGACATGAAATACTCGAGGTTCTTGTGATCTGTATACACAGTGACTGGACTAGAAGCGCCTTTTAGATAATGACGCCATTCTTGAAAGGAATCCACGATTGCAAGTAGTTCTTTATCGTGGATCTCATAATTGATCTCGGCTATTGAGAATTTTCTTGAATGAAAAGCTATCGGATGAAGTTTGTCATCTGTTCCCATTTGTGACAAAACTGCACCCAAGGCAAAATTTGATGCGTCTGTTTCCATAAAAAATGCCTTGAAAAAGTCAACACGATATAAGACTGGTGCAGATACAAACGATGTCTTCAAGGCTTCAAATGCTGCTTCCGCTTCTTGATTCCATTGGAATTTGTCTTTATTGGTCAAGCGTGTAAGTAGAGCTGCAACTCGTGAAAAGTCTTTGGTGAAGATCCGATAGTAATTGGTAAATCCCAAGAAACATTTGACATCTCTTATTGTCCTTGGAATCTTTGAATCCATGATTGTCTGGACTTTCTTAGAATCCATCATGAGACCATTATTTGAAATAATGTATCCTAAAAAGTCAACTTGAGTAGTATGAAATATACACTTTTCCATCTTGGCGTACAATCCTGCATCTCTAAGTTTTTGTAATACTTGACGAACATGTATTTCATGTTCTTCGACGTTGTTAGAATAGATCAGGATATCGTATAGGTAGCAGACGACAAAATTGTCTAAGAATTCATGAAATATATCATTCATGAGATGTTGAAAAGTAGCAGGTGCATTCGTGAGTCCAAAAGGCATGACATTATATTCAAAATGTCCGTACCTGGCTCGAAATGCAGTCTTCCATTCATCTCCTTCCTTGATTCGTACTAGATTATATACTCCTCTTAGATCTATTTTTGTATAAATCTTAGCCTGATTCAACTGGTCAAGGAGTCCTGATATCAAAGATAATGGATACCTGTTCTTGATTGTGATCTTGTTGAGTCCTCGATAGTCAACACACATTCGCAAAGATCCATCTTTTTTCTTTACGAATAGAATTGGAGCTCCTGCTGGAGATTTTGAATGGCATATGAAATTCTTCGCTAAATTCTCGTCAATATATGTCTTGAGTTCAGCCAACTCATCTCGCGATAAGCTGTAAATTGGTCCAAATGGTGGCTGAGTTCCTTCCTTGAGGTCGATTGAACAATCATATTGGTGATGCTCAGGAAGAATATCTGCATTATTTTTCTCAAAAACGTCTTGATAATCCTGATATTGACTTGGAATGCCACTTGAAGTCTTTACGCTTTCAGAAATAGGTGCAGCATAAATAGCAAAAGTTGATCCTTTTTTTGCTGCGTATATAAATGCTTTTGCATATATAAGTACGGATTTTACTATACTAGATTTATAACTTTTTACTTAGTTGGTAGAACTATTAATAATGCTTTGGAAAAATTCAAGTTTACGAGAATTCCAATCTATTCGAGGGTTATATTTTTCTAGCCAGGATAAACCTAAAATAATTGGATTGGATGGAGATTTAATTATGTTAAAAGCTATGTAGCTAACATGACCATTTATTGTTACTTTTATAGGGCGAGTTTCATGAGTGACATCTCCAAAAGACAAAGGACGGCCATCAATGACTTCTACATGTACGGGTTTAGTTTTCTGTACAAAAGGTATTTTATGACTTTTAACAAATTGTTCATCTAAAAAACATGCTGAGGCTCCCGAATCTAATAAAGCAAAGGCTTTGTAATTCTTAGGTCCTAAATATAATTCTATTATAAAACAAGAAGAGGGTTCTGAGGAGAGGATATGACCTTCATTAGGAATTGTACAAGGTTCGAGCTGCACGGTCCCTATTGTAGCTCGACGAACCCGTTTTCCAACATGTTGTCTTCTTTGACCGCCGTACCCCTCATTTTATAGTTACGTTGTTTCTTTGGACAATGTTGAGCAGTGTGCTTAGGTTCTCCGTAGTATAAACATAATCCTTCTTGACGACGACGAATCTTTTCTTGCTCAGTTAGGGGTTTAAAACGTACCGCGTCAATTTGCATGTCTTCTACTTCTGAATGTACATTTGGCGAAGATGCTGATGTTGCCATTGAGTAATAACGTTGAGGTTCCCGTGTACGACTCTCGAATCGAAATTCAAAAAGTCGATTGTCACATTTTACCGCAAAATCGATTGCTTGACTCAAAGTTTGAGGATCAGGTAAGTTGAGCATCAATTTCTTTACTTCGTATTGCAATCCATAAAGAAATTGACTGATGAGTGCAGCATCATCCCACTTGATGTCAATTACAAGTTGTCGAAATTGTGAAGCATACATTGTTACTGAGCAGTTTCCTTGTCGTAGAATTCGGATCTTGTTTGTTGCGACATGAGTTGCATCGTATTCACCATACATAGATCAAAACTCCGCGAAAAAAGCTTCCAAATTGTCCAATATTGGATTTCATTGTTCAAGAAAAGACGAAAATCACGATAATGCAGAACCAGAAAGTAGAGTGCCAATAAACCTGACTTGTGATCATGGAGTTGAATAGCTTTGCGGTTGAAGTTTAATTGCCAATTGTACTTGATTGATGAATCCTCGAAACTTTGATCTTATACCATCAAATTTCTCGAGTAAAGCAATTCTTGGTTCTCTAGTACTTACAGGATGTTGTACAATTGGAGAAGGAATGTGATTTGGTGCAGATGTTGAAGCAGCTCGGATCATCTCTATATCTCCACTTTCTGCTATTCTTGTTTTTTCTTGTGTTGGTAAATTGAGTTGATGCATCGCAAGCATTAACTCTCTCAATTATTCTTGCATTTGTGCCATTGCACTCTTTATTTCAACAAGCTCTGCCATAATGATACTAAGAAGAAAAATTTGTCTGATATTGCTCAAGACAAAAGAAAAAAAAAAGACTTGATAACAAAGAAGATACTAAGAACAATATCAGTTTAGAAGTGGGTAATCCGCAAACTTCTAATACGCTTATGTCTTGTCAAGAGAAAGGGGTAATCCACTCTTACTCAAGAAAAACAAAGCTCTGATATTGTAAGTGTACTCTTGTCAATCTGTCAAGGATAAGAACTCAATGAAAAAACAATTCAAACAAGTGAGCATTCACTCAAAGAGAGGTAACAAAATATATACAAACAAGTATATATATTGAAAGAGAAACTGGAATGGCTATTGCCAAAAGAAAACTAGAGACCCTTGAAACAAACTAGAAGCAAGAAAGGAGTTGACAAGAGTGAAGAAGCCTTCACTCTTGTCTCTATATATACTCTCTAACTAGGGGCTACGTGGCGACGTTCTATAGGACCTCCAATATGTGTTGACTTTATAGGGCACATGCCTTGACTTACAAGGCAAGTTTTTCTATGTGTGAGCCACATAGTTAGCTTGATCTTCAAGCTAACAACATGTGTGGCACATGGCCAACTTGTTGACCACGTTTCTAATCCAAAAAGTCAATTAAAGACACCTATGAAGTCAAAGCAGCGTCTAGGAAATTTCTAGGAAGCTTCTATATTAAATATTATAGAATTAACTTACTTTTATCTACTTTTACTTACTTCTACCTATTTCTATATGTAATTATTAGCTTACATGATTATGGCCGTGACAATGCCACAAGTTGAATGCTCCTACTTAAGTCTTGTTGATAGACGGCTCCAATAGCAAAGTTGGAAGAATCAATGTCAAGCATATAAAGAAGAATAGGATCATATGGTTGTAATATTGGAGCACTAATAAGTTCCTCCTTTAACCTATAAAAAGCTCTTTATTGCTCCAATTTCTATTCAAATAGAGCATCTTTTTTCAATAGGCTCATCAATGAAACAACCACATGAGCAAATTGCCAAATAAAATGACAATAATATCCAACAAGGCCTAAAAATGAGTGCACTTTAGAAGCACCTTTGGAGGTTGGCTATTTTGCCACTACTTTTGCCTTATTTTGTTTCATATGCATGCCTTTGGAAGACATCACATGCCTCAAAAAGGTGACTTCCAACTTCCAAAGTTCACATCTTGATTGCTTGCAATATAAGCGACTATCTTGTAGCCGACATAAGACTTCTTGTAGGTGTTATTCATGCTCTTCAAGGGTTTTATTAGATACAAAGATATAATCAATAAAGACAATTACATACTTGTCTAAAAGGTCCCAAAAGAATATATTTATGTTATCTATGAAAGAGGCTAGAATATTGGTGAGACCAAAAGGTAAAATCAGCCATTCAAAATATTCATAGCACATATAAAATATTATTTTTCTTACATCCTCTTACAATAGGTGTTTGCCAATATCTCTTTCAAATGTCTAATTTATTAAAGATAGTTATATCTTGAAGTTGGTCAAGAAGATCATCCACGTGTAAAAGTGGATATGCATTTTAACAATTTGCTTATTGAGGCATCAATAGTCAATGCAAATACAAAGTTCACTATCCTTTTTAGACGCAAAGAATAAAAATGCTTTCTATGGTGATGTACTTTCTCAAATGAGGCATTTCTCTAAGAATTCATCCAATATCTTCTATAGTTCTTCAAATTCTTTTGAAGCTACGTGGTAAATTGACCAACTTGTTAGTTTGGCTTAAGAAAATAGTTCTATTTGAAAGGAGGCACCTCACTAAGTACGTGAATTAGAGAGACATCTCAATATTCTTATATGAATTGATGTATATATTCTATTCCTTTGATTATCTTTCCTACTATTGATGTAAGATTTGGAACCACTATATAAACTGATTGCTTATGCAATATTTGCCTCTTCTTAAAAGTCATCCCTATAAGTAAGTCTTTGGTTACAGATTGTCTTTTTTTTTTTACTTCATGTAGAGGTACAAAGAATCACCTTATGTCTACCATCTTTATAGAAGATTGTCCTTGCTAGCCAATCAACTTGCTTATTTTTCATCTCTAGTAATGGCATATCAAAGATAGTATTATATCTTAACTATATCACCTTCAATCTTTTTCTTAAGATGTATATGTTAGTCAACCTCAAGATTTCTTCTTCACATGTCTCACTCATTATGTTTTCTTGATCATCTATAAGGTATATACTTCCTCCTTTAATTGCCTTAATTTTAATTCCAAGTCATGTAGTAATTTTAGTTGAGATACAATTTTTTCTAGAGCTATAATCTAGAAGTACTCAATATGGTTGTCCTCTTAGTAGTCCCATTAGATGCATCAGTCTACTTTTTTTTATAGTTTTTCAAGGTCATGCCATTTGACTTTTAGAGATAGTAGCTATCCCTAGTACTAGCCCTTGGCATCTTTACAAAGGAGCTCCATTTTCTTGCTTTGTTTCACTATCAACTTGGTGAATTTTGAGACTGTGAATCCATCTTTTTTTGCTAGTGCTTAAATTTTGATATTTTAGACAATCTCCAATCCGATGTCGTAGCTCTTAACAATAGAAATAAAATTCTTTTTGTACCAATATTTATTGTCTTTATTGTATCAATGATCTTTATAGGATATCAATCTCTATTGGTATTGGTTGTTATGCCATGATATTAAATAGCAACATAGGACTTTGTAGTATAGATCACACTCCATGATTTCTAAAATCTATAGCATCAACACTTTTTACAATCCAAATTATCTCTTCAAATGTTTGTAAATCTTTTAGCTCTACTTCTTGCTAAACCCTAGGTTTCAAACTTCATAAGAATCAATCCATCATTTCCTCCTCTAAAAAATTATCAATTTAGAAACATAGGAACTTGAATTGGGAGACATAAACTTGCACCAACCTAAATTGTGTAAGATTTGTCAGCTCATCATGTGCTATCTTCTCCACATTGATGGACCAAAATTCATTCTTAAACTCGGTCTCAAATTCCTTCCAATGACAAAATCCACCTTAAGCTCCATAGCTTTGAATTCAATGTCATTATCAAATAGTTGCCATATCTCTTAAATAGCTCGCTACATATATAATTCATTTAGTGGTATTTGCCTTAGATAGTTAGAAGTATTGTTGCATATAAAAGAGCCATTGATATACATCTTCTTGTCTTGAAGTTCTAAAGTATGTAGTAGGCTTATTCAATTTTAGCCTAGTAGGTATTGACCTTCTTGTCCTTGAAGCTTCTATTTGTCCTTGCAAAATAACTATCTCGTTTAAGAGGTATTGTATTTGAGCTTCCATCTAAGATTTCTGTGCCATATCTCCTATGTTGTAATTTCTGAGTTGGACTCCATAATTATAATATCTTCTCACCTTATAATTGATTTTTTAAGAATAGCTTGTGGTAGCCTCAAAACAATATCCAATGTGACCATAAGAATTGATCTTGGACTAGGTGATGACTATTGATATACTATTAAAATAAAATAGTTTAATACTTGCTTTGATACCAATAAAATAGGATTAGTCTATCTCAAGTATCCAAGACTCTTTTAATCCACAAAAACTTAAAATCTTATCATAAGATTGAACAAACTAAACTAGAATAAAACTGAATAGAACTAAATAAAATGAGACATGAAAGACAAAACTAAGCAATCAAAATTAGAATAGAATAAAAAAAACAAGAAAATAAAAAATCCCATTTGTTTTAAAAAAAAAGATTTGAAGCCATATGTGACCATTTTAAGCCTTTTTTTAGAAGGTTATATGGTAGGCTTCACCTAAATATCCACCTTAGACTCTTTCTAAAATATTTTATGATGGATTTTACTTGATCCACTAATCTAATACCAATTCTAGAAACTTCCATGGTTCTAACTATCTTTCCTTATGTGTCAATAATACAAATGTCTTATCTATACCCTATAACAATATATACTATTTAACTAAGAATTATGTGGCAGTATTCTATAAGATCTTCAAAACATGTTGACTTTATAAGACATGTATTTTAACTTGCAAGGCAAGTTTTTTATATGTGTGCTACTTAAGTAGCTTGTTTCTTAAGCTACTGATATGTGATTTATTTCTTGACCAAATATTTAACCTACTAATCTACTATAAATACATGTAAAGTTAAAGTAGTATCCATGAAACTTTTAAAAATCTTCTCTAAAAAATATTATGAAATAAATTTATTTTTACTTACTTCTACTTAATTATATGAATAAATATTAAAATAAATATGTATGTGATATTATTCTCCGTTCTAGAGATGTGTTTCTTGAAAAGTAGTCATTATGTGTAGAAAAATCAAAGATGCAGCAAATTGTATTTGCTACATACTTTGACTTTGTTTCCTGTGAAGATGGTTGATAAGTCTTCTCAACAATTGATGGTATCCAATATTAAGGCTAAAAGATCACTATATTATTTGATTGTTGTTAAAGACTTCATAACTTCCTTTAAATAAAATATTTGAAACATCATCAAGAGTTGTTCCTACTTCTAATTAAATCATCAAATATTGAAAATTTCTTCTATGGTTGTGATATCAAATATGTTATATCTTGCCATCTATTTGAAGAAAGATATATCATTTTTGAGGATCTTTATCTCAATTACATTGTCTTGAAGGTTATGACAATCAAAATGTCTTATTTGATGTCCTATTACTTATAGTCTTGTTTGAGAATGCATCAAGTACTTGACTGTGGAAGGTGAAATTCTATTTTATAAATATTCAAAAAAATCTAATAGGTTTTTTTCATATAAAAAGAATATAATTTTAATTTTAATTCAAAAGTATTTATAGCCAATATAAAGTATTCAAAAATATTCTTTTTATTAATCTCAATTATATACAAATTCCAATTACCTTATTACTTTTAAATTAGGCAATTTCAATTTCTCTTCGCAAGCAATAATCTTAATCATTGAATTTTAGAAAGTTATAACTTCTAATCTGACCATCCATTTGATGCAAAATTTTGCACACAAATGCTACTATAAGTCTTTTATATGTTTAAAAAAATTTAGACTAATCGAACTTGCAGATTGTGAAAAAATGTCCAAAAAACTTGTGAGCCAATTTTTTTGACTTATAATGTAGTTAGAAAAAAATATTAGAATAAATTAATAGAATTAAGAAGAGAAAGTTGAGTAGAATAAATTACTAAAGAAAAGGCTCATTTAAGTATTAAGAATAAAATATAATTATAATAGTAGATAAAATGATTTTTGTTTAAAATTAGATTAAATAAAAACAGTGGTGTCATGTTGATAAAGTGGTGAAGAAAGGAATTAATGATAAAAATATGTTATGTAAATCTTTAGAATTAAATAAATATATTAAAAATAAAAAAATTAGATGTACCAATTTTAAGCAAGAATAGAATAATAGAGACTTCTAAAAATATTACTAACAATCTCTTAGAACGATGTATTGTGAATGTTTTTTTTTTTTTAAAAAAAAAAACCACAAATCACAAATTGGCGATTTATTTTGTTGGACCAATTTTTGATTGCACAGGTTCCAGTCTAAATAGTTCTGGACTAAGCAAGTTATATCAATTATGTTGGATGGATGAGGTTGAGAAGATTGAAATTTAAATATAACAAAATTAATGAGAGCAATAATGTGAGGCAACACAACGGGGTGATAGATTTTAGAAGAATTCAAGCTCAGTGAAAGTGAAGCGATAGTAGTACTGTGCCCAATTGATGTTGATGGATCTAAGCTACATAGCCATTTTAGAAGAAGCAGTAAAGTCAAGGCATTCTTATTGAAGGAGATCAGAGCGATGGTATTGCAAGGATGTAGAATGGTTTGATAGCAATGAAGACAAGACATAGCTTGGAAGTTGATGACTATGGTAGATTAGTTATGATTTACCATCTTATTATGAGGTGATAGTTGATTTCTAGTAGTTGTTAGACAAAAATTGTGGAAGAGTTTTTGTGCATATTTTTTGATATGATAACAAGTGATTATGGTGTTGTGATCAATTTTTTTAATATGGTCGTTTCTTTACTGAAGAATGTGATGTATATAAAAACTTTGACATATTGATTGCTAGATAGTTTAAAGAAATAAATAAATAATTAAAATAATATATATAATAAATAATTAATTAAATAAAATATAAATATAAATAAATTAATTGAATTTTTATAAAAAAAAATAATAATAATAATAATAAATTTAAAAAAGAAATTATAATTAAAAATATTATATAAATAAATAAATAAATAAAAATAAAAATAAAAATTTGATAAAATAAAATTATAAAGTAACAATGGTTAAGAAAGAAAAGACATCTAACTTTATGTGAGTGAAGTTACTCCACTAGACTATCAAACACAATTAAGATGGATTGATTTTACTGACAAAACTGCACTAATGTTACTTGGCTACCAACTTGAAAGTTGATGCAAATGTTCCAATAGCAATTTTTTCTTTCCTACCTATTAACTTCAACTCAAAATTGGTATATAGCTTCATCTTCAAGTCTTTCAATACCATACCAAATTTTACCATGTTTCAATAAGTAGATCTTAAGATATCATAGAAATCCTATTCGACTTCAAACTACCAACTTCTGAAATCCTCTTGTATCAAAAATCAAATATCTTCCAATTGAACCATTAAATTGATATAAATTTTATGGACACTTAGCACATGCAATCAATTAAACACAATTAAATTTTGAATTATAGATGTAACATCAATTGCATGAACTAGCTAAGAATGCTAGCTCTAATTGTATTGCATAAATTCAAAGTCACTAATATAAATCTTAATTTTAAATATCAATTGTAAAATCATCTTAAGCCCTATAAAAACAACTTTATGCCTTTAGAACAATCTTAAAGCTAGCTCTTCAATTTTAGTTGTTAATTTCTAAATGTTCCTATATTTTGCCTTAGGCGATTATTTTAATAGCTAGAGATTTGATTTTAATCCTCTCTTATAAACAAATGACCTCTAGATATCAATCCAACCTATCATAGGAATTTTTTAGCCTGACTCTATCTTTAACTTAATCCTAATATTAACCGTATTAATTATTTATCTTATCTATCTTGTTTTTATAAATTTATAGCTTTTTTAAGGCAATAAAGGAATTTTTATACCTCAAAAGGTAAAATTACTAATCAATCTTTAATTTGTTAGCTATTAAGATAAAAAAATAAACTAAGAGGGTTTTATAAAAGACATATTTAAATATCATGTTTTCAATGAAAAGACTTAATCCTCCTTGCTTCATTTTAAAGATTTTTTTCTCACTTCCATGTGCATTCACTAATATCATATTTGTTGTCATATTAAATGTGCTCTTGCTTAAGAATGCACTGGGCACCTAGTTGTGGAAGGTAAATAAAAATACAACAATGATTCTATCAAATCTAATAAAGCCTTAAAAAAACTTCAAGTAATTCCTAATAAATCCAATTAAATTTTAACCTATCAAAATAAATTCAAAAAAAGTGACAAAAGAAATATAAAAAATTCATGATTTAATCCCAAAGAAAAATAATAATAAATCTTAAAGAAATATAAAAATAAACCTTTAAAGAAATAACAAAGGACTTTAAAAGAATATTAAAAATAGAAATCTTAATGTAATCCTAATTGAAACCTTAATTGAATCTTAATCAAATCTTAGGTCAAATCTTAATCAAAATCCTAAATAAACCTTAATCAAATCCTAGATCAAATTTTAATAAAACCGTACATAAATCTAAATCAAATATTAGTTAAGTTCTAAATCAAATCTTAATCCTAATCAAATCCTAAAAAAATTCTAAGCCTTAATTAAATCATAAATAAATCCTAAATCAAATCTTAATTAAATCCTAAATCTTAAATAACCTCTTAATAAATCCTATAGTAAAATGGAACTTCAACAAATAATGATCAAATCATTGGTATCAATTCAAAATTTTTACACTTTTTAATATCTTAGTTAAAAAGAAGCACAAGAAAGATGAAATTGATTGTACTTACTAATTTAAATAAATGTAAGATAATCCAATCAAGTGTTGGACAGCCTCCTACTCCAACTTCAATACAAAACTTCTAATGCCAATATCTCCTTCTTGAATTATTAAATTTCTTTGAAATTTCATCTAAACATTGGAATTTGAGTGTCATATCTATACAAAAAAAATTCACTTCAATCTAATTGATAGATTTCTAAAGATCTTAGAAATACTAATTAACCCTCAAACTCCACTTTCTGAGACTTCAACTCACAAAAACCCTCATATACTTCAATCTAATTATTTGATTTATATCAAAATTTTCCAACACAATTATAACTATTATACCAACATATTTTTTAAATTTCATCTATACACACACCACAAAACTCAAAAAATCCTCAATTTTATAAACATATTTTTATTTCCCTAACCTTAATTCTACTAAGAACATTACTAACTTTGAAAATACCTCAAAAACTTAATATTGATCCAAATGACATGAAACTAATGCTTAAAAATCTTTATTCAAATCTATCTTCAAATCCTACTCTTTGATCTATAAAAGAATTCCAAATTCACCATAGATGTATGGTTTTATGCCTTGAGGTCTGATTTTGGCCTAGGTTGATAACCAATCTTATTTAGATATCAATTTTTGGCTTCTTAAGATAAAATTTATTAAAATCTAATCTTAAATTCTTTCTTATGCATGCTTATATTATTTATTTTTATAATCTACTTAGTTTTTTCTTATTTATGGTCGTACAAAGTAAGTAGAAGCCTATTTTATAAAAAAATAGCATTAGAACTTTTTAATTTTTACTATCTTTTTTATTACTATCTATATTTCTAAAATAATTTTCTATAATATTTTAAAATAAGACCTTCTATAATATAATATTTTCTTCTCTCTTTCATTTACTTGACATATTACATCATAATACTATGCTAATGAATAAGATATTTCAATCTATTTTGGCACCATCTTGAATCTAAAACTTCTTCTACCTGGAACTCTTCATCATTATTCATTTCCTATAGAAGAAGATAGCATTGATCTTCTTCTCAAGATATTTACTATATTATATGGCTCAAGAAGAAACATGCAAAATATAAGATGGATCTTCATAGACTGAAGTGGATGTAATCAATAAGCAATAGGATTGATTTATTCACAAATAAGAAAAGATTTAAGCCTGCAATAGTCCAACTTATCATAAAAATAAGTAATCTTGATATTGCAACAAAATTGTCATATCTTCTCACCTATGTTGAATTATAGTTATTCCTTATAATAAACATCTATATTGATTTTTTGTCATTCCTGAGCTTCCTTTAACTGCACCTTTATTGTTGTATGTAACTTTGACAAACAATTTGTTAAAACTTTTGCCACAAGATTATCAACTTTTAAAAATTCAAAAGTATTAAATTATAGATGATAATCATAATTGGCAAAAGAAGATGTTTATTAATTAAAAAAATGTAAAAAATTATTATATGCAAACTCCACCAATGACAAAAGAATTGTTTGATGAGCTTGAAGAATATATAACCATGCTTCATCTTTTAAAATGTATAATTTTATTTGAACTTAAAAGGATTATTTTTGATATCACCAATAAGATAATTAGAAGACATACTTAATTAGATTTATTTAACAAAAATTGAATCAAAAATCAATGTTAATTTTATTGATTAAAGGTGAATTGCTCCAACTTCAAGAAAATTGTTCTTTGTTGATCAAAAGATGCATCTTTTTCTTTTGATGTAAGATAAAAACATGTAAAAATGGCATTTGATAAACCTTATTTTTTTTTGAATTGACAAATAATTTTGAAATCAAATCTTTATAAAAACATGCTCGAGCAAGCTTGGCTATTAATATGAAATACGTAAGATTCTTATGAATTATATATATGATGATTAGATTCAAGGCGCCTTTTAAATCATGACACCATTTTTGAAATGAATCCACAATTGTAAGAAGCTCTTTGTCATGGATCTTATAGTTAAACTTAGTTATTGAAAATTTCCAAGAATAAAAAGCTATCAAGTGAAACTTATCATGTGCTTCCATTTGTGACAAAATTGCATTGATAACAAAGTTTGATGTCTCTATTTCTATGAAAAATGCCTTGAAAAAATTGATGTGATATAAGATTGATGCAGAAATAAATATTTTTTTAAGACTTCAAAAGTTGCTTTAGCTTTTGTGCTCTATTCAAATTTGTCTTTAGAAGTCAAATATATAAGTGAGGCTGCAACTTGAAAAAGGTTCTTGATGAAGATTTAATAATAATTGATTAAGTTCAAAAAGCATTTTACATTCTTTAATATTTTTAGAATCTTTCAATCTATGATACTTTGGATCTTCTTTAGATCTATTATTAAACCTTTGTTAAAAATGATGTATCCTAAAAAATCAACTTAAGTAGTATAGAATATATACTTTTCCATCTTGGCATATAATCCTATATCTTTAATTTTTTGTAATATATGACAAATATGAAGTTCATATTTTTCTAAATTCTTAGAATAGATTAGAAAGTCATCTATATAGTAGACCACAAAATCATTAAAGAATTCACAAAAAAACATTATTCATAAAATATTGACAAGCTGTTGATATGTTTGTGAATCCAAAAGGCATAAGATTATATTCAAAATATCCATACTTAATTTAAAAAACAATCTTTAATTCATTTCTTTTTTAAATGAGAATCAAGTTATATATTCTTCATAGATCTATTTTTATATAGATTTTTGTTTGATTGAATTGGCCAAGAAGTATTAAAAATAAAGATAGGAAATACTTATTATTGATGGTGATCTTGTTAAATCTTTGATAATCTATACACATCAACAAAGATCCATTATTTTTCTTTAAAAATAAGATATGAGCTATTGTTGGAAGTTTTCAATAGTATATGAAGTTTTTAGCCAAGTTCTCATTAATATATTTATTTGATACAATCAATTCATTTTACAATAAGTTGAAGATTGATCGAAATGGCACTTGAGCTCTTTTTTGCAAATCAATTGAATAATCATAAAATCAATGTTCTAAAAAAATATCTGTATTTTTTTTTAAAAAAACGTCCTAAAAATCTTGATATTGGCTACAAATACTACTTAGTATCTTTACACTATCAAAAATAGGTATGCCATATATAACAAAAGATGATCTTTCTTTGTAGCATACATGAAATCTTTTATATGTACTAATAAGAGTTTGAATATATTAGACTTATGTATTTCTACCTGACTGATAGAATTTTAGATTTAACTATAAAAAAAAATTAGGTTATAAAAAATCCAATCTATTTGAATTTTATATTTTTTTAACTATAATAATCCTAAAATAATTGGATTAAAGGAAGATTTTATTACATTAAATATTATTATACTATTATGATCTTTAATTGCTATATTTAAAGGAATAATTTCATGAATAACATCTTTAGAAGATAGCAAATGACTATATATGACTTCTACATATATGGATTTAATTTTCTTGACTAAAGATATTTCTTATTTTTTTTAAAAAAAATTATCTATAATATAAGTTAAGGCTCCTAAATGTAATAAGGCAAAGACTTTGTAATTTATAGATCCTAAATATCCATCTATTATAAAATAAGGTGATAGATCTGAATTGAGAATAAGATCTTTAGTAGGTATTGCATATGATTTTAATTACATAGTCCCTATTATAGCTAGAAAAACTTATTTTCTAATACATTATCTTCTTTGATAATCATCTTCCTTATTTTGTGATTGTATTGCTTTTTTTGACAATATTGAAGAGTGTATTGAGCTTCTCTTTAATGTAAGCACAAATTTTCTTAATAATATTAAGTCTTCTCCTACTTTTTGAGGGATTTAAAATATACCATATCAATTTGTATTGTTTCAAACCTTGATAAATAAATTCTTGAAAACTTAACAATTGCCATTATTACTTGATTTGTTCTTCTTCAGCCAAGTCTTTACTCTTGATGTCTTTCAAATAATCAATTATCATATGCAAAGGCTTAAGCAATAAATTTTTTCAAAGATTTTTCTTTTGGCATTGTCAATAACAAATGTTTGACATTATACTTCAATCCCTATTAAAATTGATTGATAAAGGCTTTGTCATTCAAGCCCACATCGCAAGGAAGGTTTTAGAATTCAATAGCATATATAATGGCTAACTATGATTCTTATCCTAAAGATAAGAGCTTAATCTTTGTTTAATCATTTTCTTTGAATGTGGCCATTGTCGTATTACATGTTTTCTTGCTTAGGAATTTACCAAGCACCTAGTTGTCAAATATGAGGTTATTTTTAACAAACATCCAAAAAATCCTAATAGGTTTCATCCATATGAGAAGAATATAATCCAAATTTTAATTCAAAAGTGCTAAAAAACACTCTTCTTAGTAACCTTAATCATACATAAACCTCAACTATCTTGTTACTTTCATATTTAAGCAATTCAGATTTTTTTTATAAGTCCCAATCCTAATCAATGAGCTTTAGTAAGCTGTAACTTCTAATTTGAGTGTCGATTTGATGTAAAATTTTGCATATAATTGTCAATGTAAGTCTTCTATATGCTCAAGAATTTTTAGCTCAATCCAACTTATAAATCGTGAGAAAACCTCCAAATATTGCACTGATGTCATTCGGATGCCAACTTGAAAAGTGAAGCAAAAACCCTAGCAATGATTTCTCCTTCTCCAACTAATACCTTTGATTCAAAATTGGTATGCATCTTGATCTTCAAGTCCTTCAACACCATGCCAAATTTCATCTTCATCTAACTAGTAGATCTCCAAATATCACAAAAATCCTACTCAACTCCAACCTACCAACTTCCAAAATCTTCTTGTGCTAAAAACCAAATATCTCTAAACCACATCATTAGGTTATCACAAAATTTTTTATATACTTAGTGCATCTAATAATCCAAATAATATCAACTTTTGAAACTTAGATGTTATATCAATTGCATGAACTAGCCAAAATTGCTAGCCCTAATTATATTATATAAATTCCAAATCACCAATACAAACCTTGATCTTGAACAAAAATTGTCAAATCTTCAAAAATCCTACCAAAAAAATCCTTATGCCATTGAAAAGAGCTTTAAGTTAGCTCTCAAATTCTGATCCGTGATCTTCTAATGCCATCTTAATTTATCCTAAGCAGTCGTTTTAGTGACCAAAGGTCTGATTTTGACCATGTCTCACAAATGATCGACCTCCGGGTATCAATCTAATCTATCCTAAGGATTTTTTAGTCCAATCCTACTCTCAACTTGATCATAGTATCAAACATACCAACCATTTACATCTTCTATTCTGATTTTAATAATTTATGGCCTTTCTTAGGTAGTAAAAGAGTTTCTATATCTTAGAAGGTAAATTAATAATTAACTTTTATCTATTTTTTATTTAAAAAAAAATAGGCTAAGAGACTTTCATAAAAGCCTTATTAAAATATTTTGAATTCTTATTGAGCTAATATAATAGAATATTAATTAAAAAATCATTTTTAGTCATATTTTTACCATATAATCGTGTCACAATATGACACCATAAATACTTTTATAAATGAATTCAAATCATAAAGGAGTCGTGAATCTTTTCTATCAAAGATATAAACAAAGAGAGAGCACTTCCAAATAGAAGTGCGCCTATGAATCCAACTTGAGTAAATACATCAAGATATTAGAAGAAATACAACCTTAGTTAGAGCTTGACTTGTTGCAAAAATCTTCAAAATTTTGATCTTATTCCAACAAACTTCTCAAGCTTACTAATTCTTGTTCCCATTGTATTTTTAGAAGTATAATTTTTTTGGATTTGGTTATGATGTTGATATATTTGCTTCCTTCAACTACAAAACTTCTTGATGTATACTTTGAACTTCTTCTCTAACTATAGGATTAGTGTTTCTATGGGTGGCATTGGTGATGTGTGAAATTTCGACCTTAAAAGTATTGACAAGTTTGTCAAATCTATAATAGATGCAAATCTGTTTTCACTTCTACCAAGTATAGCATCTATGATTTTTTCTTCTATTTCAAATAACTTAATAAATTCACAAGTCAAATAAAAAGAAGATAATCTGTAACCTCTAATATAAAATAAAAATTCCTATAAAGAAAGATATCTGCTTTCTTTAAAAAAATAATCAATGTTAGAAAACTAAACAATTTGTTTAAAAGTGGATAATCTATAACTTTCAAAATACAACAATAGAAGTAGATTAATCCACTCACTTTTTAAAACATGACAAAAATAATAAGTTAAAATTCTTCTCAAACTATCAAGAATATGAATCTTCGAAACAAAAATCCTCGATACACTCTTGTGTCACTTGAAAAAACTAAAAAAAGACTCAAAGTTGATAATATTTTGAACAAGAATGATTATTGCCAAAGACAAAAAGACTAAAAAGACTTAAAATAAGACTGAGGGCTAAAAAGGCATTGTCAAGATTGAAAAAGGCTTCACTCTTGCCTCCATATATACTATCTAACTAAGAACTATGTTGCAATATTCTAAACGACCTCCAAAATATGTTGATTTTATAAGACATATATTTTAACTTAGAAGAGAAGTTTTTTATATGTGCACTACATAGTTAGCTTGTTTTGCAAGCTATTCATACATAATTAACTTGTTGACCAAGTATTTAACCTATTAATCAACTATAAATACATGTAAAGTCAAAGTAGTATCCATAAAGCTTTTAGAAAGCTTTTTTAGAAAATATTGTGAAATAAATCTACTTTCACTTTTTTTTGCTTAATTATATAAGTAAATATTAGAATAAAAAAATATGTCAAGGTCAACAATAAATGGCTTCAATTTCAAATAGAGTTATAATATATGCTAGCAAATTGTTGCAAATTATACATTCTAATATTTGTAGACTGATAAAGATGCCATTAATTGGAAGAGCAAGGTACTTTGTCATATTTATTGATGATTTTTCAAAATAGGTGTTGATATACATCATTAAAGCTAAGAATGAATATTTCTTAAGATTTGAGGAATTTAAGATACTTGTGAAAAAATAATGTGAATGCAAGATTAAAGTGTTGTACATGGAAAATAGGGCTAAATATATGTCAATGCATTTTGATGACTTTTTGAAGATACAAGGCATTGCAAGACAATCTTCTATTCTATACACTCCACAATAAAATGGAATTACTAAAAGAATAAATTACACTTTTTTGGAGATGGCAAGAAGTATGCTTTATGCACAAAACCTTGGATATGAATATTGGGCGGAAGCCATGGTTATTATAGTATATAGAAGAAAAAAGGCCACGGAAGAGCATTGAAATCAATAACTCTACAAGGAATTTAGAGTGACAAGAAACCTTTTGTTTCACACATGAGGATTTTTGGATGTATTGCTTATGCAAAAGTACGAGATTATATGAGGTCCAAATTTGATACAAAAGATACAAAATATGTATATTTTGGATATTATGAAGATACAAAGGTATATAGGCTAATACGTTTAGAAACCAAGAAGATCATTAAGAGTTGTAATGTAGAGTTTTTAGAGCATAAGAATACTTATGAATACTTTGAAATGTGTCTAAGTAGAAGTAATGGTATTTTTGTTTCATTTATTTTTAATTTTAGCAAAGAATGAAGAAAAAGATGATGACAATGAAGATAGTAGATATACAAATCAAGATAGAGAGTCAATGAAGATAGATCAAAGTATGTCTATAATTACTAGACCAACAATGAAGACAATTAAGATGTTGAAGATGATAATGATGGAGAGTATCAAGTACTAAATGTAAAGAGACGAGCTTTAAGAAAGAAGAAGGTTGCAAGAATTTTTAGAATGCAAGAAGATGAATCTTCATCAAATGAAGGGATATATCTTTTGAGAGATAGAAAAAATTTTGGTAAATAGTGGATAAATCACATCTTTCTTCAAGTAAGTGAACAACATATCAATATTACACTTTTTATTGATCCATTGAGTTTGATGATGTAATAAAGTCCATGGATGCAATGAAGTAGAAAAATACCATGGAAGAAGAGTATAAATCATTCATGAACAATGAAACATGGAAAATGACTCAACTTCCACAAAATCAATCTTCAATTGGTTATAAGTGAGTACTTAGATCCAAGAAAGATATTATAGGCAATATTATGAGATACAATGTTAGATTGGTTGGTAAAAGCTACTCACAAGTTGCTGATATTGTTTTCAATGAGACATTTGCTCTCACATCCAAATTCAACACCATTAGAATTATGGTGGCAATTAAGACAATATTGGACTCAAAGATGCATTAAATAGATGTGAAAATGGCTTTCTTAAATAGAAGCTTGGAAAATGACATCTACATGGTTAAACTACAAGGATTTGTTGAAAAAGACAAACAATATCTTGTTTATAGTTGAAGAAATCTTTTTGTAGGCTCAAGCAATCACCAAAAGTATAGTATAAATGTATTGACACATTTGTTGTAAATGAAAGATTTAAAAGAAGTAAGGCTAATCATTATATGAATGTCATGCAATCAAATAAATTTATATTAATTGTCATTCTCTCTGTTGATAATTTGATCATCTTAACCAATACCTTGAAGATATTGGATTGATTGAAGGCAAAATTAGAAAATGAGTATGAGATGAGTGATTTGGAAAATCTTCACTATTATTTAGAAGTAGAATTTGTGAGAGGTTATACTAAGAAGACCATTACAATGAGCAAAAATAAGTATATTGAAGAGGTATTGAAACAATTCAATATGGAAGAGGGTAGGCCTATTAAAATACCTTTAGAGGCCAATTTGAAGTTAATAAAGTTTACGGATGAAGAATTTGCTTGAATTAAAGGTCAAATGCAAGGTGTTCCACATAAAGCAGTAGTGGACTCATTTATATATACAATGGTTGGCACAAGAGTGAATCTTGCATATGTCATAAGTATTGTGAGCCAACACATGTCAAAGGTTGAATCAATCCATTGAGCAACCATCAAAACAATCATGAAGTACTTAAAAGGTATTTTGCATTTCAAATTAAGTCTTAGAGATAATAACATTACTTTGCATGATTATTCTGATGTAGATAGGAGTGGAGATGCAAATAATAAAAGGTCAACAATAGAGTATGTATTTTCTATTGGAATCAGGGCTATTTCATGGAATTGCAAGATATAACCAACAATTGTAAGATCAACAATAGAACCCAAGTACATGGCAGCAAGCTATAATAGAATGGAGACAATATGGCTAAGACAACTTTTGGAAGACATTGAAGTAGTGCAAACATAAGCAATTCCAATGGAATATAACAATCAAGAATGTTTTAGATTTACAAAGAATCCAAAGCATCATTTAAAGACCAAATACAATGACATTCAACATCACTTCACAAGAAAAAAGATTGAAATGGAAGTAATTGATATGAAGTATTGTATAATGGAAGACATGCTTGCTGATTTGTTGGCAAAGGGATTAATAAATGATAGACATCACATATTAAGATTGAAAGCCTTTGATCCATAGCAAAGTAGAAGTGTTAAAGTAAGTAAATAAAAGTGAAAGTAGAATAAATTACCTTTTAGAAGCTATTATCTTAAGTAAGTTGCTATTGATCAAAGAATAGGCTTTTGGTATGTAAAAACGCCAAGACACAAGGTAGATGAACAAACAAAGGATCTTAAAGGTATAGAAGATATATTAAAGGCATATTCTTATAGAAGATAAGATATTTAATAGAAAGTATCGATAAAATGTTAGATAGATGTATTCATCAAAGATAAAAATTGTCCAACAAAGCAATAGCTACCACCTATAAGAAATGCATTATAGAAGTATGAGTTATTTTATTCCATAATTTCCTTGTGTACAAACCTTATTAATGCTATATATTGTGACTTCAAAATTCCTTTTTTTTTTTTTTTTTTTTTTTTTCAATAGATCACTACCTTCAAAAATCAAATCTTCACCATTTGAGAATTATAAAGAACAAGAAAGGATTATATATCACAAGGCAATACAAGGGTAGAACATGCGGATTGATTTACAGTTTCAAAGTGCAATTTAATTTTCTTTGGACAAAACCTTCTACAAAAAACCATATGATTCCATTCAAAAAGTGCCGAAAGTAAAGAAGACAGTTAAATAGGTGTTGCAGATTTGAGTTTGCTGAATATTTAGAAATTCAAATGGACAAAGATGATAATTAAAGTGACAGCATCTTATCAGTTGATTAAAGATCTATTTGGCCGTTGCCGTTTACTTCATAACGACAGCACACAAAGAATTCCTTTGAATTTAAATAGCCGACTCTATTTCAACTCTTCCTCCTAAATTTCTACATTGCAACTCGTAAATTACAAATGTTTCATTGAATAATTCTCGAGGAAGAATATCATTCATCTCAGGTAATTTATTGATTAGGAGAGGTAGTTTAGGTGTAGATGGGGGTAATAAAAAATTTGCCGGGAACTGTACAAAGATAGAGATAAAAAACATGTTTCTTTGGAACAGGATAAAAGATGCAATATCACGGGGATTAGCGCCGAGAATATGTTACAGAACGAGGCAAAAAAAAAAAGGATTTTCTTCAGTCAAACTTCACAGTAATTGTAAAATGATAACATAGAGGGGCTCAATCAACAGACAAACTGTAACGTCGACAACAGAATTGACATATTCTGTCGAGCATATCAAAACAACCATGGAATCAAGACGGTCAACGAATGAACTTGAACGGAAACATGTCAAGTATTCGGGATATGACAGAGGGCATTAAAGGAGAACTCAGGAAATAGTAAAGGTATCCGTGACATGAACTCGCTAAAATAATCCTGACACCAAGATGAACTACATGACTATCTTCAGGCGGGTAAGAATGAAAATTAAGTCTCCACAAGCATCAGCGAAATGCGCTGCATATACTCCGAAAAATTATCAAGTCCGAGTACTCAGGAATAAAAAGTCTCTTCAATCCCAGGAGATTTACTTCTTCTTGGCGGCGGCCTTGGTCACCTTGGCACCAGTTGGCTCCTTCTTCTCCACAGCCTTGATGACACCCACAGCCACCGTCTGCCTCATGTCCCGCACCGCGAACCGTCCCAATGGTGGGTACTCCGCGAACGTCTCCACCGTCATCGGCTTCGTCGGAATCATCTTCACGAACCCTGCGTCTCCGTTCTTCAAAAACTTCGGCTCCTTCTCCAGCTCCTTACCCGATCGCCTGTCCACCTTCGTCAAGATCTCCGCAAACTTCACCGCAATGTGCGACGTGTGGCAATCCAGCACTGGCGCATAACCGTTACCGATCTGTCCCGGGTGGTTCATGATGATAACCTGCGCCGTAAAGTTTGCTGCCTCCTTTGCAGGGTCATTCTTCGAGTCTGAGGCCACGTACCCTCTCTTCAGGTCCTTCACCGCCACATTCTTCACGTTGAACCCAACGTTGTCACCCGGGTGTGCCTCGGGCATCGACTCGTGGTGCATCTCCACAGACTTCACCTCAGTCGTCAGTCCCGTCGGTGCGAAGCACACCAACATGCCCGGCCTGATGATTCCCGTCTCCACCCGTCCCACTGGCACAGTTCCAATGCCTCCAATCTTGTACACGTCCTGAAGCGGCAGCCTCAGAGGCTTGTCAGATGGCCTCTTCGGCTCCGACACGTTGTCCAACGCCTCCAACAGAGTCGGACCCTTGTACCAGTCCAGGTTCGTCGACCTCTCGATCATGTTGTCACCCTCGAACCCTGAGATCGGCACGAACGGAATCTTGTCCGGGTTGTACCCCACCTTCTTCAGGTACGCCGACACCTCCTTGCTGATCTCCTCAAATCGGGCCTTGCTGTACTTCGGGGTCGTCGCGTCCATCTGCCACCCTCCACATCACCAACATCAGCCCACCTCACTGCCCCCCAAAAATGCACGCAAAAAACCCTACCCCTTACCCCACTCGTCTGCCCCCGACATTACCCACGCCATGTCCATAACGCAACCCAATGCCACCACCGCGCCCCGCTCCCATACCATGTCCCTACCCCCCAACCTCAACCAAAATGCCCCCGAACCCACCTTGTTGCAGCAGCAAATCATCTGCTTCACTCCCAAAGTGAACGCCAGCAGTGCGTGTTCACGCGTCTGCCCATCCTTCGAGATACCGGCCTCGAACCCTCCCGTCGTCGAGTCGATGATCAGCACGGCACAGTCCGCCTGCGACGTTCCCGTGATCATGTTCTTGATGAAATCGCGATGTCCGGGCGCGTCGATAACAGTGCAGTAGTACTTCACGGTCTCGAACTTCCACAACGCGATATCGATCGTGATACCACGCTCGCGCTCTGCCTTCAGCTTGTCCAGCACCCACGCGTACTTGAACGAACGCTTGTTCATCTCCGCCGCCTCCTTCTCGAAACGCTCGATCACACGCTTGTCGATACCTCCCAACTTGTAGATAAGGTGCCCAGTGGTCGTCGACTTGCCGGAGTCGACGTGGCCGATGACCACGATGTTGATGTGGACCTTCTCCTTACCCATCTTGAACTAACTGCATATAACATAAACGCATTCAATGATAAAGCCGTTAATTCAGTCCTGATCATCGCTATGGGAGAAAGGATATCCTCTATGACTCCTTCTCTCAACGAAAGTGAAAGCGTTTCAGCACACAAGAGTGTCTGTTGAGTAGAATCTCAAATATGGGAAAGAGGGAAGCTGGATGACCTAACAAAAACTGTGACTAGACCACGTAGGTTAAAAAACCAGGACTGACGGAGACGGAATCACTGCTTCTTCTACTATCTTACAAAGACGACTCCATTGCCAGTGATCGGAAAAGACCTGGGGGACCTCTTGCGACGAAGTCCACGACAGCAGACTTGATAAGGTCGCTCTTAGCCAGAATGTTTAAGTCACATTCAACGAAGAGGTAATGAACAGCTTTGAGGGGACTGAGGTTTGTAGACATAATATCAAAAAGAAGCAGGAAAGAAGGCATACCTCAAAATTTAAGCAGGTTGCGAATAGGTACAAAAATCTCTGCTCCGAGACCTCTCGCGATCACTGTGAAGTGGGATGCTGTGCGGCGCGGCCTCTTGAAGGGCTCCTGTCCCTTAGGGTGTGGAAGCCGCGCTGGTCCGAGGCTGAATCCGACGGCGGAGTTTTCTCAACGGCGGGCTTTGTTGTTTGCGGCGATTGCGCCAGCTCAGGCCAGTGCTTGTTCGTGTCAGTGTTGCATAGACAGATGAGTCATCACTTGCCCTAATCTGTGGTCAGAAAATGCCTTGTCGTCTTAGCATCCATCCGCCGCGCCCACGTGGCGCTGCCTCGATGGATCCAACTTCTGCCAACTGTATCGGCCAATCCTCCTATGGGAGAGAGCGCTTTCCCATTGGTTTTTGGTTTTGGAAAAATATCAAATATATCCCTCAAATGTCCTAAAATATCAATAATATCCCTATTATTTTTGATAATACAAATGTATCAGTGTACCCAAATGATTTATTTGATGTTTTTCTTTGATTGAATCTAGTAAAGAATTGATAGATACAAAGAGAATATAATGAAATGAGCACAAATTGTGCATGCGTCCTTTACTGTTGTTTGTTTGTTTTTTGGTTTCTAGACATTGTTTTTAATAGTTTCTACCATATACTATGCAAAATGGCATCCTAGGTTTGAATTGAAAGATGTACATATTTGCTTGATAATCATAAGCACTAGTCAAAAATTTAGGCTTGACAAAGACTTCATCATTTAAATATACAAATTCAACTTTATATTCACCATTGAAGAGTTTTATCTTGGATACACTACACAAGACATCAACTAAGAATTTGAATATAAGAGTTTTAACAAGAAAGCCAATAAGAACCTCATTAAACAAGATGAGTACAAGATCAACACTAAGAGTCTTGAACTAGAGCTTTAAAAGATGTGTAGTTGAGACTAAAGATCCTTCAACTTCAATTCCAATATATATTAGATATTAAGAAGCTTCTCAAGAAGTTTTCATATTCCTTGAAAATAAAGCAATCTTAAGAAGATTTTTGAAAAGTTCCTATATTGCTTGAAAATGAAGCAATCATAAGAAGCCTCTCAGATAATTTTTTTAAACATTTTAAAACTTTTTAGAATCTACCATAATATTTTATAAATCTTTTATAACATTTTAGAATATTTTAAGAATATTTTTTATGATCTTTTATTAAATTTTTTTTAAAATATTTAGGAATCTTTTAGAATTTGATAAAATATTTTAAGAATATTCTTAAAATATTATTATTAGATGTTTGTAATATCACCTCTCCTTCTAACTTTGAATTCCACAAAAACCATCAGTTTCACATTTTCTTTTTTTGTTATAAATAATATCCTAATAATAGCTTTATAAAAAAATCATTTTAAAATAGACTTAGGTTTTTGAAGATAGTATCAATGAAACTCAAGTATCTTTTGTGGCGAATTAATTGGATTTTTTGTTAGTTCCTTCGTACACTCATTGATGTTGTAGCCATGCCAATAATGATTTATTTCAATGCATGGCGACGATAGTTGTATTCTTTTCAAAATAGTTGATTTTGTATAAGCTTCTAAGAGAGAGATATGAATGACTAGATTTTTTTTCTAAATTTGTTTGAATATGCTCTGTAAGAATCTTGAGGTGCTTATAAATGGAGCTTCAAAATTGTCTAGAGTTGTTACAATTATTTTGTAAGATTTTTTGCTGAGTTTTTTTCTTTTAATGTACCTAATAAATCAAGCTTTGGATGATAATCATAATTGGCATAAAATGGTATTTGTTCAATCAAAGCATGAAGAATATTATCACAAGCAAACTCTATTTATTCTAAATACAAGGTCCAATCATCTTATTAATAGTTAATAATACATCACAAATACTGTTCTAAAACTTAATTGATTTGTTCAATTTGACCATTTGTTTGAAGGTGGAAGGTAGAAAAAAGTTTGATATCCACCTTCAATATGCTGAAAAAAGATATCCAAAACTTTGATATAAATTGAGGTCTTTAATTAAAAAAAATGATGTCATCAAGTAGGCTATGATATTGATATATATTATCAAGAAAAAGCCTTGCCATTTTTTATCCAAAAATTACCTTTCTGTATGAGATAATGTGTGCTATTTTTTTAAGTTAATCTATAAGTATGTAGATAGCATCAAATGTAGCTTATGGTAATAGATCAGTGATAAAATCCATTGATATTGAAGACCACAGTCACTTTGGAATTGATAGTGGTTGTAAAAATACATAAGGACAATGTTAAGAATTCTTGAATTTTGAACAAATGTCATTTGACAAACCTGAATTTTGAATAAAG
Organism: Physcomitrium patens; assembly: GCF_059467195.1. Lineage (NCBI taxonomy): Eukaryota > Viridiplantae > Streptophyta > Bryopsida > Funariales > Funariaceae > Physcomitrium > Physcomitrium patens. Next base: position 17,843,808 of record NC_143410.1, on the reverse strand, counting down.
TCCTTCATGGTCTTCTATATTTGAGACTATTAAAAATCTTAAGAAATGAGCTCCAATGTTTTATTAAATCCAAAATCCCCTACAGTTGGAAAATCATGACAAGATTGAAGAACACAAAGTCACATCGGTCCATCTAAAATATACAAGAAATCTTCAAAATATAAATGATCTTTGATGAATTTGAACTTATTGTTATTAGGGCCTTGCTTGATATTATAAACTAATGAATTCTTAGCTATTGTTGTTCAAATTTGTTCAAGAAAACTTGAATTAACAAATGTAACTATAAAAGTAATACAAAGATTAAATAATTGTAGCTTCAAAAAAGTGATATATTGCTAATCAAATACTACTTTTCCAATATTTTGAGCTAGAAATGATCGCTTTGATAAAGTGTTTGATAGTCATTGCTGTTTTTTTGGCTAGTATATAATCGCAAAAATTAAAACAATATAATCACATATACTAATAAGTTTGGCGGTAATTCAAAATTCGAACTGACATAAAACACTCTAAAATTTTGTAATCTATACATACAATCATAGGATGTATAGTACCTTTCAACAAATGATGCCATTCTTAGAAATACTTTACAATTGTATTATTGCATAATTGTATAATTATGGAACTATTGAAGCCCTTTTGTTAAAAATCCCATAATTGATCTTTATAGCTAAAAAAATTCTAAAATAGAATGAAATTGGATAGAACTTTCAATCTTTTCTCATTTATGATTGTATAGCTCTTAATACAAAGTTAGAAGCATTAGTCTCAAAATAAAAGACCTTTGTAAAATTTAGATGCATTAAAATTAGAGTTGTAGTAAAAACTACCTTCAAATCTTGAAAAGTCCTTTGTACTTGAGATCTCTATTCTAATTTGTCTTTTGATGTTAGTTGAGTAAAAGAAGCAATAACTTAGGAATAATTTTTGATAAATATTCTATAGAAATTAGCAAATAAAAAGAGACATTGTATATTCCATATTGTCTTTGGAATTGTTCACTTTGTTACAGCTTGAATTTTCTTCAAGTCCATCAATAAGTCTTTATTGGATATAATATATCCAAAAAATTCTACTTTTGGCTCATGGAATATATATATATTTTTTAATTTGGCATATAATCTTATATTGCATAGTTTTTATAAGATTAACTTCATATATTCTTTATATTCTTTAAGAGTCTTAGAGTAGATTAAGATATGATCAAGATAACAGATAACAAACTTGTCCAAAAATTCTAAAAAAATATCATAAATCAAATGCTAGAATATAGCTCGAACATTTATCAATCAGAAAGGCATGACATTATATCCAAAATGTACATATATTATCGAAAATGTTGTCTTTGATTCATCTCATTCTTTAATTTGTACTAAATTATATGCTATATAGAGATCTATTTTGGTATAGATCTTAGTCTAATCAAGTTGCTTCAATAGCTCTAATATCAATCGTAATGGATAATAATTCTTCACTATTATTTTGTTGAAGATACAATAATCAATACACATTTATAAAGATCTATCTTTTTTTGCAAAAAATAATTGTGCACTTACTGAGAATTTGGAATGTTGAATAAAGTTCTTTGCAAGATTTTAGTCAATGTAATTCTTTAATGTCAAAGACTCGTTCTATAATATGTTATAAATTGGGCCAAATGGTAGTTGAATCTTTTCTTAAAGATGAATGGCACAATTATATAATCAATGCTCTAGCAATATGTCAACATTCTCCTTTTCAAAGATATCTTAAAATTCCTTATATTGCTCTAGGATAGCTACTATCAAGCTTACTTCTTTATAAGTTGAATTTGCATAAATAATAAATAATAAATATATTTTTAGCCATCTTTATAAAAGTCTTTACTTCAAAAAATAAAGGCCTTGTTATTGATGACTTTTTAATAGGTTTTGCCTAAAGAGATTCTATAGAACATTAAATCTTATCAAACCTCTTTTTTTTGGATGAATTATAACTTTTTAACTATGAAAGTCGTAGAATGATAGGATTAAATGAAGTTGTAATAATATTGAATATTATTTCACTACTATGGGCTTCAAATGATATTTATGGAGGTATGGTTTCATAAATAATATTGCTTGAAGATAAATGTCGATCATAAATTATTTATATATGTACAAGTTTGGACTTTTGTATTAAAGGAATTTTATAAAATTTAAAAAATTCTTTATTTAAAGAACAAGCAAATGTTTTTGAATCTAATAAAGTAATTGTTTGAAGTTTTTATAGGCAAAGAAATGAAGGTATAGTAAAATAATAAGCAAGTTGAATAGAGAAAGTATTACGGACATATGCATGTAAGCTAATAATTACATATATAAATAGGTAGAAGTAAGTAAAAGTATGTAAAAGTAAATTAATTCTATAGTATTTGATATGAAAGCTTCCTAGAAGCTTCATAGATGCTACTTTGACTTTATAGGTGTCTTTAATTGACTTTTTGGGATTAGAAACGTGGTCAATAAGTTGGGCATGTGCCACACATGTTGTTAGCTTGAAGACCAAGCTAACTATGTGGCCCATACATAAAAAAACTTACCTTGTAAGTCAAAGCATGTATCCTACAAAGTCAACACATATTTGAGGTCTTATAGAACGTCGCCATGTAGTCTCTAGTTAGATAGTATATGTAGAGACAAGAATGAAGCCTTCTTCATTCTTAACAATTCCTTTCTTGCTTCTTATCTAGTTTCAAGGGTCTCTAGTTTTCTTGGCTTTTGGCAATAGCCATTCCAGTTTCTTTCTTAATATATATATATATATATATATATATATATATATATCAAGTTATTTCTATTTTTTCATCTTTCTATGAGAGAAGTCTCACTTGTTTATTTATGTTTATCATGTTCTTGTCCTTGATAGATTGACAAGAGTATACCTATAATATCAAATTTTTGTCTAATCTTGATTAAGAATGGATTATCCCTTTTTTTTGATAAGACACAAGCATATTAGAAGTTGCGGATTACCTTCTTCTACACTGATATTGTCCTTAATATTTTCTTTGTTCTCAAGTCCTCTCTTCTATTTGTCTTGAGCAATATTAGACATCTTCTCTTTTCTAAGTGTTATTATGGCAGAACTTGCTGAAATGAAGAGTGCAATGGCACAAATACAAGAACAATTGAGGGAGTTAATGCTTATCATGCATCAACTCAATTTACCACCACAAGAAGTAACAAGATTGGCAGGAAGTGAAGATATAGAAATGATTAGAGCTGCTTCAACATCTGCACCAAATCATGTCCCTTCTCTTATGGTGGAACGCCTTCCAATGTTAGAGAACCAAGAATTGCCCTACCCGAGAAGTTTGATGGCACCAGATCTAAGTTTCGAGGATTTATCAATCAAGTGCAACTTATAATTGAACTTCAACCCCAAAGCTATCCAACTCCAGAATCGCAAGTTAGATTCATTGGTACACTTCTTTCAAGTTCAGCACTATCATGGTTTTCATCTTTTCTTGAATGACGAGATCTAATATTGGATAATCTAGAGACTTTTTTGGTGGAGTTTCAATCCATGTAAGGAAAATATGATGTAATTCGTATTGCAACCAATAAGATCCATATTTTATGACAAGATAATTGATTAGTAATGTTATATGCTTCACAATTTTGACAACTTGTAACTAATATCAAGTGAGATGATGCTGCACTTATTATCCAATTTTTCTATGGATTACAATGTGAGGTAAAAAAATTAATGGTCAACTTACTTGATCCTCAAACATTGAGTTAAGTAATTGACTTTGCTGTGAAGTGCGACAATCATCTTTTTAAATTTTGATCTGAGAACCGTACAAGTGGATCTCAACGTTATTATAATTCAATGGCAACACCAACACCTCTTCAATACATACATTTGGAAGTAGAGGATATGCAAATTGATGTAGTATGTTTCAAACCTCTTACTGAGCAAGAAAAGACTCGTTGTCGTCAAGAAGGATTGTGCTTATATTATGAAGAACCTAAGCACAATGCTCAACATTGTCCAAAAAAGCGACGCAACCATAAAATGAAGAGTACGGTGATCAAAGAAGATAGCATGTTAGAAAAAAAATTTGTCCACCTACAATAAGGACCGTCTGGCTGGAATCTTGTACAACGTCTAGTGAAGGTCCTATCCTCTCTTTAGAACCCTCTCCATGTATTGCGATAAATGTTATTCTAGGACCTAAACATCTCAAAGCATCTACCTTGCTAGATTCAAGAGCCTTAACATATTTCTTAGATGAAAAATTTGCTAAAAGACATAGCATATTTTTAATAAAGAAAACTAAACCTATTCATATAGAATTCATAAATGGTCGTCCGTTGTCTTTAGGAGATGTTACTCATGAAATCCTTCCTATAGAAATAGCAACTAATGGTCATAGTAGCTTTATAATATTTAATATCATTAGATCTCTTTCTAATCTAGACATTTTAGATTTATCATGACTAGAAAAATATAACCCTAAAATAGATTAGACTTCTCGTAGTCTTGACTTTTCTGAAAGTATAACTAAGAGTGTAGTTAATCAAGTAAAAAGTCATAATTCTAGTATAATTAAATCTATATTTGTAGATGCAAGTGCTTTCTTACATGCTGCAAAAGAAAGATCACCTTGTATGATTTATGCCACACTTGTTTCTATTGGTGGAAAGACTTCAAGTGACATTCCAAGCCAATATCAAGATTTTCAAGATGTATTTGAAAAAAAGAGTGTAGATACTCTTCCAAAACATCATTCCTATGACTACTCAATTGACCTTCAAGAAGGAGCACAACCGCCATTTGGATCAATCTATAATTTATCTCAAAATGAGTTAGCTGAACTCAAGGAGTATATTGAAGAGAATTTGGCCAAAAACTTCATATGCTAGTCCAAATCTCCAGCAAGAGCTCCAATTTTATTTGTGAAGAAAAAGGATGGATCATTGCGGATGTGTGTTGATTATTGAGGACTCAATAAAATCACTATAAAAAACAGGTACTTGCTAATTTTGATATCTGAACTTCATCATCAGTTGAATCAAGCTAAGATCTATATAAAAATAGATCTATGGAGAGCATATAATTTGGTATGCATCAAAGAAGGAGATGAATGGAAGACTGCGTTTCAAATAAGATATGGACATTTTGAATACAATATCATGCCTTTTGGACTTACAAATGCACCAGCAGCATTCCAACATCTAATGAACGATGTCTTTTGGGAGTTTTTAGATGATTTTGTTGTCTATTATATAGACGACATCTTAATCTATTCTAAGAACTCGAAAGAACATGAACTTCATGTTCGCCAAATATTACAAAAACTAAGAGATGCAGGACTCTATGCCAAGATAGAAAAGTGTGTATTTCACACTACTCAAGTCGATTTCTTAGGATACATCATTTCAAATGATGGACTTATGATGGATCCTAAGAAAGTTCAAACTATTATGGATTGGAAGATTCCAAAAACAGTAAGAGATGTCCAATGCTTTTTGGGATTTACCAACTACTATCGGATCTTCATCAAAGACTTCTCTCAAGTTGCAGCTCCACTTATATGTTTGACTTGCAAAGACAAACTTCAATGGAATCAAGAAGTAGAAGTAGCATTTGAAGTTTTGAAGATAGCCTTTGTTTCTACACCAATCTTGTATTGCGTCGATTTTTCTAAGCCATTTTTATGAAAACAGACGCATCAGACTTTGCTTTACATGTTGTATTGTCACAAATGGGAAAAAATTATAAACTTCATCCAATAGCTTTTCATTCCAAAAAATTTTTAGTAGCCGAGATCAGCTACGAAATCTACAACAAAGAACTTCTTGCAATTGAGTAATGAAATCAATACTAACTGTTGATTCAACTTTCATTAAGTAAGTTCAGTCAAGTATGTCTTCTGATCTTCTTATTCGTGATATGAAGAAAAATCCTTCAAAGTCTCATGATACTTCCAAGTTTGAATTCAAGAAGAATCTACTATATTTTGAGGGACGCCCATATGTTCCAGAATGTGAAGCTTGATTACGTGTTCTTTAAGCTCATCATGACTTTTCAGCAGCATGATATTTTGGATACAATAAAACTTTGGAACTAATATCCAGGGACTTTTGATGGCCACAAATGTGGAAAGCGGTCAAAGATTTTGTACAATCTTGTGATATTTGCTCAAGATCAAAAACTCCTCGTCATCGACCTTATGGACTTCTTCAGCCATTATCCATTCCAGAACAACCATGGTCTTCTATTTCTATGGATTTCATCACGGATCTTCGAATCTCAAGTTCTTATGACTCTATATTTGTGATAGTAGATCGTTTTACGAAGATGGCACATTTTGTACCATGTACAAAATCTATCACATGTGAAGAAACATCTAAGCTCTTTCTTGACCATATTTATCGCTATCATGGATTATGGAAGGATATTATATTAGATAGGGGAACTCAATTTGTATCAAGATTTTGGCAAACTCTTTTCAAGATTCTAAAAGTGGATATAAAACTATCTTCGATATTCCATCCTCAAACTGATGGACAAACGAAGCATGTTAATCAAGTTTTGGAGCAGTATTTAAGATGTACCATTAACTACCAACAAGATGATTGGACAACTCTTTTGCTATTGGCAGAGTTTGCTTAGAATAACATGGTACATTCTTCTACAAAACAAACATCTTTCTTTACTAATTATGGTTATTATCCACGACTTGATACTTTTGACTTTTTAAAAGTTGATAATCCTGTTGCAAAAGTTTTAATAATTCATTCGTCAGAGCTACATGCAATAATGAAGGCTCAATTAAAAGAAGCTCAAGAACAACAAAAGGTCAATACGGATGTCTATCGAAATGAACAACTACCATTCCACATAGGTGATAAGGTATGGTTACTTCGTCACAATATCAAGACCACTCATCTTTGTGACAAATTGGACTATCGAAGGCTTGGACCATTTTCTATTTCTGCACAAATCAATCTAGTTGCATATCGTTTATATCTATCGGAGTCAATGAAAATCCATCCAGTATTCCACATGTCTCTTCTTGAAGCATACAAGATAGTGGATATACTAAGAAGAAGACAAGCTCCACCTCCTCCTATAGAAGTGGACAATAATGAAGAGTTTGAAGTGGAAGAAGTCTTAGATTCAAGGGGATGCCAAAATAAATTAGAATATCTTGTCCATTGGCATGGATATGATAGTAGTGAATGCACATGGGAGCCAGTGAAGAATCTTGCAAATGTAGCAAAACTAGTGGAGGCTTTTCATTGACGACATCCATCAAAATCAAGATGAATACCTTCCTTATAAAAAAAACAAGAATTAGGCAAGATAACATTCTACTTTTAATCCTTGTTTGTAGCTTCTTTGTAGTTGTGACACTCAAAAAATGGAGAACTAACAATCAGCGGATTCAACTTAAGAACCTTCGTTTGCTGATCTATCGGACGAGATATTACGATTGTCACAACCTTCAAGACGATACAATCAAGATGAAGATCTTCAAGAACGACATGTTCTTCCTTGAATAGATGGCAAGATACAAAGCGTTTGGTATCACGATTTTGGAAGGGACTCCTAATATTTGGTGATTTTACTTGAGGTAGGAACAACTCTTGATGGTGTTCCAAATGTTTTATTTGAAGGAAGTTATGAAGGCCTTAACAATGATCAAATAACTGGGTGGTCTTCCCACCCTGGTATGGGACACTACCGATGGTTGAGAGGCCCTATCAATCATCTTCGAAGAACAAAGATCAAAGTATGTAGCGAATACAATTCGTCGTATTATAGATTTCTTCAACATATGATTATCGCTCCTCATAGAACTCGTTCCTAGAAGGGGGAGTAATATCACGAACATATGTATGTAAGCCAATAATTACATGTATAAATAGGTAGAAGTAATTAAAAGTACGTAAAAGTAAGTTAATTCTATAGTATTTGGTATGAAAGCTTTCTAAAAGCTTCATAGACGCTCTTTTGACTTTATAGGTGTCTTTGATTGACTTTTTGGGATTAGAAACATGGTCAACAAGTTGGCCATGTGCCACACATGTTGTTAGTTTGAAGACCAAGCTAACTATGTGGCCTATACGTAGAGAAACTTGCCTTGTAAATCAAGACATGTGTACTACAAACTCAATACATATTGGAGGTCCTATAGAATGTCACCACATAGCCCCTAGTTTGATAGTATATATAGAGACATGAGTGAAGCCTATTTCACTCTTGTCAATTCCTTTCTTGCTTCCAATCTAGTTTCAAGGGTCTCTAGTTTTCTTGGCTTTTGGCAATAGCCATTCCAGTTTCTTTCTTAATATATATATATATATATATATATATATATATATATATATATATATATGAAGTTATTTTTATTTTGTCATCTTTCTATGAGAGAAGTCTCACTTAATTTTTGTCTTTATCATGTTTTTGTCCTTGACAGAAAGAAGGACCTTGATGAATTTGAGGTATTAGAATGTTTAGGCACATGGTCCTTCTTTTGGCTCGGCTTGTTTATTTTTTAAATGGTTGCACTCTTATTCCTTGTTGTATATTATTACTTCAGAAAATTTCTAATTTTGTGGTCTTTTTCATCACAAAAAAAATATAAGCTTTGTTCAAATCAATACTTCTAATTCTTTGTTGTAAGAAGTTTGAACTATATTGCATCAATTTACATATCATCAATTTTGCACTATAAAAATAATATATTTATTGAAACAATAGAATAAAAATTTCTACGATATTGATTTATCAAAGTTCACAAGTATTGATATTGATAGTATTAGAATAATTAATTATTACACTGCACAACCTGGTTGATAGCTTTGTTGAGTGTTTGAAAATCAATTAATGATAATAATAGATCTTTCACATCATCTCTTACTTTTCAATAAAATTGGCTCATAAGAGCTTATTCATCCTAATTGATGTTTTAAGCCAATTGACTATAATTAGATACATAAACTGATTTAGAATATGATTTTTGACATAATGAGCAAATCTTTGTTGTCGTCCATTGGATCTTATCATGTTTTCTATATGCTTCCATAAATGCTTCTAAAAAAGCTTCAAAGTTGATCAAGATTGGAGATCTCTTTTCAAATAAAAAAACAAACCTACATAAGGCTTGACTTGTCAACAAGGTTTCAAATAAATCAACTTGCAACTCTTTTGTTAAATAACACTTAGGTTGTAGAAAAGTTACCAATCAAATTTGGTTAACAAACCCTTGAAATTGAAGAATATTCTATTAAATATTTTTAAAAGACTAATACAAGGCTCTTTATGTTGTTGAATAGGTAAATTTTCTTATCAAGGTACATATGCAACTACTTCTTTGGATGTAGAAGCTTAAGAAAGTAGTTGCACCACAAGCTAAATTGCTCAAGGCTTACATCACCATGAAATCTTATAAAAAAATCCTCAATTTCAATAGTTCTTTAAGATGAAGCGTTCAACATGTTTATAATAAAATCTAACTTGGATTCAAGAGATTCAATCATATTAATATCTTCACCTCCAGCCATTTCAAAAAATTAAATAATACTTGCTTAAAGGAGGATATTTTGCAGCCTCTAAAGTACTTAGATGTCTTCAAAAAGAGAAATAATCTACTCTTTATAAAAAAAATCAAGCTCCAATAATTATAAGAAGGAAGTCTTGACAAACTATCATGGATACATTATATATGGGACCAAATAAGAAGTTGGAAAAAAGAGTGTCAACAAAAAAAACTAACAAGAACTTAATTAAATCTAATGAATATAACATCAACTCTAAAAAAAGTGAACTAAAGCTCTAATAAATGTGTTGTTAAAATTGAAGATCTCCTCTATCTTGGCTCCAATATATACTAGGTATTAAGAAGCTTTTGAAGAAGTTTTTATATTACTTGAAGATGAAGCAACCTTAGAAAGCTTTTTGAGAAGTTTTATGTTACTTGAAGATGAAGAAATCTTAGAAAACTTCTTAAGAAGTTTTCATATTGCTTGAAAATGAAGCAACTCTAAGAAGCTTTTTAGACATCTTTCTTGATCCTCTAAGAACTTTCTAAAATCTCCTAGAATATTATAAGAATCTTTTAGAACCTTTTAGAATATTATAAGAATCTTTATTTAATTTTCTATTAAAATATTCTATAAATCTTTATAGAATCTTCTATTAAAATATTTTTTAAATATTTTTTAATCTTTTATTAGAATATTCTTAAAATCTTATAAAATATTTTAGAATCTGAGAAAATATTTTTAAAATAATTTCAAAATCCTCTTATTGAATATCTTTTTTTTTTTTTTTTTTATAAAATTTATACTTTGTATTTTATTACAAAGATTAATATAAGCAGTGTCAATGGATTTTATTCCATTAAGAATGCAATCATAGAATTTATTACAACATAATACCTAAAAATATCATATATTGGTGATTGATTTAAGTAGGATGCTTCTTTGGATTTATATATAGGCACAAATTTACATGCCATTGTTTTTAGTGATAAAGAAGTAGTTAAACAAGATATGCAATATGATCATTGTTTTTAGAGCACCTTTTGGCTTACAAATCTATATAAAAAAAAAAGTATTGCCATTTAGATTGCCTAAAGTATGATGTTGAAATACTTAACTACTTTATCAAGAATTGATGTCAGCTACCGCAAAGTGATCCTTGTTTAGTGATCAATTTTTATAAATAATTAATTGAATGGTGGTTTTTATAATAAGTGTATGTATTTGTCGCTCAACACTTGCACATCAACATTGCTTGGCAATCAAGCTTGTGGTTCTTTCTAAAATAATCAAATTCTACACTCAAACACATTCATAGCTCTTATATAGAAGCAACTTCTTGTATAATTTTAAATAATGTAAATAGACATTGTTCAAAAGTTTTGAGAAACTTGACATCTTTATTGATGACTTCCAATATTTTGATGTTGTAAGAAGGAAAAATATCAAATATACCTCTTGAGTATCTTGAAATATCAAAAATATCTTTATGTTTTATATAATAGCAAATGTATTCTTCATATATGATTATTATTATTATTATTATTATTATAATAGAAAAAATAATAATAATAATAGAAGAGAAGGAGAATCAAAAAGAAGAGACGAAGAAAAGAGAAGACATATATATATATATATATTTATTTATATATATATATTTATTTATATATATATATATATATATATATATATAAAATAATTAAAGAAAGGCGATCAAGGTGGGACAAGAGGCTATTCTTCAACGGCAGCAGCCTTGATAGGGGTCGATAGGGGTCCGACCGCCCTGATCCCTCACTCTCTCTTACTCTTGTTTGTTTTGTTTTGTTTTTTTTTTTTTTATTTTTTTTTTTATTTTTTATTTTATTTTAGCAACGTTGTGGATGCTCTGACGGGGAGAAGCATCTCCAGGTGTGTGATCTTTTTGGTGTGTGCGACTGGACTGGTCTCCGACGAGGGCAGCGAGAAATGGATCTTGCTTCCTTTTTGTTTCGTGTTCAAGTGGCAGTGGCTGCGCTTGCATAGGAAGTACTCGAGATTTCTTGTGGAAGTTGCGATTGGTGGGAGAAGTAGCAAGTTCTGCATGACTAGAAAAACCTTACTTTTTGGCATTGGTTGACCCTCAAAGGTTGGATTCTGCTGTGTTTTTATTTTATTTTTTTAGAGTGATGTGGTGCAGCACTTCTATTTTTTCTGGTTTGTATGTTTGGAAGAAGCTCCGAAGGTGGTGTAGCTGTTGCATGCGACGGGATGCTAGCGGTAGGCCGCCGATGGTGTTTTCTCTCATTGGCGGCTCTGTAGTGGGAGCGTCGGATCTGGGTAGCTTTGTTTTTTCTTCTTTTGTGATTCAGTGCTCATGTCTCTCTCGCAGTTCTATTCTAGAATGTCCTGATCTCTTCCTTTTTTTGTTTTTTTTGTTTTTGATTTTTTCGAGGAGAATTCTGGACTCCATTCCTACGGAGTTCTGCTCTTGTTTTTGGTTCTGGTACTGAGTTAGGAGCGCCACATGTTGTTGCGGTGTGTGCTTCATGCATCGGACCGGGTTTGTTCTAGCGTTGTTATCCTTTTTTTTACTTTCCTTCCTTGCATATAGTTCTTGATTTTGTGGCTGCACCTAGGTTTGCTTGCACTTGTTTTTTTTTTTTTTTTTTTTTTTTGAGTATGGCTGGGACGACTTGGCTCCGCATTTTTACTTGCTGATTAGCGCCACAGGGTTAGACAAGGGCTGCTAGTTATTGGCAGTGGTCTTTACAACTTGATGCTTTCATGCGTTGCAGTGGGAAGATTGAGAACCCTCACCCCCTTCCAGTCTTGTAGTTTCTCTCCTTTGATTGTGATCTAGAAAAAACAAGGGGTATCGCCATTGTTCATGATACAATACGATTGGAATCTTTCAGCGATGATGTTCAAGATTCACGATTATTGTTCAAGATGGCTCTACAAAAAAAAACTGGTGTAGCTTTTGTGGCGTTCTGTGCCAACTCGAGCCAATGAGGATGGTTGTAGTTCCCTGGTGATAGAACATAGGCTGAGTCGGCAATTGAGGCGAGATCTGAAAGACATTCTTCAATGCCTGTTGATTTCAATTGGTAGATTAAATCAATGCAAGCAGAAATGTTGACGGTGCTAGCTTGAGTAGCGACACAATATTAGATAGAAAGATCGTGAAGTCAAGAAGTGTGATCGACAGCTGTGTCGCTTTGAGCAGCAAGCAACTGTAGATGCTTCCAATCCACTCGAGTTGTTCGTCTTTTGGGAGATCCGTAGATCATATTGCAATGATTTGTAGAGATTCTATTATTGTCTGTGATGCTCAGGCAATTTGGATGTGCAATTGGTGACTCATTGCTGAGATTCATCGATGGAGTTAATGTAAATCGTGGATTACAATATGTGCATTGAGTTTACAGGGTTGGATAGGAAGTTGAATTTAGGAGTCAATTACTTGCAGATTGTTGCACACAGGGAATTATTATTCACTGATCATGTACTTGGATTATTTAAAAAGAATAAAGAATAATTTGATTAGAATCTAATTAACAGCTTTAACTACTAAAATTCACAAGTTAATTTACTTGTGAACTATAATAACTTCCAATTAGTAGAGGTCAATTTTAGCTCACAATTTTATTAAAATTTTCTTATGAAAGGAGCCATTAGGCTCTCATGTTCAAAAAGTATCAAGTACCAATTTGATATTTATTTTGCTATGGCCATAAATCATTTAGTAACTATGAAGAATTATCAAATTTTAGAATATTTTCATTGTTGTCTTTATATTTGATATATTTTTTTGAATTTTTTTTATTATTTGAAAAAATATATCACTAGTGTATGATTACTATTTTCATTTGAATGTTATTATTTTTAAATGAGATAAATAATTAATATTTTTATTTTTAGGAGGAAGTTAAGAATAGGATTTAGCAAAAATTACCTCAAAATACTAAGAATTAACACTTAGAGTGGATTAGTTGTGAACCAAGATTGAAATAAGATCCAAGGTTCTTTGATTGATTAGAGAGTGAGATTTTAGAAGGAACTTATGAGAGGATTTTAGAGAGTTGATTTTATGTGATTTGAAGGCATATTGAGGTTTGAAAGGTTTTTTTTAAAGTGAGAGATGTATTTAGTAGATTTGAATTTAAAAAAAAGAAAAAAAAGATTTTTTTTTTTTTTTTTGAAGATTTTGTGAATGTCGTAGCATACTTTTGAATGAAATGTTTTCAATTTGTTATTTTTTATTTTTAAATGTATTTGAAAAATTTGATATTAATCAAATGATTCAATTGATGGTTATGAGAATTTTTGTGGACTATGGTCTCACATAATTAAAATTTAAGGTTAGTGAGGATTTTTATAATCTTTGTCATTGATATATACATGTAAACCAATAATTACTTATATGATATAAGTAATTTTATATAAGTATAAGTTAATACAAAAGTAGGTAATATTAGGTTAATTCCATAATATCTTTTGTTATAAACATACAACTAAAGAAGGTTCGAGAAGATTCTAAGAAGGTTCTTGTAGATTCTAGAAGGTTCTAGTAGATTCTAAGAAAGTTCAAGAAGGTCAAAGGAAATCTTGGAAGGTTCTAGGAGGCTTTACATGATTTAGGAAGTTGTTGAAGAAAGAACTTAGGTTGGCTTTATTTCCAAGCCTCATGAAAACTTCTCAAGAAACTTCCTAGGACCTAGTATATATAGGAGTCGAGGTTGAGGGGATCCTCAATTTCAAAAACTCATTTATTATGGTTTAGCCAAGACCTTCTTGCTTTGTATCCAATTATTGTTCTAATATCAAGCTAATTTCATTTTTCTATCTTGAATCCTTGTCTTATATACGATTCCTAATAGTTTGTCGAGGTTGCCATAAAATAATATTAAAATTTTGGTCTTTCTTAACAAAGAATACATTATCCTTCTTCTTGGAAGTACTATAACATTCTAGAGGTTGCAAATTACCCTCCCTATACTAATATTGTTTTTTTTTAATATTCTTTTGATTTTTTTTTCTTTATATAATGATCAATTTTTTTTTTTTTTTTTTTTTTTTTTTTTGAATGCATGTATTTCTTTCATTTTCTATGGAAAAAGGTAGAAAAGTCAATATGATAGATTCCAAAGAGATCAAATTAGATTCTATTATTAATATTCTTAAAGCATTGAAGATCAGAATAGAGATTTTATTAAAAGAGAATGAAGAACTATATATTCATACATAATGGTCAAGGAGCCGAAGTGCCTCAACCACCACATTAAATGATAATAGAGGTTTTAAATTCTCAAACGACTATATCTGCTTCAACAAATATGAAAGATGCATCCATTTAAGGCAATGATCTGACAACAATAACAACAAAAGAACCAAGGATTAGTCTTTAGAAAAAGTTTGATAGCACCCCCTCAAAATTTCATTTGGAGAAGATGCATTGATGAGCTAATTTAATTGGGGATTAAGAGAAAATATTAAGTACTTATATTGTCTATGCCAGATCCTCAAATACTCAATGAAGCTATTAGTCAAACTATGAAGTACGATAATCATTTATTTCAATAATGACAAGATAAAAATTCTTCAATTATGCCACATGTATATATCAATTATTCTACAACTTCTTCACCATTCAATTTTGATGAGCATTTGGAAGCAGAAGATGTATAGATTGATGTAGTTTGCTTCAAACATCTTTCTGAGGAAGAAAAAAAATATCAAAGAGAACTTGGTCTATACTTATATTTTAAAAAACTTGGCCACAAGGTTGATAATTGTTCAGAGAAATGTCAGCATACATATTGAATGAGGAGTGCCGCCACTTCATCAAAAGCTATGTAGAAAAACATAGGCATGCAGCCACAGTAGGGACCATGTAGTTGGATTCTTTACTACCACAAATCAAAAAAAGTCTTGTACTTTCTGCCAGCCATTCACATTTTTTTACTATATCTGTATAGTTAGGAGTCATAAAATTAGAGTGTCATGCATTACTTGACTCCAGAGTCTCTATATGTTTTATTGACAAAGAATTTTTTAGATCATATAAAATTTGTATAGTTAAAAAATCCAAAGTCGTATATATAGAAGTAATAAATAATCAACCTTTATCCTCTACAAACATCACTCATAAAATGATTCTATTAGAAATAACCTTTGATAACCATAACAACCAAGTAGTATTCAACGTCATTAGAACATTATCAAGTTCAGTCATTTTAAGACTCTTATGGTTTAAAAAATATAATTTGTAGATAGATTGGGTATCTCAAAAGTTAGAATTTTCTCTAATAGATCATAGAACCCTCAAATCTATAAAAGAAACTTCTAACATCCAACAAGCCAAAACTTAAACAATATTTATTTATTGGAGCTAGAGCATTTGTGAAGGCGACCAAATAGGGCATTATATTTGCTGTCTATGCAAATCTATAATTGAAATATGTAGTTGCTACAACAATAATTTTAAAAGCATATAAAGATTTTATAGATATATTTGAAAAAAAGAATGTAGACATCGTGCCAAAACATCGCCCTTACGATTGTATAATTGACCTTCAAGAAGGTGCTCAACCACCATTCAGACCCATCAACAATTTATCCCAGAATGAATTTCCGACTTTAAAGGAGTACATTGATGAAAATTTGGCTAAGAATTTTATTTGACATTTCAAGTCACCAACTGATGCTCCGATATTATTTGTGAAGAAAAAAGATAGGTCTTTACGGATGTATGTTAATTATCACTGTCTTAATAAAATCACAATAAAGAATTGATAACCATTGCTTTTGATATCTAGACTTCTTGATCAATTTAGCTAAGCAAAGATCTTTACAAAGATTGATTTACAAGGTGTGTATAACTTGGTACAAATAAAAGAGGGAGATGAATGGAAGACAACATTTTGCACCATGTATGGACATTTTTGAATACAATGTCATGCTTTTTGGACTTATCAATGCACCAGCCATATTCCAACATTTAATGAATGACATAATTTGTGAGCATCTCAATGACTTTGTTATAATCTATTTGGATGATATTCTAATCTTTTCTAAGAATCCGGAGGACCACAAAAAATATGTCCGCCTTGTAATGAAAAAGCTACGAAGTGCTAGGCTATATGCAAAACTAAAGAAGTATGTATTTCTTGCACCTCAAGGCAAATTTTTTGGATATATTATTTCCAACAAAGGCCTTTTTATGGATCCAAAGAAGGTACAAGTAATCATCAATTGGATAAAACCAAAAATTATAGGTGATGTCCAATGCTTTCTTAGATTTGTAAACTTTTATAAGGTTTTTGTTAAGAATTACTCCAAGATCACTGCTCTACTTTTGCGGTTGACATGCAAGAATAAGTTGGATTGGATTCCCAAAGCAGAGAAAGATTTTCAAAGCTTAAAAGATACTTTCACAATAGATCTAATTTTGATACATCTAAATTTTAATAAATCCTACTTTATAGAGACCAATGCTTCAAACTTTGCATTGGAAGCAGGCTTGTCATAATATGGAAAAGATGACAAACTTCATCTAATTGCATTCCATTCTAAAAAATTCTCAGTGGCAAAAATTAACTACAAAATCCACAAGAAAGAATTACTTATTATCATAGATTCTTTCTAAGAATAGTGCTGCTTTTTTGAAGGCACCTCTCATCAAGTGACTATATATATAAATCATAAGAATCTTGAATACTTCATATCAACCCGAGTCTTGAACTGTCATTAAATACATTGAAATATATCTTTATTATGATTTGGCTTTTGTATCACATACCGACCTGGGACTTAAGAAAGTTTGTTAGATTCATTATTAAGATGTTTCTACCTTGAACCAAAAGAAGGCAAGGCAGCATATCATCAACAATGGGCAATGTTATTAAAGCCTGAGCAATTTCATCTTCAAGCAACCAATATATCAATGCATGTGGATTTATTAGTTCTTGATCAAGTTCGTAAAGCCTCAAAGATGGACCCTCTTATTCTTAATATCAAGCATCTTGCCAACAACCTTCTTGAAGAATCTTCTAAATTTAAGTATGAAGACAACCTCTTATTTTTTGAAGAATGTTTGTTCATTTTTGAAGAGCCAACTCACAAGCGCATTTTTCAAACATGCCATGATTTCCTTGTAGCTGGACATTTCAAATTCAACAAGACCTTGGAACTTCTGTCTAAAGACTTTTGGTGGCCTAAAATGTTGAAAGACATTAAAGAATTTGTACTATCATGTGATACTTGTTCAAGGTCAAAGTATCCTCAATACTGGCCATATAGACTTCTTAAACCATTTTTTATTCCAAGACAACCATGATCATCTATGTCTATGGATTTCATTATGGATCTTCTACCATCAAACTCATTTAATACTATCTTCATAGTTGTTGATCAATTGACCAAGATGATATATTTTATATCTTGCAAGAAGTCAATTACTATTGAAGAGATGATAAGACTCTTTATTAATAATGTCTATCATTACCATTGGTTACCAAACAATATTGTATCGAATCATGGGCCACAATTTATATCATAGTTTTGGAAGGCATTCTTCAAGATTCTTAAGGTTGACATCAACCTTTCTTCTTCCTTTGATTCTTAAACTGATGGCCAAACAAAGCAGGTCAATGAAATTTTTAAGTAATATTTGAATTGCACCATCAACTATGAACAAGACGATTGGACTTCCTACTTGTCATTGATGGAGTTCACATATAACAACACAATCCATGCATCTATGCAACAAATATCATTTTACTCAAACTATGGTCATCATCTAGAGTTCGATATGATATGGCCTTCAAAGTCGACAAATTGAATAATAGAAGAGTTTGCTATGAAAATAGCCAAACTTCAAGCAACCATGAAGACTCACCTAAAAAGGACTCAACAACGTTATAAGCTAGTAGTAGATGAATTGGAGAAGGAACATCCTCCATTTTATATTTTACTTTTGAAAAAGTATAAAGAATGGAACATACCAGGTCGAAGACAACCACTACTTCCTATGATTGAAATCAATGATCATGTTGAATTTGAAGTAGAAAAGGTATTAGGTTCAAGGATAAGATATGAAAGCCTTGAATATCTGGTCCATTGGCATGGATATGATATCAACAATTATACGTGAGAACTAGTTGGCAACCTTATAAATGGACAAATAAAGGTTCAAAAGTTCCATCAACGACATTCATCCAGACCAAAAGCGGCAAAATGAGGAACAATAGCTTGATAAGATGGCTTTACCATGAAGTTTCTTAGTTCTTCGAGTCATGAAAAAGGGAAGGATGCAACCTTTGAAGAGAAATTTTTTTCAAATGTTTAGAATAGTATAAATCAATTGTTGGAGTTCATGACTATAGCCTATTTATATTCTTTTGGTCTTATTTATTTTATGTGATATGAATAGTCCACAGATAGACACCTTGCTAATCATACTATCTCAATCAAATAGCTAACGAAGATAACCTTGAGATAAAAAGACACCTAAAATATAAAGACGTTGAAGGATATCTTGTAATAAGTAGCTGGTAATTATATTTGAAGTAGAACTTGCCTATGAAAGATACTAAGAAAGAGTATTTGTAAGATAATTCCATAACAAAGATACCGAAGTTCATGTTTGGTTACAAGCAGAAGGCTTGAGGCACTATTGATGGCTTTAAGGGCCTATGAACTATATTCCTTGGAAAAAAAAATTGAAGTATATAGTCGACACCATTCAACAAATCTTCAACTTCTTGCGTATATATTGACTTGTACCAATATTGCTTCTCAGTGACCTCGAAGCTAGAAGAAGAAGTGATATCATGGACATACAACTGAAGAAGATTTGAGAAGTTTCTATGAGATTCTAAAAGGTTCTAAAAAGATTCTTATAGATCCTAGAAGATTTCGAAAGGTTCTAGTAGATTCTAAGAAAATTCTAGAAGGTCATAAGAGATCCTAGAAGGTTCTAGGAGGCTTTAGATGATTTAGGAAGTTGTTGAAGAAGGATCTTAGGCTTGCTTTGTTTCCAAGCCTCATAAAAACTTCTCAAGAAGCTTCCTAGGACCTAGTATATATAGGAGTTGAGGCTAAGGGGATCCTCAAACTTGACAATTCACTTCTTGTGGTTTATTTAGGATCTTCTTCCTTAATTCTAATATTGAGCTAATTCCATTTTTTGATCTTAAATCCTTGTCTTATATACGTTCTATAACATCTTCTATAGAAGCTTTTTAGAAGCTTTATAGATACTACTTTGATTTTATAAGTGTCTATAATTGACTTCTTAGGTTAGATACATAGTCAATAAGTTAGCCATGTGCCACACATATTGGTAATTTCAAGAATAAGCTAACTATGTGGCACACTCATAGAAAATATGCCATATAAGTTAATGCATGTATCTTGCAAAGTGAACACATATTAGAGATTCTGTAGAACATCGCCACATAGCCCTTACTTAGATAGTATATATAGAGGCAAGAGTGAAGCCTTCTTCACTCTTGTCAATTCTTTTCTTGCTTCTAATCTAGATTCAAGAGTCTCTAGTTTCCTCATCTTTTGGCGATAGCCATTCCAGTTTCTTTTTAATATACATACTACTTTATTTTTATTTTGTCACTTTTTTTTTTTACACAGATTTCTTAGATTTATGTATCTTTTTCTAGTTCATGTTTTTGACAATCTTACAACATGTGATTATTTAATTGAAGCTAAAATTGGTGATAGCTATTTGGATTAAGAATTCTATTCACTAGCCAATTTCTAAGGAAATTAAATGACTTAGCAAGGAGAAATAGCTATTGGAATATCAATATTTAAATTGAAGAAGGATGGTTGCCAACATTCAAACGACTTAAGAACTTTTTCTTTTGAATTTAAGTATCAATATTTTTCAAAATTTTTATGCTTGTTAATTCCTTATGAATTGAGATGTGAATAAAGCTTTAGTTGAGATCAACAATTTGATTAATATTTATTGAGGTTTTAAAATAATTATAGCAATTGATTAAGATTTATTTAAGATGTTTTAGGATTTGGTTTAAGATTTGGTTAAGATTTCATTAAGATTTTATTAGGATTTAATTAAAATTTAGGATTTGATTAGAATTTGATTGAGATTTGATCTATGATTTGATTAGGATTTCATTAGGATTTCAATAATATTTTATTAGGATTTTATTAAGGTTTGGTCTAAGATTTAAGTTAAATAGGATTTAATTAAGGTTTAATTATGGCTATATTAAGATTTGATTAAGATTTATCTAAGATTTATTTAGGATTTATATATAATTTCTTTTTTTAATATTTAATGATTCTTTGTTATTTCTTTAAAGATTTTTATTTTAGTATTTTTTAAGATTATTTTTATTTTTTTAAGGTTTTTATTTTGTATTTCTTTAAGATTTCTTTATTATTATTTTTTAAAATTAATTTATGACTTCTTTATATTTCTCTTGTAATTTCTTTTAAATTTTTTTTGGATTAGTTAAAATTTGATTAGGGTTTTTAAAGATTATTTAGAATTTATTTAAGATTCTATTAGGCTTGGTAGGAACTTGTTGTTGCATTTTCAATTTACTTTCCACTACTAGGTGCTTGATCCATTGTCAAGCAACAATTTATGTTATATGATAATGTCATTTTGATAATAGCTATATAAATTACCTTATTTGATGATTAATAAAATAATCCTATATTCAAAGTCTTCATTTGTGTATTTTTTTTACTTCATTTGATTTCAAGAATCGTTCTACTCATGTTTTGTAATGCATCATATACTCTTATAGTTTCAAATTCATCTTCTTTGATTAAAAATTAGAAAATAAATGTATATAATATAAATTCTACATCTTGTTTTAGTTTTTTTTTTTTTTTTTTTTTTAATTTTATTATCACTATTAGCTAATAATTGCAGTGTTATTTTTTTCAACATGCCTTAAAAACATACATTAATACAAAAATAACAACATATATCTAAAAATATTTTATTATAACTTCTAAATTAATAAAATTTATTCTTAATATGTTCTAAATCTTATAGTCACTATTTATTTCATCTTTATCCAACTCTCTTCTATTTTTAAATCTTTGTAAAGCTTACTTCAAACATTCAAACCTCTTTTTCTATCTTAAAAATGTTTCCATAACTTCCACATTAAATGATAGGCTATCCTCCATTCACAACTATCTTAAACATTAATATTATGTTACCTTAAATTTCTTCATCTTTAACTCAACACCAAGTTTTTAATAATTAAATATAATGTTACCTAGTTCATACACAAAACTTTAAAAAATGGTCAATTTGTATTCATCACTTGTGAAAACTGAAAACAAAGGAGAAGGGAAACGAGGCCTTGTTCTTCCCATCATTTTTTAGGCGTCGATCCATCTTCTGCTACGCTATTTCACCCCGTTCAATGCTCAATGTAAATTTAGATGAGTGTCATGCTTACTTAATATAAGATTCATTGCATTACTTCTTTTGCAAAACAATATTCAAATCACTCGTAATACTCTCTCGAGATATGGCATTGCCTGGAGCAGGAAGGCAGGGCGACGGGGCTTGGCGAGCAATATCAAGGGTTTCTGGCGGAAGGTCATGAAGCTGTAGAAGTCCGACATGTACACCGCGTCCCCGCTCTCACTCGAAGCATTGCAGCAGATTCGCCAGCATGGACGTCACTGTCACGTTGCCAAGGTGATGCCCCGCACACATCCGTCGCCCAGCGCCGAACGGAATGAGCTCGTAAAAGTCGTTCCCCGCCAAAGGATCCACCTTTGGATTCCTTGTAAACCTGGAGGGGTCAAACTTGTCTGGATTCTCGTACACGCTAGGGTCGCGATGGATGGCGTAGAGGTTCAAAATCAGTTCTGTGAGGGCTGGGAACTCCCACCCCGAGATCACGCACGGCTGGTGTGATTCATGGCGTTGAGAGAGAGGGACCGAAGGATGCATTCGGTATGTCTCCTTCACGATGGCTTGCAGAAAAGGAAGGTTGGGGATGTCTGATTCTTTCACGAGGCGGTCCTGCACGACTGCATCCAGCTCTGCTTGTGCTTGCTTCCTGATTTCGGGATTCGCCATTAGCTCCGCCATCCCCCATTCCACAGTGTTGGCGCTCGTATCTGTTCCCGCATTCATCAAGCCCTGAAGTATGTCCAATGCTCATTGTTGTCATCGCTGACAAAAACCAACAGACCGACTTCTTGGTTTTGATTAAGCAGCTCGATCGATTTCTGCGACATCAAGTGGGACAGGGAGGCCCTTACCACAACGAGGGATGCTATGTCTCTGTCAGCAAGCCAGTCACCATCATCGAGAGACGTATTCAACAACACATCGATGTCATCTGGCATCTCCGTGTCGTTGGGGTCCATTTCTTTCGCTCGCTTCCTGTGCTCGTCTACTTGAAAGTTCTTGCCAAGGAACATAGTCGCTGATGATGAAGCTTCACATTAAGGCAAAGGTGCGGCGCATCAAGTCCTCTAAATCCCTCTTTTTCTCGTCGTTGTCAGCGCCTATTTCGAAGATCCTTTTGTTGGTGAGCATCATGGTCATGTTGTTGGCTGTCACTGAGGTGAGCCAGCTCTTGATATTGATGGGCTTGCCCTTGTAAGAGTCCTCCAGGAGAACTCGCAACATGCTGTGAATTTCCCTTTCTCTGATCGGCTCATGTGAAGCATGCACAGCTGGGGAGAACAACTGCGTGTTGGCAATTCGTCGAAAACGGCGCCAGAAAGGTCCGTAAGGTGCGAAGCCCAAGTTTCTGTATCTACCACCTGTGAGAATGTAGAAGATAAGCATCGACGGTCGCGATGCGAAAGTAGCATCGTGCTTGCGGAAAATCTCCTTGGCCGCCGCAGCAGTCCAAACTACCAGACATGGCTTTTGGCCTGGTTGCACTCTCAATATAGGCGTCATCCTTACAGAACCTCGAAGTAGTCATGAACCAATCACATGTGACAAATGGATGCATATTCTAGCCAATGCGTGAGAAAATTCGTCCCTCTCAACCAAATGCAGACGTACTTAGTTGAAGATACATGAGGCCTCCATACTTGTGGGCCAATTTGTGCTTTTGGGACCCGAACACGACTGGCAAGTTTCCAACGATGGGCCACGGCCAGGGACCTGGAGGAAGCTTCTTTCGACGCTGATACACCACCGCAACATAGAGTACCACAATTGTTGCAACCGCGGTCACCAGAATTGCCCAAGTTAACTGGACTCCAATTTGTCGCTGGACCCACTCGGTGCAAGATTGCGAATTCTTAAGATCCATGGCAAGCTAGCTAGCTAGAGTGATGTTTCCCTTCGCAAGCCTTGATGGATTGCAAGGAGACCCCAATACAGTCCAGATGGGGTAAGCAATGAGATGGAGACAGCAAATGCAAGCTGATCCAAGTGATCGCCATAGCCAACATTGTGACATTCTGGCACTAGGAAATCAAGTCGGAAAGCTTCAACGGATTGTGTGTGGTCGTCAGCGGGATGGCCAACGGTTCTGACAGTGTACATAGTCTTTGTTAGGATATTCTTCGCAGTTCTGCCTGGAAGTGGGATTAGCCACAAAAGTTGCTTTGAAAGCATGTAGGTGGATTGACTTAAGACATAACATGATCTAACTTTTTACAAGTTTTGTAAAGCCAAAAGACTAACCAAAACTTCAACAAAGAATTCTAGGTGATGCTCCATATTATTGATATAAGAAATTTTTATTTTTTCTTTGGTTATTAAATCTTTTTAAAAATAATAAAAATAATATTTTTGTTGGATTAGAAACCTTTGGTTTCTTAAAAGAAATGAAGTTTGATTACACATATATACTCAATTTTCATATATATATATATATATATCAACTCAAATTACACACAGATTATTATCTTTATTATAAAAGGTAGTAGAAAATAATTATAAGAACCAGTAAGTCTAAAACTATCAAAATACTAAACAAATGAAAATATAATCAATATATATATATATATTTTAAAATTTGTAAAGTAGAGAAAGTTTGGTTTTAAAATTTTAGAAACGACATGACTAAATAAATCAAGAAAGAGGAACAAAGATACAAACTAGTGAGTGTAAAATTTGGCATCGTCTCTTGACAACTGCCATTGTGAATTTGTAATAGAGACATCATTTTAGTAGATAATACCTTAACACGCATTAATATCAAATTAATCCACATGAAATGTCTCTAAATTCAAAAAATATTAAATTAAATTTGATTATTAATTTAAAAGAATATAAATAAATATATGTATATATATTAGGAAAAAACCATAAAGTTATTTTTAATCTCAAACAGAATCTACTATTAGATCTTTATACAAGTAAAAATAGATATCATATAACAAACTAATAAAAATAATTAGAAAATTTAGGACTTAAAAGATTACTTAATAATGTAAAAAAAATCATAGTTAAGTTGCACTTAAAATTGGTTCACAAATAACTTTGATTCACAATATTATTCATAAATGATTTTAGAGTTTGTCATTTTGTAAAATTCATCCTCCTAATGCTTAAAACCTCTTAATTTGCAAACAATTTATAATTGTTGTCTTTTGCTTCCAACTTGTGAATGATTGAAATTCAAGATCATGTCTAGTCAATTAATTGGTTAACTTTTTACCTTAGACTTCTAATCTAGGAATACTACTTGCACTAAGTTTCCTTAGTATATTTAATATGGTCTATATTTGTTTACTTTAATAAAAATAAAAATAATGCATTATATTTGTCTTGTAATTAGAATCTAGAATTAGAATGTTTTATCATATATATATTATAATTAATTTTTAAAATTTTATTCATAAAATATACATCAATGGCATTGAAATTTTTGATTTATTTGTTCAAAAGTATAAGTTTTTTAAAGAGATATTAATTAGTTTATTTTACTTAATAGTAGTACTATATAAAAGAACTAATAGAAGTTATTACAAAAAAAATTATTAAAAAAGAGCTTTGAGTTGGAATAGAGATTAATAATTTTTTAAAATTTATTCTGATTATTTATTTGTTTGTTTTGTTTGTTTTGTTTGTTTTTTTTTATAAGTTGGATATTATAAAAACTTGGTGATGATTTAATATAGTTAATACTACTAGGTCTATCAATTAGATATTTATGTCTAAATAAATGACTGTGCTATATGAAATTTTTCATGTTTAAATTAAAATTTAAGATAATTTCTAAGAGACTAAAGAAAATTGACTTTAATAGAGAAATCAGTCCTATTTTTTATGTCTGAATTAATAGAATTAAAAAAAATGGTAAGAAACAAAGATGGTTGTAAGTTATTTTGATTAAGATTTTAAAAGAATGTTTTAATTATGTCATAAAATTTTAAATTTTAAATAATCACCATTAAAGATTTAAAATAATAATTTAAAAATTTAAAAATTTATTATAAAATTTTAAATTAAAATTATTTTATTAAAATATATGAATAAATTAAATACTAATCTTAAATAAAATAAAAATAAATTTGTGATCAAATAATTTTTTTAGAATTATAAATTTAATGTAAAAAGTAGAAAATTGAATGCTTTGTAAAGAAATATAAATAAAAGATTATTTGATGAATACTCTTAAAATACAAAATAAATCTATTTTGTGACTTATTACAAATTATAATAGATTGAAATTGGATTATTTTTTATTAGTTCATTAAAAAATATATTTTTAAATTAATCAAATAATAAATATTTATTATTTTAAATTGTTTACATAGATTTTTTATCCTAAGATCTTCAAGTATTATAAAGCTTACAATAATCATATTGAAAAATTTAACAAAATATCATATATAGAAGGTATTTGTGGATGTAATTTGGAAGGCTCTAAAGTCTATATTAAATCATTTGTGGTTTTACTAAAAAAATATTTGTTGAATAAAAATCAATGTGAAAATTAATGCAAGAAAATGAAATATATTACAAAGATTTTTGACCATCTTATAACTTGTTACAATAATAGATTAGAGCTTGAAATTTTGTTTAGTGACTTATACCTTATTTTTTGATAGAAAATTATTAAAAATAAAATTGGCATAAAGAAGCTATCTTCCAATTAAACTATTAAAAAATTAATTTGAGATTTAAAATATTGTTATTATGTAATAAGTAATATACTTTGAAAAAATTATTCTAAAAAATTTAGAATCATTGAATTTTTACTTTTGTACTATTTATCTTGTGATTATGTTTTTGTAGAAGAATTTAGGGATGAAAAATATTATATTTTATTTTAATGTACGAGCTTTATATTATTTTATTACATATTTTTTTGCCACAATTATGTATTTATTGTGCCATCAAGTGAATGATTTAATATGACTAAGAAAGTTTAGGCTGCAATGCATAAATAAAACAAGTTGAGATATAGGTCGTAAAAGAGCTTGCTTCACATGTACAAATCCAAATTTGATAATTTGATAAATATGGTAGAAAGAGATATATTTATAAATAACTTTATGGAGTGTAGGCTACTAATATTGGGCAATAAGAAATTCTTGAATAGTTGTATTGATTGCTTAATATTAGCATGTAGGACTGTCATGCATAATTTGAATCAACTCTTGGTATTGAGTTTTAGAGATGTACAATTGTGATGTATTACATGTCATTATGTTTGAAAATGCACTGGGCATCTCATTATGGAAGGTGAAGTTGTATTTTACAAGTATCCAAGAATTCTAATATGATTCATCATTATAAAGTGAATGTAATTTGAATTTTAATTCAAAAGTACTTAAATCCCATAAAAAGTGTTCAAAAATACTCTTCTTAGTAATTTCAATCATACATAAATTCCAATTACCTTATTAATTTCATAATTAGGTAATTTTGATTTTTCTTTGTAAGTCCTAATCCTAATCATTAAGTTTTAGCAAGTTGTAGCTCTTAATGTAACCATCCACTTAGAAAAAGTTTTTGCATACAAATGCCACTATAAATCTTTTATGTGCTTAAAAGAATTCATTCCAATCTAACTTATAGATCATGAGAAAACGACCAAAAACCACACTAATATTACTTAGCCGCCAACTTAAAACTTGATATAAATATTCTATTAGTGATTTCTCCTTCTCCAACAATTAACTTCAACTCAAAATTGGTGTGTAGCTTGATCTTTAAGTCTTCTAATACTATGCCAAATTTTACTTTGATCCGACTAGTAGATTTTTAGATATAATAGAAAATCTATCCAACCCCAAATTTTTAACTCCTAATACCTTCTTACACCAAAACTTAGATATCTTTCAATTGCATTATCAGATTATCACAAAATTTTACATACACTTAGTACATCTAATTAACCAAGCATTTTCAAATTTTGAACTATAAATGTAATACCAATTGTATAAACTAGCCAAGAGCACTAGCCCTATTTGTATTGCATAAATTACAAATCATCGATATAAACCTTGAATTTGAACAATAATTTCAAAGTCATTGCAAATCTTTTGACAATAAGTCTTACACTTTTGGAATTAACTTAAAGCTAGCTCTCAAATTCTAATTACTGATCTTCAAATGCCCTCTTTTTTTGCCCTAGGCGGTCGTTTAAGTGGCTAGAGGTTTGATTTCAATCCTATCTTATAAACATTCGACCCCCAAATATCAATCTAATTTATTGTAGGGATTTTTTAGCCCAATCCTATCTTCAACTTAATTCTAGTATCAATCATGCTAATTATTTATCTCTTCTAACTTGATTTTATCAATTTATGGTCTTTCTAAAGGAGTAAAAGCATCTCCATAACCTAGAAGGTAAAATTACTAACAAACCTTTAACGTACTAACTATTAAGATAAGAGAATAAACTAAAAGGCTTTTATAAAAATAATTTTTAAATATCTTGAATTATTATTGAATGAAGATAATTAGATATTAATTAGAAATTTATTTTTGATTATATTTTCATCATATAGTTGTATTATAATACAACAACATAATATAGTCTATTCTAAGTTTATAAAACTTCCTATTGATGCAGATATATGTGAGAACTTTGCAAAAAAATTGATTCAATGAAAGCCAAAGAATATATAAGGAATTTGTATCATAGTTAGATAATTAATTAAATCTTACATCTAAATGTTTTTGACTAATGTATTATCTACAACAATATTTTGAATACATGGATCCAAAGAAGATTTATTGATTTTAAAGTTGGTTGTCAAATTGAATATTTACAAGAAGTAATCAATAAATATATTCTATTTTTTAAAATAAAAAAACTTTAAAATTATATATTATTAGCAGTATTATTTGTTCCACTATTTATCTTATGATTACATATTGATTGATTAAGTAAAGTAGCTTGTGGTGGTTGACATCAAACTAAAATTTATTCTTCAGTAGATAATATTTTTATTTCTTTATGGCATAGACTATTGCAAATGCCTTACATTCTGTGGTTGAATAATTTTGCTTATTTAGATTTGATCTTTGACTTGTATATAATATAAGTTAATCTATTTTTTTCATATGATTTTATATAAGAATTATGCCTATTGTAATTTTAGAAGCATCCATATATATGAAAAAAAGAAGTTTTTAGTTGGAAACAAGTATTATTGTATTATTTGTATTAGCACATTTGACTTCTTCAAAAACTTTAGTTGCTACTAGATTATAATATATTTTATATTTATATTTAGGTTTTTTAAGTTCTAAGATTAAAGAGATGAAATGGACTAGATTTTTTACAAAGACTTTGTTAAACTATGCAATCTTAAGTATACTTTCAATTACTTTTTGATTACAAGGCTCTGTTATCTTATAGATTTATTTAATATTTTTGAGGTCTAATAATTTATCTAAGCAATAGATGATGTGAATAAATATAAGTTTAGAAAAAAATAAAAAGATACATTTATCCTCATTGAAGCTAATGTTCTACCATTGACATGGTTCAAATATTTGTTGGAGATGATACACATGAATTTCTTTGGGCTTGTATATTATACCATTGTCTAAATATATTCTAAAGATAGAACATCAATGATGTATTTTTTGCTTCAAATAATATTTGTTCGAATTGAAATAGTCTTGATTTTGTAGAGATGGCAAACTTATTCTTATCTTTGGATGCCATAGCTATTTGATAGTATCTCAAGGAACAATCTATAAAATTATACACTTCATGGCTTGCTACCTCATCAATTATCTCTTTTATATATATAAGAGAATAATAATCTTTTTGGTAGTGGCATTTAATTTATAAGAATCTAGACAAATATATAATGCACTTAGTTTTTTTTAGAATGATAACTCTTAGTACTAACCATGAGGCATAATCCAACAATAAGATGAAATTGGCTTCTAAAAACTTATCTAATTCCTTCTTCATAATTTGTACATAATTGGAATTCATTCAAAATTATTGTAATTGAACTTGTATGGTATTTAGGATAAGATCAATCTAATGTTTAACAAACTTAGAAAATATTCTCTTTATATCTTTGTGTGCCTATAAAAAAATATCTTGATATTCATGGAAGAAAAATATTATTGCAATATTTATTTTTTTAGATGTATTGATATTTATCTTAACATATTTGAATTCTATGAATATTTTAAGATTAATTAATTTTACTTTTTTTCTTAAATTATGCGACTATCTTATAATAATTTTTTCTTAAAGTTTGATATGTATTAGTTGTTTATTGATGATAAGGCTATCTTAAAGCTTGAGAGTGAATTTAGCAAGTATATGTAAAGAATTTATTTTGACTATAGAAATGAAGTTTGATTCTACTACAAATACTAGCATTTCTTAGTTGACATTCATTCCTATAGGCTAATTATTATATGTGAATTGATGAATTTCCAATGCCTTTTTTTGAATAATATAATTATCTAAATTGATATGAATTTTTTGGTATTGATAATGAATAGTGATTTTATTGTTGAACGAATCATGAGATGCATTTATATTTCACAACCATGGTCTTTTCAAGATGCTTGAGAAGTGATTCTTGGTTGGCATTTCAATTACAAAAAAATATAACACACCTTCAAATCTCTTATGTTGCAATGATTATATTTTGTAATATGATCAAAGACTTAACTTGGACATTTTTAGCCATGCAAAGTACAAACAAAATTACTTCAAGCTAAGGTAGTTTGAAAAATTTGCCATCATGTTGACTTAAGATCTTCTATCTATAAATATATTAAATAGTTGGTATTTTTTAATGTAAATTTTAATAATTATGGCATCTAAATCAATTGTTGTAACATTTTCATGAGCAACTTCTTGTTTTAGTGGTTTTGGATGGATCTTGTATTTTATGTAAGACAATATCTTGTGATTGAGTTTTAGTACTAAAACCAATGTAAAAATGACCATAATATTGTTAAGTATTTTTTTAATTGTATTTTGGTCAAAAAAAATTAGTTGGTTTTATAGCTTGATCCATACATAGCTCTTATTATATTTATTAAAAATAAAATTTAAGCCATTTTCAATATTTTCTATATATGAGATATAAAGTTCTTGTTTAGTTTCTTTAAGTGTTTCTTATATCAAATGCTTACCATATTACAATCAACTTGTACCATGGATGAATATAATTACTAATTTTCATATATGAATATAATTACTAATTGTCATACATGAATATAATTATTAATTTTATAATTTCTTCTACATTCAAAATATAGACCTATCTATATTAGTTGTGTATTTAATTAGTTATTGCATTATAATTTAAATATTTTATGTTCAAATTTTTTTACTATTTCTATAGTTTTTGTAATTGATTTGCTTCAAGTATGTATTAAGCAATTATTAAGATTACTTAGATTCTACTAGCTTTTTTTTAAGTACATTTTATAACAATGTTTGTAAGTCATCAAAGTACTACTATGATTCTTTTTCTTTAATTTTTGCATTAAAGCTAATGTGTATCTTTTTTCAAGAGCAGCTTTTATTATTTCTTGTATATTCTTTAATTGCATGTATATCATACTTTGTCAAATAGTAGGCAATACTCCTTATTTAAATCATAAGATCTAAATAAAATTTACAAGAATACTATGAAGTATTTGTATGAGATTGTAATAAATATAATTTGCTACATCTTAGACTTCTTCAATATAATATGATTGATCTTCATAGAATTCATCCTTAAAAGTAGAAATAATATAATGGATATATATATTTATTTAAATAAGAAGTGATAAGTAGAAGATAACTGTAAGTAGATTTCATATTATCTTATAACAAAGCTTCTTAGAAGCCTTATAAATACATATTTGATTTTATACATGTTAACAATTAATTGATAGATTAAAAAATTAGCCAACAAATTAGCCATGTATCACCAATGTAGTTAGCTTGCGATATAAGCTAATAATATGGTGCGCATATAAGAAACTTGCCTTGCAAGTTAAGACATATGTCTTACAAATTGGAAGTGTGTTGGAGGTTCTATAGGACTATCATGGATACACTATATAGAAGATCAATCAAGAAGTTGAAGAAAAGAGTTTCAATAAGATAGCTAGGAAGAACTATAATAAATCAAATAAGTATAAGATCAATTCGAAGAGAGGTGAACTAAAGCTCTAAGAGATGTGTTGTTAAGATTGAGGATTCCCTCAAACTCAACTCTAATATATACTAAATATTAAGAAGCTTTTTAAGTCATTTTTATATTACTTAAAGATGAAACAATCTTGAAAAGTTTCTATGTTTTTTGAAGATGAAGCAATCTTAAAAAGCTTCTCAAGAAGTTTTTATGTTGCTTGAAGATAAAACGACCTTAAAAAGCCTGTTGGATATTTTTTTTTAATCTTCTTTGAACTTTTTAGAATTTATTCAAATATTTTAAAAATATTTTAAGTATATTTTATTACAATATTTTAAAAATATTTTACAAAACTTTTAAAATGTAATATTAAAATATTTTAAAAATCTTTTAGAACCTTTTAAAATTTAATAGAATATTTTAAAAATCTTTTTGTTAGATGCTTGTAATATTACATTCCTTTCTAATTCCAAGTTCTACAAGGATCATTGGTTTTATATCTATGATAAAATAACTAAAGCTTAAGCATCATCTTGAAGATTTTTTTTTTTGAAGTTTTCTTATTTGAGGTTTTTTTTTATTTAAACTCACTATAGAATAGACAATTCTTTCCTTCAAAAGGTCCAAATCCATCTTAAGGATGATCTTGTGAAGGCTGAAAGAGTTGGAACAATTAATTTGGTAGTAGTGTTAAAAAAAGCTTCAATTCTAGCTCTACTTTGAGATTTATGATCTAAAAATTCTTTAAACATTTTCCAATTCAACTAATTGGATCATAAACTAGGTACACTAAACTCTAAGGTTGATATAAGCAAAACCTATTTCCTTTATTACATACAACATCCTAGTAGTAGCTTCATAGAAAAGTCATCCTAAAATAGACTTAAGTTTTTGAAAACTTTTTTAAAACTTCAAAAACTTAAGTACCTTTTGTGGTACATAAAAAAATACCTTTTGTGTCAACAAAACTTAAGTACCTTTTTTGGCGCATTAATTAGATTTTTTGCTGGTTCTCACATATGTTCATTGGCATTGTAACCATGCTAATGAATAAAATACTCCAACTTGCCTCTTTTTTACCTAGAATCAAGGATCTTTTTTACCTCATATTCCATATGATTATCTATTTCAATGCATAGCAATGATAGTTGTATTCTTTTTGAAATAGTTGATTTTGTATAAGCTATTAGAAGAGAAACATGAAAGACTAGATATACTTTTATAGATGTGGGTAGTTTTAATTAGTAAGCCATTAGATTGATTTGCTTTTGAATACAAAATAGCTCCAATCTTTAGTAGTCTAATTTATTGTAAGGTCAATTGTTCTTAATATCTTGTTGAAGAATCTATACTTTATTTCTAATTCAAAAAGAAATGAATTCTTTTTTAAATTTATTTGAAGATTTTTTTTAAGAATCTTGAGCTACTTGTAAATATAACTTCAAAGTTATTTGGAGCTATAACAATTAGTTTCAAGATCTTTAACCATTAGATTTTTATCCTTTAATGAATATAAAAAATCAAGCTTTGGATAGTAATCACAATTAGAGTAAAATGATATTTTTTGAATCAAAGTATAAAGAATATTATTATAAGAAAATTTTGCTAAAGATAAATATAAGGTTCAATCACCTTCTTAATAGTTGATGGTACATTGCAAGAACTACTCTAAAACTTGATTGACTCATTATGTTTGATCATTGATTTAAAGATAGAAGGCAAAGAAAGTTTAATATCTATCTTTAATATATATATATATATATATATATATATATATATATATATATATTTTAAACTTTGATATAAATTAAATTCCTTAATTAGAAATAATATCATGAAATAAGCTATGATATATATATATATATATATGTATATATATATATATATATATATATATATATTATCAAGAAAGAACCTTATAATTTCATTTCCAAAAATTATCTTTTTGTACAGGATAAAATATACCATCTTTATAAATCAATCTACAAGTATGTAGATAGCATCAAATATTATTGATGGCAATAGATCAATAATAAAATCCATTAATACTAAAGACCATGGTTGCTTTAGAATTGGTAGTAACTATAGAAGTCTATAGGAACAATGTCAAAATTTCTTAGATCTTGAATAGACATTACATAAGAAAAAAAAAAATCCTTCATGGTCTTTCACATTTGAAGTCATCAAAAATATCAAGAGATAAGTTTTAATATTTTGTTAAATCCAAAATTTCCTATAGCTAGAAAATCATGATAAAATTGAAGAATACAAAGTCATATTGGTTTTTTTGGAATATGTAAATGATCTTCACAATACAAAAGATCTTTCACAAATTTAAACTTGTGGCTATGAGGATTCTATTTAATATTACAAATCAAAAAATTATTTATTATTTATAGATAATTTTTTTTAAAAAACTTGAATCAATATGTATAATAAAAGAAATAGGAGAAGAATGAAATTTTTTTGGCTTTACAATAGTGGTATATTGCTAATTAAATGCTGATTTTTTGGCCTTTGGAGCAAGATATGTTTTTTTTTTTTTTTTTTTTTTTTTTAATAAGGCGTCTGACAATCATTTTTTCTTTTTTGATTAATATATAATCACAAAATCAAAATAAGATAATGACATATTTTAACAAGCTTAGCGATGATTTAAAATTCAAGCTAGTATAAAATACTCAATTTTTTTGTGATTTGTATATATAATCACAACATGAGTAGTGCCTTCCATTAAGTGATGCCATTCTTGAAAAGAATCTATATTTGCAAGAAATTCTCTATTGTAAATTTTATAATTGATCTTTATAGCTAATTTTTTTTAAAAAATAGAATGTAACTTGATAGAGCTTTTTATCCTTTTCTATCTCTAATAGTACTACTTTTAATATAAAATTGAAAGCATGAGTCTCAAAATAGAAAATATTTATAAAATTTAGATGCATTAAAATTAAAGTTGTAATAAAAGTTATATAACATATCTTCAAAAGCCCTTAGTACTTGTGATCTCCAATCCAATATGATTTTGGATGTGAACCAAGTGAAAAGAATAGCAACTTGGAAATAATTCTTGATAAATATTCCATAGAAATTAGCAAATCAAAAGAATCATTATAAATTTCAAATTGCCTTCGAAGTTGCCTATTTTATTACAGCTTGAATTTTTTCAAGTCCATTAAGAAGCCTTTATTATATATAATATATCCAAAAAAATCTAATTTTGACTAATAGAATACATATTTTTTTAATTTGATATATAATCTTTTATTATATAAATTTTGCAAGACTAATCTCATATGTTCTTCATATTCTTTAAGAGTCTTGGAATAGATTAAGATATTATGAAGATAGCAGATAATAAACTTATCCAAAAAATTTCAAAAAATATTATTAATCAAATTTTGTAATATAATTAAAATATTTGTAAATTCAAAAGGTATGACAGTATATTCAAAATTTCCGTACCTTATCCAAAATATTGTCTTTTATTTATTTCTTTCTTTAACTAATACCAAATTATATGCTTCACAAAAATCTATTTTAGTGAAGATCTTAGCTTGATCAAGTTGCTTCAAAATCTTTAATAGTAATGATAATGGATAACAATTCTTCATCATTATTTTATTGAGGCCACAATAATTACCATACATTTGCAAAGATCCATCTTTATTCTTTTGAAAAAATATTGGTGCACCTACTAGAGATTTTGAATGCCAAATAAAGTTTTTTGTAAAATTTTTATTAATATAATTATTCAATGGAGAAAGTTTATTTTGTGATAGATTATAGATTAGACCAAATGGTAGTTGAGTCATTTCTTAAAGATTTTTGGCGCAATTATACGATCAATACTTTGGCAATATGTCAACATTCTTCTTTTCAAAGATATCTTAAAACTCCTTGTAGTACTCTAGAATAGCTACTAGGAAGTTGGTTTCTTCACAAGTTGGAGTTGCATAAATGACAAATGGTATTTTTTCTTAGTTATCTTCATAAAAGACTTTATTAAAAGAAATAAGGGCTTTGTTGTTAATGACTTCTTGATAGGTTTTATTTAAAAGAATTCTACAAGAAATTTAATCTTATAAAATCTCCAATCTATAGATAGATTATATCTTTTCAACCACAAAAGTCTTCAATTGATAGGATTGGATGAAATTCTAATAATATTAAATATTATTTTGCTACTATAGCTCTTAAATGATATTTTTAGTAATATGGTTTCATGAATAATATTACTTGAAGATAAAAGTTGACTATATATATATATATATAAATATATATATATATATATATGTATATAAATATATATATATATATGTATATAAATATATATATATATATGTATATAAATATATATATTTTAACTTTTTTATTAGAAGAATTTTATCAACTTTAAAAAAAATTTCGTCTAAAAAATATATATATATATATATATATATATATATATTCTTGAATCTAATAAGGTGTTTATTTGAAGTTTTTGTAAGCAAAGAAATAAATGTATAATAAAAAAACAAGTAAGTTGGACAAAAAAAGAAGAATCTTGATGAATTTGAGGTATTGGAATGTATAGCCACATGGTCCCTATTGTAACTGGACCTCTTCATTTTCTTAAATGATTGTACTTCTAATTCTAATTGTATGTTATTTCTTTTAAAAATTCTTAGATTTATGGCCTTTTTTACCACAATAAAAGTATAAGCCTTATTCAAATTGATGCTTCTTTTCTTCTACTATAAGAAGTTTGAATTGTATTGCATCAATTTATATATTCTTTATTCCAAATTATGGAAGTAATATACTTGTTAAAGAAATAAAGTACAAATTTCTTGTATATTGCTTTATCAAAGTTCATAAGAGTTGATCTTGATGGTATTGAAATAATTGATTATTACATTTCACAATTTAATTGATAGCTTCATTGAGTGTTTGAAGATCAAATAATAATAATAGATGTTTTACATCATCATTTAATTTCTAAATAATATTAATTTATAAGAAGATACTCCAAAATTTTAAAGCACTTAGATGTCTTGAAAAAGAAGGATAATCTATTCTTTATCAAAAAAGATGAAGTTCTAATATTCATAAGAAAAAAATCTCAAAAAATTGTCATATATATATTATAGACAAAATCAAATACTAAATTGAACAAAAGAGTATTAATGAGATAGTTAGTAAGAACTTAATGAAATCAATATCATGGATATATATATATATATATATATATATATATATATATATATATATCTATTGTAATTATTAACTAGCTAATATGAATAGATAGAAGTAATTAAAATAGATTAATTTCATAATACTCTATAGAGAAGCTTCTTAAAATATTTCTAGATGTTATTTTGATTTTATATTATTTGTAATTAAATATTAGATTAAAAACTTGGTCAACAAACTAACCAAGTGTTGCATGTATTCATAGCTTAGAAAACAAGCTAACTATGTGGCATCTATATAGAAAACTTGCCTTGCAAGTTAAGTTATGTGTTATGCAAAGTGAACATATTTTTGGAGGTCCTATTGAATGTTTCCACATACATTCTAAGTAGATAGTATATATAGAGGCAAGAATGAAGCCTTTTTCACTCTTGTCAATTTCTTTCTTACTTTTAATTTAGTTTCAAGAGTCTCTAGTTTTCTTAACTTTTAGCAATAGCCATTCTATTTTATTTTATTTTATTTTATTTTTTTTAATATATAAACTTTTTTATTTCTATTTTGTCTTATTTTTTTGAGAAAATCTTACTTATTTATTTACTTTCATTGAATTGTTTTCATAGATAGATTGATAAGAATGCACTTATAATATTAGATCTTTGTCTTTATTTGATTAAAAATAGATTATTCCTTTCTCTTGATAAGACTTAAGTATATTCGGAATTGTAAATTCCCATTTCTTAAACTGATATTATATTTAGTATTTTCTCTTTATTTTTAAGTCTTTTCTTTTATTTGTTTTGAGTAATCTTAGACATCTTTGCTTTTTTGAATGTTATTATGGCAAATCTTCTTGAAATTAAGAGTGCAATGATACAAATACAATAGCAATTAAAAAAATTAATACTTACGATGCATCAATTTAATTTATTGCTACATAGAGTAACAATAATGGTAGAGAGGAAAGATATAAAAATGATTAGAATTGTTTCAACATCTGCATTAAATCATATTTTATTTTCTATGATAGAATATCCTTCTAATATTAGAGAATCAAGGTTTGCAGTACTTATGAAGTTTGATGGTATAAGATCTAAGTTTTGAGGATTTATCATTCAAATACAACTTGTGATTAAACTTCAATTTGAAAGCTATCTAATTCCAAGATTTTAAGTTAAATTTATTAGTATATTCTTTTCAGATTCAGTATTATTATAATTTTCATCTTTTCTTGAATGACAAAATCTAAAATTGAATAATCTGGAGGCTTTTTTGATGGAGTTTTGATCCATGTATAGAGAACATGATACAATTTGTATTGCAATCAATAAGATCCGTATTTTACAGTAAGAAAATTAATCAATAATATTATATGCTTCATTATTTTAACAATCTACATCTGATATCAAGTAAAATGATATTACACTTATCAGCCAATTTTTCTATAGATTATAATATAAAGTAAAAAAATTGATGCTCAAATTACTTGATTCTCAAACATTGAGTCAAATAATTGACTTTGCTATGAGGTGTGACAATCAATTTTTTGAATTTTAATTTAAGAGCTGCACAAATACACTTCAATATTACTATGATTCAATGACAATGACAATGCCAATATCTATTCAATACATACATTTGGAAGTAGAAGATATATAAATTGATGCAATGCATTTCAAATTTCTTATTGAGCAAGAAAAGTCTTATTGTTATCAAGAAAGATTGTGCTTATATTATAGAGAACCTAAGCATAGTACTTAATAATGTCTAAAGAAGCTATAAAACTACAAAATGAAGAATATGGCCATCAAAGAAGATAGTATTTTGGAGAATAAGTTTGTCCACCTATAATAAAGACTATTATTATATTACGTGAATCCTTGCTTGAGAATGCACTGAGTACCTAGTTATAGAAGATAGAAGAGGTATTGTAATAACAAGTTTCTAATTCTAATAGAATCCTAAATAATTTCAATTAAATCATAAAAATATTAATCAAGCTTTAATCAAATCCAAAGAAACCTTGAAGAAATTATAAAAGAAGCATCAAGAAATCTTAAAAAAAATTAAAAAAAAGTATTAAAATAAAATCTAAAATATATTTAAAATAAATTTCAATCATATAATAATTTAATCCTAGTAAAAATTCTAATATTCCTTACTTAAATCTTAAGTAAAATCCTAACTTAATCCTAAATAAATCTTAAATCCTAACCAATTCATAAATCCTAAACCAAATTTTAATCAAATTAATTTAATTCTAGAGTAGTTTAGAATCTCAATATCTATTGATTATAATATTGATCTTATTCAATATTTTACACACCTTTTAACAACTAAATTTGAAAGAAGTACATAAAATTTGAAAAAGATCGAACTTACCAAATAGAAAATCAAACCTAAATTCTCCTCAAGTGTTGGTCGACCTCATATTCTAATCTAAATGTTGAACTTTTAGTACTAATATCTCCTTCTTGAACTATTTAATTACCTCTAAAATATACATAAATTATGCAAAATCAAGTCTAGTCTCTACACAAAAAAATTCACTTCAATCCAATTAACAAATTGTTAAAGATCTTAAAAATACTCATTGACCTTCAAATTCTAATTTTTAAAATATCAAACTAAAAAAATCTTTGTATACTTCAATCTAATCATTTGATTGAGCTCAAATTTGCACACACACTAACAACTAAAATACCAACACACTATCCAAAATTCATCCATATATACACTACAAAACTTAAGAGACCCTCAATTTTGTAAACATAATTTTATTTTTCAAAATCTAATCCAACTAAATTGAATTAGATGAAAGCAAGGTATAGATGGATTAAGGTAAGAAATGAAGATCTTTATTCCTATTAATCAAAAGCCATTTATACTAGGCTCTCAAGAGGCTATCTACAACCATAATAAGAATTTTGACAACTTCAAAAGAAATATTTGAGAATCAAAAATAAAAATTTTAAAGTTTATGATTTAGACTATAATTTGTGTAAAAATTTTAGAGGATTTGGAATTACTATAATGATGTTATAGCCATTTGAAGTTAAGAAATCTTTTTAAGACATATTATTGTTCTTTTGAAGATATAAGGAGTTTTTTGATAGCTTTTGGAGATCAAAAGGTATAATTGTAAGAATGATTTTAAGACCTATCTCTTTTGTAAAAGAATTTTTATATTTGGAATTTTTATAAAGTAGTTATAGAGCATTAAAGATAGTACATGTATATCAAACTTCATAAGTGAGTCGTTTTATTGATAATAATGGTTGGAGCCATATCTTGAGTTTTTAAATAAATTTTTGGCTCAATTTTTTTTAAATATTTATTATCAGGTTAAAAAGCTATACATCAAAATTTTATAGTATTTAAATACTTAATTTTTGAGATATGAAGAAAGTTGTTCATAGGTGCATGTAAGCAAGGATTTGAAGCTATTGTTAGGATTTTGGTGATATCTCAAGATCTGTAATGAATTTAAAATTGAAATTTTTTGTGGTAGTTTTTGAAAGTACATCAGTACTTTATATAAAATTTTGATTTATTTGGAAGTTCCAAACATAAAATATGAGTTGTTGAATTTTAGAAAAAAATCATTTTAAGGATATGTAAGGTTTTATAATATTTTTTCACATTTGAATGATCTTTGGTACTTACGGCTTATATATTGATATAATTGTATTTATAGAGATAATTTTATATATAAACTTGGTGCTTTTCTATCTTATGACTTGGTTGAGTAATTAGTGATAGCTAGAAGCCCAATGCTTTCTGAAGGCAAATTCTTTCTATCCCAACAACGTATTCTTCAAATACGTCATGATTTTTCAATGGCAAAAAATTTTAGATATAAAAATTTAGAACTTATATCTAGAGATTTTTGATGGCTACAAATGTAGAAAGTAATGAAAGGCAGTGTCTAGTCATGTGATATTTTTTTAAGGTAACAAAATTCCTTGTCAATAATCCTAAGGACTTTTTCAACCATTACCTATTTCAAAACAACCATGGTCTTTTATTTCTATAGATTTTGTTATAAATCTTCTAATTTCAAGTTCTTATGACTCTATATTTATCTTAGTAGATTTTTTTGCCAAGATGGCATATTTTGTATCATGTACAAAAGCTATCATAAGTGAAGAAATAACCAAGCTTTTCCTTGATAACATCTATCACTATCATGGATTACTTAAAGATATTACATCAAATAGGAGAATTTACTTTGTATCAAGATTTTGAAGAAAATTTTTCAAGATTTTAAAAGTTGACATAAAACTATCTTTAATTTTTTATTTTCAAACTAATGGACAAATAAAGCATATAAGTAATGTTTTAGAGCAATATTTGAGGTATACTATCAATTACCAATAAGATAATTGGATAATTCTTTTGCCATTGGTAAAATTTGCTTATAATAATATGATACATTCTTCTATGCAATAAATACCTTTTTTTGCTTATCATAGTTATTATCTATAACTTAATGCTTTAGACTTTTTAAAATTTGATAATCTTACAATAAAAGGTTTTAAAAATCATTTATTTGAGCTATATACAATAATAGAGCACTACTAAAAGAGGCTCAAGAAAAAAAAAAGAGTAACATAGATTCTTATTGTAAGAAAAAAACTTCATTTCTATGTTGGTAATAAGGTATGGTTACTTTGTTGTAATATTAAAACTATTTGCCTTTGTGAAAAATTAGATTATTGTAGACTTAAACCATTTCCTATTTGTGAACAAGTCAATTCAATTACTTATTGATTACATCTATATGATTTTATGAAAATCCATTTCATATTTTACATATCTCTTTTAGATCCATATAAGAAAATAAATATTACAAGAAGAAGAAAAATACCACTGCTTCTTATAGAAGTAGATAATTATCAAGAATTTGAAGTGGTAGAAGTCTTAGACTCAAGGTGGCACCAACAAATATTAAAATATCTCATTCATTAGCTTGGATACAATATTAGCAAAAGCACATAAGAACCAGCAAAAAAATCTTATAAATACAATAGAGAAGGTCAAAGCTTTCCATAAACAACATCTATTAAAATCAAGATGAAGCATAGCAAATCTTTATTATAAAATAAACATAATTTAAAAAAGATTGTATTCTATCTTTTATTCTTGTTTTTAGTTTCTATATAATTGTAACTTTAAGAAGATAAAGAATTAATAGTTAGCAGATTCAACTTGAAAGCTATCATTTGCTAACTTATCAGATGAAATATTGCAATTATCATAGCCTTTGAGACAATGTAATAGGGATGAAGATCTTCAAGAATATATTCTTCTTCAAATAGATGGTAAGATATTGTCACGGATATACATAAGTACTCTAGTAAATATCTATATGATTAGGTAGAAGTAAGTAAAAGTAGATAAAAATAAATTAATTTTATAATATCATTTAGAGAAGCTTTTTAGAAGCTTTATAGATGTTGCTTTGACTTTACACATGTTTATAATTAATTGAAATGTTAGATATTTGGTCAAGAAGTTAACCACATATTGGTAGCTTGTCAAACAAGCTAATTATCTTGTACATATATAAAAAACTTACTTTACAAGTTAAAATATGTGTCTTACAAAGTCAACATGTTTTTGGAGGTTTCATAGGACATTACCTTGTAGTTTTTAGTTAAGAGTATATATAGAGGCAAGAGTGAAGCCTTCTTCATTTTTATTAATGCCTTTTTAGTCCTCAGTCTTATTTATTACTAAGATTGTGTGATTGTAATTTTACTTACTCTTAACTAATCTAATCAGAATAAACTTGTATACAAGGATTCAAACACAGAGAAAGACTATCTGTATGAATTTTACATTAGGATCACACAATTAATTGTCTCTTGATCAACTAAAATACCCAAGAATGCTATATTTCTTCCGCATTCTATCAAAAAAAATATTACAATCGATAAGTCTATCTTATGTATTCACTACTTCTTCTCCTTTCCAAACTTATGACAATAATAGGTAATACTACACTATCTTAAAAGACTGTATAAAATATTTCATAATTCAATTACTAAAATTCTCCAAAATTAATTGTCATTCCTAGTAATCTGCTTCACACAATTCTAGACTCCACAATCTTTTTCTTGGCACACTCTCAACTCTCAAAAATCAATGCATTATAATTCTTTTATTTATATCCATACTTCAAAAATATCTTCTATTATCAACTTTCTAATTCTTTATTTATAATTTAGCACACAATAAATTCAATTTCTCATTTGACATCATCTAAATGAAATCTTTCTTTCATTCCATAATTTTATTTCACATTATTCAAATTCTATCTAGTATTCTTCTTCTACAAAAAAAATAAAGAAACAAAGAGGTAGCACCAAGCTTACCTTGACTCATGACTATCATAGTCTAGTCCTTTCTACTTCTTTTTCAAACTACTAATGTTTTTTTTGAAATATCAACTACTACACAATCAATGATAATTATTTTTTTTTCTTACATCATCTATTTTACCTTTTAAACTATCTATTTATCAGTTTACTAGTTTTTCTTAATCCTACATACTATGTATTGTAAAACAAAAAAATATCATATCCATTCTACATAGTGCCACTCTTAACTATGTAACGTCTTTGTAAACACAGAATTGGTAAAAATAAACTTCTTCAACAGAATCCTTACAAATTTTCTAACCCTCTGGTGTGCTAGATTGATCAATTCCAATGTTCTCCGTAGGTGGTTCCACTGATCCTGGTTCTAATGATAAGTCGTCATCCTCCTCCAATACTTTCATTAACTCTCTCCTCAATTAAATTGATAAGTCCTTATTATACGCTCTCAATTCATGAATTTGAGCCTCCAACTACAAAATCCTGACATCTTTTGCTTCCAAATAGTATTGTTCTTGCCTCACCATCTCCTTTAATTCATCAATTATTGAAACGAGTAGAGTAGACATCTGTGATTGACCAATATTGGCTAAATCATCCTCTAATTTTGTCACTATAGCCTTCAAGGTTTTAATTTCTACTCATAACATTGTCATTTTAATTTGTAACTGATCACCCAATATCCGCTTTTTCTGTTCAAGTAATGCTGTCTTTTCTTATTTCATTTTCAATTGACACTTTGTCTTTTTTCGTTCCAACATTGATATATTAGAAATCTAAATTAGATCTTGTCTTTGGCCTTCTTTGATATATTGAATGTATTTTATTTTATTTTTTTCCTTAAGCTTTATGTTTCTCCTCAAATTTATGCTCTAATAATAACTTGGATTCCACATTTTTCTCAATCCTATTCCTTATTTTGGCAGCTTTGCTCCCATATCTCTTTCCTGTTTGGCTCCAACTACTGCCTTAAATTTCCCTTCCCATCTAGT
Source organism: Physcomitrium patens (assembly GCF_059467195.1). Taxonomy (NCBI): domain Eukaryota; kingdom Viridiplantae; phylum Streptophyta; class Bryopsida; order Funariales; family Funariaceae; genus Physcomitrium; species Physcomitrium patens. Next base: position 17,799,186 of record NC_143410.1, on the reverse strand, counting down.
TTACTCATCGTGAGCTGTAATTGAAAAATCTGAACCAATATGACATCCTTGAGATTCATTCTTTTTGATGTTCTACCCTATGGAAATACTAATTGTTTTATGTCCATCAAAATGGAAACTTCAGCCTCTACCTCTGTTGCCAAAAAAATTGGAACCTACTGTCAAGATGGAGAGAGTTTGTCTCAAGAAAGCACTAGGCTCTTGGTTGTCACTAATTGCTCAATCAAGCTTCAAAATAAGAGAAGCTCTAAGTTTATATATAATTTTTTTTTTTGTTGGAGCAATTACACCAAATACATTAGCCTCAAGTAATCAACATCCAAAATATGATAAAATCTTCTAAATCCTTATATATCCCTATAGAGTATTATTCTTGAACTTTAAAAACTCATATCTTTCAATCAGACTATCCAAATATACTTAAATTTTATCTAAAGTATTGATGTACTTTTAACAACTACAACAACAATTTTGAAGTACAAATTCATTGCGGAACTTGAGATATCTTAAAAATCCTAATAATAGCTTCAAATCCTAGTTTTTATATATTTACTTGTAAATTTCTTCATATCTCATAAATTAAGCATTTAAATACTAAATTATATATATATATATATTTATATTTATATTTATATAGCTTCTTATCATAATAATCAACTTTTTTCAAAAGATTTGAGCCAAAAATTCATATAGAAACTCAAGATATTGCTCCAACTATTACTATGAATAAAATCACATATTTATTGCCTTTGATTTGGATGTGCTGACTTCAACTTTCTATAACTTCTTCATTCAAACTCTAAATTCATCAAATAATACATGAAAAGTCTAGTTAAAGAAGTGCTCTCTCCAATCCTAATTGCTGATCCTTTGTTGCTCTTTGTAAATGTATGTTATGTTCCAAAGAGTGATAATAGGTATGAAATTGACACCTTAACTTTGAGCGCCAATAATTCTTTCATAAAAACTCCAAATCACACAAAATTTGCACCCAATATATATCCAAAAACCTAAACTTAATGATTCTAGCCTCTAAAGCTCGAATGACTTCGAAAGACAATCTCTAATTCCTAATAAGGCCTCAGGCGACCTCCTTGAAGCCCATTGGACATGGCCTTCGACTAATAGGAATGAAGATTCCAATTTCTTGCCTTCATCTACCTATATCTTGCTTTCATGCCTCCCAATAAGCCTCCTACTAGTTAAGATTTTCATCTTTAGGCTCTAATCTCCTCTCAAGGTTTCATACTAAACATTTAGGTCCTATAATTTTTTTAAATGCTATAATCAAAAAAGATAAAACTCAAAATAAAGTTTCTTAAATCCACTCTCTTTAAATTAATCTATTCACAATTCTAACATACATCTAGATTTATTAATATATAATATATTTTAACTAATTTTTACATACTATAAGCTTTTATAATATGACACTGCTCTGGTGTAATTTCTAGTATAGCCTCCCGTTCTAATAAGTTTCTTGATTCTCTAATTTCTTACACCACAACCTTTGGACTAGCTGTCAGTGCCATTAAACTCTAAACACTTCATTGAGGTACTAAAGAGGGTATATTTTTCTCCCTTATTGGCGATGTTTGACTCAACAAGTATGCAATCATAAAGTACACATAATTGGAGCAAAGCAAAGATGCAAATTTTTCCATCTTTTGCTTATCTTCTATCTTTTGCTTACCTCCCATCTTTGCATGGAAACTAATGGCTACAAAAGCTGTCCAATTAAACACCATACCTTCCAGCATTTGTATCGTAGCAAACAATAGCCGTTTGGACATGTATATTGTGTGTTAATTTAAGCTTAATTCTTTCTAAATAAAAGACATCTACTCTATAAGCTTTAGTGTAAGTGCTTCCGCTGTTTGCCAACCTTGATTCTTTTTGAATGACAACATGCCATCTTTGAAATAGCTTCTCGATCTAAAATTGTTAGATACTTCAACATTCACTGCAAGCTCACCAATTCAAAGATGCAATACTTTTTGTAAGATAGTCTCATCAATCCCAATAATGCTTCCTTTGACAACACTCAAATCATCCTTTGGGTCATAATTGGTTATATATTCTTACAACAATTCTATATCAATTGGTGGCAAGTCATCAAACCTTTGCAGAAATTGATATAACTACACATTTCTAAAATCTCTCTATCTTTTTACATTCCGACAGAATTCCAACTTCATTGGTTCTATGTTGATAAGAATCCTTAAAGACAGTGACCTCAAACTGCTCTTAGCTCTCACATTATGGGAGCTTTCTTTTTTGTCTGTAGATCTCTTTATTCTTTCCATTGATATATTGGAATACTTACTTTTTACTCCTTGCTTATACTAACACTACTTTCTTGCTTACTGAAGTAAATCCTTCACTTTAATAGTTACACCCTAAACAACAATGTTCAAAATATTGAAGAAAACTTCCATTAAGTACCGTGCTCCTAACTTTTTACTCAGGGTATGGATCAAGAATCCCTAATCTTGTTAACTAGAATTTCACTTCTGATTTTCTTGACTAATTGATATTAGGATCCACAACCAAATATTAGCCATCTTTAATATCCATCATACATCTATAAGTATAGACAATCTATCATTAATAAATAAATATTCTTCCTTCAATTTTATTTTTATTTTTAAATCCATCCCAAGTTTACATATAATAAAGTCCTAATTGATTTTTGTTATTACGTGTGGTAAATTAGATATCCATAAAATCTTCCAATTGAACTGAATCATTAAGAAAATCTTCCTCTACATGATACGATCCATGTCAACGGACTTGGAATTTCTCCAAAAAATTGTTAAATTGGCTATTATAAAGAAGAACTAGATCATTAGGCAAAAATGATTTGAGGCATAATTTACTATCATAATAACTCTTATGTTGACGTTATATAGCTTCCATAGTCAGAAGAGTTGTAGCTCTAACTTCATCTAATTTTTCCAATTCTACAAACTAAAATAGAAGGGATTCTTTGTCATCAAGTTGTTCATCCAATGCAATTCTCAAACTCTGAACTTCCAATTCAATTGGTAATATTGCATCTTACCCGTATACCAATTGAAATGGTATAGAATTAATAGTCACTTTATACGCAATATGATAAGCCCACAAAGCAGCAAACAATTTAGTATCCTAATTTGTTCTTGCACTAGACATTGTCTTAGTTAAAATTTTGTACAAAATACCATTAGTCTTTTCAGTTTGTCTATTGGCCCGAGGATGATATGGGATTGTTTTTCGATGTTTGATCTCATATTTATCCGTCAAGGCTATAATCGTAGAATTAATAAAATGGATTTTTTAATCACTAACCCATTCCTTGGAACATCCAAACCAAGTGATAATGTTATCATATAAAAATATGGCTACTATATTGGCATTATCAATTTTTGGTACTATCGCCTGTGTCTATTTTGTTACATAATTGGCACTGTTTGTGTCAAAATTGGTATCAATGGCATGGCAAAAGTTCCAACAGGGTGACTAATTCATTGACAAGGATCACAACATCAGACATATTAGTGTACATCCAAAAACATTGTTGGCTACCAAAGACCAGCCATTAAAGCTTTATGAGCAATACTATCACCCACAAAATATCCATCAAAGCTATTTAAATAGCAACCTTTCAATAAGATACGTACTTCACTTTGAAAGATATAGTGGCAAAAAATTTCATTCCGCCCTTGTTTACACAAAGTATCACCAATCATCTTATATGGCACACTTTTTAAAATCAAGTATTTCTTAAGTTTTTTATTATAAGTAGGTAGAAATGTTTGAAATGTTAGATACCAAATTAATTCAATATATTCGGGTGTAATCATATTGACAACAAATAATTCCACATTAGATAGCTTATAATTGATAGGCTCATTATCCAATATATTAGATAAATAAGACATGTGGTCCACATTGGCATATTTCTTTCTTCGTCTGATATTGATAATAAAATTAAATTTCTAAAGTAGTAACATGCATCAAACAATACGTCCACTGAATTGAGGTTTATTAACTATATATTTAAGAGCATTGTGATCAATATAAAACACAAAGTCATAACCAAGCAAATAATGCCAAAAAAATTTTAACATAATAAATAATTTTTAAAGCTTCCCGTTTAGTTGTAGTATAATTTTGTTCAGTTGCAATCAATTGTCGACTAGTATAATATATTAAATGATCCAAATCTTTTTCATCTTTTTGATTCAATACATATCCAATAGCAACATTGGATGCATCAATATAAATATGAAATAATTTTGTCTAACAAGGTGCAACCAATACTAGTGCAGACACCAATTTTTGTTTCAATTCTTTAAACACAATTGTACATTCTTGAGTCCAAATTAGATTAGAGCCATCCGATGTGGATTTCTTTAAGAGATTAGTTAAAGGCTAATATATGTTTGCAAATGAATGAATAAATCATCAATAATAACTGACATGGGTAACAAAACCACGAATTCTTGATACTGTTTCAGGCTTTGGTAAAGCCAATATACAAATAACTTTATCCAAGTCAGTAGCAATACTAGCCAATGAGATAATATGTCCCAATAATTTATCAAACAATATTCCAAATTGGCATTTCTTCAAATTCAATGAAATGTCATAATAGCCACAATAGTCCAAATACTTATCAAGACATTTCAAATGATCGACCTTTGTATTAAATATGCAAAAATTATCTAAAAATATCTTCATTAAATATTTTAAATGATCCTGAAAAGCTTGTATCATTATCCTCTGAAACATGGCTGGGCATTATATAACCCAAATGGCATAACTTTATAAGCAAAGGTCCCCCAATCTATGGTGAAAGTAATCTTTAACTGATCTTTTTTTGCAATTTTAACTTGATTGTAACCCAAAAATCCATCCAAAAAGAAATAATATTCATGCTCGGCTATCACATCCTATCACATCTAGGATACTATCCGTAAAAGATAAAGGAAAATAATCCTTCTTAATAGCCACATTTAATTTACAAAAATCTTGACACATTCAAATTTTTTCATTCTTCTTTGGCACCATTACAATTAATGAAATCCAATTACTATATGGAACTGAATAAATAAAATCCACATCAAGAAGTTTGTTTAATTCCTCTTTCACCATAAGAAAATATTTTAGATTGAGTCAATGTTATCTTTGACGAACTGATATAGTATTCTCCTCTAAAATAATTTGATGTTCACAAACTTTAGTAGGTATGTCTTTCAAATCCACATATGACCATGCAAAAGAAGATTTATGATTTAGGAAGAAAGCCTTCCAGTTTTTCAACTCGATATTTTTAATTCCATTATATACTTTGATAACCTTCAGTGTTTCATTAGTGTCTAAGTTGAGGGATTGGTACACAAATTCCTTGACAACATCCAGTTTGATTTTTCTCTTTGGCTTGTAATCTCTCATATAATCCAAAAAATTGGAACTATCCAATTCTGGTTCCAATGTACTAACTTCAATAATTGCAAAATTATTCATCCAATTGGCAATAGCATGATCAGAGTTTGTTGTATCTTCTAGATATACTAAATATTTTTCGGGTCTTCCATATTGGTATAACATGCCTTGCTTCTGCAAATGACATGGATTATCACCAACTTGCATTGTATTAGTAACTTCATTATATTTTGCATCAGATTGGCCCTTATCATCAGACGTCACCTCTAAACCTAGAATTTGAAACTCCCTATGATATTAAAATAGATACATTTGTAACACAATCTTTTCTTTCTCTTTCTTAATAATCAACATTCCACGGCCTCAATCATTCTTAGTTTTGGTTTGATATAGCCATGGTTGATCCAATAAGATTGGATAGAATAATGTGGAACTATGTAGTCAAAAAATAGTATAATCAATCTTATATATGATCCCAAGGAATAGAATGGCAATACTACGTAGGATACCTATTGGTTTCATCTGACTCTGATCTGCCATTCTTAATATCAATGTGGTAGATAATAATTATTTTAAGTCCAAATCCTCCATTGTATCGATGTTCATTAGATTTATACTAGAGCTACCATCTACTTGAACTCCAAAAATAAGAATACCATCAATGAATATATCAATAATTGGTACTCTTGGATTTGAATTTAAACTAATTTTATAAATTTTTCTATTACGGGACCTATGTCTTATTAATGAGGAATTCAATATAGAATAATATTTTGAGGCTATCACCAAAAGTTGCTTCAATATAATAGAGGCCTAAATTGCATCCAAATTTTTGAAAATATCATATGGTTCCATATTGGTAGTGATTCCTAGTGCCCTCTTTTTTTTCATGGATTTCAACTTAACTCCTTGAGATCATATATCTTTCTTTACAAAAATTGAATGTGGAATAACTAAATAAACTTTGTCAAAATATCTATCTATGAAAAGATCCTTTAATGTATAAGATGGCTCCTGAAACTTCCTAGATAACGGTATTGGTTTAGATTGAACTAATACCTCGATCCTAGAAATATTATTGAATTGTACACATGGACTAGGTCCCAAAATTGGTGATATTTTTTATATATGTATTAAATTTGGAGTTCCCATAATTGGATTGAAGTGGTCCTTTGTAATTGGTGCATCTAATTATAAAATTGGATCTTTTTCTTTTTACTGGTGTATAGTAAGTATTGCATGAATGTATTCCACCTGCTTTACAAGAAAATCTTATGGGCTTCAATTACTTTCTTCTCTCTTATTATGCAGCTGGATTTGCTGGTCTCAATTATTAAAATTAAACGAAGCATTGCACTGCTGATATATATGTCTCGACTACTTACAATTTCTACATACAGAAGCATATTTATCATTGGCTCTTGGATTGAGACATTCATTAGTATAATGTCCTATCTGCCTACAATGATAATACCAAAGTGGTCTTCTTCCAATTCCATCAAGAATATTGGGTATTTCTATTGGTATATATTGATTAAGCATGTTCTAAGTTGGATGGATAAATGATCTAGTCTATCTAGTTGATATTATAGAATCTAAAATTGGCTTTTGAATAAATGGATATTAAAAATATTCTTATTAGTTTTACTCAATATATTGAGAATTGGGTCCACATTCTTGGTTATACCCAAAATTTTGAAAATTAGAAAAACTCCTATTTTATTTATTCAAACGATTTTCAATCGAGCCAAATCTATTTCCTGTGTAGACTTGTTTAACATCCTACGAAGTCAATTGAATCATGGTCTGATTATCAAATTTTTGTTGTTTTTGTAAATTCCAACAATTGGTGGTGGCATGCTTACCTCCACAAAATGTACATTGCACAATCATTTGGAGTGGTGAAAAATATTTTGTTATAATATGGCCTTGACTTTTATAATTACTAAGCCAAATATTGGAATACATATTGGTCAATTTATGCCTCTTCTCCTTATCTCTTTGCTAGATTAATAGCCAATTCATCCATCTTCTTTGTCAAAGTTAACAATTAGGCTACATTTAGATCCTTCAATATTATTTCATTAGATAGCTCTTTTATAGATACTAGTTTTTGATATAGAAGGTATGGAAATAATGACATTCTTTCCATACCTTAGCTCAATCAAGTGAAGAAGCAACAATGGTTGATTGAACCTCCTTTACAAACATCTTCAATTTTAGTGGGTATAGTCCGTTAACCAATATAGACAAAACAAAAAAATCCAGCATTTGGTTATTTGGCCATTTATGAAGGATATCTGCTATTCGGCCATAACATAATTATACTGCTTCTCCTGATAACATTCTATTATTCATTAAACTTTTTCTTAGACGTTCTTCAAATCCAATTGGTCAAAAATGGGTTAAAAACATATTTTTTAATACCTCCTAATTAGGAAACTGGCTCAAAGGCTAACGATTATAATATTCAAATATTGTATCTTTTAAGGTTACTGGCAACCATTTCAACCAAATATCTTGAGTTCTACTATTATTGGCTACACATACAGTTACAAACTGAGATAAATGTTGATTTAGATATGCACCTGATAAAGCCTCTAAAAGTAGGTAATGGAACTATACTAGTTGTGCAATTACCCACAACATTTATTTGAACCGCAATTGGAACTACTGGGCTTCTTGTCACTATTGAAGATGACAATGTTCCACTTAATTCCTTATTAAAATAAACATTATCTTTTCTAACTATCTTTTTTAGACTTTAAGACCTCCTTAATTTACCATTTTTATTTGTAAATAATTTTTTTGATTAAATTAGGGGTAAAAATGATAGATTTTGAAACATATTAAATTGGTTCTTATTGACAAGCAATTTATGCCATTTTAGGGAGCCAATTTTGTTAGAATTGGCTATACCCACTATTGACAAAGTATCTAATAGACTATCCATAAACTTGTACTTCCTTTACTTTCAGTTAATGGATTCAAGTGATACGTTAAATTGTTGAAAAAATTTTCAATGAATGCTCTTGATAATTTTCTTAATAGTATATATGATTGAAATATTGACGATCTAGTAGGTTTTTGGTATGTTTGGATATGTCGACAAGTATGCAACTATTTTTTAATCCAACTTTGTCAATGTTTCTTTTTTAGATTACGTTCTTACTTGTCCCATAATAAATTTCTTATTTACGTTCTCTCTTGTCTTTCTTTCAATTGACATATTTTCTAAGTACAATATTTTTATTCTTAATAATCATAATTATTCATTATATAATACCAAAATTACTTTTTATGTCTAATCTAACTACACATTTGGCTTTACTTTCCAACCAACATCAATTTTGTAACCTCTTCATGCAACATTCACAACTACATGTTTGGTAGTTAATTCCTAACACTCAATACTATTTTCAATTTTTTGATAGCAGTGCTAAAATATGATTGTTGTTTTACTTATTTTAAACTAATCTAATCAAAATAAACTTATATACAGGGATTCAAACATAGAGAAAGACTATCTGTATGAATTTTTATATTAGGATCACACAATTAACTGTTTCTTGATCAACTAAAACATCCAAGAATGCTATATTTCTTCCGCATTCTATCAAAAAAAATATTACAATCGATAAGTCTATCTTATGTATTCACTACTTCTTTTCTTTTCCAAACTTATGACAATAATAGGTAATACTACACTATCTTAAAAGACTGTATAAAATATTTCATAATTCAATTACTAAAATTATCTAAAATTAATTGTCATTTCTAGTAATCTACTTCACACAATTCTAGACTCCATAGTTTTCTTCTTGGCACACTCTCAACTCTCAAAAATCAATGCATTATAATTCTTTTATTTATTTCCATACTCCAAAAATATCTTCTATTATCAACTTTCTAATTCTTTACTTATAATTCAGCACACAATAAATTCAATTTCTCATTTGACATCATCTAAATGAAATCTTTCTTTCATTCCATAATTTTATTTCACATTATTCAAATTCTATCTAGTATTCTTCTTCTACAAAAAAAACAAAGAAACAAAGAGGTAGCACTAAGCTTACCTTGACTCATGACTATCATAGTCTAGTCCTTTCTACTTCTTTTTCAAAATACTAATGCTTTTTTTGAAATGCCAACCACTATACAATCAATGATAACTATTTTTTTTCATACATCATTTATTTTATCTTTTAAACTATCTATTTATCAGTTTACTAGTTTTTCTTAACCCTACATACTATGTATTGTAAAACAAAAAATATCATATCCATTCTACAGGTTGTATCATTTCTAATATCCAAATGGATTTATTCAAGTCAAATTTATAAGTACACTTCAATCAAAAAAAATCTCTCTTAATTTGTACCTTTAATGGAAAAAGATTCACAATTCTTTTATGATTTGAATTCATTCTTAGAAATGTTTATGGCCACATTTGGAGGAAGTGATCAAAAAAGAGTAGCACAAACCAAGTTTTTATCTTTATGGCAAAAAACACCATTATTCATCATATATGCTATTGAATTTTAAAACCTTGCATGCAATGTGGACTAGAATGACAAAGCCCTTATCAATCAATTTTGATATGGATTGAAAGCTAATATCAAAGATTTATTACTAACAATGCCAAAAGTAAAATCTTTGAAATAATTTATTGCTTAAGCCATTGCATGTAACAATCAATTATTTGAAAGATATCAAGAAAAAAGATTTGGCTAAAAAGGAACAAATCAAATAGTGACAATAATTCAAGTTTTCAAAAACTTATTCATTAAGGCTAGAACCAATGCAAATTGATATGATATACTTTAAATTGTTTAAAAAGTACAAAAAGACTTGATGATATTAAGAGGACTTATGCTTATATTATACAGAAGCTAAACACACTGCTTAAGATTGTCTAAAGAAACAACACAACCACAAAATGAGAAGCATGGTTGCCAAAGAAGATGATGTATTGGAAAACAAATTTTTCCAACTACAATAGGGACCATACGATTAGAATCTTATATAACTCCTAATAAAGGTTCTATTCTCTCCTTAGATCTCTTATCTTATTTTATAATAAAAGTTTATTTAGGATAAAAAAATCACAAAGTCTTAGCTTTGTTAGATTGAAGAGCCTTAATTTTTTTTTATAGATGAATATTTTGTCAAAAAATAAGAGATATCATTAGTCAAAAAAATTAAACTTGTACATTTAGAAGTCACAGATAGTCGATTGCTATCTTCTCAAGATATCACGCATGAGACTGTTCTTTTAGATGTAGCAATTAAAGTTCATTATAGCATAGTAATATTTAACATAATGAGATCTTCATCAAATCTGGTTATTTTAGAATTATTTTAATTAAAAAAATATAATTCTTAAATAGATTGGATTTCTCATAACCTTAATTTTTCTTATAGTTTAATCCAAAATCTTACTAGCAAAATAAAAATATATAAGTCTAATATATCCAAATTTTTACTGATATGTGCAAGAGCTTTTATGTATGTTGTAAAAAAAGAATTATCTTTTGTTTTATATGTCACGCCCATTTTTGATGGCAAGAAGTTGTCAAGTAGTATTTCTAGCTAATATCAAGATTTTTAGGATATTTTTTAAAAGAAGAATGTAGATATTCTTTTAGAGCATTGTCTTTATGATTGTTCCATCAATCTTCATAAAAGAGCTCAACCACCATTTGAACCAATCTATAGCCTATCACAAAATGAATTACTTGCACTGAAGGAGTATATTTATGAGAACTTGGCTAAAAATTTCATATATTATTCTAAATCTCTAACCAAGGCTCCTAGCTTACTTGCAAAGAAAAAAAAAAAAATCCTTGCGGATGTGTATAAACTATTGAGGACTCAACAAGATTTCTATTAAGAATAGGTATCTTCTATCTTTTATTTTAAGAATTTTTTATTAGTTAAATAAAGTAAAGATCTATATAAAAATAGATCTACAAAGAACATATAATTTGATACATATTAAAGAAGGAGATAAATAAAAAATTATATTTTAAACTAGGTATGGGTATTTTGAATATAATGTCATGTCTTTTAGACTTATGAATGTACTAGCTACTTTTTAGCATCTAATGAATGATGTCTTTTTCAAGTTTCTTGATAATTTTGTTATTTGTTATTTAGACATCTTAATCTACTCTAAGAATACAAAAAAGCATGAAGTTCATATTTGTTGTGTGTTACAAAAACTTAGAGATATAAGATTATATCATAAGTTAAAAAAGTATGTATTCTATACTATTCAAGTTGACTTCCATGATATATTATTTCCAATGAAGAGCTAATGATGGATCCAAAGAAGATTTAGACTATCATGGATTGGAAGATTTCAAAAATAATAAAGAATGTGTAATACTTTTTGGACTTTGCTAATTTCTATCAGATCTTTATTAAGAATTTTTATCAAATTATAGCTCCACTTACAAGTTTGACTTATAAAGACAAAATTAAGCAAAATAAAGAAGTTGAAGCATCATTTGATACTTTAAAAATAGAATTTATTTTTGCACCCATCTTATATTGTATTGACTTTTCTAAGGTATTTTTTATAGAAATAGATGGATCAAACTTTGCATTCGATCAGTATAGGAATAAATGATAAATTCTATCCAATAGCTTTCTATTTTTGAATCTCTTTATTAATAAAGATTAATTATGAGATCTATGACAAAGAACTCTTTATAATTGTAGATCTATTAAATGAAAGGCATCATTATTTAGAAGACACCTTAAGTCTAATCACTAAGTATACTAATCACAAAAACCTCAAGTATTTTATGTGAATACATATTTTAAATCATTGCCAAGCTTGTTGGAGCATGACTTTAACAAGATTTGATTTTAAAATAATTTATTGATTCAAAAAACAATAAGGTTTCTTAGATGCTATTAGGGTAGAGAGAGTTTGCTTAAAAAAAGCATTGGGCTCTTGGCTATTACTAATTGCTCAATCAAGCTTCAAAATAAGAAAAGCCCTAAGTTTATATATAAAATTTTCTTTTTGGAGCAATTATACCAAATACATAAGCCTCAAGTAACCGAAAACACCCAAAATATGATAAAATCCTCTAAAACCTTGTATATCCTTATGTAAACATTTTCTCAAACTTCAATACCTCATTTCTTTTGATTCGATCATCCAAACTTATTCAAATTTTATATGAAGTACTGATGTATTCTTATCAACTCTTACAACAAATTTCAACTACAAATTTGTTGCAAAACTTGAGATATCTTGAAAACCCTAAAAATCACTTCAAACCCTTGTCTTTATATCCTGACATGCAATTTTCTTTATATCTTAAAAAATAAAAGCTCAAATTCCACGAAATTTATATGTATAGCTTTATAATATAAAATTTTTCATTTTCCAAAAATTTTGAGTTAAAAATTTGTTCAAAAAATCAATTTATGGGTCCAACCATTACTTTAAATAAAACCGCTCTCTTACTGCCTTTGATTTGGAAGCATTGCCTTTAACTCTTTATATCTCCTTTATATAAACTCCAAAAGCATCAATTCTTTTGTAAAAGATGTAGGCCTTAAAATCGCCATTTTAGTCGCATCTTTCAATCTTCAAAAAATGCCGTACAACTCCTCATATTTACAAAAGAATAAAAATATGTCTTAAATTAATACCTCAACTTCAAATGACTATAACTTCTTCATTCTAACTCCAAATCTCCTAATTTTTATACACGAATTGTAGTCCAAATTCTAAATCTTACAATCTTGGCTTTTAATTTCGAAATGCCTCCTTTGAAGTTGCCGGAACTCTTGTTAAGGTCATAGGCAGCCTCTTCAAAGTCCATTGGGCATGATATTCGACCAATAGAGATGAAGTTTCCTATTCCTTGCCTTCATCCAACCATGCCTTGCTTTCATCCCTTTCAATTAGTCTCCCACTAATTTGGATTTTTTTTCTTAAGCTTCCACCTTCTTTAAAGGCTTCATATTAAATATTTAGGTACAATATATATATATATATGCCAAAACCAAAACAAGTAAAAGAAACAAAGTAAAGTTTTTTATATCAACTCTTTTTAATTTAATCTACTAACCACTCTTACATACATCTAGATTTATCAACATATAATATGTTATAACTAATTTTTATATACTATAAGTATTTACAATACAACAACATTATTTTTAGATGTTCTTATCTTATATCAAAAGAAAGAAATATATCTTTTGATCAATAAAGAACAATTCTCTTAAAGCTAAAATATTTTTCACCATTTAGCAACAAAATCAATATTAACTATTGATTCAATGTTTATTAAGCAAATTCAATTAAATATAACTTCTGATCTTTTTATCTATGATATTAAGAATAATTCTTTTAAGTTTTATGATACTTCTAAGTTTGAATTTAAGAACAATCTACTCTATTTTAAGGGACTATTATACATTCTAGAAGGTGGAACATGATTACATATTCTTCAAACTCATCATAACTTTTCAAGAGCTAGATATTTTAGCTACAAGACTCTATAACTAATATAAGGGATTTTTGATCACCTAAAATATGGAAGGTAGTCAAAGAATTTATACAATCATATGATATTTGTTCAAAATCCAAAACTCCTTGCGATTGACTTCATGGACTTCTTCAGCCTTTACCTATTTTAGAACAATTGTGATCTTTTGTTTCTATGGATTTTATCACAAATCATTTAGTCTCAAGTTCATATGATTCTATATTCATGGTAGTAGATTATTATATTAAGATGGCATATTTTGTATCATATACAAAATCTATCATAAGTAAAGAAATGGCTAAGTTTTTTCTTAATAATATCTATTATTATCAAGGATATTGGATAGAAGAACTCAATTTATATTAAGATTTTAAAAAATCCTTTTCAAGATTTAAAGATAGATGTAAAGCTTTTTTTGACTTTTCATCTTCAAATTGATAAGCAAATAGAATAGGTGAATTAAGTTCTGAAGTAATACATGAGGTGTACCATCAACTATCATTAAGATGATTGAACAACTTTTTTACCATTGGCAGAGTTTGGATACAATAATTTGATACATTCTTCTACTCAACAAACACTTTTTTTTATCAACTATAGTTATCATCTATGACTTGGTACTTTTGACTTTTTAAAAGTTCATAATTCTTTGGTAGAAGATTTGGCAAATCGTTTGTCAAAGCTACATATAAAAATAAAGGTGCAATTATTGAAAGCTCAAGAATGATAAAAAACTAATTCCTATTACAAGAAACAACTACAATTCAATAAGGATGATAAAGTATTGTTACTTCATTACAATATCAAGACTACTTGTCTTTAAGACAAATTGGACTATCGTAGGCTTGGACCTTTTTTTATTAATAAAAAAAATCAATCTTATTGCTTATTGATTATATCTACCAAAGTCTATAAAGATCTAATTCATATTTCACATGTTTCTTCTTAAGTCATATAAAAAAGTGAATATTTTGGGAAGAAGACAAATGCCACTTCCTCCTATAGAAATGGATAATAATCAAGAATTTGAGGTAGAAGAAGCCTCAGATTTAAGGTGATGCTAAAATAGATTGGAATATTTTGTTAATTGATGTGGATATGATATTAATAAATATACATGAGAGTAAAAAATCTCGCAAATGTAACAAAAAGAGTTGAAGCTTTCCATCGGTGATATCCATCAAAATCAAGATGAGAAATTACAAATATTTTTTATAAAAGAAACAAGATCAAAAAAAAGATAATAATCTATCTTCTATTTTTTTTATGGCTTGTGTATTTGTGATGCTAAAAAGATGGAGAACCAACAACTAGTAGATTCAATTCAAGAGCTTTTATTTGCAGACCTATCAAATGAGATATTACAATTGTCACAACCTCTAAGATGACAAAATCAAAGTGAAGATCTTCAAGAACGATATGTCCTCTATCCTATAGATGGTAAGATATAACATGCTTGGTATTACAACCTTTGAAGAAGCTCTTGATGTTTTGTGATTTTATTAGAGGTAGAAACAGCTCTTAACAGTATTTCATAAATTTTATTTGAAAGAAGTTTTAAAGTCCTAAAAAAAAACCAAATCACAAGGTAGTCTTCTCATCCTGGTATAAGATACTATCAATGACTAAGAAGACCTATCAACCATCTTCAAATAAAATAAAGATCAGAGTATGTAACAAATATAATTTGTCACATCTTAGATTTTTTCAACATATAAAGACCGCTCCTTGTGGAACTTGTCAATGTCTTTCTAATCCTTAGTCTTGCTTCAAGACTTTCTAATATTTTTTTTTTTAGAAATAGCTATTCTAGTTTAATATTATATCATCTTTGAATGACTTTTTAGTTTCCTTCAGTGACACAAGAATGTATTGAAGATTTTTTTTTTTCAAGTTTTATGTCCTTGATAGATACAATGCATTTAATCACGATCTAGGAAGAGACTCACAATACTTGGTGATTTTATTGGAGGTAGAAAGGACTCTTGATGGTGTTACAAATGTTTTTTTTGAAAAAAATTATAAAAGTTTCAACAATGATCAAATAATAGAGTGATCTTTGCATCCTAGAATAGGACATTACCAATGGCTGAAAGGACTTATCAACTATTATCAAAAGAAACAAAGATCAAAGTACATAGCAAATATAATTTATTATAGTTTAGACTTCTTCAATATGTGATCACGGCTCTTTGTAGAACTCGTCTCTAAAAGGGGAGATAATATTATGGATATATATCTATTATACTTGTTATCTAAGTAATATGAATAGGTAGAAGTAAGTAAAAATAGATTAATTTCATAACATCTTCTAAAAAAGCTTTTTAAAAGCTTTTTAAATATTTTTTTGACTTTATATGTATTTTTAGTTGAATGATAGGTTAAAAATTTGATCAACAAGCTAACCACGTGCCACATGTGTTAGTAGTTTGTAGAAAAAGCTAACTATGAGGTGTCCATTTAAAAAACTTATCTTGTAAATTAAGATATATGTCATGCAAAGTCAACACATTTTTGGAGATCCTATAGAATGTTGCCATATAGATCCAAAGTAAATAGTATATATAGAAGCAAAAATAAAGCCTTCTTCACTCTTGTCAATTCCTTTCTTGCTTCTAGTCTAGTTTCAAGAGTCTCTAGTTTTTTGGTCTTTTGATAATAGCCATTCCAATTTCTTTCTTAATATATATATATTTTTTATTTCTATTTTGTCATATTTCTATAAGAGAGTCTCACTTGTTTATTTCTTTCATCAAATTCTTGTCTTTAACAACCAAATCAGTATAAATCAACACAAAGAGAAGTAAATTAAAGCTTTAAAAGATGTGTTGTTTAAACTAAGTATCTCTTGAGCCTTGACTCTAATATATACTTGATATTAGGAAGCTTTTCAAAAAATTACCATGTTGCTTAAAAACAAAGAAATCTTAGAAAGTTTTTTGTGAAGTTTTTATGTTCCTTGAAGATGAAGCAATCTTAGGAAGCTTTTTAAAAAAAATTCATTTTGCTTGAAGATAAAGCAACCTTAAAAAGCTTCTTATGAAGCTTTTATATTGCTTGAAAATGAAGCAACCTTAAGTAGCTTCTCAAGAAGTTATTGTATTGTTTGAAGATGAATCAATACCAAAAAGCTTCTTAGACAATTTTTTTAACTCTCCAAAAAAATTATAAAATTTTATTAAAATATTTTAAGAACCTTCTAAAATATTTTAAAATATTTTAATATTTTTAAAAATATTTTATTAGAATATTTTAATTTTTTCAAATCATCTTATTAAAATATTTTAATAATATTTTAAAATATTTTAAAATCTAATAAAATCTTTTAAAATCTAATAAAATATTTTAAAAATATTTCTAAAATCTTCTTATTAGATGTCTATAAAAAAAACATTGTCATATATCTCATAGTTGGATAACATATATAGAAGCAAGAATGAAGCCTTCTTCATTCTTCTCAACACCTATCTAATCTTTAGTTTTATTTCAAGACTTTCTACTCTTCTTGTCTTTGGTAATAGTCATTCTAGTTTAATATATTACTATCTTAGAATGATTTTCTAGTCTCTTCAAGTGACATATGAATGTATTGATATTTTTTTTTATTTAAGATTCATATCTTTAACAATTTGATGAGAGTGCTAACTTGTTGTCTTTATATTGTGTTTGAAGTAAGTAAATTATTTCACTTCTATTATTTCTTTTTGAACATTCTAGTTTATTCATCTTTACATTTACTTTTAATTTTTTAATATTGATTTTATTTTAAAATAAGAATAGACTATCTTTCTTTGTCAAAACTTCTATTTGATATTAGAGATTATGGATTATCTTCTTTTAGTTTGATTTTTTTTTAAATTTTAATTATTTACAAAAAATAAATTATAGATGCAACTCTTGGCATAAGTAAAAATAGATCTGCAACCATTTCAAATCTTTACAAGCTTATTAACACTTTGAGGGTAGAAATTTCATGTATCTCTAATATTAAGTATGAAGGTAGTATTTTCATGCTTATCGAAGAAATCAATAACAAAGTTTAAAATCTACATGAAGAAGTTTTGTAATTGAAAGAAGTATGTAGATCAAGTTTAAAACTAAATCTAAGAAGTATTACTACTCCAAGTAAGAAAGAAATAAAGATAAATATGCTCAAGAATTTTGATGGAATAAGATAAAAATTTTAAAGATTTTTAGAATAAATAAAGTTCTATTTAAAGTTGCATCATTTTAAATACATTAATAGATTTACTCAAGTTGGATTTATAAATGCACTTTTTTTTGGAAGTAATTTTTTTTAATTTTTATCTTTAATAGAAAAATATTTGTATCTTTTTTATGATTTGAATTCATTTTTAGAAGTTTTTATAGCCACAATTTGAGAAAATAATTGAAAAAAGATGGCATAGATCAAATTTTTAACTTTATAATAAGAATCATATTCAACTACCATATATGCTATAGAATTCTAAAATTTTACTTGTGATATAGATTGGAATGATAAACCTTATTAATCAATTTTGATATGGTTTAAAAGATAGCGTTAAAGGTTTATTATTGATAATGCTAAGAGTAAGCTTATTAAAGCAATTTATTACTTAAGCCATTACATATAATAATCAATTCTTTAAAAGATGCCAAGAACAAAGATTTGGTTGGAGAGGTACAAATCAAGCCAAAAAAATATTTTCTACATTCACAATAGGCACTTTCAATCTAATAACTATATATATGGATCATAAGAACCTCGAATACTTTATATTGGTATGTATTCTAAATCATTTTTAAGCCTGTTAAAGCATATTTTTATCAAGATTTGATTTAAAGATCACTTATCATCCAAAAAATAAGAAGGTTTATCAAAATTTCTTTCTAAATGTTATTATCTTGCACCAAAAGAAAGAAATGCATCTTATAATCAATAAAAAATGATTTTCTTATAGCTAGAGCATTTCCATCTTTGAGAAATGAAATTTATATTAATTATTGATTTAATTATTGTCAAGAAAGTTCAATCGAATATATCCATTGATCTTCTTATTCATGATATTAGGAATGGTTCTTCTTAGTCTCAAGATACTTTTAAATTTTCATTCAAAAATAATCTATTTTATTTTGATAGATAATTATATATTTTAAAAGGTAAATCATGATTATTGGTCCTTCAAATTCATCAAAACTTTCCAACAATTAAACATCTCGGATACAACAAAACTTTAGAGCTAATATCTAGAGATTTCTAGTGGCCTCAAATGTAAAAAGAAATTAAAGTCTTTGTACAAAAATGTAACATTTATTCAAGATCAAAAACTCCTTATCATCAATCCTATAGACTTTTTCAACCATTACCTATTCCAAAATAACTATGGTCTTTTGTTTCTATAGAATTTATAATAAATATTTCAATCTTAGATTCTTTTTATTTTATATTTGTAATAATAGATCAATTTATCAAGATAGTATATTTTATATCATGTATAAAATCTATTATAAGTAAAGAAAAAACTAAATATTTCTTTGACAATATCTATTATTATTATGGATTATTAAAGAATATTAAATAAAAGAATTAAGATTTTAGAAAATTCTTTTTGAGATTCTAAAGATTGATTTAAAACTATCTTTGGCTTTTGAACTTCAAGCTAATGGCCAAATATAACAAGTGAATCAAGTTTTTGAATAGAATTTGAGGTATATCATCAATTACCAATAAGTTGATTAGATAACTCTTTTATCATTTGTAAATTTATTTTACAATAACATGATACATTCTTCTACTCAATAAATACTTTTTTTACCAATTATGATTATCATCTATGACTTGATATTTTTTTATTTTTTAAAAGTTGACAATTCTTTAATTAAAGATTTAAAAAAATATTTTTTAAAGCTATATACAATAATAAAGGCATAACTAAAAGAAGCTCAAGAATGAAAAAAAAAATTAATGCATTTTCAAGAAGGCAAGCCTCCTCAAGAAAACACAAGGTCTTTGATCACAAGTAGCTTATAAGAAGGCACACTGTTGTCCCAAACAAAATCAAATATAAAAGATAGCTCAAAGATTAGATATAATTTATATATTAATTTCTTTCTTGTACTAGGATGCATCCAATTCCTAAATCTAATCTCAAATTCAAACCTCTATTCACTAAAATATCTATAATTTACTAAATGGTATAGAAAACTTAAATCCAATCTTGAAATTTATTGTCCAAAAATTCTAACAACCTCTTCCTATAAATTTGTTTAGATTTCCTTTATCAAAGCTCTATTTTTATGTACTATAGCTTATTGAAAAGCTCACAATTAGATCTAGTTTTTTTCCAAATATAAATGCAAAAAAATAAAAATACAAGAAGTGGCATAGAAAAATCCAAATCAATGTTGAATCTTTCTTCCCAAAATCTCTAATAATCTCCTTTTCACAAATTTGCTTAAATCTCCCTCTTCACATCTCTATTTTTAACATGCTATATCTTATTGAAAAGTTCACAATTAGATCTACTTTCTTTCAAAATAACTTTGATATGTTTAAATTAAATACATCACAACACTCATCTCTTCTAAATTTGTACATACTTTGATATGTGTCAAAGTATTAAACCACAAAACCACCATTATCAAAATCAAAGTCATTTTGAGTTGTATCTTTTTTGAATCATTGATTAAAATGTTGAAGCTCAACAGCCTCTAAATCCTCTATATAATTCATTTTATTTCATTGCTTAAAGACTTTAATTTGCTTTCTTGTAATTCTAATCTTCAATGGTATTCTATCTAATTCTTGAAGAGAATAAGTTACATTATTATATACTTCAAGTACTACATAGGATCTAAACCAATATCGTGTAAATTTACAAAGAGTAGAATGTTGGTACATCAAACTACTATTATAAATCAAAATCTAATTACTTACTTTAATTGGCTTAGGACTCAATTAATAAATTTTAACAAACCTCTTTTTGTTATGTAACCTTGTCATCTTAAGCTTCTTCATAGCAACTTAATAATCCTTTGACAATCTTTCTAGTTAGTGAATTTAAAGTTCCAACAATTTTTCCTTGTTAATGCCATCTTCTTTAGACAAAAACAACCAAGAAAGAATAGACTTCTCTACAAATATTAAAGACTTTTGTCCCAACATCAACTCCATTAGCATATAGCTAGTGACTATGCTATGAGTAGTCCTATTTGCCCATAAAGCAAATAACAAAAGCCTTGGCTATAACCTTGCTTGATTCCTACATGATTTGACCAAAGCTTGAATGATTGCATTGTATCCTCTTTTATTCTTACCATTAGCTTTGGAGTTGTAGGAGTTGTTCTATTTTAATTGCATTTTATACCTTTTGAAAAAATCACGTGTCTCTCGCATGTTAAGCTCACTCTGATCTACTTTTATTTTCACAATACTCCTATAATGATATATAATATCTTCCAAAATAAATCAATATACTACCTCTGTAGACTTTGATCTCAATACCTTCTTTTTACATAATTGGAGAGTTTTTTTCTTGCCAAAATTAAATACTTCATATTCCAAAGTCCCATTGGCATGAAAACCAAATCAATCATTGATTAAAAATACATGGCAAGTAGATAGATAAGCCATAAACCATCTCTATACTTTACCTTACATTGCAATTGGCACTCTTTATAAGAGCTTAAAAACTCCTCTATATCCTTGTATAAGTCCTTCTATCAATAACGTTCCTTGATTTTGGTGTAGGTAGCCCAAATTCTTCTATGCCCAGCCTACATTGTATCATGAAACTCACCTAATACCTTATGTTTGGTCTCCAAATCATCCACAACTCTCAATGGGGTACTATCTCTCTCATGGAAATATCACTGAAGAAGTTTCTAGAAGGTTTTAGAAGGTTCTAAAAGGTTCTAAAAGATTCTTATAAAATCTAAGAAGGCTCCAAAAAGTTCTAGGAGATTTTAGAAGATTCTAGAGGATTCTAAAAGATTCTAATGGATTCTAAGAAGGTTCTAAAAATTTCCAATAGATTCTAAGAAAGTTCTAGAAGGTCATAGGAATTCCTAAAAGGTTATAGGAGGCTTTCGATGATTTAAGAAGTTGCCAAAGAAGGATCTTAGGCTTGTTTTGTTTCCAAGCTTCATAGAAACTTCTTAAGAAGCTTCCTAGGACCTAGTATATATATGAGTCGAAGCTGAAGAGATCCTCAGTTTTAACAACTCACTTCTTATGGTTTAGCTAAGATCTTCTTGCTTTGTATCCAATTCTTGTTATAATGTCAAACTAACTCCATTTCTTGATCTGAAATCCTTGTCTTTTATATGGTTTTTAATAGTTTGTCGAGACTGCAATAAAGTAATATTAGAAGCTTGGTCTTTTTTGGTAGAGAATGGATTATCCCTCTTTTTAAAAATACTATAGTATTCTAGAGGTTACAGATTATCTTCTCTTAGACTAATATTATTATTTTTTTAATATTTTTTTTTTTTTTAATTCTATAGATCATATTTTTTTTCCTTTGAAGGCATGTGTTTTCTATGGCAAAAGGTAGAAAAGTGAATATGACAGACCCTAAAGAAATCAAGTTAGATTCTATTATTAATGCTCTTGAAGCATTGAGTATCAAAACAAAGACTTTTTCAAAATAGAATAGAAAATTATATATAACCATACATAATGGTCAAGGAGCCGAAGCACCTCAACTACATCATCAAATCGCAATAGAGGTTCCAAATCCTCAAACAACTATGAGTACTTCAAATATAGGAGGTATATTCTGTAAGTGGATTTTTCTCCTCTCACTTAAATTTGATTTAATTAGATCATAACTTACATCAGAGCCCAATACTAATTAATGTGGAAATGCAAATCATCTATAAGATAGAAAAACCAAAATGAGGTAATAATCAAGATTAATCCAACAATACAAAAAGTTAGTTACACTTTTTTATGATTTAATTTTTAGCATTTATAGTTCATTTAGTTAAGTGCCTTCCAAGACTTATTCTATCAAACTTAAATTCTGAAAATTATGAATTGAAATAAAATAAAATAAAAATAATGAATATCATGCCAAAGTGCTAGTTTAAGGCTTTCCAAGGTAGTATCAATCATGTAAATCGGAGTTCTATATAGGAAGTTATCTACAGATGAAGTTTTTATGACAAAACTTCATCTAGAATTAGAAATTCAGTAATAAACAGCCTTGAATATTTAAGTTCAGCACTAACATGATTTTAAGATTTTCCTTTTTTAAGATAAAAGATGAAAGTTGGAAAATTAAAAAATCAAAATAAATAAAATAAAATAAAAAAAATAAATTAAAATTTAAGTTAGAATTAATAATTAAAATTTAAGTGAAAGTTTAAAAGTAATAAAAGTAAAAGTTTAAAGTTGAAGGTTAAAATTTAAAGTTAAAAGATTAAAGTTAAAAAAAAAAGAAAAAATTAAAAGATTAGATTAATTTTTATTTATTTATTTATTTATTTTTATATTATCCTTAAGGATAAAAATGGATGGAAAGATAAGAATTTAAGATTAATTTCCAAGTGAAATAAAAGTCCTTTGAAATTATTAAATAATATTAATTGATGGTAATAAGACAAAGGAATGATAATATAGCAATTTAGGTGCTAAGGGATGTGATTAGACGGTGATTAGGGAAGAAAAACTTACTTAGAGTATGTCAAGTTGAGGGCAGCAGATCCCTTGTCATTCAAAAAATTTCTAGCAATTATACACAGCTCCTATGTACTTGAAACTTTTTGTGGTTGAGGTTGACATAGAGTTGCTCCTATCTACCAAATTTCATGGTGATCCAAGGTTTAACATTCGAGATGTGTGTTTTCGAAGCAAGGCTACTTGAACTGCCTAGGCAGCAGACCCTCTTCTACTTAAAAATTCACTAAAAATAAATTAATAGTTTAAAATTGACAAGTATAATTTTTCCTAAAACCACACGTAGTAGAGTTACTTGTTCAACAAATCCTAGCCAAAAAAATTTAAGTAAGTACTAAGATACAATTTTTCAAAACTGGTTGTTCAAGACTGCCAAGGTAGTAGATCACTTCATATTTAAAAATTCATTAAAAATTTGATATAGATCAAGAATCAGTGATTTAATTTTTTTAATAAACTAAGCTTTAGAGTGCATTCATTTCAATAATCCATATCAAAGTTGAGTCACAGGTCACCGAGTTATAGATTTTTTAAACTAATGCTCCTACACTACCAAGGTAGTAGACCCCTGCCATCTTGAAAACTCGCCAAAAATTCATCAAAACTTCAAATCAGGCGTGCGTTATGCCGTTACAAAGCTTAAGGTGAGTAGAATCTGTTCACAAAGTTTTACAGGTAGAAAATAAAAAGAAATAGACTGAGCGAGTTAAAACTGAGGCCATATAAGTTTAAAGAAGAAGATTTGTATTCACAAGATGGGGGAATATTTTGCTATGGCTTCGCCACAAGAAGATGGAGAGAGAAAGGGAGCTTAGTCACCTAAGCCCTCTTAACCAGGTGGAAGGAGGTCCAAAAGTGGCCGACACATCTCCACCATCAAAATTGGAAAATCTCTAACTAAGATCAAGGGTCCTCAATAACTCTTAGCCCAAACCCGATTTTAATGCTAGAAATGCCTAGAACTCAAAAACTAACATCTTTTTGGTGAAACTAACACCACAAATGTCTCTAAAACATATTTTTATCTAAAGATCAACTATTCACAAGCCCAAATCTAAGTTCTAAAGCATAAGAATTAATTAATTTACTAATTTAGTTATAAATTTTAACTACAGTTCTAATTCTAATTAACATATTTGGAAATCAGCAAGGGTTCTTGCCATCAAAGCCTTCATAGTCACCATTCTTCAATTTAAACTCCCTTAAGCATGAACTCTTGACAAATCCAAAACCTAATTGCAAATTGGCCTTGAATTTGTGATTTTTTCCAATTTTTCTTTTTTTTCAACTTCAAGTAGTGATTAAAATCACTATGAGAGGAAACTCCACCAAACATTTAGCTTGTCTCCACCTTTTTAAGATTATCATTAATTTAACAATTAGAATTTATATTTTTAATCCAATTAAATTATAAAATAAAATTTAAGCTTAAAAATCTTTAAAATTAATTAAAAAGATAAAGCAATTAGGTTTAAGGGACTTTTTAACCATAGTCAAATTAGAAATTAGCTTTTGGATTGAAAATCAAGATTGTGGATTAATTTAAGATATAATTTCTAAGAATTAAAAGAGAAATTCTACTAAAATTATAATTTTATTACTAAAAAAAAGATTTAAAGTAATTCAAGAAAACAAAATCATAGACCTTCTAAATTTACTATTTTTTTTTTAAGTTTTAAAATAGTCAATCAATCTACTAATTAAAATTATCTATTTAATTAACAATCTAAAGATATGATCAAAGTAATAATTAACTAAAAAACTAATTTGGATCTATTGATTAGTTATATTAGCATTAAAATTAATAAAAATATGTTAAAAATTACAAAAAAAACTGTAACTAACCATTGAAGCTTTTAATTATGCTCACATATCCACTCAAGGTAATGATTTGATAACAATAATAGCAAAAGAACTAAGGATCAGTCTTCCAAAAAAGTTCAATGGCACCCGCTCAAAATTTCATGGCTTTGTAAACCAAGTACGACTAATCACCTTGCTTCAACCTCAACAATATTCTACTCAAGTATCTCTTGTTGGTTTGGTTGGAACTTTGTTATTAAGTCAAGCTTTATCGTTGCTCACTCCATTATCTGAAAAGAATTCTCCTATATTGCATAATTTTGAAGCATTTTTAGCAACATTTGCAAAAGCATTTGGTGAACATGATAAGATTCATTCTTCAATAACTAAAATTTGAAGCCTTTGACAAAGAACGTATTCTGCATCAACGTATGCATCACATTTTTGACAATTAGCATATGATATAAATTAGAGAGAAGATGTAACGATAAGCCAATTTCATTAGAGATTAAGAGATGATGCCAAGGACTTATTGTTATTTATGCCAGATCTTCTAACACTCAATGAAGCCATTAATCAAGCTATAAAGTGGAATAATCGTTTATTTCAACAATGATAAAATAAATATTCTTTAATTATGCCACATGTATATACCAATTATTCTATAGCTTCTTCACCATCTAATTCTAATAAGCATGTAGAAGCAGAAGATATGTAGATTAATGTAGTTCACTTGAAACCTCTTTTTGAGCAAGAAAAAAAATATCAAAAGGAACTTGGCTTATGCTTATATTGTAGAAAATTTGGCCATAAGATTAATAATTGTACATAAAAACACTAGCATATATATCGAATGAAGAGTGCAACTGCATTATCAAAAGCATTGCAGGAAAATAAGGACGTCCAACCATAGTAAGGATCATGTAGCTCCATTCTTCACTATCACAAATCAAAAAAGGTCTTATATTCTTTGCCAGCCCTTGTCATTGTTTTACTATACCTATATGATTAGGAGTCAAAAACTAGAATGTCATGCATTACTTGAGTTGAGAGCCTTTGCATGTTTTATTGACAAAGAATTTTTTAGATCACACAAAATCTATATGGTCAAAAATCCAAAGTCGTGCATATAGAAGTAATAGATGGTTGACCTTTATTCTCTCAAAATATCACTCATAAAACAATTTGATTAAAAATAATCTTTGATAATCATAGCAACTAAGTAGTATTCAACGTAATTAGGTCACCATCAAGTCTAGTCATTTTAGGACTCTCATGGCTTGAAAAATACAATCTACGGATAGATTGAGTATCCCAAAAGTTAGAATTTCTTCTAATAGATCATAGAACCCACAAATCTATAAAAAAAAAGCTTCTAACACCCGACAAGCCAAAACTTAAATAATATTTATTTATTAGAGCTAGAATATTTGTGAGGGCGGCCAAACAAGGTACTACATTTGCTGTTTATGCAAATCCACCATCAGAACCTATGGTTGCTACAACAACAATTCTAAAGGTGTATAAGGATTTTGCACATGTATTTGAAAAGAAAAATGTACATATCCTATCAAAGCATCGCCTTTACAATTATGCGATTGACCTTCAAGAAGGTGCTCAACCATCATTCAAACCCATCTACAATTTATTCCAAAATGAGCTTGCAACTTTAAAAGAGTACATTGAAAAAAATCTAATTAAAAACTTTACTTGACATTCCAAGTTTCTAGCTCGTGCTTTGATATTATTTATGAAGAAAAAAGATGGATCTTTATGAATGTGTATCGATTATTACAATCTTAATAAAATTATAGTAAAAAATTGATATCCATTGCTACTAATATCTAGACTTCTTGATCAACTTAGCCAAGCAAAGAAATTTACAAAGATTGATCTATGAGGCACTTATAACTTCATATGCATTAAAAAAAGAGATGAATAGAAGACAGCATTTTACACCACGTATGGACATTTTGAATACAATGTCATGCCTTTTGGACTTACCAGTGCATCAGCCATATTCCAACATTTAATCAATAACATAATTTGCGAGTATATCAACATCTTTGTTGTAATCTATTTGGATGATATTGTAATCTTTTCCAAGAATCTGGAAGACCACAAAAAACATGTCCGCCTTATACTGAAAAAGCTACAAAGTGTTGAGCTATATATAAAATTGAAGAAGTGTATATTTCATGGACCTCAAGTCAAATTTGTTGGATATATTATTTCCAAGAAAATCCTTTTTATGGATCTAAAGAAGGTACAAGCAATCATCGATTGAGCAAAACCAAAAATTGTAAGTGATGTCCAATACTTTCTTGTATTTATAAACTTCTATAAGATTTTTGCTAGAAATTACTCTAAGATCACTGCTCCATTTATGTGGTTGACATGCAAGGACAAGTTGGACTAGGGCTCTAAAGCAAAGAAAGCTTTTCAAAGCTTAAAACATGCTTTTACAACACCTCAAATTTTGATACATTCAAATTTCAACAAGCTCTATTTTATAAAGACCAATACTTCAAACTTTGTATTGACAGCACTCTTGTCACAATATGGAGAAGGTGACAAACTTCATCTAATTGCATTCCATTCTAAAGAATTCTTAATATCAGAAATTAACTACAAAATCCACAATAATAAAATTCCTTGATATCGTGGATTCTTTTTAAGAATAGTGCCACTTTTATGAAGGGACCTTTCATCAAGTGACTATATATATAGATCATAAGAATCTTGAATACTTCATGTCAGCCCGAGTCTTAAATCATTATCAAGTACATTGAAATATATCTTTATTATGATTTGGCTTTTGTATCACATATCAACTCGGGAACTAAGAAAGATTATCAGATGTATTATCATGATGTTCCTACCTTGAACCAAAAGGAGGCGAGGTAGCATATGATCAACAGCGGGCAATGTTATTAAAGCCTGAGTAATTTTATCTTCAAGCAACCAATATATCAATGCCTATGGATTTATCATTTCTTAATCAGGTTAGTAAAGCCTCAAATATGGACCCTCTTGTTCTTAATATCAAGTGTCTTACTAATAACCTTCTTGAAGAGTCTTTTAAATTCAAGTATGAAGACAACCTCTTGTTATTTGAAGAATGTTTGTTCATTCTTGAAGGCCAACTCGCATGCACATTCTTCAAATACTCCATGACTTCCCTGTAGTCGGACATTTCAGATTCAATATAACCTTAGAACTTCTATCTAGAGATTTTTGGTAGCCTAAAATATGGAAGGACGTTAAAAAAAATTTACTATCATGTGATACTTGTTTAAGGTCAAAGAACCCTTGACATCGGCTACATGGACTTCTTCAATCCCTTCCTATTTCAAGACAACTATGGTCATTTATTTCTATGGATTTCATTATATATCTTCTACCATCAAGCTCATTTGGCACTATCTTTGTAGTTGTTGATCAATTGATCAAGTTGGCACATTTTATACCTTGCAAGAAGTCAATTACTAATGAAGAGATGGCAAGACTCTTTATTAATAATGTATGTCATTATCTTAGGTTACCAAATGATATTAAATTGGATTGTGGGCCATAATTTGTATCAAGGTTTTGGAAGGCTTTCTTTAAGATTCTTAAGATTGATATCAACCTTTTCTCTGCCTTCCACCCTCAAACTGATGGCCAAACAAAGCAGGTCAACCAAATTCTTGAGCAATTTTTGAGGTGCACCATCAACTATCAATAAGACAATTAAACTTCTTACTTGTTGTTGACAAAGTTTGCATATAACAATACAATCCATGTATCTATATAGTAAATGTCATTCTATTAAAACTACAGTCATCATCCACTAAATTCTTTTAAAGATCTAAAATCCATTTAGTCTATAGCAACATAATTTCTATTACAAAGTAGGATAAAATAGAATAAAACAAAACTAAATACAACTAAACAAAATAGAACATAAAAGACAAAAGAAAACAAAAGAAAATAGAATAAATAAAAATAGAAAATACAAATCAAACTTTACTGAGAGAAAAGAACCAAAGTTATATCACATTGAATGCACTAAATGGCCTTTATCAATCTTATTTATATTTTTTCTAACCATCTTGGAACTTTCTAAAATATTCTTTATCGTAGACTCCATTTCAGTAACTGCCTTTAGTTCTTTTAGGATGTTCTATGGTAGATCCCACATAAACCATCAACTTGCCACCAATTCTAAAAACTTCTAAAAACTTCTAAAAAATGGCCCTAATTACCTATTTCTACATGTTAATAATATAATTATCTTATCCATGCCCCATTATAGTTAATCCTTCTTTAGTAATGCGGAACATCTTCTTTTTGCTTTTGATGGTACCTCTAGATTGTTTCTTGACAATGAATGAGGTTCTATACAAGTTTTCACATTATATCATGGATGGAGTAGCCTTTTCAAAAAACCTTGTATTAAAGTTGCAAATGTCCATTGCCACAACAAACATAGCAATGCTCCAAAATGTTATCTATTTCATATTCTTATTAGTCATTAATTAAAATTAGTGGTAGTGGTGGTTAGTATTAGTTTAAAAAGTGCCTTGATTGAGTATGAAACTCCTTGCGCTACAAAATATGAAAGACTAGATGGACCTAAATATATGGCAAAAGCTTGAGATGATATGCAATATCAAAAATCACTATAAAAATGTAGAAAGGTCTAAGCCACTAAAGTGTCAACTTATGGACTTGGATTGATGTAGTAAGTAAAAAATTGACATTAGAGAATAATATTTGGTCACCCTTCCAAAAGGTCTTATGTTGTTGGTATTGTATTATATGTCATCTTGTTTGAAAATGCATTGGACATCTCATTGTAGAAGATGGAATTATATTTTATAAGTATCTAAGAATTTTAATATGTTTCATCTTTATTAGAAGAATGCAATTCGAATTTTAATTTAAAAGTGCTTAAATCTAATACAAATTATTAAAAAAGAATATTTTTAATAATTTCAACCATACATAAACTCCAATTGCCTTGTTACTTTCATAATTAGGCAATTTCAAATTTTCTTTACAAACTTTAACTCTAATTAATAAGCTTTAGCAATAGCTTCTAATCTAATAGTCCACTTAGAGCAAAATTTTGCACACAAATGCCACTTTAAGTCTTCTATGTGCTCAAAAAGAATTCATTCCAATCCAACTTATAAATTGTGAAAAAATATCTAAAAACCACACTAATGTTACTTGGCGGCCAACTTGAAAGTTGATACAAATGTTCTAACACTAATTTTTCCTTCTCCAACTATTAACTTCAATTCAAGATTGGTATATAGCTTGATCTTTAAGTCTTCTAATATCATGCAAAATTTTACTTTGATCCAATTAGTAGATCTTCAAATATCATAAAAATTCTATCCAACCTCAAACTTCTAATTTTTGATACCTTCTTGTATCAAAATCCAAATATCTTTCAAACCCATTGTTAGATTTTTGTAAATTTTTACATACATTTAGCACACCTACTTAATCAAGCACTTTCAAATTTTGAACTATAGATGTGACATCAAATTTATGAACTAGCTGAGAATGCTAGCCCTATTTGTATTGCATAAATTCCATGTTGTCAATATAATCCTTGATTTGAACAACAATTGCTAAGTCTAAATAAATCCTACAAAAAAAGCCTTATGTCTTTGAAATAAGCTATAAGCTATCTCTTGAACTCTAATCTTTGATCTTCAAATAAAACCCTATTTAGCCCTAGGTCATCGTTTTAGTGGATAGAGGTCTGATTATCACCCTATCTAACAAATGGTCGACCCTTGAGTATCAATCTAATCTATCATAGAGATTTTTTAGTCCAATCCTATGTTCAATTTAATCCTAGTAACAATCATGCTAATTATTTATGTCTTTTAACTTGATTTTATCAATTTATGGTCGTTCTAAGGCAATAAAAGAGTCTCTACAGCCTAGAAGGTAAAATTACTAACCAACCTTTAACCTACTAACTATTAAGAAAAAAAAAATAAACTAAGAGACTTTTATAAAAGCCATGTTTAAATATCTTGAATTATTATTGAACTAAGATAATTAAATATTAATTAAATTTTTATTTTTGATTATATCTTCACCATATAATTGTATTACATTATGACATTGATGGTTATCTACATATTGTTTCTTTCGATTCTAAGCAATAAAAAAACCAATATAGTGCTTCTTGCAAGGCAATTATAAGCTATTATATAAACTCTCTCCTTATAAGATTGCTAGTGTTGATGATATGATAGAGAATTGCTAGCATAATTGGATGCTAAGTGAGGTTAAAAAATGATGGTGAATAATCAGTACTTGCTTGAATATTATCATTGTAAATAAACTCCAAAGGCATCAAATATTCATTCCATTCATTATTGTGAATCACCACAAATTCTTATAGCATATCTTCTAAGATCCAATTTTTATGCTCTATTTGTCTATCTGTTTGAGAATAGAAAGTTGTAGATATAGTAAGTCGTATATCCAATGGCTTGAGTAAGGCCTGCTAAAAATTCTTCATAAAATACAGATTCCAATCTAAAATGATGACATAAGATAATCCATGGTGATGAAAGATAGTATCAAAGAAGATTCATGCAAGTGCTAGGGCATCAATATCAAATTATATCACAATTAAATGAAGTTGTTTCAAAATTTGATCTACAAAGATAGCAACCACAGTGTAATATGAGGCATTTGTGGCAAACATGTAATGAGGTCTATGGTCACTTGCTTCCAACATGTTGTAGGTAGTGGAATTGGTTGCAATAGCCTAGAAAATATTACATTGCATACTTTTTATGTTAACATGACTTGCAAGAGCACACAAAAGCTCAAATATCATAATCCATATCTATCCAAAACTATGTCCTTGAGATTTATTTTAGAGACTTCTTATGCCCTAGATGTCCTAAAAAGATGACTTCCAGCTTCCAAACTTCATACTTTGATTTTTTGCAATAGAAGTGACTATCTCGTAGTTGATGCAATACTTTCCTTATATATTGCTTATTTTTTTAAGGATTTTATTATAGACTAGGATATAATTGATGAAAATAATTACATACTTATCCAAAAGGTCTCAAAATAGTTTGTTCATATGATTCATGAAAGACATTATAGGTAAAGATGTGCTTAGATGATGTTAAATGAAAGAGAATAGTATTAATGGAGAAGAAATGGAATCTTAGTAAGTCTTCGAGGTAAATATTTTTAGTTGGTTAAGGATTTTTACTTATTATTGTGTAGTGAGCATTAGTTATTAAGATCAATATCTATGTTGATCTTTTATCTATATGTATTAATTATAAAAAAAAAAAACTATAAATGTTAGTTAGTAATTAGAAGAAGCATGAAAGAGAACCTCATGTCTTTTTAGTTAGTTATATAGAAAGTAAAATTTATAGTAGATTTAAATTTAATTTATTATTATAAAAGTCATTAAGATAGAAAATTATAGCCATAAACTGATAATAGTATTATAGAACCATTATAGGAATTTTTAGAATTTATTTAGAATTTATTTAGAATTATTTAGGAATTTTTAGAGTAATTTCTAAGACTTTGGTAAAAATGTATTTTACCACTTAGAGAGCCATTATGAAGAAATGGAGTAAGAATTGGACACTCAAGGTTCTCAGGCTAATAGGATTTTTTTAAACACCATGAAAAAGTCAAAAATATAAAAAAATGAGTTTTACTTGTAAAAAATAGGAGGACCAACAACTAGTCTAGCCGTTGTAGGAAAGGAGGTGTACAAGTCCTATATGGATTGTAGCACCTTGGATATAGATAGGAAGATAGGACTAAGGCCTCATAGAGTCTCTAAATACCCTTATACACTACATGTGAGCCTTGGTGAGGCTTGAACTCTTGATCAATAAGCAAGTTATCCATGCAATAAAATATATTTACTTCACTTTTTAATTATTTACTTCCTATCTTTAAAACTTCATAAACTTCCTAACATAATAATTTAGATTTACATGGTTCTTATGTCATTGGAAAGATAATAAAATTTCCTATATAAAAATATACTTTTTACTTTTCACTTTTATTTTTTACTAGATGAAAAGATAGTGAACAGACTCTAATTTAGTTTTACATGTTCTAATTACTTGATTTCATTTCTTCTACTTGTATAGTGGTTGTTCTTCTTTGGTTTTTTTCCAATTACATACTTCACTTTACACCACCAATTACAAGCAACTTTTAATTGAGGCCATCTTATAATTTGGATTGAGAAGTGAAATTGACACTCACAACTATTATTAAAGATAAGAAGACTAGGAAGTCTTGAAAAAATATTAAGGACTAAAAAGGCATTGACAAGAATAAAGAAAGCTTTACTCTTGTCTCCATATATACTCTTAATTAGAAACTACGTGGCAATGTCCTATACATATTAACTCCTTTCAAATAAAATATTTGAAACACTATTAAGAATTGTTTCTAATTCCAATAAAATCACCAAACATTAAAAATCTCTTCTAAGGTTGTGATATCAACAAGTTGTATCTTGCCATCTATTTGTGGAAAGACATGTCATTCTTAAAGATCTTCATCTTGAATATGTCATCTTAAAGGTTGTGACAATTGCAATGTCTTATTTGATAAATCAACAAGTAATAGTTCTTGAATTAAATCTGTTGGTTGTTGATTCTCTATGTCTTTAGCATCACAAATATGTAAAAGTTATAAATAAGAATAGAAGATAGAATGCTATCTTCCTTGGATCTTATTTCTTTTTATAATAAAAAATTATTATTTTTTATTTAAATTTTTATGGATGTTGTCAATGAAAAGCTTCAACCTATTTTATTACATTTGTAAGATTCTTTATTGGCTTTCATGTGCATTCATAAATAGGAAAAAGATTCAAGCCAAGAATAGTCCAACTTATTACAAGGACAAGTAATCTTAATATTATAACAAAATAGCTATATCTTATCATCTATGTTGAATTGTGGTTGTTCCTTGCAATAAGCATTTGTATTAATCTTTTGTTGTTATAGAACTTCCTTGAACTACTCTTTCATTTTTGCATATAGATTTGATAAACAATTTGTCAAATCTTTTGCTACAAAATTATCAACTTTAAAAAAGTAAAAATATTAAGTCATAGATAATAACCATAATTTTTTCAAAAAAATATTTGTTGGATAGAAGAATATACCAAAATATTGTATTCAAACTCTATCAATGGAAAAAGAGTTGTCGAATCATTATGATGATAATTAATGGTACCTTTTAAATACTATTCTAGAACTTCATTCATTTGTTCTGTTTGTCCATCAATTTGAGAATGAAAAACAAAAAAGAGCTTTAAATCCATCATTAAAATCTTAAAAAATATTTTTTAAAATCTTAATACAAATTGAGTCTTCCTATCTGATAATATCTTTACATAATCCATGATAGTCATAGATGTTCTTAAAAAAAAGCTTAGCCATTTCTTTACCTATAGTACATTTTGTACATAATACAAAATGTGCCATCTTGATAAAATTATCTAATATTACAAATATAAAATCATACAAACTTTAGACTAGAAGATTTGTAATAAAATCCATAGAAATGAAAGACCATGGTTGTTCCAATATAGGTAGTGGCTAAAATAGTCCATAAGATCGATGATAAGGAATTTTTGATCTTAAAAAAATATCACATGATTATAAAAAAAATCTTTAACTACCTTCTATATTTGAAGCCACCAAAAATCTATTAATATTAGCTCCAAAGTCTTATTGTGTCCAAAATTTTTGTTGTTAGAAAGTCATGAAAAGCTTAAAGAACACATAATTGTGCTTCATTATTTGAAATATATAATCATCCTTCAAAATAAGATAGATTATTCTTAAACTTGAATTTAAAAGTATCATAAGATTTAAAAAAATTATTCTTTATATTATAAAAAAGTATTAGAAATTGTATAGAAGATAAGGATTCAAGGCCAAGAAATGGAGTTAGCTTGACATAAGAACAATAACTAAACACGAGGCAAGAAGGTCCTAACTAAACCACAAGAAGTGAATTGTTGAGACTGAGGATCGCCTCGGCCTTGATTCCTATATGTACTAGATCCTAGGAAGCTTCTTGAGAATTTTTCAAGAGGCTTGAAAAAAAAAGTAAGCCTAAGATCTTTCTTTGGCAACTTCCTAAATCATCTAAAGCCTCTTAGAACCTTCCAGGATCTCTTTTCACCTTCTAGAACTTTCTTAAAATCTACTACAATCTTTTGGAATCTTATTAAAACCTATTAGAACCTTCTAGAACCTTCTAGGATCTACAAGAATCTTTTCAAAATCTCTTCAAACCTTTTTAAACCTTCTTCAGTTGTATGTCCATAACATCACCTCCTCCTGTGGCTTAGAGGTCTCAGAGAAGTAATATTACTACAAGTCAATATATATACAAAAAGTTGAAGATCTGTTGCATAGTATCCACTATATATTCTAGTTTTTTTTTGTAAGGCAAATATTTCATAGGCCCTTATATCCATCAATAGTACCCCAAGTCTTCTACTTGTGACCAAGCATGAACTATGATATATTTGTTATGAAATTATCTTACAAACAGTCCTTCTCGGTATCCTTCATGGCTAGGTTCTACCTCAAATATAATTATCGATGATCTATTACTGGATATCCTTCAACATCTTTGTGGTTCAGGTAGTTCTTCATCATAGAATCATCTTCACAAGCTACTTAGTTGAAATCATATGACCGACAAGGTATCTATGTCTTGACTATTCATATCACATAAAATAAACAAGATCAAAAGAATATATACAAGTTGTGATTGGGAACTCAAACTATTGACATATATTGTTCTAAACATTTGAAAAAACTGCCTCTTCAAAGGTTGCTTCCTTCCCTTCTTTATGAAACCAAGAACTAAGAATCTTCATGGTGAAGCCATCTTATCAAGCTATTGTTCCTCATTTTGCCACTTTTTGTCTAAATAGATGTCATTGATAGAACTTTTGAACCTTCATTTGTGCATTTACAAGATTGTCAGCTAATTTCCACATGTAATTATTGATATCATATCCACGCTAATGAACCAGATATTCAAGCCTTTTATGTCTTATCCTTAAATCTAATATCTCTTCTACCTCAAATTCAACATGATCATTGATTTCAACTATAGGAGGTGGTGGTTATCTTTGACTTGGTATGTTTAATTCTTTATACCTTTTCAAAACTGAAACATGAAAGGCTAGATGAAGGTAACTCCAAGCAATAACTTACATTGTTTATTTATTTTTGAATCACAAATGGTTCCAATTTTTAGTAGTCCAACTTATTACATAGCATGTTGGTTTTTATATATGCCAAAGTAGCCACACTTTGTCACCAATTTGGAATAGAGGATGTTCTTTTTTTAATTCATCTATTAATAGCTTATAACATTTTTGAGCCCTTTTTAGATGAGTCTTCATGATTGCTTGAAGTTTGGCCATTTTCGTAGCAAACTCCTCTGTTATTTGATTTATCGACTTTGTAATTCTATCATATCCAATTCTAGATGATGACCATAATTTGAATAGAATGGCATTTCTTGCATAGATGCATGGATTGTGTTGTTATATGAAAAGTCTGCCAACAACAAATAGAAAGTCCAATGGTCTAGTTTATAGTTGATAGTGCATCTCAAATATTGGTCAAGAATTTAATTGGCCGGCTCCGTTTAGCCATCAGTTTTGAGATAGAAGACAAAAGAAAGGTTGATATCAAACTTAGGAATCTTATAATATGCCTTCTAGATATTATTTGGCAATCCGTGGTAATGATAGATATTATCAATAAAAAATCTTGCCATCTTCTTAGCAGTAATTGACTTCTTGTAAGATATAAAATGTGCCATATTGATCAATCAATCAATAACTACAATGATAGTGTCAAATGAACTTGATGGTCAAAGATCTGTAATGAAATCCATAGAGATAGATGACCATGGTTGTTTTCGAATAGAAAGGGGTTGAAAAAGTCTATATGGCTGATGTCAAGGGTTCTTTCACCTTGAATAAGTATCACATGATAGTACAAATTCCTTAACATCCTTCCATATTTTAAGGCACCAAAAGTCTCTAGACAAAAGTTCTAAGGTCTTATTGAATCTGAAATGTTCGATTGTAAGAAAATCATGGCATATTTGAAAAATACATAAGCAAATTAGTCCTTCAAGAATGAACAAATATTCTTCAAAGAACATATATTCTAACGCGCTTTGCAACAATTCAAGACTCAAGTTGATATGAAGTATTCAAGATTCTTATGATCTATATATACAATCATCTGATGAAAGGTGCCTTGAAGAAAGTGGCACCATTCTTGAAAAGAATCTATAATAGCAAACAACTCTTTCTTGTGAATTTTATAGTAGATTTTTTCATTAAAAAATTTTTAGAATGAAATACAATTAGATGAAGTTTGTCATCTTCTCCATATTGCGAGAAGATT
The DNA here is from genome assembly GCF_059467195.1 of Physcomitrium patens. Lineage (NCBI taxonomy): Eukaryota > Viridiplantae > Streptophyta > Bryopsida > Funariales > Funariaceae > Physcomitrium > Physcomitrium patens. The sequence goes on along the minus strand of NC_143410.1, from coordinate 17,761,288 downwards.
GCTTCCAATGCAAAGTTTGAGGTATCAATTTCTATAAAGTATTACTTGTTGAAATCTTAATGTATCAAAATTGGAGCTATTATGAAAGCATCCTTTAAGCTTTGAAAAGCTTTCTCTACTTTAGGGCCCTAGTCCAACTTGTACTTGTATGTCAACCACATAAATAGAGTAGCAATCTTGGAATAATTCCTAACAAAAACCTTGTAGAAGTTTGTAAATCCAAAAAAGTATTGGACATCACTAACAGTTTTTGGTTTTGCCCAATCGATGATTACTTGTAGCTTCTTTAGATCCATAAAAAGGCATTTTTTGGAAATAATATATCCAATAAATTCGACTTGAGGTGCATGAAATATATACTTCTCCAGTTTTGCATATAGTTTAAGACTTTGTAACTTTTTCAATATAGGATAGATATGTTTTTTGTGGACTTCCAAATTCTAGGAAAAGATTAGAATATCATCCAAATAGATCACAACAAACTTGTTGAGATGCTTGCAAAATATATCATTCATTAAGTGTTGGAATATAGTTGGTACATTGATAAATCCAAAAGGCATGACATTGTATTCAAAATGTCTATACGTGGTGCAAAATATTGTCTTCCATTCATCTCTCTCCTTAATGTGTACAAATTTATAAGCACCTCGTAGATCAATCTTTGTAAAGATCTTTGATTAGCTAAGTTGATAAAAAAATCTGGATAGCAATAGCAATAGATATCAATTTTTTACTATGATTTTATTAAGACCGCGATAATTGACACACATCCGTAAAGACCTATCTTTCTTCTTCACAAATAATATCAAAGCACTAGCTAATGACTCGGAATGTCAAATAAAATTCTTAGCCAAATTTTCATCAATGTATTCTTTTAAAGTTGTAAGCTATTTTTGAAATAAATTATAGATGGATCCGAACAATGGTTGAATATCTTCTTAAAGGTCCATTGTATAATTGTAAAGATGATGTTTTGGCAAGATATCTGTATTTTTTTTTTTGAAATACATCTACAAAATCTTTATATGCCTCTAGAATTGTTGTTGTAGCAACTTTAAGTTTTGATTGTAGATTTGTATAGACAACAAACGTAGTACCTTATTTGGCTGCCTTTACAAAATACTCTAATTCTAATAAATAAATATTTTTTTAATTTTGGCTTATCAGATATTAAAAACTTTTTTATAGATCTAAAAATTCTATAATCTATTAAAAGAAATTTTAACTTTCATGATATTCAATCTATCCATAGATTGTATTTTTCAAGCCATGAGAATCCTAAAATGACTAAACTTGATGGTAATCTAATGACATTGAATACTACTTCATTGCTATAGTTGTTGAAGGTTATTTCTAATGGAATTGTCTCATAAGTGACATCTCTAAAGGAAAAAAGGTCGACCATCTATTACTTCTATATATATAGCTTGGATTTTTTGACTATACAGATTTGATGTGATCTAAAAAATTCTTTGTCAATAAAACATGCAAAGGCTCCTGAGTCAAGTAATACATGACACTGTAGTTTTGTGACTCCTAACTATACACATAAAGTAAAACAATGGAAAGGACTAGCAAAGAATACAAGATCTTTTTTGATTTGTGATAGTGAAGAATCCAACCAAACGGTCCCTACTGTGGCTAGATGTCTTCATTTTCTTACAAAGCTTTTGATGAAGTGGCCGCACTCTTTATTTGAAATATATGCTAGCATTTCTTTGAATAATTATCAATCTAGTGGCGAGGATTTTTATAATATAAGCATGGGCCAAGTTCCCTTTGACACTTTTTTTCTTCCTTAGAAAGAGGTTCAAAGAAAATTACATCAATTTACATATCTTTTGTTTCCAAATACTCATTAGAATCGGATGGTAAAGAAACAGCAGAATAATTGGTGTATATATGTGGCATAATTAAAGAAGATTTATCTTATCATTGTTGAAATAAATGGTTATCATACTTCACAACTTAACTAATGGCTTCATTGAGTATTTGAAGATCTAGCATAGATAACAATAAGTCCTTAACATCATCTCTTAATTTCCAATGAAATTGGCTCATCAATACATCTTCTCTCCAATTTATATCATATACTAATTATTAAAAATCTCAAGCATACATTGATATAAAACACGTTTTTTGTCAAAGGCTTCAAATTTTAGTTGTTAAAGAATGAATCTTATCATGTTTACCAAATGCTTCTATAAATGTTACCAAAAATGTTTCAAAATTGTGCAATATATGAAAATTATTTTCAAATAATAGAGCGAATCAAGATAAAGCTTGACTTGAGGGTAAGGTTCCAACCAAACCAATACAAGATGCTTTAGTAGAATATCATTGAGGTTGAAACAAAGTGATTAATTACACTTGGTTTACAAAGCGAAAAAATTTTGAGCGGGTATCATCAAACTTTTTTGAAAGGCTAATCCGTAGTTCTTTTGTTGTTATTGTTGTCAGATCATTGCCTTGAATGGATGCACCTCCCATGTTTGTTGAAGCAGATATAGTTTTTTGAGAATTTAGAACCTCTATTATCATTTGATGTAGTGGTTGAGGCACTCTAGCTCCTTGACTATTATGTATGATTATATATAATTCTTCATTTTTCTTCAATAAAGTCTTTGTTTTGATCTTCAATGCTTCAAGAGCATTAATAATAAAATCTAACTTGATCTCTTTGGAATCTGTCATATTGACTTTTCCACCTTTTGCCATAAAAAATTAAAATTGATCTATGGTAGAAAAAAAATCAAAAGAATATTAAGAAAAGAACAATATTAGTGTAGGAGAGGATAATCTGCAACCTCATAAATGATATAGTACTTCCAAGAAGAGGGGTAATCCACTTTCTATGAAGAAAAACCAAGCTTCTAATATTGTTTTATGGGAGTCTCGACAAACTATTAGGAACTGTATATAAGATAAGGATTCAAGACCAAAAAATAGATTTAGCTTGTCATTAGAACAATAATTGAATACAATGCAAGAAGGTCCTAGCTAAACTACAAGAAGTGAGTTGTTGAGATTGAAGATCCCTTCACCTTTGACTCCTATATATATTAGGTCTTAAGAAGCTTCTTGAGAAGTTTCTATGAGGCTTGCGAATAAAGCAAGCCTAAGATCTTTCTTCAGTAACTTTCTAAATAATCTAAAGCCTCCTAGAATCTTCTAGGATCTCGTATAATCTTCTAAAACTTTCTTAGAATCTACTGGAACCTTTTAGAATCTTCCTAGAATATATTGGAACCTTCTAGGATCTTTAAAAATCTTCTTAGAATCTTTTTGAACCTTCTTCATTTGTATGTCCATGACAACAAGAAGATCAAAGGACATATTTAATTGAATTTTTTGGATAAGAGTTGAATCAATAGTCAGTGTTGATTTTATTACTCAAAGATGAAAATACTTTGGCTTCAAGAGGATCATTTTTTGTTTATCAAAAGCTACATCTCCTTCTTTTGGTATAAAATAAAAATATCTAAAAAGAGTGTCTAATAAACCTTATTATTTTTCAGTTAAATAAGTAATCTAAAAATCAAAACTTGATAAAGATATGCTTTAATTGACTTAACAATGATTTAAAACATGTGCTAACATGAAGTACTCAAGATTTGTGCGATCCATATATATGGTGATTGGACTAAAAGTGCCTTCTAGATAATGATGCCATTCTTGAAATGAATCCATAATTGAAAAAAGTTCTTTGTTATAGATTTCATAGTTAATTTTGGGTCCTAAAAATTTCCTAGAATAAAAAATTACTAAGTAGAGCTTATTACTTGCTTCCATTTGTAAAAAAATGGCACCCATAGCAAAGTCTAATGTGTCTGTTTTCATAAAGAATGTATTTGAAAAGTCGACATGGTATAAAATTGGTACAAAAATAAATGTTGTCTTAAAGGCTTAAAAAGATGCTTCAACTTCTTTATTCCACTCTAGTTTGTGTTTACATGTTAAGCATGTAAAAGGAGCTGCAACTTGAAAAAAAATCTTGATGAAGTTCTAATAATAATTAGTAAATTTGAAAAAATATTATATGTCTCTGACTATTTTTAGAATCTTTTAATCAATGTTACTTTAGACATTTTCAAGATCCATCATAAGACTATTGTTTGAAATAATGTATTGTAAGAAATCAACTTGAGTAGGAAAAAATATACACTTTTTCATCTTTGCATATAATCTTGCATCTCTTAGTTTTTGTAATAGATAATGAATATAAAGTTTATGCTCCTTTATATTTTTAGATCAAAATATTGTATAAATAATAAATGACAAATTTACCAAGAAACTTGTAAAAAATATCATTTAATAAATGCTAAAAAGCAATTGGTGCATTCATGAATCCAAAAGGCATGACATTAAATTTGAAATGTCCATATATTGATCAAAACATAGATTTTTATTTGTCTCCTTCTTTAATGCATATCAAATTATACATTCTTAGTAGATCTATTTTTATATACATCTTTCCTTGATTTAGTTGATCAAGAAGTTCTGCAATCAAAGATAGAGGGTACCTACTCTTGATGGTGATCTTTTTAAGTCCCCAATAATTTACAAGCATTTGCGGAGATCCGTCTTTTTTTTTCACAAATAAGATAGAAGCCTCAATTAAAGATTTAGAATTTTGTATGAAGTTCTTAGCCAAATTTTCATCAATGTATTCCTTAAGTGCACTCAACTTATTTGTGATAGGCTATAGATTGGTCCAAATGGTGGTTGAGTTCTTTCTTGAAGATCAATGGAACAATCATAAAGATAATGCTTTGAAAGAATATTTGCATTCTTTTTTTTAAAGATATCTTAATAATTTTGATATTGGCTTAGAATACTACTTAAAATCTTTTCTCTATTAACAATAGATATGTCATATATAACAAAAATTGACCCTTCTTTTGTAGCATGTATGAAAGTTCTTGTACCTACTAATAATAATTTGCATGTATTGATCTTATGGATATTTAATTGCCTAATAGAATCTTGGCCTAAACTATGAAAAAAATCAAGATTACAAGAAATCTAATCTATCTAAAGATTATATCTTTTTAATCAAGATAATCCTAAAATAATTAGATTAAAAAGAGATCTAATCACATCAAATATTACTAGACTATTATGTCTACTAGCTGCTACTTCTATAAGAATAGTTTCATATGAATTATCTCTAAAAGATAACAAACGACCATTTATTATTTCTATATGCACAAATTTGATTTTCTTAATTAAAAATATATCTTGTTTTTTGACAAAGTTTTTTTATAAAATAGATTGAGGCTCTTGAATCTAACAAGGCTAAGTCTTTGTGATTTTTTGGTCCTAAAAAAAATTCTATTGTAAAATAAGGTGAAGGATCTAAGGAGAGAATAAGATCTTTACTAGAAATTGTATAAGATTTTAGTTGCATGGATCCTATTGTAGTTGAAGAGACTCATTTTTTGATATATCATCTTCTTTAATAACTATACTCTTCATTTTTTGATTGTGTTGCTTCTTTAGATAATATTAAGCAATGTACTTGGATTCTCTACAATATAGGTACAAATCTTTTTTATGACAATGAATCTTTTTTTGTTCACTTAGAGATTTAAAATATACCATATCAATTTGCATTGGTTTTAGCTTTAATGAATAAGATTTTGAAAACTTAGGAGCTACCATCATTACTTGATTTGTTCTTCTTTAGTTGAATCTTTGTTCTTGACATCTTTTAAATAATTGATTGTTGCATGTAATGGCTTCAGCAATAAATTGTTCCAAAAAAAATTCTTTTGACATTATCAATAACAAATCTTTGATATTTTCCTTCAATAAATATCAAAATTCATTGATAAGGGTTTTGTCATTCTACTCCACATCACAAGCAAGATTTTGGAATTTAGCAATATATATGGTGGCTGACCATGATTTTTATTGTAAAGATAAAAGTTTGATCTCTGCTACTCTTTTTTAATCACTTTTTTCAAATATGGCCATAAATACTTCTAGGAATGAATTCAAATTATAAAGGAGTTGTAAATCTTTAATTTGTGAAGATCTACAATAGTTACAAATCTATTTTTATTTCTATTGAAAATAAAATTTATAATCTTTCTTTCTATAAATAATTCAAATAAATTCAAAAAGTTAAATTAGAAGAAGATAATTTCGAATCTTTAATATCAAATGAAAATTTCTACAAAAAGAGATAATTCACTCTCTTTAAAGAAAAAAATAGTATCAAAAAATTAAATATTTTATTTAAAAGTAGATAATCTACAACCTTTAAAATATAATAATAGAAGTAAAATAATCCATTTACTTCTAAAATAAGATAAAAAAAAATGAATTGGGACTCTTGTCAAATTGTCAAGGATATGAACCTCAAAGAATTAAAATGCCAATACTCTTGTGTTACTCAAAAAGACTAGAAAAGCACTCAAAGATGACATAGTATTAAACTACAATGGCTATTGCCAAAGAAAAGAAGACTAAGAAGACTTGAAATAAGACTAACGACTAAAAAGGCGTTGATAAGAATGAAAAAGGCTTCACTCTTGCCTCCATATATATTCTTAACTAGGAGCTACAAGGCAATGTTCTATAGGACCTCCAAAACATGTTGACTTTATAAGATACATATCTTAACTTACAAGGCAAGTTTTCTATATGTATGCCACATAATTAGCTTATTTTACAAGCTACCAATATGTGGTTAACTTGTTGACGAAGTTTCTAACATATCAATCAACTATAAACATATGTAAAGTCAAAGCACCATCTATGAAGCTTTTAAAAAACTATTCTAAAAAATATTATGAAATAAATCTATTTTTATTTACTTCTACTTAATCATATAGATAAATATTAGAGTAAATATGCATGTTTGTGACGTGCTTTGCACCATTTAGTGATATAATTTATCACTATGAGTATATATTTATTTTGCACTTGCATAAGTGATTTGATGAATTTGATGAAGTCTAGTTCCTAACACATAAATAGTGAAAGTAAGGATATGGGCCATAACAATGCTTGGTCTATTTGTACAAATCTAAATTTGGCTATTTGATACAAATGGCACAAAGAGACATACTTGTGATGTCTTTATGAAGCATAAACAATCAATAACGTGCAGCAAGAAGTTTGTTGATGTGGTGTCAATTGTTTGGTGTTCTCTTGTAGGACCATTGTGCAATGATTAACTCAACTTGTTTTGTTGGACTGCTAGAACGCATAATTGGATAATACAATCTATCTCAAGTTTACATAATTTTTTGTCAACAAATATATACATTAATATTTTATGTACAAAGATGAAATTTTTTAAATTTGTAATTAAATATTTTATTTATTTTAATTAAATAATTTTAAAAAAAATAAAGATTCATATATTATTACAAATCATAGGCAAGAAAAAAATAGTGATATTATAAAAATTAACAAAGAAGTATTAAAGTTAATTGTACTTTCTAAAAGATGAAAAGATAAAAGAGCAACAATCATTGATTTTAAAAGCAAGAATGTATTTTAGAGGTATTATGCTTAAATTGATTTTTATATTTATTCTTGTTTTTTTTAAAATATGTCTAATCAGCAACAAAAGAAGAATCACAAAAATATTGTAGCATCACTTTTTGTAAGTACATACTTTAGAAACAACTAAAATATATATAAATTAAATATATCAATTAGTAATCAATACTAAAAGTGATTATTTAATAGCAATTCAATCTTCTAATGTTTGAATTTATTACCAACATATAGAAATTTATATTGATAAATAAATAAATTTAATATGTCATTTAATGTTGTTGTCAAAAAGACAAAGTTAAAAAAATTTGGATAAATATTTATATATTATATGAATTTAGTATTTGATTTAAAATACAAGTTTGATTTAATCCAAAAAAATTACAAGCTTAGAATTTTAAAAAAATAATAAGGTCTTAATTCTAATTGGCAATATATAATTTAAATATACTAAGTTTTTGTAAAAAATTATTCAAATAAAATTATTAGTTTAAAATTAAAAAACCAAGTTAAAAAAAGAATTTTATTAAATTCAAAAGAATTCTCATCTATTTTTATTAAGAAAATTTTAACAAGGCTAATGTCAATCTTTCTATTATAATAATATAAGATCAAATAAGAATATATTTATTAATTAATGTAAGGCCAAATAGATAAGAATAATTTTTTTTACTTGTTGGTTAAGTTTTCTATATTTGAATAAAAATTTAGAGTATTTAAAATAGATATATGCATAAATTCTTTATTGTTAATAATTTCAATAATGTTAGAACTCAATTCCATTGGTTGAATTTGTTTTTCATTTCTTTTGAATATTATGCAAAGTTATGATTTAATACTAATCTTTTCATGATTATTGAACATAAATAGAAATTAAACATATATTTTTAACTGTAATTAGACTAATTTTCAATAAAGATCTTCTTAATAAACAATTTCCTAATTTTTCTATGTACATATAAGAAACAAATGATTTTTATTATATTTGGATGAATGATTAATTTTCATGTTTGACAACAAAACATAATTTTATAAATACTATGTTATTTAGATTCTATGTGAGATAATTAAGATATTTTTGGTTAAAAATTAAAAATTTAGAAATTTGAGCAAATAATATAAGCAACTTGGTAAAGAATCAATTAATACAAAGATAAATACTATAAATAAATCTATGATTTAGCCGTATTTAATGAAAATAAATAATACATACCAATACTCAAAAGTATAAATATTTTTGAATAAATAGAAATACTCTATTGAAAAAAAAATCTCTATTTGATAATATTTTAGTAGTATAATATATTTTTTTTATAATGTGATTCATTATGAATTTTAGAAATTTTAGAAATTTAAAATTTTACAATTTAAGACTTACAAAATTTTAGAAATTTAGCATTTTAAGAATTTTGAGGTTTAAATTTAGAATTTAGGATTTGAAAAATATAGAATTATAAAGATATACTTAGATATTTTTATTTTATTTTTTATTTTTTATTTTATTCTAGTTTTGATATGACATATTTCTCTATTTATTTTTGCTTATAATTCTTATAGTAAAGTCAAAATGTCCAAAAAGATTTTTCATTTGTAAGATATAGATAGTTTGATTTTAGGTTTTGGTTAGGAATTTAGGCTTATATATGTGTGCCTAGTTTTTTTTAAAATTTATTTCGAAATTTCGACTTGACTTACCTTCTTATTTTTGGCATGTAGAATTCTGAGGGTTTAAATAACTTGCACTAAAAGTTCTTACTTTAGAAGATATAGTCACTTTGACTTAGGCTTTAAGATTTTAAATTTTATGTCTTTTGCAAGTTTTGAATATACCATTGTGTTCATTTTAGGATTACTAAATCTATCTCTCTCTCTCTCTCTCTCTCTCGATATATATATATATATATATATGTGTGTGTGTGTGTGTGTATAAATATATATACATATATTCAAATCGCTCTAAATAAGAATGAAATTTTAGATATTTAAGATTTAAGAATTTAGGATTTGGAATTTAGGATTACATTGACCTCCCTAAGCTTTTTGACATATTTATTTTGGATTTTTGAAATCACCTACTTTCTTATTTTTGATGCTTTCACTCTTTGCAGTATGATTGAGAACTCAAACATTTATTTCTTTTTTTCTTTTCTTTTTGTCAATAAAGATTAAATTAGACTAGTTGCATTTTACTTACACTTACATAAATCAGCACAAATCACTTAATTTTATAACTATGTACTTCTTTAACATAAAATTTAGTGTAGAGAAATGAATATCAAATATTTTAAAATATATATATATATATATATATATATGCATGATATGTTTATAATATTTCAAAAATATAACTCTTAATTAAAAGATTCTTTGAAAGAAATTAATTTTCAACTGTTCTTTCAAAGAATCTTTTAAACCCTCTTTTATGATATTTTGTTGCAAGATCTCCATGACAAGCCACTGTGGAATCCCCACTATAAAGAAACTCAAAAAACTACATAATGTCAAAAAGAAGGATATCAATACAGGCCTAATCAAATAGAAAGAGGTTGGAATCTCCCTTTCTTTAAGAAAAGAAAAGAAAAGAATCAATAAACAATATGTGGGTAACTTTTGAGCAATACTAGGGATACCATATCTTTATTAAAGCAACTATTAATGCAGACAACATGAAGAACTTGAGCGAGCATATCTTTAACACAGCAACTTCTGATGCGTATAAGTGGGTAATAGATTCTGTCTAATAAAAATTGACTCCCAGTGTACCAAAGATTTTCATCCTGCTAGAAACGCACTAGTTTCTCTACTGCACCGACAACAGTCTATTCGCATGTTTATATCACACGGGCCGCAGCAGTAGATGTCGAAGAAAGTAGCATACATCACAGTTTTTGATCCTTTTCCATCAGCAGAGCATTATAGGTGGCGCCGTACTAATTCAACGTTGCACGTGGAGAAGAGCAGCAGACAAGCCAAGTTAAGAATCGTGAACTCACTGTAATTTATTTACCCTTACAGTGAGGTACGCTGTAATACATCATCTGGTAAAAAATCAGATCAGGAGCGTCGTACTCCAAGATGTATAATCACAACTCAGGGGTGCTAACCAGTTTCAGTGAATTCCCCAAACATGGTGCATGTCAGCCACTGGCAGCAGGAATAGTATTGTTGACAACCAGCGTCGTACGTGTTGAGGTATAGAGTTAGAGAAATGGCATTGACTGAGAAAGTGAATGTGCGGGTTGCTGAAGAGATATAGACTGTCCGAATCCTGGACAATTGAAGCCACATGACCACAAATAAGAAATCATCTGTTGTCCTGTTTGGGTAAATAGAGAGTAGTTGAGGCTTGAAACGATGGGCATACATGATTTCAAGAAGACCTTCATGGCCAATTACTGCGCAAGTAGCACAGAAGAGCGGCTCGAATCGGCACATACAATAAATCGGACTTGAAAGATAGCAGACATCTGGAAATTCATTGAATCAACTTTGGACGCTGGCCCAAATCAGTAAAAATAAAATCAAGAGTAAGCGCATTACATACATCTCAGCATCGAGATAAAATGAGCGGAACCCAACTTGGACTAAGTAAAGACCGCACCAAGTATTTCGAGCAAGCACAGCACCTCAATATCCCTAGATTCAGAAAAATATCCCCGAACCAATACCAAAACTGCCAACTCCGCAATACCAATAAAACTACTTCTTCTTGGCAGCGGCCTTGGTCACCTTGGCGCCGGTGGGTTCCTTCTTCTCTACGGCCTTGATAACACCCACAGCCACCGTCTGCCTCATATCACGCACCGCAAACCGTCCCAATGGTGGGTACTCCGCGAACGTCTCCACCGTCATCGGCTTCGTCGGAATCATCTTCACGAACCCTGCGTCCCCGTTCTTCAAAAACTTCGGCTCCTTCTCCAGCTCCTTACCCGATCGCCTGTCCACCTTCGTCAAGATCTCCGCAAACTTCACCGCAATGTGCGACGTGTGGCAATCCAGCACTGGTGCGTAACCGTTCCCGATCTGTCCCGGGTGGTTCATGATGATAACCTGCGCCGTAAAGTTTGCTGCCTCCTTTGCAGGGTCATTCTTCGAGTCTGAGGCCACGTACCCTCTCTTCAGGTCCTTCACCGCCACATTCTTCACGTTGAACCCAACGTTGTCACCCGGGTGTGCCTCGGGCATCGACTCGTGGTGCATCTCCACAGACTTCACCTCAGTCGTCAGTCCCGTCGGTGCGAAGCACACCAACATGCCCGGCCTGATGATTCCCGTCTCCACCCGTCCCACTGGCACAGTTCCAATGCCCCCAATCTTGTACACGTCCTGAAGCGGCAGCCTCAGAGGCTTGTCAGATGGCCTCTTCGGCTCCGACACGTTGTCCAACGCCTCCAACAGAGTCGGACCCTTGTACCAGTCCAGGTTCGTCGACCTCTCGATCATGTTGTCACCCTCGAACCCTGAGATCGGCACGAACGGAATCTTGTCCGGGTTGTACCCCACCTTCTTCAGGTACGCCGACACCTCCTTGCTGATCTCCTCAAATCGGGCCTTGCTGTACTTCGGGGTCGTCGCGTCCATCTGCCACCCTCCACATCACCAACATCAGCCCACCTCACTGCTCCCCAAAAATGCACGCAAAAAACCCTACCCCTTACCCCACTCGTCTGCCCCCGACATTACCCACGCCATGTCCATAACGCAACCCAATGCCACCACCGCGCCCCGCTCCCATACCATGTCCCTACCCCCCAACCTCAACCAAAATGCCCCCGAACCCACCTTGTTGCAGCAGCAAATCATCTGCTTCACTCCCAAAGTGAACGCCAGCAGTGCGTGCTCACGCGTCTGTCCATCCTTCGAGATACCGGCCTCGAACCCTCCCGTCGTCGAGTCGATGATCAACACAGCACAGTCCGCCTGCGACGTTCCCGTGATCATGTTCTTGATGAAATCGCGATGTCCGGGCGCGTCGATCACAGTGCAGTAGTACTTCACGGTCTCGAACTTCCACAACGCGATATCGATCGTGATACCACGCTCGCGCTCTGCCTTCAGCTTGTCCAGCACCCACGCGTACTTGAACGAACGCTTGTTCATCTCCGCCGCCTCCTTCTCAAAACGCTCGATCACACGCTTGTCGATACCTCCCAACTTGTAGATAAGGTGCCCAGTGGTCGTCGACTTGCCGGAGTCGACATGGCCGATGACCACGATGTTGATGTGGACCTTCTCCTTACCCATCTTGAACTATCTGCTTCACATAAATGGTACCAAACTTAGATAGGCCACAGCGGATCGTGAAGAGCTACAAAACACAAGTGGAAACAACATGTCACAGACTCTATCCACAAAAAAATTACATGAATAGAGCCATTCAAGTCGGCCTCTCAGATATTAGCTAATACACCATCCTGAGGACGTGACATACACCCTCCGGAGATGAAACACCGAAGGTCAGCAGCTCCTGCACTGCTGAAAGTAGCAACACAGGATATGAACCGTGTATCGTGTTTCCAAATAGTAGAAGTGACCATGTATTCGAGCATAGCCGCAAACTCATTGCATGTAGCCAGTGCAATAACTCCATAGAACGAGCAAGAGGGCAGGGGAAGGGACAATACCTGAAGAAGCGGAGGTTTCTATCTGTAACAGTGAAGTGCGCAACAACGACCAATCTCTCCTGCCGTCCTGCCTGGGAGAGAGTAGGGAAGTGGGAGGGGTGGGAGAGCATTCTTGAAGGCCAGGAGAAAGCGCAAACTTTGCATGTTCGGAATGCGGTGGGTCCGTCGGATGGGAGATCGGACGGTGTGGATGGTGCGGCAAGGAGCTACGTCTGACGTGGCCGCATGGTTGAAGGCGTGGTTTGTAGGGCAAGCGGCGGCTTGCGGTGGTCTGGTCTGGATCTCCGAACCACCACCCACTCTCCCAGGACGGTGGGAACGGTGACCTAATCGCGGTGCTGTAGACGGCGCCATGACGGCGTCGCTTTTTCTTGGGTTCTACAGCCTGAGGCTGTCATGGTGCACTTCTTCCTTATCTTTCCCCCTTTCGCTTTCTTCTCTTTCCTTATTCTTGGTTTTACCTTTTACGTTTACTTTTACTTGTTTTTACTTGTTTTTACTTGTTCTGCTTCTTTTCATTTCTTTCTTTTTCTTGTATTTCTTTCTTTTTCTTGTATTTCTTTCCTTCTCTTCTCTTCTTTATCTTTATCAATTAGCTTCCTTTTCGGATTGTTTTCTTTCCTCTTTCTTTCGTAGCTTTTTCTTTTCTTGTTTCTCTTTTTCTTTCTCTTTTTCTTTTCTAGGTTTTTGTTCCTCTTTTTGTGGAAAATCTTTGGAATGCAGTAGTGTTGACTTAGCTGAAGTAGGTGGTTGTGGCTGGAAGCAATTCTTATCATAGTTTTTGAAATTACAGGAAAAACTAGAAGCACATTGTTGGACAATTATATAGTTGTGAGAATGATCACTTATTTAGAATTGTGCTTTGACAGAGTATTTCTATAGTAAAATACTTTGAAAATATGGCATTTTCACTAATGAATACATATATATATATATATATATATATAAATTAAAGTTGAAACATAAGATACATCTTAAGTTTTTAGCAGCCATGGTGCTTCTTATGTTCTATATTTTTATTTTGCATATGACGTTCTTTTCACATGGATTTCTATTCATAGATAACATGGGACTTTATATGTTGTTCAAGAATTTTAAAGAACAAATTGAAATATATTGCAAACATGACATGGTATTTTAATTGCCGTCCAAAATTGCAAAAGTTTTTGTAGCACGTAGAATATTCTGGGAATTTTTTAAGATGTCGGTTACAAAGTAAATACTTGAACTGTAGTATTTCATGATGAATCAAAATGAATGCTTGTGCATTGGGTTTGGATCGTTAGCTTGTTAAGCTCACCGCTAAATGCATCACATTATCACTATTTTAATCCTTTGATTGACTCAGTATGCAAATTTTATGTTATATATATATATATATATATATAAGTATAAGATGAATAGCACATTATTATTTTATTTTTATTATAAAGACTTTAATTTTTATTATAAATACTCAAAATACCATGAACAAACACGTTCATGTTCTTAAACAAACATTTTGATTATTCCAACACATATATGATGCAAATAATGGAGTACCTCTTTAATAATTGTCAGACTGGCTTGTTTTCATAGTCATATTTAGATTCATGCTCTTGATTAGGTATGATTAATATTTTTAATGTTAAAATCAAAATTAATAATAAAAAAAACAAAAACAAAAACAAAATTAAAACTTATACATCCTAGTGATGCAACAAAATTTATATAGATAAGATAGAAAAAACTCACATGGTGGGGCCGTGGGACCTTAAGGTTAAGAGACAATAGAAAGTAGATGTTATTATTAATTGTTTTACCATGCTTACAGAGATTGCAAATGTTGTCATTTGCTCTAAAGTACCTTATTATTTTTGGATGCAATTTAATAAAAATTTGGACCAACCTATAATAAACCTTTAATATATACCATCTTGCTCTCTGAGTATTTTATTTCTAAATCCATCCAAAATGAAGTAGTCGAAAGAATGTTTTGAAGCCCAAGGCAAGGAAATCCACTCCTCATGCTCATCGAATTGCTTATTTGGAATGAATTCGCAGGTGTTTGACTTGTTTGTTTTGTGTTCTACTTGTGGGAACGTGGAGTTTAAATGGTGGGAAATTGGGAGTTCTACTGCAGGAACGTTGATTGGAGAAAGTAAAGGAAGTTTTGGGTACAAGACAGGTCTAATAGAAGAATTACCCTTTTCAATACAGAATCCGAATGTGTCCAACAACTTTGTTCCAGCCTTTGGGAGGCAAATATGGGGCTCATTTACAAGTTTGTTCAATAGCCACATTGCCTAAACAAATTCAATCGAGGTGTTGCAAAACGTCCAAAAATAAGCTTAGGAAAAAGAAAAATACACTCAAAATTCTTTGAAGGGATTCCCATCGATGTATAAACAATTTTTTTGTTGATCCTTTAAAACCACAGAAGTTGAGACTCATGCTTCCTTCTCACGAGTGCATTTTCTTTTTATTTTCCTAGTTTTCTGGTTGTAAAATTACTGTTAAATTTTATCATATAAATGTTTCGTATCAAATGGGTTTGAATGCATTGGGGTCTTCCCTTTGAGTCCTCAACATTCAAGGCACAAGTGCAGCGTTCCCGAAATTCAACTGCGCCTCCTCGGGGTCTCCGCCGTTGGATGTCGAGAGCAGCAATGGGCTGGAGGCGCAAGGGGGCGGGGGAATGCAGCCGAAGAAGAATCTCGATCGACGGATGCATCCATGTTCGACGACGAGGAGGAGGAGGAGGAGAGTGTCTGCCATTTCATGAATCCGTCTCATCGCTTTGGTTTGGGCTGCGTTTCGATGTAACCGCCCGAACGGGGACTACGCAATGCAGGTAGTTAAGCGTGTCAGGCAGCTGCAGGAGTCGAAGAAGCCTCGAATCCAACCCCATCATCGCTTCTTTGAATCATCGGTGTCAATGCCCTCCTCCGCCCTCACCTTCCAGCTTCACAAGACCTCTGCATCTGCATCCTCCCACTTGGGTTGCGTAGCTGCTGCACAGACCATCTTCTGAAGTGGGTGTTTTCCTAAAAAATTTACGGACTTGGCTTCCAGCACAGTTTCGGGCTTCTGACAGATTATTCTGGTCAGAAGATTAGGTTTTTCAAGTAAGTCATGACCTTCTCGTTTGTCCCAGAGCTGGTGACTGTAATAGCTTGCTGCGATCTGATTGTGATGCTGCTGCTGCTGAGTGCAGGCTTGCTACTGTAGATAACTCGACAAAGTTAAACTTCATGTTTGTGATGAAGTGACGTGGAGTTCCTCTGATAATTACTTGAGGGCGTTTGCGACCGTAATTCCTGCATTGATGCAAAGCTTGCAACAGGCAGAAAGGATGCCGGGGGTAACATATTGTGCAAAGAAATAGTAGCATTCTGTCATCGATTGGATTCCCGAACCTCTCATTGTAAGTGATATCGTCAGATTTGGTGTCGTCTTATTTTTTCTGAATAGAATAAAAATCAGTGATTCTTAGTTTCATATGCTTGTGGGTACAAATTCTCCTTCAGGGTTTGCTTGTAACTTGAGAGGGTCTAATTCCATCCCTCAAGAGACAAACTATTTTTTAAAGATAATGCATTCAATCACAGTCTTCGGATACCAATTACATTAAGGTGAGTTATTCAGATCGTATCGAGGAAGCAAGTTTGTTTGAGGGCATCACAAGTGAAGATGATATGGGAGATGAAAGGTGCAACTTCTATGCTTGCAGTTTTGCCCACCCTACTGTTGGGTGCTTCTCAGCATCAAGTCTGCCATAGAGCAGTGGTCCTCCCGAGAAGCGAGTTTTTCTTCGATGCAGAATTGTTCAGGTCCTGGTGTTACAGACGTACACAGCGTCGTAGTAGATCAGACTCTAAAAATGACAGGAAAGAGCAAAAACGCAAAGACTGAATGCGTCTATGAAGAAATAGGGAAATCACTTGACAATGATTGCGAATTTTTGCCGCATTACGAGGTGCACACAAATAAGAAGAAACAGAATGGTCGCCCACAGGAGTCTCCCCCTTCCGTGTTGCCACCCTCTGGCAGTCACCCATTTTGGCCCAGCTCTGGTGAAGGCTCCTCCATGTCCAGTGTAGACAATGTACGTCTATCCAAACCTAATTGCAATCCACTGAATGTTCTAATCTTCCAGTTTGTCAGTAAGAACATGTTTTTGGGTGACTTGAATACTACTGGAGTTGGACAATAACTGAGGGATTGGTTGCGTGTCCCCGCAGTACGATCATCCAGCCTCTGTCAACCTCCATCAAAGATTTTCAGAATTTCAAGTAGCGTTGCGCGCCTCAGAAAGGTCTTTATGTCAATTCTTGAATTGTTTCATCCATCTTTCTACCTTGACCAATTGCTAGCACGATTAGCAGATTTCGAGTGAGCACTAAACACAACATTCGTTATTTTGAAACTTTTTAGGGGTTTTGGCTCTCGCAATTCGATTGAATATTTTGAATGCTTGGAGCTTAGATTCTGGGATCACAATTTTGAGACTGTAAAAGACTCAAAAGAAGTACCACAGGCTTCCTTGATTTGTAGTTTGCTGCAGCAACAAGATTCAAATTATTCTCGGCATGTTGTTAGAAGGTGATGTGTCTTGTCATTGATTATTTCAGGGCAAGAGAGGAAGGGCAAAGGGAGACCGATTCATTGCGAGTTTATGTGGGCAGTGTAGAAGCTGCTGCATCCGGCCTCCTTTCGCGTGTTCAGGAACTTGAGCATTTGCTGGCTTTGTGTTGAGTACTCCCTGTACTGTTCTTTGCATCTTGAGTTTTTCGGGTGCAAGTAATGCTGTCGTTCTGCGAAAGCCTCTCTGAATGGCATGGGCATGTGGTAAGCATATGGTCGCTGGATGGAATTGTAACGTTCACTATGTCGTGGTTTGGTTGTGAAAGTACAGCTTCAGTTGTTAAGCAAGGTCTCGACCTTGATCAACTAAGGGGTAAGGTGGCCACAGCTGCGACTCATGAGGTTCGAAAGCACGCAGCTGCCGCTGCTGAAGCTGTTGCAGCAGCCCGTGAAGCAACCATGGAGCTTGACAAGGTAAGAAATTCAGTGTAGGTTTAAGGACCGTGCTACGTCCTTCTAAGCATGATGCACCACACATGATGTGTCCGAAATTCCAATTTGACAATTTGATTGATGTAATTACTCTCGAATGTATTTTCAGGTGCGACGTGAGACACACGCCCTCACGAAGGCGCAACAGCAAGAGATTGAGAGGATAAATGTGGAGGCCACTGAAGCCCGCATACTTCACGAGGTACGTATTGGACATAGAGTTGAGGGATGGCAAACTGAACAAAATACCAACCCTGGTCTACACTTCTACTTTTCATAGATAGAAAACAAAGAACTGATCTTATACTTTTGAGCTGAATTCTTTTGCCAAATACGTACTGATGACTGCAAAATAATCTTAGGAGCATTTTATTGTAATGTGATTATTTCTATTTTAATTGGAATTAGGGTAACTTTTTGAATACATCGATTCTGAAAATAAGTCGTCTTCAGATATACTTTAAAAAATTATATTTCTGTGATTTGAACAATCTAATACAACATTCCAAATACAAATGTTGCAAAAGTATGTTTGAAGAAAATGTATCCAAAAATTACATTTATTGAGTCCCATTTTTTAATTATATATCAAAATTAACTAGTTATTTGACTTTTAATTCATAATGTTATCATACGGGACAACATGTATTTGTTAAATCTAAATATGAAAACATTTTCCAAACATGCATCATTAAAATAATCCTTAAGAAAAAAAAGCCGGCAGGTAGTTGCGAAAGTAGTGAATTATTTTTTTATCACTTGATTTTTATTTCAAGCTTAAAGAAAACCAATTACGACCATAAACACCAAATATGCATAATTTCCTGGTGGTACTCAGTCAAATAACTAGTTTCATTTTAGGTATTAATTTCATGTTATGCAACTTTGTCGATGGAGGAACATCCCAAGTTGCATGTTTATTTAGATACTTGCTAACGATCTGATTGTTGATATACAAGCAGGCAAGGGCATTGCAGAACCAGGATTTACTGGATCAGAATGGGAAGCTGGTACATTCCCTAATAATTGCTTGTTGCTAAAACAGTACACACGCCCTACACAACCGAAACTCCTCAATTCTTAGCATTGAAACAAAACTTCGGCATGCCTGATCAGATCATATGCACTAGCGGATGTGTGTAACCTGTGGATTATAAGTCATATATTGCAAAGTTTATTGGAGAACCAGACGCACAAGGGCCCAATTTGGTAATTTGTTGCAGGAAAGGCGATGGGAGGACATGAATGCCAGGCTTGAGGAGCTGCAAGCAACCCATAAGGCTGAGCATTCAGCTTTGCAGAAGAAGTACGAAACGCTCAAGGTCAACATTTAGATTCTTCTGTTCCACTGACGTTGAAGGTTATTTAATATCATATTTTTGAGTATAGAATTATTATAAATACATTTTCCAGCTTGTCCCACAGGATTACGAGTGTGATAGTTGGATGGGAGGCAGTTTGTCACTGCTATGATGACTGACCCTGGAGAATATCTTTGCAGTCTACAGCTTGTGAGTACCGCACACACAACTCGGAGCTGAAGAAGGCCCTGGAGAAGAGACGAATAACTGCTCATTCCTTACAGAAGAATTACGATGATCTGCGAACCGATCACAAGGAATTGATTCTCCAAAATGAGATCTTAGAGCAACAGGTTGTCCAATAGTTCACATTTTGAAAACCCTTTTTTTGTGTTGAAGTTTACTTGTGTTCGTGCTAGACCTGATCTCTTAGACCTAACAATGGCCGTAACACCTGAATCAACGTCACAATTAATTCTGTCCATGAACTAAGGGTTTCGTTTGCTGCCTACGTTTCACAGGTGAAGAACCTGCAGGGTCAAGAAATGTCATCGACCATTGCACACTATGATCATGAACTGCGCAAGGTTTGGTATCCATTTCTGTGTCAATTTTTCTCAAGCTCCGTGAGACTTTTAACTTGCATCGTACTTCTTGCTTTGGAGACAGAGAAAAATCTTTGTTACATAGCTAAACTTCAGAAGCAGAGTCAGTTGAAAGAAACGCTGCTAAAATCCTCACGTAAGGTTCAACTATGCGCAGGTTCGAGCCTCTCTTGGAGGGGAGAAGGCTCAGCTTCTGGTGGAATTGGTACAATTACATGATAAGAAAGTCTACTTTTAATTTAAGAAAATCGGCTCCTATATGGCCACGTCCAAGAGCTGAAAATACGTGATCTTACTAAAACCCATTTTCTGCGGTCATGGGATTTCTATTACATGATGAACTGTCAAGAGATAGTTTGGTATCAACTTCGACAATCTGCAACCCTGCTTAAATGTTTCATCCGTCGCAGCGCTATGTCGCATTGGGATTTACGTTAGCTCAATAGTGGCAATATCTTGACTGAGGAATTATTCCATATTTTCTATTTCGAATAAGAGATAATAAATTATCCTTCCCATACCTGCAACAGGCTTCATTGCGGCGTAGCAACCACAATTTGCGGGCTGAAGTGGAGGATTGGCAGGATAAATTCAGGACATTAAGTCATCATTACGCAGGTTTAGAAGATCTTGTCTGTCATACAGAGAATTCCTCCAACCGACGCTCCTTGAAGCCATGTCACAACATCCAGCCTACACGTCCTCAATCCCACTCGTCAAGGGGCTCGTCAAGGAACTCCGTTGTTAAAGGAGGATGCGAATTGCCAAATAACCGAGAGGTATGACTTGAAATAGGCCTTCGACACATGCAAGGTGATCATATATAAAAATAATCTATGAAACTGCCTCTCAAAACTGAGTAATGTAGGGTTTCTTTCTTTATTGTGTCTAAACAGATACCTGTTGATGAGGGTCGTCTTGGTAGCGGCGTTTCCTCAACTGCATCTGTAGCTGGTCCTTCGTCCAAGAGCTCAGGTACATCACCTGCAAGAGAAAATAAAGCAGGAGAGACATGCTCACGAGGCTCCATCGGGACGGTTGAAATGAATATGACCAATTCCAAGCAATCAATGTATACTTCGAATGGGACCTCTGGAGAAGATGGTGTATCTGTACATACTAGCTACGGGGCCTCCCCTAAGTCGGAAAAGGTACCTCAGGCCATGCTCATATAACATATTGCATTACGTAGCAGCATTACGCTAATTTAAAACGCTTCCGGCTCTCTCGTTGGGCTTTGACCAAAGGTATTGGACGCAAAGTCTTACATAGTCCATCCAAGAGACACGACTTGGAATCCGAACTTTAACAGTCTGAAATGGTATATTGGGGCGAAACCAAGCAGATTTGTTCAACCGGTGGGAACTGGGTGAAAAGAAACACATGATGGCTGCCTGCATTACAGCAACCTTATAACTGCAGCTTGAAAAATCTGCTAGGCACAGAATCTGCATCAAACGACATGCAATCTCAATTCACAATAACGTTGCAACTGCTAGAGTCAGAAGATCTCATATTCAGACGAATCTTACATCGCACAGCAGCATTATCAGCTTACATAGAACTGTAATGAGGCGTCTACGAGACTGAGTTGCCATATTTTTTTCAGTTCTTGTCGGTTCTTGTTGTCTGAGTTACTCGGTAACTATGTAAACAGCATCCGTGGCAAAAAAGTGCCCCCATAATCTTATGAACTAATTGGTGTTTGTGACATGGTTTCCCATTCTGCATGTGCCTAATATATACATGCTCATACATATCTGCACCTCTTGATATAATAAGCAACATACTATGTGGTCAATGTACTCCATGAGCAGTATCCTGCCGGATCGAGGAGCCCACCATCTGAGTTGCCAAGTTTTTCAATTGATTTCAACCATCAAGATATGATTTTAATTGGTTCTAAACTTACGAGGTTTATGAACATGGTATACTATATATGTAATGTAAATACGCTTTTGCAGTTCAAAAATGCACGATTATCTAAAAGCCCTGACACTTCGGAAAGTGAAGTAGCTGTGAGCTCACCACCAAAAGAAGAAAACTCGTTTGGTGCTACCAGAAACGCAAATTTGAGGAAGGTACACTCTTATTTTCTCCCAATAAACAGCACACATGTAGAATTGAAATTAATACGTTTGCTTCGAGGAGCTGTGTCACACCATACTCTTATTAACCAGATAGTATTTGCTGAAATAATTAGAAATGATGAAGACTTTGACAACTGTCCCGAAAAGTAGATCAGCACAAATTGTCTGGAAGACCTCTCATTCTTAGAAACTGCCGTAGTTGCACTAGTTTCTTCACCACAGTTAAGTCCAATGTTCCGTCGAGCAGTCACAACTTCGATCTCAGAAGTGCCAGGAATAAACTGAGTACCATCAAGAGTTCTAGAATCCTATTTCATTGGGTACTTACAAACGCAAAGTTTCATGTGAGAATGGGGTGGGAGGAAATGGCGTCTCAATGCCGGATTCATGTCAGTGAAGAATTTCGTGCGGGGAGTGGAGGGGAGCAGGGCACTACAGCTTTGCGACCGACAATTAATGAACCCGTTGGAGTTTTCGGCCCAGTCATGATGTTCCTCGCCTGCTCACTCGCCCTCAGGGTCAGCCAACTTCCCTTTCCCAACTCTCTGATCTTAGTGGTCATCCTAAATAACTAAGGCATTGTGATTGAGAATGCTAAATCTGTAGCCGCAGTAAAAATGATTTTGTGTGTTTGGTTCTCAGACTCCTCCGAAAATGTATTGAGGGACATGCTGATGGAGCATAAAACATGAAAATCATGACACTCCAAGGATGAGAGGCAAGGAAGTCTTCTTCCCCTAAAATACAAAAGAATGTTTTGAGCTGCTTTGAGGTGATGTACAGTTGTGTGGGTTGTCATGGTTCTCTTTGAAACAACCATGCACAGCAAGCTGGGATCTCCGAGGTTCATTCGATGACCAAAATCATCTCGCAGTACGATTAGGTGTGTTTAGAAAGCTACAGAGGTAAGCATCATGGCTTCATAATACAAAAACCTGTGTTATTCTTCGGGAGAGAAATGAGGATTCAGTATTGAAAAGAACCTGAGAAAATGCTATGTTGATCAACAGACTAAGTAGTTTGGCCCAGCTGCAACTGAATTTCAGCATTGTCACAAAAGAAAATTAGCTAGCCGATATCAATGACCACCTCATAGAAGAGGTTAAATGGTAAAATTTATTAGGTTCTGCACCTCGATGTTAGGCCTCCCAGACTTCCCTCCTCCCGTAGCTTTCGAGCATAAGGTAGCACATTAAACCTTTCTCTTTTTCACATTCTTGCAATCAGAAAATATAAATGTAAGTAAATAGTCCGAATACAACACTGAAAAAGTCACCAGCAGGCCCGTGAAGGAATATGTAACTTGCTGCTATCAGCAGCTCAATCTTCAATACTAGTCGCTTCTTCTGTATTTTGAAAACTGCCTCTGACTCTGCTTCAACTTCAACATGAACACACCTGCCTTCATGTTGTCTCCTAACTACCTCCGCATTCAAAGAAGCCACCAAGCTAAATATCTCTATAAACTTGAAAGTGCTCACAGGCGTCAGGATATGATCCTATCGACCTTAGACAATGCTCTGTCGGATGACTTGGTAAATTTCTTTAATTGTTTCAAACCAATAATATCACCATCCCCGAGTTTTTGTAGACAATAGCAGCACATGGTTACGAATTCAAAAAAGACACAAGAAACAGCTGTTTTACTCGTGCAATTGATGCTACGAAGCTGGTGTGCCTCGCACTATAAATCCACACATTACATTCCGCTATTTGGTAAGGGCTAAATCTATCCCGACCAACTACTGTACACACATTGCTGCTCCAAATCTCCAGAGACAAGCTTCAGGTTGAACCAAGTCGAATTTCACTTCACCAAATCACAAACATTACCTTGAATGCGACTACTCATCCACCGTAGGATTTACTCGAAAGATGAAAGAACAGTCAGCTTACATCCATGACAGCATTGCCGATCTGAGCAATTTACATGCAGCATTTCAACAAAAAGCATCGAAACCCTAATCCACGAAATGAAAAGCTCTCCAAACCAAGCAGTCGATGAACGAACAGAGACATCCACCCGTAACCAACCATAAATCGTTTGCTTTACATCTAATGAATGAAAAATGTCGTTCTGTTGAAATCATGAGGCGTTTCTCATCCATCTAATCTCGGACGGCATAGTCATTGTATACAGGCTGGCCTTTTGAGCACTGAGACAGGAACTCGAGCGATGGCGATAGAGCTCGCGTCATGATTCTGCACTGATTCGACGTGAATGGTTCGCGTTATGATTTGGTGCTGCTGTTGCAGCATACCAAGTGGCTTAGCCAGCTCGCCGTGGTCCTTCTTGTAGTTTGTTAATAGTGGATAATGGTTGAGTACGTGATCCGTTTTTCAGTTCACGATTGTGGCAGCTCATTAGCAATGGAGCAAGCTTGCTCGTGTTCTACTCTAGGGTTTGTTGCAGGGTTTTAAGGTGAATCGAAGCAGGGGAGATGGCAGGTTTGGAGATCGAGAGGATTGTGGATGCATTGTGGTTGCGGTGAAGTTGAGGGGGAAGGGGGGGGGGTATCACATCACTCCTAGATGGGATTGCGGGAGAATTTTAATCAAGAGGAACGAGGCCTCTGTATGTGGCATCACGAGTTCACAATGCTTGGAGGTCACGATGTTCCTGGTGCAGTCTCGATGAATCTTTCGAGTAATGTGATAGTTTAAAGTGGAGGGAAGGATGAGAATGTGGAATTGAAGGAAACTTGCAAGGGATCGAGGATTTGGACAGTAGGGTTGAGTAATTCAAGCAATGGAGTATTACGTATATGTAGACGAGGAGGTCCATGGACTTATCGATGGTGCCATGGAAGCTCGGTTTGAGAATTTGGAACTAATCGGCAAAGGATCTTTTGGCGATGTTTTCAGAGGGTAAGTTGCAGATGGTTCGATCAACTCAACTACTGATCTTTTAACTTAATTTAGTTTTGCCTTACATTTTATGCACTCTCACGACTGTAGACTTACTGGAGGTTACAGTTTTGCATTGAGTTTATTTGTTGATCAGCATTTCCCAAAACTGGCGCGGAGAGACTGACATGGCTCGGCTCCAATTTTCTAACAAATTTTTTGTCTTATTTTTGCAATTGAGTTCGACCATTGGATCTGATGTAGCGTATATTCTCTGTCCAGCTTTGAAAGCCAAGATGTCCTTCTTTTCTTTCAAATTCTCTTTTTTCGATCTTTGTTTAGAAATGGGATATAGCTTTTCATCAAAAACTCTGATGCCCTTGGTTATAGTTACTCCTTCACTCAATCGGACCAATAATTGACACGTAAAGATCCTTGAGTCTTCTCTAGTTGCACTACCGACCACAAACTAAGCTGTCTTTCGCGTCACATTATCGATCACGCCATGCTGTGTATTATTCCATTTCCATGCCAGGCGAGCTTCTGGAGGGCTGCAAGTGGGTAGTGAAGACAATATGAAGCTTAGGTTGATTAAATTCATAGAAAATATGGAATTTTGAGTTTTCGATCACTCTAGACTACGTTCTGATAGTTGTTCATGCTGCTTGAATTGTACTTGAGCAGATTTGATAAGGAGTTGAACAAAGAGGTGGCAATCAAAGTCATCGACCTGGAGGAAGCGTAAGTGACACATTTCATCCAAAGTTAACTTTGATTGTCTTTGCCTCCTTGAGACGTAACCGGAGTCAGTTCGTAAATTTACGAGGTACTTCTGTGAAAGTTTACACGGGTTACTAGATGTCTGTAAAACCCTGAAGAGTTGCAGGAAAGGTGTATGTAAGATCACTGAGGCTGACTTTCTCGATGTGGTGCGCAATTTTCCTTGTTATCAGAGAGGATGAAGTTGAGGACATTCAGAAGGTAGGTTTGTTTGGTTTTTCTTTATTAATGTAAATAATTTTAATATTAAATTTCTTATTCTAGCTCCAGTCTAAATTTGGTACTGCCCTGATGGATAGATGTCTTCAAGATGTTTGTTCCTCATTAGATCTTAAGTGCTCTATGGTTACAAGGACTTTACGGAGACAGCTGATTGGTTCTTTATCTTTGTTTCTCAGGAGATTTCTGTACTAGGTCAGTGTCGATCACCTCATATCACAGAGTATTATGGGTCGTACTTACACACGACAAAATTATGGATTGTCATGGAGTACATGGCTGGTGGCTCTGTATCAGACTTGGTAAATCTAACAGCACACTTTGACTTTGTTTTCCAGTTGGGGTATGAAACTGTTTTTGTGCTTTTGCGTTATTGAATCAGTTGATAATTTACCTCTGACAACAACTCACTGAAACGAATTTTTAATTAAGTTTTGGGGCATCAAATTGACTGGACTAGTTGTGTGGAGTAGCTGTGATGTAGGTTGCTTCACGTAAGTTTCACAAAGACTTTGATTTTTGTGTTGACGCAGCTTGAGACTGGACCACCACTTGATGAAGTTTCTATAGCGTCCATCTTACGAGAGCTGTTGCTGTCACTGGACTACCTACATTCAGAAGGAAAAATACATCGTGATATTAAAGGTGCAGGGGTGTCTTTTGCGTCAAGTTTTACCTACTTTTTGTTCTGAGCCAGTGTACGTAGTTCATCATGCAAGTAATGGCAGATTTTATGCTAGACTTAATTCATTTAGCATTTTATTTTTGGATGACGTTTTAGGTCATAGCTTATCAGGAGCATGAGGTTTTGAGCATTCGTTGGAGTATGTTGCATCTTCGCCTGCTGGTAGTTTCAAGGCTTACAAATCTCCATTTATAGTTATCGATAATGTATCCATGGTATTGTTTGTTGCAGCGGCTAATATACTGCTCACTGCAAATGGAGATGTTAAGGTAAGTTTACCTCGCCACTTAGACTGTAAATTTCAGAATGATACTACAACTATAAGATCAGATCAAAATGTCTTAGCTGACTATTTTTCTTATTGAAGCTTACAGTGTAGATTTGTTACGAATGTTTAATCGCTCTGTGGCTAACGGTTACAATGTACTGTGGTATATCTTTGCAGTGTATATTGGTATCCTAAAAAATACAGCTAGTCTGTTGGTTTTATAATTCGTGTTTTTGTGATACGTGATGAAATAAATATCGGCTCTGATGGGAAGTGGTGCAGGTTGCAGATTTTGGAGTTTCTGCTCAGCTGACTCGTACAATGTCCAAACGCAAGGTCAGTTGACTTCTCAACTGTATGTGGCTTTTTTTGAAAGAGTAGCCTTATCCAGCATATTGGAACCGAGTCTGTATGCGGATGAACCATGTGAGCGGTTTGTTACGTGGTCTTAAAATTGGTGATTTTGTCTAAGAATGAACCGATTTAATTGGAAGTCTGACATGTCGCTGCAGACATTTGTTGGAACTCCATTCTGGATGGCGCCAGAGGTCATACAGAACTCTGGAGATGGCTACAATGAGAAGGTAATCGGAAACTACTCGGAAATCGTAGCTAATGTATATTTCTTATTAAATGGTGTACGCCATTTTTTTGTTGGCTCAGAGCTCTGTGGAGTGCCCTAGTTGATGCTACTTTTTGCTCATTCGTGTTGAAGGGGGTTATGCTTGTGATGGAAAGATCATTCTCATTCATTCAATAGCTGAGAGCAGGTGATTTTCATTGCAGGCAGATATATGGTCATTGGGGATCACCGCTATTGAGATGGCAAAAGGGGAGCCACCTTACGCAGATCTGCATCCTATGCGTGTTCTTTTTCTTATTCCTAAGAACAACCCGCCGCAGGTGAGAGTCTTGTGGCGCTGCTAATTACAGGATAAAATGCTGTGGAGGGATGGGAATTAATCTCATATTTTCGATAAATTATGTTTGATGATTCATCCAGTCTGCTTAGACTTTAGAGTCTATTAGCTGCCAGTACTACCAAATTTGGTTTAAGGATTTGCACTCCATTGTCCACTTACTCGTCTACTCTAAATTTATGTAGTCTATTGGTGATTAACATAAAAATGTAATTTTACTTGTTGCAGCTGGATGATCATTATTCTCGACCCTTCAAGGAGTTCGTATCTTTCTGCCTTAAGAAAAACCCTTCTGAGGTATGGAAAACTGGAGGACATCAGATTCCAAATATTTTGCTTTTGGGGGGGAAGATGATGATGTAGACAATAAAATGCAGAGTTGTGCACAGTGTTGAGAAGTTATTTTATTATTTGACTTGGCAGTATATACGGTTAAGTCGCATATCATTGAAATAAAGAATGAGGAAGGAATCATCTTGTCCCAAAGCAAGTTGTATTTCCTACGATAATATTGATGTCGACAGCAGTTTATGACGTTTCACGAATGCGATCTTAAGTTGCAAGGTTGTGAGTTATCCTCTTGTCGAAGTCGATTTTCTTTTATTAGATATCGTGGACTTAATACCCAAGTGCATTCCACAGAGGCCAAGTGCGAAGGAGCTTCTCAGACACCGATTCGTCAAGAATGCCCGAAAGAGCTCCAGACTTGTTGACAGGATAAGGTTAGGGATAATGCATAGCAGTTTGTTGTCTCTGTCATCACGTGCTCGCTTTTTGATATCATGTCGCATTCTTCTTTCTTGTAAATCAATCCATCTCCCTCATCCATTTTGAGAAATGCAATTGTCTATCCAGAGAACGACCAAAATCACATGTTAGCAAGGCCAAGGATACACCCAGACCATCCGAAGCCTTTAAGAATGAGTCTGACAGTAAGGGAGTGAGGATGAGGAGCGACAATGGTGTCTATCCTCCCTTGAGGTTAGTTTGTTAAGTATTTAATTTTTTAATGTGCTCAATTTCCAAGTGGTGTTGATAAAAACCTGCTGTGCGTAAATTTATGACTTGTGGACTTGTGAACCTGTTTCCTTTGAATACGTCCTCATTCTGTGATGCCTCGTAATATTATGTATCAGCTCTCGACGTAGGGATGCAAGTTGGGACTTTGGGACTGGCAGTATACATACTACTGGTACTCTCCGAAGCAGCTCAAAGACGTTTGGGCAAATAGATCAAGACAGGCCTCGAGGGACTGATAATTCCTTACATCAAGGAAGCGACGTATTGCCCACTCTTTTGAGCAAGGCAGAACTTGATTATCAAATTGATGCAGGACTGAGGGATGCCAGTGTGGATATAAATGCGCTTCGTAGAAATAGTTTCGGCACGCAAAAAAGATTAGATGCAGAACCGTACTTTTCGAGAGATCCTGTAAGTTTTAATTCGGGGAGCGTCCAAATGCCTTTCGTTGGGATTTGTAAAAAATTGAATTACTTTATTTTGCTGACTTCGTTTCGCCGCTAATTTTTGAGTTTAGATCGTAAATAATTTGGCTCACAGCTTGGAGTGTCAACTTTCATCACTGTATTATGAGGTCCACTACTCGGTCTTGCATGTGAGGGATACGATCTAAATAGCTAACGTCTTGGGAAACGCAACTGAAAGTGGTATGGCCGTGCTGCTTTTAACGAATTTAGGTGAAACCAGGAGCTGATTCACTAACCCAAAGTAACTTATTTTTTTGCAGGGGCCCCATGCAAGTGGTGATAGCAGTATGGAGGGAAGATCTCAAGCACGACCATTTCTAGGGTCACTGTCAGCTACTACGGTAAATTCTTCTTTCTCGATTACTTGTGAGTGTACTCCTTGACCTGACACTCTTATACCCTTCGTACTTTTTGCCATTCCATAACGTGACTTCCTTGTACGCGTAGGCACGCGTCCCGAGCTTGTTTGTGTTGTCCTTTCTCAGTCTGGGATCAGGAACTTATGTCTTCACCCGCAGGTTAACACCACTGGAGGATCAAGAAATGAAGAAGCTTCGGAAGGTTTTTCAAGTGGGACTATAGTGCGAAGCAGTACACCAGACGAGGGAGGCTCAATCCCAGGAACTCCAAAAATTAATCTAGAAGCTCGAGAAGATAGTGCAACAAATCTTGCCGAGGTTTTTGATTAATCTTCTTTGGTTCCGAGCAATTCTATATTAACATGAAGGAGTCTTACAATCTCGATGTTATTATCTTCATCTGAGGGGTGGTCCACATCTTTGATTTAGCATTTGACGTATTCTCTTTATGTTCACGAATTTTACAACCTTGAGTGTATGCCTCTATGTGCCTAAAGTAGAAATTTAGAGTTATGTGGGTTACTGTAACTTTTTTTTTCCTTCAGGCCAAAGCTGCCCTTCAAGCTGGAATGAGGAAAGGAGGTCCAAAAGGTCCTACACCAGTGAAATTACGGAAAGATGCTCACGAGCATTTAAGGTTGGTTAATGATTATGTGCACCCATGAAGTTTGGACTGCTCTTGCCTTCATGTCTTTTTCTTTTGCACCTTGCATGGGTAGTTATCCAAATGGGTGGATTTTAGTTTCTCATGTCACAAGGATCTTCTACTTCTATTTTCATGGTTGGACTTCTATTCATTAGGTTTAGATGTACTTGTCCAACCTTTCTGATTTTTTGGCTACAGTGATCCTCGAGAGACCCCAAAGGCAGCTTCTAGGCAGAGTAGACGGGCCAGTGAGGAGGACGTTGCCCGAGCCGCTGCAGCTGGTGCATCGGCTGCCTTGACCCTTCTTCTAATACCTGCTCTTAAAGAGGTAACTATTTTGTCATTTCACCCCATACTGATAGTAGACGATGGAGCTTAATAGAAAGGATAGGAAAGTGCTACTAAGTCTCACTTTGCAAACAGCTTTTTCTTCTTTTCTTTATGAACGTCAAATCTAATTAAATTATGTGTCAGATACAGAGAGATCGCTGTAATGAGTGTCTGTGGGTATAGTTGAGATTGAAACCCACCCTAGTTTTGAAAGGATAATTCGGAGGAAACAGTTTACGTCAACTCTAATCATATTAAGTGAATCATTTCATTTTGGATCATCGACATTTTAGTTAGGCTGGAACAGTTTTGAACATGTACTACATAAACTTGTCCAATTAAAGTCCAGGTAGCGTCAAGCATGATAAAGCAACAAATGGCGAGTAATCTCTTAAAACCTAGTGGCAATTAATGGCTTTCCTTGCCGGGCAGTGCCTTTACAGTCCATCAAACCTACCTTTAATTGATTGCAGCGTTTCATGCAGACTGCAGCTGAGCAGTCGGAAGGGCCTGCTTTAAGAGCTGCAGCTGATGCAGCGGACGCTTTGATGGATCTGGAGCGGCTGGCGCCAGGTGCTTGTGAAGTTCTTGTTAGCAAACTTCTAAGACAACTAATCAGGTACTGGATTAATCAGAAACTTTTATGCCCATCAGGCATGCAGTAACTTCCGCGGAGGGATGCCAGCTGACAAACGTTAACGTTACGTCAAATCACAACATCACGTCAATGGATCAGTTGCTTTTTCATATGAGAAGACATAGTTATTTACATGCATCCGTATACTGTGTTGTAGTGATGTTATTAGGAACATATTAGTTTTGGATCGAAAACTTTTAATCTCTGACTGTTTTATAACTTACTGAATTTTTTCTGTAGTTATGATATAGGAACTCATGGGATAATTTTAATGTGAATTATGTAAGCTTCTGGTATACTTCTAGTCGATACTTTGGAATCACTTAGTGCTCTGATTGGTTTAATCCTGTTTTTCAGAAAAGACGAAGCTCCTGTGAAAGGTCTGCAGAGCCTAGCACGCCGGTTACTCTCAGATAATGGCGGTGAAAAAGATGGACATGTCCCATCTTCGCACATTCGTTCTGGGACTGCTAGACTTAGATCTCAAAGGGACAAAAGTTACGATTCGGGTTTGAGTCCAGTGGCCGCATTCTTACTTCACAGGTGTGCTTCCTCCCGTTGGTTCTCTCATCTTTTCAGAACTATATGAGTTTCACATTGTGAGATAGTTTCCTCTTGCTTCCTCTTCATCATGATCTTTTATTTATAACTGATTCTATTGTTACACTGGAATGAGGGCAGTTGACGGGAAGCACTACTAGTGTCATTTGGTGTCACGTACTTTTATTCCTCAAGGATGTACTCAATCCACGGGTATTCTAGCTTATGGCGCGCGCCTTTAATATCATCTCTGTCCTAATACAATTTTTCTTAGTGCAGGTGGCAAGGTCAAGTCTCAAAAGACCTAAATTTTCGTCGCTAACATCTCATTTACAAGATATAGACGAGATATCATCGACATTGTAATAGAGGCGTACTTGAGGTCCATGTGGGTATCACCACTGGGTTTCTTGCTGTTATGTGTGTTTCTTAGTGCCCGCTGGTTTTGCTGTGGTCCTATGTATTGACATAGTGATTGTAAAATATGTAACCCTTAACTATTAACAAATTCCACAATGATTCATAACACATAGTTTTGTTGGCCCATAATGCCTCACCGTAGTTGCACAATTTTCTTTAGTGTCCTTTGTCGTCTCTGGTAATCAGGCTAGTGAGGTTGTCACTAAAATATCCAACTTAGTAGTACGAACTAGGGATGCCTGCAATAGGGTGGTTTTAATAAAAGGTGTGGTTTTCGTCAGCGTCAAATGTTGACAAATCATGCTAGTCTTTTTTGAATCCGATTGCTACAGGTTACTCTGATGTTTTGTATCCATTATCTGTCTTTTCTGTCCTCACTCACTTCCGGAGATTACCAGTTTGAAATCACTGCCATACTGAAACGTTCAAGCTTGTGAATTCTTCGTCAAACGTTGTAGTTTGACTACGAAACAAACTCTCCATGTAATATCCCTCAGGATCTCTTTTTCATGTTCGTAGAATTATTTAGTTTCAAGTTTATGTCATCATATTGTAAAATCCGATGGTTTTATCTGTAAATGCACATACATATACATTAAAAACCGTCTTTCAATTGGAAGTTGGATGCCCTTTTTAAAAAGAACAAAAAAAAAAAACAAAAAACAAAAAACAAAATTCCTACGTGCATGCATGCCTGTCCATTTTGGGAGCACCTCAATAGAAGAGAACTTAAAGATCCAATATTCACCCATAGGCCAAGGGAGAGGAGAACAACAAAGTCCAATCTAAAGAATTCTACAAAGAAAAGACATAGTGCGAAACAAACATCTCAACTTTGAACAGTGAAAACCTATGCCCTCTATGCTGCCACTTGGGATCAACCCCCATATCTCTCAATATTGAGGGAATGTTCTCTCCAAAATAAACCATTTCTTGCTGAAGTTGTTTAAGTTCCAAAATAAAACCAATGTTTTTTAAAAAGAGTCTTGTTCCACCTGCTGCCTATTTGCAGCCGACTCGCTACTCCAAAATAGTAAGCTATGTTTGTTAATATCTAAATAAGTTTTTTGGAAACTTCTGACAAACTATAAAAAGCTAAGATAAATATAAAGTTTAAAGTATCCTTAAAAAGATTACAAAATGTTCTAAGAAACTTTTAGACAATTACAACATAACTTAGAAGATTTTTTAAGACTTATAAAGACCTTTAAAAAGTGGTACAAATATGTCAAAATATTTAGAGGGTGCTTAAGATTGTAATTTTGTATATAGATAAAATATAATTTTAATATTAATATCAATTATATATATACACACACATACATCTAGTTTTAAATCTTATTGATTTTTGATTTTTGATTTTAATTCAAACAAATATTGTATTACAAAATCTACAAAAGTAGTCTTAGTGCACAATATATTGTTTTAGTTTTTATCAAAGTGATTTCATTGTTGTT